>NC_088845.1:6453750-7053750 GCF_904066995.2 Poecilia reticulata | reverse complement strand
TTTTAGTTAACATTGTGGTCAGAGCAGCTGAGCTGTTTGCTTTTAGCAGGTGCATTGTGGGGAAAGGCCTAGAGGGAATTGGGTAATTTGTTAGACATTCTTTTTACTACTGTGTAGTTGTTTGGCCTTTAATTGAATTCTTGTGTTCAAATTCTGACTCTTCTTTCCTCAATTGTACATTCCTCTGCATTTCTGCTGTGAAAATTTCTATTTTTAGAGGAGTAAGTGGATATTTTTCCTTTGGTAAGTCCCTTCACCCCTCATAATTGTCACTGCTCCAATTCCTCCCCTTGTCTAAAAGATGGCAATTAATCTAATTAGTAATCAATCAGCCATTGGGTCTCCCGCCTCTTCTGTGCTAATGGAGGATATGACAGGCCTGGACCCTGCATTATTAATGCCTCCATTTCTGGAGCCCAGGGCCCCCTTGACGCCTACGGTCAGGGGCCATTGATCACGACCACAACCCAATGAGCTCTGCAAGGACTGTGGGGAAATATCCACAAAGTGGTAGGAGTAATAATAGGGAATGTGGTGAGCTTGGCTGTGGTGCTACAAATTTGTTTTGCTAGAATTAGGGCAATTTTTGGAAAGGAATTACTTCGCCAACTTTGCTCAAAGGAGGAGATTAAATTGACACAAAACTCCTGAAAGTGAGACCTGGAGTGCAAGGGGATGCTCAAGGTGGGTGTTTGAAGGAGTAAATTGTTTGTCAGAGTGGTGTTAATGGGAATGAAGGGCTCCAAAAAGCTCATTAAGGAAATGTGGCTGGCTTCAAAACTATTATGGCAGGATAAGGGAAACCCTCTGTGGGGCTATTCCTTGAAAATAAGATTAGAAATTATAGAATCTTACTAACACAAGGGTGCAATGATCACAGTCTGCCAGGGAAACAGTTTCTGCAACATTATCCTTCATCTCCTATGCATTCCAGTCACATTGTCTAATAGCTTCAGCAGCTGAAGTTGCAGCGCTTGATAATAGTCCCACCTGCTGATCTCATTCCGTATAATCAATACTGGTTGCCACTCTATTCAGACTGGAGTGGAGAAAGTCTGAGTCAAGCAACAGACATAGGCTGAAGGTCCTCCTCATTCTGTGCCCTCTTTAGCTAAATCTGCCGGCCCTAATTTCTCTAACATCTCTGCCAGAGGCTCTTAATCATGTTACTTATCCAGTCCACATGTTGTTTTTGAGAACACACTTTTTTGGGGGAATTGATTGAGCGCTTCTAAAGAGTAGCAGGTTGTAATTAAGAGATGGGGATTCTAGGCCTTGATATCTAAATTTGTTTTGCACATGTGGTGGGTTTCAGTAAATCATTCTTGTTTTGGAATTAGCCATATTCTGAGTGGTTTTGGGAATCCAGGACAGTGAAGCCGATGCATGTCTTCAGTGGGTAGTTGCTTTAGCCTGAATCCCAAGTTTCTGCACTGGTTTGGGTTTGTTATTTCCAGCTTAAGCTCACATATATATTAAGGTAATACTTGGAAACGACAATTAGTAATATCTGGAGACAATTATAGACATTTGCATGGCTTAAAATTAAGTTAATATGCTTCACTATGTGTCACGAGTTGTCATTGTGATTGTGACATAAAGTGGTACTTTTATGATGCTTGAGATTAAATATATTGTGCAGTTCTTGTATATAGCATTTGAAGAATTATCCATAGCTTTTTTTATTTTGCATTCTACTGCAGGTTGTGCATCCTTCAGTCACCCAATATAAGCCAATGCTTACATGGCGTGGAGTCCAGTAGGCATTCTTAGGTTTACCAACTTGTCCTTTATTTACTGACATAAATAACTTCTATGATCTTTTTAGATATGTATTCTATCAAATATGTGGTTGCAGCTACAATGTTTCTTTTTTTAAACATTTTAATATTTTTTTCAATAAATTGTAGTTGATGTCACTGAGTTATAAGCATTTATTCAAGTGTTCATTGGCTTGGTTTCACATGACTGTTTTTTTGGAAGTTTGAATATGTAAATTATTTCTTTAGTTTTGACTCAAGTTTTATTCCTCCTTTAATTCTTCAGTATCAAATGTGCACTACTTACAATATGAAACATAAAATAGGCTGTTTTTATTTGGGGTCTTGCAAGACCTGGCCAAAGTTTAATTATCAGTATAGTGAAATTAAGTCTTAAAGCCATGGTGTTTTTTATTTTGTTTTTTTTTCCCAGGCCAGCTGCATGTTACATTTGTTTAGTTTGTTTAGGTATGACATAAAGCAGTGATTCAGTGGGACTGGTTTGGGCCAATCTGGTCTCAATCTAATATGTTGTAGCTTCACTTCATGTGTTTAACTTGTTATCTTGGCAAAGAGTCATCCTGAAGATTATTGATATGTAAGAAAATACTACAAGAGGCAATGGCTTTAAACCAGAATCCTCGGCCAATATATTTTAAAACAGTTTTAAAATCTTTAATAAAACATGGCAGTGTGTGGTTTCTTTATTCTCCATTTCCTTTCAGACAAACCTTTGTAACAGATTTGTTGTAAAAAGAGGCATTTATTATAAGGTTCTGTTTAAATAAACCCTCCTCTCCATGTGTTTTTAGAGATGGTGTATGTTACTCCACGGGCTGCCATTGTATGACTAAGACATTTGGTCATTTGGCACAGTGACCTTAACATTTCCAGCAGCCAGCCCCCGGACCCCTCCAGTTTTTACAGCACGCAGGTTAAGTCACCACAAACCGGCATGTTGAAGCTGTCACACAGCTCTGCTTAATTTACAGAGAGTCTGGGGTTGTTAAGAATTTATAGGCCTTCAGTGGCTTTATGGTGCTATGATGGGAGTGAGTGGCTGTGTTCAGCTCACACCAGCTGTAGCCGGCTGCCTCATTCAACAGGGATTTAGACAGCAGCTCATCTGCTGCGCTGCGGGAGTTGGTCAGTGGACATGCTTGATCCACGGCTAAGGTTGTAGGGAATTCCTCCAAAGTGAGGATGTCTCTTCCCAACGCTTTACTTGAGTGGCTTGAGGGGGGGCTGGTGAAAACATGCAGATAAAGTGTCTCCAGGGGTTCGTTTAGTTACTGGAAATCTATAGACCAGTTACTGTTACTCAGCCATGATCATCATAAACTACTTAAACATATGTGGTGGGAATGCTGAATTTGCAATAATGGATTCCCAGGAAGTTTATTAGTAACATATGCTCCTATGTATAATGTGGTTTATTTGGGTGGGGAGGCTAAATAAAGGATGTCAGTGTGAGACAGACTTTGCAGTGCTGCACACGTGAGTGTGAAGAACAAAAGCAAAATAGGGATGCTGATAATTATATGGAACTAAAAAAAAGCTGTGTAAATAAGTACTGAATGAGAAAGGAAAGCTGTGAATAGTCTGCTTGGGAATATCTGATGTAAAGCTGATGTTTCAATAAACCTTAACCACATAAAGAGACAAGACCTACATGCTTGAATAGAAAGCCAGCTAAACATTTTTCTTCGGTTGTTTCGAAATTCAACAGATCCATCCAGATCCCCTTCCCTGGTGGATCTGAATGATTTTCCTTAACTTTTTTAAAAAAACTTTTCAGTTTTTGTTTCTGTTATTGTGAACACAGTGTTTGTTTTGAAGCAAATATCTGCTGTTATATCAGCTTCCATATTGTCTGTTGCAAAAACAAGGTTTAAATGGATACTTTAAAAAAAAGTTATTAGTTGTAAGTCTGAACTGAAAGGAACAACTCATCTTACTTATATAGCATCAATGGATTCATTTTTAGGTTGAAAAAAGTCCAGTTGCTCTAAGTTGTGCTGTTGTCCTCTGTTGCTGTGATTTCTTTAAAGCGTCTTATTTTCACAAAAATCTGATAGTAAAAATATTACACAAATAATTACTAAACAAGCACATGCAAAACATTATGGCACATATCACATACATTTAAAAAGTATCAATGTGAGATAAACTTATAGGGTGCATTCCTAGTTACTTGCAGCCCTTCTTAATAGACTAGACATGGGAATCAACTCGCCTTGTTGCTCTAGATGTGGATGACTAAGAATTTGTACGCCAACGTATTTCTATAACACTGTTTTTGTTTTGCAGCAAATAACCTGGAGCATATCTGCTTCCACATCTTCCATAAACAAACCTGCACATTGTCAGTTTCAAAAACAAGGTTTAGATAATGTACCCTGCATTTAACACAAGTGTAGGCATCTTACACCGGGTGCTGCATTTAGTCTATAGATCACTCCTGGCAATCTGTGGAGAGTGGGCGGAGTTTTGTCTTGGGAATTAAACAATTCTGAACTTATGGCCCATTTCATGTAAGGATATTAAACTGGGCATGTTTCCGCAAATGGACCCATTGTTTTCCAGGCAGAAAAGCAAACTGCTCAAACATCACCCTGCAGTCCTCCTGAACCATAAAAATCCTCAGCTTCTTTATTGTCATCACCAAGTTGTGCCCATAACCCAGCTCAGCCCAGCACATCTGGCTCTCTTTATGACTCCTCTGCTTGTGTTAGCTGTGATGTTATGACAGCACAGTGACTGAGGAGATTACTCTGAGAAGACATAAAGCCCCTCTTCATGGGGCCTCTGTGGGTCACCGGCCACCATTTAGGCAAATGTGACAAACCCCTAAGGTTTTTAAAGCAGAGCGTTTGCCGTGCAGCTGTTCGTATTGTGCATTCTTATGTGGTTTTCTGTTTGCTTTCACAGGAAGTTTGTTGAAGACTAAGCATTCTTAAAGGAGGATCCTCGAAGGGAGGGTTTAGTATTTGACGGCCCACCAACCGAGCCACTTTGTCCTTCACGCAACAAGACAGATTGTTACCTTGGAGAAGTAGGAGGAGCACAGATTACTGGATCGTTGGACGTGACAAAACTGTAAGATCACATGACCTTCTTTTCTCCTCTTGTAATGTAACTTAAATGTCAGACATTGTAAGACCTTTTACCCTCTGTTTGCTTCTTTGCACATCCTTAGAACATAAACGTTATAGGCGTAGTGTGTGACTATTCTTGTGCATCTTGATTTTTTTGTTATAGACTAAGGCTGGAAATAAATATTGCTTCTGCTGTTTACATTAACCAAACTTTGCGTAACTCAAACCCGACCACATGATTGGATCAGCACATAGCAACTCTTCTTATGATTAGCCATTCATTCTTTCTGTATATTGAATATTTATATCTGCCCTTTCTTATACATCTGTCATGAGAAAATGATGTCTCAGACTAGGGCAAAGCTGTGAATTTGAGGAAAAATATTTGCAAAGTTTTAAACGGCTGGAACTGTGAAAAGTAGTTATTATAAAGGCATATAAAGACTTATAACAATGTCTCCAGTAGCTGCAGAGGAGGTTGTATCTGCTTAAATTCACCAGGTTTCTGATGGAAGATGAATGGAGAAGTTTGGGAGTTTAAATTTAGCAGTGTGTTAGGTAATGGTATTACTGGTTTTCCCTGATTGTGTTGCCTTTGCAGGTTATGATGATATTGTTTTAGCTTGACCAAAGAATAAAAAGCACAGTAGAGGGTTAACACAAAGCTTTGTCCTTGCAAGCTCCTTTTTTCACTCACTGAATGTTCACATTCTGGTTCCCTCTATTCACGCTTGCTTTTCAAAGCTTCACTGTTCTGTGATCCCCTCTTTTGGCTGGCTGTGCACACGTGCAGCTCGGGACCAAAGTAGAGTATTCTGCATCAGTCAAAGTGAATAGAAGCCCACCATGTTGGCAATGCACTTTGCTGACGGCAGAGAAACATCACTGCTGATTCCTGGTTGAGTGTATGAGAATGAGGTTTTGTTGCTGAGCTGGATCTCTGGCATCATGGTGGCATGAGGGGCCCCAATGTCATTATTGATGGCACAAAGATGCATCAACGTAGGTTGAATGGGACAGAATGGTAGTCAGTGCGGGTGCACAAGCATGAAACGCGATCAGACCTCTGAGTTGAATGGAGGTGTTATTCTGCCAAATGCAGGAGTAAGAGAGAGGGAGGCAAAAAGAATGAAGGGCATTGCTTTCATATCTTGTCACCCACTTGCTTAATAATGCAGGCACTATGTCGCTGCCACTGTGAAAGAAGCGTAGTTTTAAATGTATGGACATTTGCTCAAAGCCCACTTGCCAGGAACTTTCTGAAAAGGTCTTTGTGTGGATCGTCAGAACACAAAGCGGCTTTTTGAAAACCCAGCTTCTGTTGTGATGATGCTAGATTTACTGCAAATTAACTGAGATAAACTTTTAACCCACATGATTTTTTTTTATCATACAATTTGTAATAACAGTTATTTATGGGTTTCCTGTTTATTTATTTTCCTGCAGCCTGAATGTTGTAGTTGGAGTAAAGAAAGATATACTTAAGTACATGCCACAGTTGGACTGCAGATGACTCTTATTTCATGGTAAACTGTGAATTGTGAACACAAACATTGTTTGTGTTAAATATATATATATATATATATATATATATATATATATATATATATATATATATTTTAAGTTTTGGCCTTAAAGCTTACATGAATCCTCTCAGAGAAAAGAGTTATGCATCCGATGTCCTGATCCAAATTTAAACTCAGATTCTTGTGTGTATCTGTTTCACACTTGAGTCACCAAAATGTCCCATGTGTATATTTCGTTGTCTTTGCCCTCTTATAAACTCACATTGACCTCTCTCACTCGTTACCCAGAGGGCTTGAGTCTTTGCCTCTGCCCTTATTTTCTTCTCCTCTTCATCTGTTTCTCTACATTTTCTTCTCCAAGCCATGCTATCGTTCAGTGTTAAATGAGGGCACTGCCACACTTCGATGTGCTGTGACAAATTGGCACAGAGGAGGCAGATGGTGTTGGGGAGGAGACTGGTTGTCATACCATTTGCTGCAGTGACATGAATTGATCTTTGCGCCGCGGAGCAAACACACAAGCTCCATTTGTGTAATCTTGACTTTGGTTACTTTGTGTGCACCCACACATCACACCCCAGCACACTCTGATCCGCATGCCACCCTACCCTACACCCGTCCCCATTAGTATCAATGATGTGTGCAGTGGAGGCGCACATTTGCTGTCGGAGGGTCTTCGCTTGGATCCGCTCAGAAAGCTGAAAGAATGCTGAGAGATTTCACACAGGGACAGAGAGCTTAGACTAATGGCTGACTGCTGGGACTCTGGGAGCCCTAATATACAACTTGCTATAGATGCATGGCATTATCTGCATTCTGTATATGACAACAAGCTGTACATGTTTGCAGGCTGTTCTATTTACAGAACTGCTTTTATTTAACAAAGTTTACCCTTAGGGTTTTGGTGAAACTTGACTCAAGTCCCTGTGGATGTTTTTCACTGCAACCTGACTTTTAGTTAGATCATAGTTTGTCTGACAAGGAGTGCCATTGCTCATTAGGCTGAGTCCTGAGGATGTGGAACCGCTCCCCAGTTGGGTTTTCTTTAGAAAAGCAATGGATGGGTTTTTGAAACACTAAATTTATCTAAAATCTTGTTAGGCTGCATGAACAATGTTGTCTATGCAATACAAAAGTTAGACTTCAGAGACAGACGGTGCCCCACACAATGATTGAAACTACTGCTGTGAGTGCCCTTCCTACCCCCTTTTTACCAATAGATTCAGAATTGGCTTTGTTTGTGCGCATAAACAAGAAATTTGACATTTGTGCTCTAAATAAAAATATTGCAACTCTATGCTAAAGAGAAATCCAAATAATAGGTTGGAGTTATTTAGAGTTTTTAGAGTTTTCCCCTTCTTTTTTACAAGGTTTTGTACTCTAACCAGGTAAACACACTGGTGACTGAGATGCCAATAAAAATATTTATTTTGTCTGATGAACTATTTTGTGTGTTGAGTTGGCAAAAACACTTTCATAATTAACCTGTTAAAATAACCATTGATGACCCTTTTTCATTTTTCTGGCAGAGTCCACAAGATTCTTATTTAAAATGCCTTATTATTGTATTCTAACAAAATCCTCAGGTTCTGTGGAAGAGAAACAGCCACATAACATCAGAAATCTTCCACCATGCTTAACGAGACACACTGACATTTACGATAGTCAGCCAGAAATTGCTAAACAACCCTCCAAAGAGCAGATTGGCGTGCAGATAGCACTTGTAGGAATTTATGAAGAGTTGTTAAACCCCTAGATGCCACTCTTACTGGCAGTTCTTCAACAAACAGCTTTGGAGATTTTAATTTTTATGTCCATTACCATCTTCCTCACAATTTTGGTGTAAGATACACTTGAGTCCAAGTCCAGCCTTGTTCGTTAACGTTTGTTATTTTTGAAATTTTATTTTTTGTCCTGACTGTGGGCAATTTAGACTAGTAGTTTTATTTAGTATATGACCAATCTTTACTCATTCAAATAAGTATGTAGCTACCTGTACATGTACTCAAAAGGGATGGCATTTTTTTTTATTTTAAGGAGTGGTTAAGAAAAACTTTGTTTAGTCACATTACTACAGATAAAAAAAAGAAATCAATGCATTCCAATGAAGTGTAGACATTTTGATTAATTAAAAATTAAAATAAATTATAACTGCCAAATGTAGGTGTTTTTACAAGTTATTTGGCATAGCATTCACATTGTTGTATATTTATCAGAAAGCCTGCAGGCCCAGTGCAGAGATATTGATCCACAAACCTGTAATCCTCTGGGTGTTTGCAACATGCATCTATAAAGCAAAAGCCTTTTTATTCTTTTTTCTTTTACCAATTCTGTAGGGTACTTTTTTTGGAATGCTCTTTAACAGTGATCTGATGAGATTTGTGATTACATTCCCTCTAAAACCCTTTTTTTTTTGTATGTATACGTCTAGGAGCTTTAGACTAACTAAACCCACATAAACACTAAATTCAAACCTCAAACAGATCCCACATTTATAATGAAAAGTTCATGTGTTGTACACCCAAAAATGCTTAGCTGATGTCAGTTTGATTGAGAAAACACAAATGCACTTAAAAATCTCCGTTTGAGTAACAGAAAACAGTCACGTTCTGTAATAGCTCTTTGTAAGGATAAACAATCTGCAGGCATTTTGCTCCATGTCCAGCAGTAGCATTTACATTTTTGTATTCATGCAGAAACAAAAAGCTTCCAGACCACAGAGTTTAAACTTTATCTGCAGCCGAGTTTAAAAAAATCAAGCCTTGTGAAAGGAATGAAGCCCCACCAAAAGATTAAAACGGGCTCTGCAGTATTGACAGTCATGGCTACACACCAAACAGTCCAACATCTGTTTCAGGAACGTGTTCCAAGAGCTGTGGATGGGTGCTACAGTTTAAAGTCAGCTTTCACATCTCTTAACAATTTAATCTCTTAGCTTGGGTCGGAAACATTTAGTCAATTTGGATAATGAGGCAAGGATTACTTAATGTTGAGGTGAAAGTCAGGCAGCCCTCCAATGCTTGACTCAAGGCTGTTTATAATTACAATTTAAATGAGCAAAGGGTCAACAGTCTTTTTTTTGTTTTTTTTGTTTTTAAATAACAAGTAAAGGTCATAAACAAGCAGATCTGATTTCAGTGCACGTCTGAAATTTATGGTAATGCTTTTTAAATAATGAAGATGAAAACCTTAATTAATTTTAATGCTGGAAAAATAGCATTTAGTTTATATGCTGCTGGGAAAAAAAGCCGAGCTAAAGCAGACACAGTTGGAAATTTCAAATCAGTAAAAATATTGGAAGGACAAATATGTATAAAAAAATGTAGGCCTGTTGAAGAAATTCAACAGGCCATTTCAGCAGAAGCTGAAATGTAGTTCAAATGGGGTTGCCACAATGAAAAAACCAACTCCAAATTTAACATGGTGTTAAAACTAAGTTAAAAATTGAACATTAGTAAAGTTTGGCTGAGATGCAAGCATGAACTAATTAGTTAATTTTGCTACTATCCCAACATTATACTGTTACCATCAAGAGTAAATTTCAGGAACTATACTAATGGTGGTTTACATGCTAAAGTTGGCTACCATGCTAGCTTTACCGAGTATGATAACTTTAGCATACTCAACCCAACATCATGTAAAAATAATTCACGTGGATCCCACTAAAGTACCTAAACTTGAAATACAGGACTCCAGTATGGACTAATTGTTATTATTCATCATATTTTGTCAACAATAAGTCAATTAATAAATAATGGGTCTGTCAATAACATTAAAAATGTATCATTAGGCTATATGTTTACATCTTCCTCTCCTTCTTTGGCTATGTGACCTTTGTATTATTATATCTAAATTCTCAAATTGGCTGTCTTTATGCAGAAATGATCTAGGTTTTGTTGTCAAAAAGCAAATAGTTCTGCTGAGGAAGTTCATGTTCATGTTTGCCTATTAATGCAATGTGTCATAAACCTTTGTCCAAATCCTGTCCATATTAAAATTTATATATTTGGACATTTGGGTATAATCCAAAATAGCTGCTGAGATGTAGGGGGGATTGTTTCTTCAGCTTTTGGCTGTGTGCTCAGCTTGATGGTGTATCAAGCTGTTATGTGGAGGCCAAATGGAAAACGGTACATTTTCCTTTTCATGCTCTTGTCCAACTGGATTGGAAGGACAAGTATTTGACTCAAACTACGATGTAAAATCAAAAGCGCTTTGTAATAGTAGCCATTTTCCCATTCCAACTCTCCTTGAATAAGTACTTCATGCATGCTTATGTTTATGTGTTTGTTTTGTTTCAGCATTTGTGTTCTTTCCCAGAAAACAAGTGTGTGTGTTGTAAAAGAAAACAATTAAAGAATCAAATTATTCAATACTAACAGTGTTCCTATAAGAATGTCCCTATGAAAGTAAAGTTCAAAATGTGTTTGTGAACAACAGTAGGATTGCTACCACCTCAAACAGAGGAGAAAGCCACAAAGTTAAAAACACAATGCAGTGAAAGGTGCAGGGGTCTCAGACCTAACTTCAGTTGAAACTCTTGGAAGTGAGAGACTCAAACAAGCCTGGAAGCTTTGTGTCTTCTAAGGACAGAATGTGCGCCATCATTGAGAAGACTGATTAAAAGCCCTTCGCTTCACAGTCTGTGTAGTTGGAGCATATGGCCGCAGGGCTTAAGCATAGAGAGAAGACATCTGCAGTAGCAAATCACTTGGACAGAAGTAAGGAAATTAAATCTCAGAGATTAAAGTGAATCATCTCATTCTGTTTGCCGAGTGATGCATCGTTTTCGAATGCAACCTTTTTTTCTGTTGTGTAATGGAAAGTGGATGTTAAAGTAGATTGGAAGAGTTCAACTAATTCCTAATGTACTTGGGAGATGGTGGTCATTTCTATTATGCTTACATCTTGTTGGTAATGGTTTCAGTGGAGCATTTCTTTACCTGAAGCTGTAGCTTAAATAGAACTTGGATGTGATTAATTTTGTAAAATGGCCATTTGTTTGGCTTTTGGGAGGCCATTGGGCCATCGGCTATGAAGTTAAAATATTTCAGGACTCAACCCTTTAAATTAGCAATGTAAGGTCAATGAAGCAATACATATATATGTGTGTGTGTGTGTGTGCTGTGTTGAGACTTCATGAACTTTGAATGTAAAGACTAAACATATATGGTCTAAACATATATTCCAACTGTAAAAACTATTTTGTGCGTTGCCTAAATTATATAAATATAAAAAAATACTGTTATATATTTAACATCAGAATGCATTATCTTGATTAATGTAACATGTTAGTGATGAAGATTTTCCTTAAGCTATGGCAATTAAATAATTCTTAATTGGTGCTAAGAGGCATAAAGTGTGCCAAAACATTATCCCCTTCATCCTTACCCACCACCAGCTGCCTAAACAGTACAAAGCAGGATAAATCCATGCTTTGTTTACGCCAAGTTCTGACCCTGCCATTTGAGAGTTGCAAATCGAGACTCGACAGACAAGGTTATATTTTCCCAATCTGGTAATTTTTGGTGTACCTGTTTAAATTGTATCCTCAGTTTCCTGTTCTTATCTGATGGGAGTGGCACCCGGTCTAGTCTTCAGCCGTTCTTGTTCTTTAAGCTTTCATGTGTTGCGCATTCAGACATGTTGTTCTGAATACCTTAGATATACCGAGTGGTTATTTCAGCTACTTGGCTGTCTGTCATCACGAACGAGCCTGCCTATTCTCCTCTGATGTCTAACCTTAACGAGACATTTAAATCTGCACCACTGTAAATCTGACGGATGGTTGTGCCTAAAAAAAACTCTGTAGATGAACCATTTCTGATAGTATACCACTTATTCTCATACCACCAAACCACCATGCCACGTTCAATGACACTAACACCCTTGTCTTCTCCTCCTCATGCATAGTTTAAACTTCAGCAAGTTATGTATTTTGTTTCATGAGCAGAATCTGACAGCTGATGATATGTAACCTTGTAGAGGAAACTTGTAACAATTATTCCTGGTGGCTTGTGATGGTGATTATGCCAGGAAAAGCCTTTCGCTAAGAGTGTTGTGAATGCTTCCAAGATGTTCACCTTGAACTCCAGAAAGTCGTTCTTTCCATTTACCTGAGAGTTTCCGGTTGCTCTTCAGCTGAGTACTCCCCCCTTGCTGCAACCATAACACTGTTTTGCATTAAGTGATTGTCTCAGTTATTGAGGGATTTTTTTTTTTTTTTTTTAAGCACTGATTTAGCTTCATCAGTACCCAGCGCATAGTCTTGTGCTGAGGAGGAACATGGCACCTGCTCGTGAAAAATATGCCACAGTTAAGCATCAAGGTCGTGGTGGTGGAAGATTTCTCAAGAGGGCTGAAAAGTCATCGACAGAGTGAGCAAATACAGCCCGCTGGCTGATGAACTCCATGAATAGTTTGACAAACCCTATCGCTGGTGACAAATTAAAGTGTCAGCGGCCGCTCTATGTGGCTTCACA
Organism: Poecilia reticulata; assembly: GCF_904066995.2. Taxonomy (NCBI): domain Eukaryota; kingdom Metazoa; phylum Chordata; class Actinopteri; order Cyprinodontiformes; family Poeciliidae; genus Poecilia; species Poecilia reticulata. Next base: position 7,040,884 of record NC_088845.1, on the reverse strand, counting down.
TTTCCTGTGTTGATCGTGATAAGCCCCACTGCCGAGCCAATAGCACATAGCTGTCTGCAGAACAGCCTGAAAGGCCAGTGAGGACAGAGGTACAGTTAGGAGACCTGGGCAGATGCTTGTCTCTATGAATTGATGATACCAGACATCCAGACGACTGGCTTAACCACAGATACAGGCAGGCAGACCCAGTAGGTGTGGCTTCTAGCATGATCTGCTGTCAGATACCACAAACAGGCGATCATGCATTTAAAGATGAGCTTCTATCGTTGTAGTTTTCATCAACATATAACGTCATATAAATAGATAAAATGTGTACTGTGTGTATCTTGGTGGCAAATTACATACTCAAAGCATGTTACTGGCTAAAATGCAATACCACAGCTTTCCTTTATTGTATGCTTATCATTTGTAGCAAAGGATGATTGTGCAGCTTAAAAATATGCTTGTAACACCAACATGTAAAAAGCTCAGCCCCTTCTGATTTGATTTAAAATTAGTAGAGCACAAAACTAATGTGTTTAATTTACTAATTTACAAGTTAATAATTTTATAACAAAAGGTGTTGGTTGGTAATTATTTTTTTATCATCATTATTATTATTATTATTATTATTATTATTGTTATAATAATAATAATAATAATAATAATGTTTTATCATTTATGGAAATTGAACAAGGTGAAGCTAAATTTGAACTACTTGAATTTTGGCAAGAACATATTAACAGGCAAATGTGTTTGATTCATCTTAAAAGTTACTATATATATATAGATTGATTGATTGATCGCTCTGGAGGTGCTATTTCAGCAAATTATTTGTTTGAGTCTATCTTCTAGTTAGCAATTACTGAATTATTTGACAATTATTTCAATAATCAATTCATCGCGAGTAATCCAATTAATTGTTTCAGCCCTAGCAATCAAATGTCTTGCTTTAAAAAAAGGTATTTAGACTCCAGGTGTTAAGGAGTCTATTTGGTAAGCTACTATGATTTAATACATAAAAGGTGTCAAATATTTTAAAAATGTATTATTTCATAGACTTTTATTCTCTTCATCGTCACTGAAATACTTCTGGTTATGCTCAAAAATGACCTCTAATGTAAGCTTTTCTTCTGTTTTGTTTCAGGAATATTTGCTGACAATTCAGTTTAAAGAGGTCTGCTTTTCAGACAAAAGTCAAAAACTCTAAAGTTCTTTTATGCTTTGTTTATCAAAGCCAGATGCATCAGAAATATGAAGCATGAATGGTATGAAGCAGTAACTCTTACGGGCACGCACACTTGCTCTGCACTGGAATTTCAGCTGCTGCGTTCGCACATTATCAGTCTGTCATCTTCAGTAGATATTAATAGGTTTGTCGCCTCAAAATATATCAAGAAGTTTGGAGTAAATGTCCCAAACACTTTCTCATTTCAAGCCCATTTGAAATATGTGTTGTAACTTTAAGGATAGCAATACATAGGAGACTAAACTACAGAGTTGTGTTACAGTTTTTACGCAAAGTTAAAACCAACAACTTAAGGCTATCAACGATGGGGAAACTATGGAATTAAGAAAAATGCAAGTTTTAGGGTGCAGTCACACTTACAAACCAGCGCTTTAATCGAACGCTGGTTTGTTTGCCTTGATGATTGCAAAAGAAATAAATGTTTGTGAGGTTTTAAAGCATATATTAATGTAAGCAGACCAAAGATCTGGTTCGCTTAGCACAGTGTGGTGTGAAAGCAAACTGCACCAGCTGAAAATGTAACAAATGTCATAAATTTGTTCCATATTCATAACTGAGTCTACTAGAATATTAGGTGTGGAAACACCCTTAGATTTACACTTGCAGAAGAGACTGTTTGAAATGAAAGAGACTTAGTTTTATTTCCCCCTGTGTTTTAAAAGATACTGAAGTGTAATATCTGTTGATGTGTTGCTTATTCAGAAAGGTGTATGTGTCCACATTTCTGAAGCCTCATATCTTATTCATATCAACATCATAACAGTGGCGTTTTGGTTTCCAGCCACGTCAAAACTTTGAAATTCTAATCAAAGCTTTGAGACCTGAAATCAAAACAGGTCTTTTCTTATTGATTCAATGCTAGCTGTGTTTTTTTTTTTTTTTTTTGTATAGATTTCCCCTTCAAGGATCCTGACTATCTTAAGTAATAGGTCTAGACGTTTCTTAAAGGTTTTAGTACATATTTGTATTTTTCTTTGGTGGTTGTTGTTTGACAAGTCAGTTAAAAACTGAGCTCCGATATTAAAGGCAACAAACTGAAGCAGTTACCCTTCAAACACTGGACATCCAGGAGCATCTTTGTCTCATATTTAAGGTCAGCTGGTGTTTATCTTTATTTAGAATTTAAAATACTGGAGACTTTTTTGGTCAGATGACCGGTCCATATGCAGTTTAAACAAAAACAGTTCATTTCAGGCACTGGCTTTTTGACCAATTCTAATAATTTTTCCGCCACATCCCAGCAAAACTCAGGTAAGCTGTTTGTTTGAAGGATGTTTGATTATAATTTGATTCTAAGTTTGCAATGTAATATTCCTTACATTTAATGTCTCCATTGACATCTACATCTACATTTAATGGTGCGTGCGCGCGCGCGCGCGTGCGTGCGTGCGTGCGTGCGTGCGTGCGTGCGTGCGTGAAAATCCTATAAATTCCACCTGGGTCATCTGGTGCCAACAACAATGTTCAAGATGAACATCCCATCCTAATGAGTTGACCGATTTCCTTTGTGAGTTCACAAGTAGCTAAGTAAGCTGAAGACGTGTCTGGTTTTTGCAAACATTTCAGGTGCTATTTTGCTAATATTTATTTCACCAGTTTAACCCAATTCAAATTTTGCAAGGAATTATCCTTTGGAAAATGGAAGTTTTAAATTCAGCAGGACTATTGTCTGAACCTGGAAGATGTTTAACAATGGCTCCCAAAAGGTCCAGTGCCTTGTTTAAAATGCCTGTCTGCATACAAGTTTTACAATAGAAATCCACTTTATTTTGCTCTTGAACGCAGACACAATCAGCCTGTTGTCAAGGCAGCTGCAAGAGTAATGGCCCCAGGTCTGCTCCTGAGCACAGACTAATGAGAAGCTCAAATCCGACAAGCACAGTGCATTTATCACGCACTCGCACTTAATGACACCACCACCCAGACTCAACAGCATGCTCACGCCGGTGTCTGGCCTCTTTATGGATGGCCTCGTTTGTCCCCTCACTTTCCTATTATTAAAACTGCTTGGTCAAAGCTAGAGGAAGGATGAAGAGGGAGGAGAAAGGGAGGAGAAGGATGTGGGGACTGTTGGAAGGAGACTCTCTGGTAAGTGAGAAAACATCTTCTGTTGAACATTGAGAGATTTGACAGATAAATATAATGTGCAGTGCTTTGATCCTCTAGTATGAATTGTAGTTTTATTTGAAGCGTGACATAAAACCTTGAAGTACTCCCTATTTGGGGAACTTGAAGGAGCAGTCTGTCAAGGTAGAGTGTTTTCAAATGTTATCTATCTCACTGAATATAAATTCAGAAAAGCTGACCCTTTTAGATAAAACTCTTTCTTCTATACTGGTATTATTCATGGCAAGACTAAAATAATGACATTCTTGATCCAATGCCAGTAAAATACATCTTCATTGCACTGATTTCAGCGTTTGAGGAAAGGAAGGAAGGCTTGAAAGCCGATTTGAGCCCCAATTAGATGGACTTCTAAGGAAGTTCTGCTGCCTCTTATGACTGTTGGAGGTTTAACAGAGATAAGCCCTTATCCTCTTTAAGCCTAGGAAAGGCAATGTTATCTATACCACGATCAAGGCCATGCGTTAACACACAATTCAGTCACAGTAGACGCACGCAGAAAGATAAGCACCCGATTGACAGAGTGAAGTGCCACTAGGGCCCCATGTATCCAGAACAGTGGACAACTGTGATTGCTGCCCTCAGAGCTTATTTCCCCGACAATATAATTGGGAAGTTTGGTGGATATAAAATGGATCAATATAAAAAAATATCTCAAAATATTTACTTGATGTGATGTAAAAAGATATTTCCAGTGAGACTTGCCTCATTTATCAACTGTATTCCTGACAGTGGTGCTAAATGATTGACTGTAGGTGCAATATTTGATTAAATTAAGTGGTCTTAGTTGGTCTGAGTTTTTGTCTTTGTCAATAATTACAAGCTTAGACTGGTCCCTGTGAAGGTCTACTTCTTCTTGTTGCTGCACCCATAAGCTGATGAAGCTTAAAGGGTTTGAATATGCATCCAAGATAAAATGGGATTCTTTCTGTGATCAGCTCAATCAGTTTCAAAATGAAACTTCACATACATGCGATTTGGTCTCTTGGCTTCAAATTTCACCTGTTGAAATTATGACACTAAAAATTATGTTGCATTTGATTCAAAGTCAAATTTATACCACAGGAGACAGCCATGGAGAATGTGATTGTCTCTGAGTGCCTAATTAATCTCAGAGGAAAACTACAGAACATTTATCTGAAAGGCTGGAGCCCAGGATTTGCACTTTTAAATCACATTCATTTGTGTTTTATGGCTACTGTAACTGTAGCTTGTTGCTAAAACACAGCCTGTCAATCTGAAAGTTGGGATTGATTGTCTAAATGCTTCCAGATCAGCGAGCTATGAGACACTGTCATTCCTGTCTTCCTTTCCCTCCTCATTGGGATTTCTGTCTTTCTGCTGTCACTGTTCATGTCCTATTTCCTGTCTGATGCCTCGCTCTCACCTTATCTCTTACATGTTCCATGACTCGCTGCGGGCTTTGATGAGGTGCGAGGAGCCTCACTGTTCTTTGGCGTATGCTTGCCCATGGCCACTGGTTTTTTTTTTTTTTGCTGAAGTCAGTTCTTACAGCCATAAAATGAGATAAACTGAGGTCGGAAGCTGCAGGGGCCTTCAGTATGGGTTTGGATGATATCATCAGTAAAAGACAGCGGTAATAAAAGTGAGGTCAGCTGCCACCGTGGGCTACTACCCCTGAAAGGTAACGCTGTCCTGATAAGACTGCTGTCTCTTTTCATCTCCCCGTTTTAAAGCTTGTGGTGTGTGATGAAGCTGACATGTGGATCTCTGGTTTGAGTGGAAAAAACGACAAATAATTGGATGAATGCTTGCCGTAGAATATGTTTGTCCCAACGACAATGATAAAGTGTTTAATCTTCCTAGGAATGGAGAACCACACAGGCATGATGATGCCATTATCTCTGAGAAGCATTCTCACCAAGAAGCCTCACTTTTACTCTTGATTTATATTTCCCCTCATCAGCATCGACCACTCGGGTCGCTAAAACCCTTCACATATAAAAGCAGGGCTCATTGCTTTTATTCTCATTTAAAACAAATTTCGCCAAATGTTCTTTTGTCCCATGGGCCTCTGCTACTTCTTCTTTCTATTTTTCTAGTCCTGAAAGTCCTGTTGGGACAACGTGACAGTGATGGATCTCCACGTTGACGGCTGTGTGATTACCTCCGCTAACAAGGAATAAAGGCAGTGGAGGAATCTTCATAGCTTTTTATCATCCTTTGATCAAGTCTCAGCCATCCTGTCTTCCCGTGTCTTATCGTTGGAGTTTAAATCTCAGCTTTGGCAAAGCTAAATCTGTGGCCTCCTCTTTTGTCGAGACTAAGAGATGGAAGCAGGAGGCCCCTCCTTGCATCACAGTGACATCAAAAGCTTATCACTCAGTATGAAGACATTCGGATCTACACAGGAAACAAGGTAGCAATCTAGTTCTGTTATCACTTTTAGCACGTTGTGATTGACTCATCTTTAAAGATGTCATTCATAATTTATTTCTTTTAATAGAAGGCAAAAACACTGCGGTAGACTGATAACTCATTCAGGATGTAACATTATTTAGAAAATCATTTGTATCAAAGGGAAGATGGAGATCAAAGAAACCCTGGCTTTCTCTGTGTATGGCACAAAAATAATAACAAATAAAGAAGAAAAAACAGGAAGGAACCTCTTTACATGGAGTTATACTTGGGGACATTTGTAAGTATTTTGCAATGATTATATCCTTTTAGTTTACAATTTATGCGCAGATTGTGTTTGACAAAAAATGTAATAGTCTCTAAATCTTATGTTTGTCTGCATCTGTTGTGATAGAAGTTGTATTTTGGAGGTTTGCACACCACAGTTTTTAATTTTTTATGTTGCTGACTGTAAAACCATGTCAGAGATAGCAGCCTCATTGGCAGACTAAGCTCTTTATTCTCTCTGTGTTGCCATTTGGGCAACAGAAGTGTAATTCCCCCTGTGGCTCTGTCCAACTTGGATGAAGTGTTTCTTTTGTTTTCAAGTATTTATTTCAAATGTTTTAGGTTCAAGATGCTGTCAGCAGAATCTGCATCTGGCAAGCCAAGCCTCACTAACAGAGAAATCAAAGCATTTGCTGGTTTACTGTTGTAAACTTGGACAGGCAGCATGCAAATGAATGCAGTGGCACTCATACAAGCTACATTTACAGTGCAGGCAAACTCCTGGGCTTCCTGCATTTCCTATGTTCTTTGTTGTTTTGTTTTTTTTCTTTATATGATATCGGGCTAACCCCTACTTGATGTATTAAAATGTTTGCAATATGAATCTTACAATTCTCCAATTTGGAGTAATTTCTGTCTCAATAATTCAGAATATCATCAAAAAGTTAATTTACTTAAGCAAACCAACTAACAAACTGAAATATAGATCATTCCATTTCCTTTTCCCTTTAGCCTTGGTGAAATACTTTTGACGCCGTCTGTCATTCAGAAGTTTGATGATTGTCGTTGATAAATCTATATAAATTGCACTCTGAAATATTTAACTTTTGATATTCTGACTTATTGAGTTTCATTGGTAAGGGAATGTAGTTGTATGCCAAGTGAAAGCTGTCAAGTAACTTGAAGTTAGAAACATTTCAGCACTGCAACACATTCTCTGTTTTCTTTTGCAAAATGCACCTTGGGAAAGTTAGAATACCTAAACACTTCAGCATCCACCTCTAAGCATTCCCCTGGGGTTTTCTTCAAGCCGATAAGTTGGCTTACTTCAGCTGCTACCTCAGATTAAAGTCCCTCAAGTAGAAAGGTAAAAGTGAAAACACGCAAAATACAGAAAACAGAAACACTCAGCTTTTTCTCCACTAGCGCTGAATTTCACATCTAGGGCCTCAGAGGAGTATCCAGTTATGACGTCCTTGAGGGAGTGACAGTGCTCGGAGTTTTGTCAATGTAGGGTTCAGGTTGTGTGTCCCTATAACATTCTGAATTATTGATGCCAAAGAGATTGGATGCCAGTTAACATTCACTTCCATATATGAGATTTGAAAGAAAGATGAGGCTTATTGGTGTGAACAAATGCCACCCAGCATTTTTTAACAGATCTGTTTGATTAGGTGCCTCCAGAGCAAGCCTCGTTTTAAATACCATGAACACCCCAGAAGATTGAAGGTGCATCTTGACTGACAGAGGGCACAGAGGGTTAGGGGAGTTATAGGTCTCTCTGAAGATTAATGTAAATAATTAACAGCAGGGAGACAAATGAAAGGGATCTCACTGATGCACGCCCAATCCCTTTTTCCCTGATGGTCCTTTGGGCTTTTTCTTTTCCATTGCAAATAGACATGAAGACGATGGATGATGCCTGCAGCGATTTACCGATCGATCAGAGTACCGCCTCACTGTCTGAATCCTGCTTTAGATCCTTCTGTGTAAAGTCTGGCCAGCTTTTTGTCTGAATAAAGAAGTCCTGAGAGCAAGCCTTACTAGAGGCCCTCCTGCTGCTCCCTAAGACTAATACCTAGTGCACTCAGTGTCAGCCAACAACATCCATTTTTATTGGATATTCAATCTTTATGAGAAGCCAACATCTTTATCCCAATTCTGATAGAACAAGGTGAAAATTGGATCAAAGCCGTCCAGACAGCTTCTTGAGCTTTCGTCTCTTTGTATCAACATACCTTTACTTTAACACAAACTCTCTTAAGATCTGTCATGGAAGCTCAAGTATAAAACACACTCTAATCTGTAGGGATTATTCATTGAGAACAGAGGAGCAGTATTTTGACTTGGGGTGACAGTCAATGGCCCCTGTGAGGGGACAACCCATCACTTGTCTGAATTTCATAGATGCTAAGGTCAGAGTAGTGCTCCCTTGGGAACTGACTGAGTGGCAGGATGGCAAAGAGGGTCCCAGCCTCTCCTGACAGATGCATCGCAGCCCAGATCCCATCCTGTCCTCTTCCTAAAATGGCACAATGGAGACTCTTGGGGAGTAGAAACAATATCATACTGACACAAGGCAGCTGATGTACTAATCCAAGAACTCTAGGCCTAAAGGGACCATTGATTTTCTATTCCTTGTAAAATGCAAGAAGCCACCCGTCATTCCTCTTCGACCATAAAAGCTAATGAATTTAATAAAATGTTTCCCTCGAGCCATTTTGTTTTGGACACTGGGCCCTCTGAAATATTCAGAAATCCCCAGCTATTTTATCTAACATGTTTTTATTCAGCTGCTTAGGCGACTTGTTCAGTTGTCTATCTTGCCAGGTAGCTCTGGAGGTCTAGTTCTAGAGTTTCACTATATAAATATAGATGCTCAAAATATATTTTGAAATGAGATTCGGGGCTTTTTTATTATATAAAAATCTTAAGTCTAAATCTTGAACTCATAATTTCAGTCTCATTCATTGTCCCAATTCTGCTGTTGCCAAGGCATTCTTTACTAGAATGGTTTGTAACTACCCTGGAATAAACTCTTGAACCATGTCTGACACACACGTGAAAACAAGTCTATAGAATCCACCTCTTTCTCCTGTGGGGGTTGTTCTCTCAATTGTTGTTCAAAGCTCCAGGATCCCAGTTCCAGTTTGCCCTGGCAACGTCTGGATGCTTAACCACTGGAAATCTAATTAGCAAAGGATTCCTCAGCCTTGCTGGGTTGAGAGTAGAGTTGCAATAACCTGCAGGTACAGAAAGAAATTGCTAAAAAATATATATATATTATGGTAATATCCAAGTGCAATGTTAAACTCATCTGCAGAAAATTCAGTTCCACACACCACCTAATAATTTTCTAAGTCAGCTGTTGATGGTTTTTGTGGTGTTAACTCCCAACATAAGAATGATGCAAGTGTTTGAGAAAAACAACTTGGATCTGATTGGGATGAGCTGTGTGATTTGTGTCATGAGACTGCAATCAGATCAGTGGTCCAGTGAATCTTACCAAAGTGGAACAGGGAAGGACAACGTGGCTCAGGACTCAACAACACAATCTTTGTCTGGAAAACAACCATTTCTGTCATGCGCTGCTTCTCGTCCTGTCACATTTCAACTCACATGTGGTTGTTTTGATAAGACATTGGAGCCATTGGGTGGACGCAGGCCCTGGAAAGCATGGAGAACCAGAAAACTTGACACGCAAATGTACGGTTTGATATGCTCGTTTGAAACTTTACATCTTTGTAAACACAACTATCAAACTTTAGACGCTGTTCGAAGCAGCTAAGGTATTGGTATAAGAGGAGCCACAGGAACCCTACTGGAAACTCAGTCATACTTTTTCTTGCATACTTTTCATAACATCACATATCACATACAAAATTACAATTGTTTCTTCTGATGCTCATTAAACCTTCAATGTCCTATGGTTTGCTTTTCTTTATTTGTGAATCCTAATATTCCATAAAACATGTTTAATTCTTGATGTATTACATGATCACCTTTTATGCCATTATTATGACACAAGTGATGATGTGACTAATAATGTCTAAACATTGCAAAAGGTCCACAAATACTGTGTTCCAAAGTGGACCACAGTATTTGTGGGAATTAAGGAGGAGGGCCACCCATGAATGGTTGTGATTTCCAAATACTTGAGACCATTTCTAAAAATGTTTATGATTTTCTATTGTAATAGTTCAGACACCAAATATGTGCTGGTATGCATTAGTACTCACAGAGGAAATCATCTTGGTATTATCACAGAGTTTAACTTTCACAATCTTCCTTGTTTTGCGATTTGGGTGTCCAGCCAATCGGCTTTGAGGAAAACTAATGGCGCTCTGGATTCTTTGCAAAGCCCAGCCAAAATTTTGTCTAGTCACATTGCACTGAGGTATTTTAGCATCCCAAGCTGCATTTTATTTTTAATAATTTAGATGTGCTGTACAGAAAATTCTGCCAATCTACAATTTCTTTTTTTTTTTTTTTTACAAATAACTGGGGTTTATGTTTCACAACAAATTCTGCTATACTAAACTGCAATTAGGTGGTGGTCCACTCTATGTAACAATATGTCAAAGTGAAAAGTGCTTTTGGCATAGAGACGCAGGAAACCTTGTTGGCTATTATTGTAAACAAAAAGCTTTAAAATAAATGCATGTTTTACTGCAGTAACATAATGTCCCACTGCAAATTTTACAAACATGTAACTATTTGATTGTAGTACATTTTAGAGCAGAAGAAAAATCACACGTTGAGAAATAAATCCTCATCCTCTGTCACAATTACTGATCTCCCTGCTGTCGATGTGTTTACTTGATCTTTCTTTTTTATCATTATTCTGCTAATCCTGCAATAACCAATTTCCGTCTTGCTGGCAATGTTAGTCAGATTCTTGTCTAAAATGTTCTGGCATTTGCCTGAAGCCATCCCAATGCCAAGGTTCCCAGGTTCTTTGGAAGGAAAACTGGCCCATAATATCCCAGATCAATCACAATGTGTAACAGTGGGCTTTAGGAGCCACATATTCATCTTTTGTTGCCCACCAGGCCCAACTGGAGGCTTTATTGCAGAATAGTCTCATTTTACAAAAGGATTTAGCAAACGTTCTTACACTTGTAGTAAGAATGGTGGTAGGACAGAAAATGTTTTTTCTGAAACAATTGCTTGGCATGTAAATGGCATCTAATGGTTGGCAGGGGGAATTGGTGATGCCAATATCTGCTTCTGGTGAACTTCGGCTTTTTTTCCCTCCTTTACCATCCTCATCACTGAGAGTAGGTACAAATCCAGGCTGGGTGCCATTAGTTAAAGTTAAACACAGATGCATCCGTGTTATGACCTACTTGTGCTCCAGAGAAACGGAAAGTTATGCATTACAAATTAGAAGTTCCTAGAAAGTTAGGCTAACATAAAATGATTTTAAAACTACTTAAATAATGCTTTACTTCCATTTCTTTAAATATGATATTAGGGTTCTGGCAAATATGCCACCAGTGACTTCAGTTAATAATTAATTGTTAACTTGGGATTTTTATCCTGTCTTAGTTAATGTACTCTAATTTGTTTTTAATTTTTCAGTGTGCTGGAAGAAGGAATGTGGATTTATGTGAGACGTTTTAAGTACAACTATGGGTGTCAATAAATTTGTCAGTATCCGTCTGTATAAGTTCCCCATAAGCTCATGGATATCCATTTGGTGACTATACAGATGTATATTATAAAATATTCATTGGCTATTATAGTTTTGCAGATTAGTCTTCATACAACTGGGAAATTGCAGAAAGACCAGAGAGCAGTTCTGGATCTGGAAACTGCTCCACTTTTAATAATGTGCAGCAGGTGTTGGTTAAAATGTATTTATATTCTAAGATTAGACAGATGCATGAAAAGCAATGGAGCTGTTTGAGGATAAAATTGAAGTTTGAATTTTAAATTACATTTTATGAGACTGTAATACCAGAACAAGTGGGGGGCTATAAAGCAATAAAGTTTTGTCGACTCAGGCTCATTTGTCCTGTTAGTCAAGTGCCTCATGTCTTTACAACCATTTCATATCAGCCACAGATACAAAGCTTTCTATTTGTCAATGTAAATGTTAGATAATCAATAAGGTGCCCCCACATCTCAGAAGCTTTTATCCTCTAAAGCAGTACAACTGTCAATGTCTCCCAGATGGCTTAACAAGTCCAGTTCATTAAAAGCGAACGATCGGGGCCCTCCCTTCCAAGCCCTCCAACACAGAGAGCAAGCAGTGGATGGGAGAAGCGGTGGCTTATTTCCCTTTGACAGCTGTCAGCTCATCAGCCATCCACTCCCTCTTTAGACACGTAGTCATTAACCCATCGACTCTCTGTTAGGTTGAATTAAGAAAGTTAAGACTTCCACTTGGGGTTGTCTCAAAGGTGCATTTACATGGCAGGTAAACAAGGGATCTCAGGAGCTGATCTGTTCCTATTGCAATGTGACAAACATACCTCTCTGTTGAAGGAACTTATTCACGTCCTATTGCCTCAGCAGTTTAATATCATATTTGAAATGTGTTTTTCTGTTCCAAATGTAGTACAGCAACTCTGTTATGGTACGTGAAAGAGATGCATCTGACACATGTGAATGTTTGCTAGGTTTTCACCATGTTCTGGGTGCCTTTTGAGCTCAATGCGCTCTATAAAAACCGCAATCAACCTAATTTAATTTGAAAGGTCTAATTTAGGTAATTGAGTTGGAACTACAGTATTTTATTTAGTTTAAGTTTGAAAATGAAATTGGTGATCTGCATTGAACCTGAAAACTGTCTCCACTCTCTACAATATCGGATCTACAGTTCAGACCAACCAGTTTTACAACATGCCTCTGAAGGAAGCTGATTAGTTTGTTTATTAGACTGAGTGATACAATCTACCATTGTATTTCTTCCTTCTTACTGTTGCTTTGTCCTAAACTTGCAATCAAGTCAGTGATTTATAAATCTGTGTTCAATTTGTTCTTGAGATAAACCCCTCTTCAGTTTGTTAGAACATTTGAAACAGAAACGCTTATAAATGCAAGATGTCTAACCTTATCTCCAGACCGTCATGAAGTTTTGAACTGATTACATGTCTGAGTGTAATAACTTGTGTGTTGTGCAATTTCTTGCGTTCACTGTGTTTGTCTTGTTTTGCATGCATCATCGTCTCCTGGCAGTGTTCCCTGAGTTAAGTAGGTTGTCAATGAGTTCAGACTGATTTTGGGCTTTCTCACGCGGAAATAATGTTCCTCGGATGTGCTGCACATGAAGACTGCGTGAGCACGTCCATAACAGACTTTGGTCATATTCTGTGGATTGCTTTGATGTTTAAAAATCACGGTTATCAGAAAATAAAGCATGCAAACCACTGCACCCTATCAGATATTGTCCTCATATGTTGCCAAAGGCTTGCAGCACAAGCTGTTGTAATTCACAAAGAAAACACAGCCAGACTCCCTCCTGCTCCCATCAGTTTATAAAGTTGTAATCATTGCTTGACCTCACCGCTAAATGCAACATCCTCTGCTGCATTGCAATGAAGTAGAATGTTCTCAGTACAGATGTTTTTTGTTTTTGTTTGTATTCTCTCTAGGCTTCCTTTTCTGTTCTCACCTGAAAACGTGGCTAAAGTTTTATTGCCAAGTGACAAAGTTCATAAATGTGGGAACACCTTGCAGAGTAGATGGTATCCTGGACAAACTTATGCACTAGTTGAAGTCATCACAGTTTAAAGTTGTATTTCCCAAACCCATAATTGCAGCCAACCAGCATCAGATACGAAACATTTGGGATGACATTTTATTATGCTTTTTAAGTAAACTGATGTGAATTCTCAACTAACTGTATCAGCTAAATAGAATGAGTTTTAGTCTCTGCAAATACAGGAACTTTTACCACCAGTATAAACAAATTAGATACAATTTTTTTGCCTTGGCATATTTTTTCTTGATAAAGCTGTCAGTGCATCTTGTATTCCCTTTGGTTCCAAATCTGACATCGTTAATTTTAGATTCTCTGTTTTCGGTTTCTGAATTTCTTATTTCATTTTTCTATGCCCCTGATTATGTGAAAAATGAGGATATGTTTGTTATTAGTGGTGCAGAAATGTGCCTCTTTGACACCTCAGAGACAAATTAAGTGGAAAACTAGTTATTGTCTTGAGTTGTTTTGATGGAACTTGGAGTTTGATGCAGGCATGTTCTGGGGAATTAAAGAGTCTGTATGTGGTTCTGAGCTTTAGAAATGCTACCAACTACCAAATGATTCTTAAAATAATTTTAAATTAGTTTCTGCAAATAATTTCAACATGTCATTGAACATCTGGATATCAGAAAATGTAAAGAAAAATATATAATATGTGCTGTCTTTGGCGCATGTGAACTTACCAGTTCACCTTGGAACCAAGAGTTCCTCTAATAAACAAACCTAACAGCAAATGTGCTTGTTCTCTTTAGGCTTTTGTTTGAGTATTACCTTCGATAATCACCTTTTGTGTCACCTTTAGACCCATGGTTCTCAAACTGTGGCACAAGTGACTTCATAATGAAAGTTTCGTTCAAAAGAAAGATTAAACACAATCATTTGAGAGACTTGAAATGAATGGTGGAGAACAGGAATAAGTGCTGGCAGCATTCTTTACTGTGTTAGTTTTTACTCTGAGGTCAGAACTTGGATCTGGGAATAAAGTCACACCCAACTTTACAGTGTTCCAGCTGCAAGTTGAACAGCTGGATTTGCCCATTTTTGTGCTCATTGAACAGGATATCTACTAATAGCAACACTAGCTAATAACATAGTTCTCATTTTTTACTCTTAAGCATCATATGATACATTCGTTTTAAAGAAATATTGAAAATGCAATGATTAGTGACTAGCTTAAGGAAACAGAAGATCAAATAAAGAGTTTATTACTGAAGAGATATTCCTCCACGTTAATCGTGTGGCTTTCATTTGGGTTTTAGGGTTTGGGTTTGGGAGAAACTACCAATGTTTTCACTTGAAATTACAGCTTCAGAAAGCCTTCATGGTAATTTTTGCAACTTTAAAGCAAAGTAAAACTAGCTGACTTTTTAAATGTGTTTTTAGGACAATGACTGAAAAAGTGGATGTCTTGTTTTAAAGTGCCTGACATGATGTTTGTATCAGAAGACCTATTTAGTTAGGTGTTATTTGCTATTATTTAACACTCTTCTAGATTCCTGATACAACTTCTCATCCAACACAAACAATAAACACAGCTAAATACGAAAGCAACATTTCTTTTAGAGGGTTGGCAACAGTTGAATTACAGCTTAGGACATTGGAGTCAATGTTTTTTTAGCATTAGCAGTTAAGATCAATATGTTTATGATTAGAATTTATTTTTTCCCCCTTTGAATAAAAGCATCTAAAAGCCTAATCTTTGACAGAAATATATGCAAATACATTAAGTTATCCAGTTATTTCTGTGTTCTGTAATAAGAGGTGATTTTTGCATTACTGAAAACTGCTGCTGAGTGTGGACAATTTATTTCTTAACTTCAAATTTTCCAGCTTAGAGTTATTCCTTTCTCTCAGAAGTCATTAGTCTGGTTGCACTTTCCTATCTCTGTGGTTCATGACCTGCAGCTTACAATAGGTCGGCTACATAAACCCCATAATTCCTGCTCACTCAGTCTTCATAGAACAATGCTGAGCTTTGCATCGTTTCTGCTGCAGGATTTAATTCCCTTTACCTGCTGTCCAAACTCCTCAAGCATTAGTGTGTGGCAGCATGTGAATGATGAATTTTAATTTTGCACATTTAGGTGCTTAATGAAGATAGACCACCAAGAAGAAGGTTCGTTTTCTGACTTTGATTCTGACTTTGACACTCTTAATGTAAATATTTATGACCACCTACCTGTTTCTTTCTTCATTCTTTCTTTAACCAGGACTAAACTCCTTGATTTTAATGGTCTTTTTTTTATTGGACTGTCCTGACAATTTTACAAAAAAAATGTCATTAAACTCCTTTTGCTGGCACAAGGTCCCTGTCACTTCAGGACATATAGTCCACTAGACTCCTGAAGGTGTGCTGTACATTCACACTGTGATCAGGATGTAGTGATGGACGGCTGTAACAGTGCCGTGTCAGCTCTGAAAGACATTCATGGATGGTGAATGTTGCAGGTGGTCCGATAGCCTGCTTCTTCAAAGCTCGTTTTTTTTGTGCTGGTACTTTGTCTGACATGTCATCACCTTTTATTTATTTATTTATTTATTTATTTATTCCCTCTTTTTTGCCGTTATCTCAGTAGTTGAGAAGATGCTCAATGTTCCATTTCTGAATTGACTTGGAGTAAATGTAAACACGGAACTTAAAAAACATCTTGTATAGCTTATTTGCTTTAATTTTCATTGTTTAAATCAAATTTAAACATGGATCAATGAAAAAAATGTGACCGTCCAGTTTATTTCCTATTAGTTTAGCCTGGATTCTAAGCAATGATTTTATTTTGCCATTTTATTTCTCATTTTAGGCGAGTCGGGGGAGCCTACTGTCGACCATGAGTTTCTAGTGAAGTTTCATCTTCTGCCAAAATGAGGCTGACGTCCGGATCGCCTCGACCCATCCTGCCAGCCTTTCTGGCTTTCACCGTAGCCGCCTTTTTACCTCAGCTGTCCTCGGGAGCTGCACCGTTTCCACAAGACCTGGAACCAATCAGCGTCGTGGGCAGAGAAAGTAAGTACAAAATCGTCTGTGTTGCCATGGTGAACCTTATTGCAGGAGTAATTGTAAAACAAGGTGAGGGTCACAAAGGGATTATATATCATCAGCAGGGAGCATGCCTTAGTGGATGCGTTTAAGACCATGTTTGTTGAAAGTAACTGTGCAGAGATTTGTTATAGGGCTTGAATGTAGTCAGTTTTTCTTTCTTCATTTAGGTATAAAAACAGAAAAGACACTATGAAGAATCTGAGCTGCATTTTGAACTGTCCACAAACTGCCAAACCAGAAACAGAACAAGTCCAAATTACAAACTTTCAACTGAGTTGCTTGTTAGTTACAACTGTTTGCACCTATACTGATATTTTAAATGTGTATAAAAACTCTTTTCTGCTTTTTTTCCATTTGATAAACTTTATAAACTATAAATGTTCACTAATATGTATTGTCCCATTTTTTAAAATAAACTTGAACTTAACTTGTACTATAAGGGAAAATTTACAACATAAGAAATAGTGCAAATATTGAAAATATGTCCTATTATAAAACCCTAGTGTTGAGAGAAGATGTATTTTATTTGTTTTCTAATAACTAAATACATAATTCACCTCATGATATGATTTTATTTAACACCCTCAGTTCATTCAAATGCAAAAATAAAAAAATGCAAAAAAATAACAAAAAAAATTGTTAAAAATTGTAAAAAAACAACAAAAAAAACAAAAACAAAAACCACAAAATAACACAAATAAATGAGAAATCCGCAAAGGGCCATAAATATTTTAAACGAATACAATTAAACATCACCGCTGTCAACTTTTGGTCAGCTTGTTTTTTATCCCTTGTAAACAATACATCATCATCTATATTGATCTGATGGGCAACATTCTGGTAAATCAGCTGACAGGCTGAAAAGTAAAGGTCTCACACCAACCCTTGTTGAATCTTGTTGTTTTAGGTTGTTTTTTTGTCATATTTCAACTTGCCCGTCACATTGCTGGTACACCTCAATATCCAAACTGAATGACAATAAAGGATATTTCTTTTTACTACTACTACAGCTAGCACTATTCCAACTCTTAAAGCAGCTCTCTATATTCTTTCTTGTCCTTTTTGTATTTCTTTTTCTGTTTTTAATTCTTTCTTGTTCTTGTTCTGTTGAAAACTGACTGAAGTTTTCAGAGTTGCTCAAAAGAAGCTGCTAGCAGAGTGAACTTTTATTTATCAGACAGTCAGGAAATAAAAATCAATGACTGCTATAAATTCACTATATTTCACTTGAGATTATTCATTTTGTTTGAATATCAGTGCAATTTCAGTGATAGCCAATAGAACCTAATGGAAAAAAAAATGTAACTGAGAACCACTATAAAATAAAAACTTGAGAAAAGGTTACACTGCACAGTTTGACATCTCTGACACACTGTCTTTAACATAATATCCAAGAGAGTCGTCTGTGGTATCCTGCCATTGAAGAGGTCTACAGAAGAGGCCTTGGCTACCAACCATTATGACCCATAATTGATTTAAGAGGTGGCAGAGATGATGGCCCTCATGCTGTAATTGATCTATCTGGAGGAGAGGAACGCAACCATTAGCAGAAATAGCTGCACTAATAGTACTATATGTGGAGCTGCATCCCAGGTGTAATGAGAGCAATTTGTCACCTCTGGTTCAAGCAGGTGACAGAGCGGGACAAGGTCTCTCACAACTTTGACATGTCCATTATGACTCATAGTACTTTGTCTGAATCAAGTCTATGAAATCACACCTAAATGACATCTCCTTGTGAGAAATGGGACTATGTTAGCATCATAATCTTGTTTGCGACAGATTGTGTGGACTGTAAAGTCAGCAAATCTTCTAAAGTGAGTGAAGATGTTTTATCCTGAAACTTATTTTTATAAAAGTCAAAGCTATTTGGCGACTTTTCTTTGGAATTGGTTTCTTAGCTTGATGTTCTTAGTGATCCAAGCGTTTGGCTGATCAAAGGGCGTGCCGCAGAAAACCAATGACTGTATCTAATGATTCTTCTTTTATGTGGTCCTTTCCATCAAAACTCCTTCCAGCAAGTTGGCAGAACACATAATGTCCCTGCTCATCTACTTTGCATTACTTCAAAACAGCTTATTGGTTTGAAATGGTGAGCTAATTCTCTACAGCGGTTAAAACCATAGAGCGTATAGCTTAATCATTCCCTGTGTAAACATGTTTTATAAGTAGCTTTCTGTGTAAACCTGTGTGTGACCTCAACATGTCTTCAATTATTATTTTTTTAGATCAGATCTGAATTCCCAAGGAATGCAACATACAGAGGACATTGAATAGTTTTAGCAAAGTTAATTTACATTTCTTTACAACAGGATTTTAATCTATAACTATTGATTTTCATAGTTGATGTGGATGATGTCTGTGTTTACTTCGAGGTGGGCCAATCTTACTTTAGCCTAAAGCGCTTTTTTTGTTGTTGGTAGATGTTTTTGTTTAATACGGAGTATTTTCAAGGGACGTCAATCTGCTGACAGGCTGTCATTTTGTCATTTAAACTTCTGGACACCATCACTCATTGTTAAAGTGTCTAGTGAGTTAATGTGCTGTTGAAGAAGAGATGGGGGCAATGGAATTTACATTCAGCAGAAGAGGAAGGTAAAAATGAAAATTCGCTTTAATGGAACATGGAGCTGATGTATCACTCCTTCTATTTGCTCCAGCTCACTGACTTCATCTTATCTTGCAATTTTTGTGCAACAGCACACTCAGATTTTTCTTATGCCTGAACACTCCTTATTTCTCTCAAGTTGTATTGTGCCTTTTTTTTCTTCTAGTGTCGGTGGATTAGAAATGCTCTTTTGCAAGGTGGAACTATTTAAATAGCACTCATGACTGCACCAAATTGAACTCCTGTGACCTCTGAAACAGTTGATTGCTATTTTAGTGCAAGTTGACCCAGACAGACAGCCCCTCCATTGAAATGATTTTGTTTTTGTTCCTTGTCTCTACTTGGCACAGACCCCAGGAGTGTCTGTTCAGAAACTCTTACCAGAAGCTGTTTATTTAAATCAGATTGACTTTGGTGACATGAGGGCCTAATTTGCAACTTAGGATGTCTTTTTTTTTTTTTTTTGCTTGCTTATCCACCTCTACAAGTGCACATTAGCATACACTAAATGCCCTATTTTATGTGCAGAATAATCTAGATTTTCACCTTGAGTAGTAATTATACGGTTGATGAATATCTAGCTATTGTTACACATCTGCATTACTCTGATACTTAAAATAAAAATATAGGGGAGAAAGGCTTCGTTTTAGTTTTAATGTTGCCATGTTTATTGCCATTTACATGTGATTCCAACTTTACATTACTACTGTAGGTTTCCCTGAGGAGAGGATTCCCTGTCCATGGGGAGGGGGGGCAAAATGAATGTACGTAGCTGAACATAGACAACAACATTGATAGCCTACAGGCTACTTGTTAAGCTTAAGGTGCTGTATTGATATTAGCTAGCTAGTCATCTTTTAGCTAACTTTACCTGCATCCAGAGCAACTTTACTCAGTCGGTTAGTTTGGGGGGGAAACTGTGAAAAGTTATTTGCGTTTTACTAGTTTGTTGCCATGATTCTAACACACCTGTGTAGCTCTGCACAGCAGCAGCAGGTTTCCTTCACTGCCGCACAAGTGTAAACCCAGCGTGAGCGTCGTAGCGCTCATGTGCTCATGCTGTTAAATTAATTTGTTTCCATTTTATGTAGGGGGAACAGATTTTATCAGGCGGTTAAAATATTTTGTTCCCCTATACTACGTTTGGCAAAAAAAAGAGCAAATGTTATGAAAATCACAGGATTTCTTGTTGATAATAAGAGGAACGAACACAATAAAAGACTTTTGAGTAAATTAATTTGTTTCCATTTTATAGAGAGGGAACAGATTTTATCAGGCGGTTAAAATATTTTGTTCCCCCATCCTAACTTTGGCAAAAGAAGAGCAATGTTTTCAAACTTGCAGGATTTCTTGTAGATCATAAGAGGAATGAACACAGTAAAAGACTTTGTGGGTAAATTAATTTGTTTCCATTTTATAGAGGGGGAACAGATTTTATCAGGCGGTTAAAATATTTTGTTCCCCTATACTACGTTTGGCAAAAAAAAGAGCAAATGTTATGAAAATCACAGGATTTCTTGTTGATAATAAGAGCAACGAACACAGTAAAAGACTTTGTGGGTAAATTAATTTGTTTCCATTTTATAGAGGGGGAACAGATTTTATCAGGCGGTTAAAATATTTTGTTCCCCTATACTACGTTTGGCAAAAAAAGAGCAAATGTTATGAAAATCACAGGATTTCTTGTTGATAATAAGAGGAACGAACACAATAAAAGACTTTTGAGTAAATTAATTTGTTTCCATTTTATAGAGAGGGAACAGATTTTATCAGGAGGTTAAAATATTTTGTTCCCCCATCCTAACTTTGGCAAAAGAAGAGCAATGTTTTCAAACTTGCAGGATTTCTTGTAGATCATAAGAGGAATGAACACAGTAAAAGACTTTGTGGGTAAATTAATTTGTTTCCATTTTATAGAGGGGGAACAGATTTTATCAGGCGGTTAAAATATTTTGTTCCCCTATACTACGTTTGGCAAAAAAAAGAGCAAATGTTATGAAAATCACAGGATTTCTTGTTGATAATAAGAGCAACGAACACAGTAAAAGACTTTGTGGGTAAATTAATTTGTTTCCATTTTATAGAGGGGGAACAGATTTTATCAGGCGGTTAAAATATTTTGTTCCCCCATCCTAACTTTGGCAAAAGAAGAGCAATGTTTTCAAACTTGCAGGATTTCTTGTAGATCATAAGAGGAATGAACACAGTAAAAGACTTTGTGGGTAAATTAATTTGTTTCCATTTTATAGAGGGGGAACAGATTTTATCAGGCGGTTAAAATATTTTGTTCCCCCATCCTAACTTAGGCAAAAAAAGAGCAATGTTTTCCAAACGTGCAGGATTTCTTGTTGATCATAAGAGGAATGAACACAGTAAAAGACTTTGCAGGTAAATTAATTTGTTTCCATTTTATGTAGGGGGAACAGATTTTATCAGGCGGTTAAAATATTTTGCTCCCCTATCCTAACTTTGGCAAAAAAAAGAGCAAATGTTATTAAAATCACAGGATTTCTTGTTGATAATAAGAGGAACGAACACAGTAAAAGACTTTGTGGGTAAATTAATTTGTTTCCATTTTATAGAGGGGGAACAGATTTTATCAGGCCGTTAAAATATTTTGTTCCCCTATACTACGTTTGGCAAAAAAAAGAGCAAATGTTATGAAAATCACAGGATTTCTTGTTGATGATAAGAGGAACGAACACAATAAAAGACTTTTGAGTAAATTAATTTGTTTCCATTTTATAGAGAGGGAACAGATTTTATCAGGCGGTTAAAATATTTTGTTCCCCCATCCTAACTTTGGCAAAAGAAGAGCAATGTTTTCAAACTTGCAGGATTTCTTGTAGATCATAAGAGGAATGAACACAGTAAAAGACTTTGCAGGTAAATTAATTTGTTTCCATTTTATGTAGGGGGAACAGATTTTATCAGGCGGTTAAAATATTTTGTTCCCCCATCCTAACTTTGGCAAAAAAAAGAGCAAATGTTATTAAAATCACAGGATTTCTTGTTGATAATAAGAGGAACGAACACAGTAAAAGACTTTGTGGGTAAATTAATTTGTTTCTATTTTATAGAGGGGGAACAGATTTTATCAGGCGTTAAAAATATTTTGTTCCCCCATCCTAACGTTTGCAAAAAAAGAGCAAATGTTTTCAAACTTGCAGGATTTCTTGTTGATAATAAGGTGAATTAACACAGTAAAAGACTTTACAGCTAAATTAATTTGTTTCCATTTATAGAGGGGGAACACATTATTTCAGTCAGCTGAAATACCCATTCTCTCCTCTTTTCCCCCAATAACTTTGGGAAATAAAAAGCAACTGTTTCCAAATTCTCAAAAATTATTACGCGTGATAGCATACTAGACATTTCCTTAATCCAGTAATTTGTCATATTTTACATTAGAACGGGATTGACCAAAAAGTACACTTTGATCTTTTCTGGAAGTCTTTATTTTTGTGCCCCGCTATCGGCCTGCTTCCCTCCTCCTTTATCAGAAATGAAAAATTATAAATGCACACTACGTGTTGGAAACCTGTGTTTGTTGACTGACTTTTATTTGTCAGGCTTACGAGACAAAAGCTGGAAAAAAGATAGATTCTCTTTGTGTTTAAAATAACACGAAGAGACACAATGTGAAATCATAACTTACTGAATTTCTGTTGGTCCTGGTCGACTCCATAAGAGCTCCTTGGCACCGTGGTCTAAGGTCTGGCTGGTAACAGCGTAAAAAGACCTCCACACAAGACCTCGTTTATTTACGCATGTATTTTTATTTTGATAGCTGCCGATTAAACTGAAAGTTACAACATTGACATGATTATATGAATAAATTTTACCGAGAAATCGACCAGAAGCGCCGTGAAAATGGTCATATCCGCCGGATCCACCTCTCTGGCTGCAATGCGCGCTCCCGACAGAGGGGGAACAGATTTTCACAGGGGAACAGAATTTCTCACAAGACCGGCTTCATGACTTATTCCTCATATCCGTCCTCCGTCCGCCATTTTGTAGATCTCTACTGCGTTATAACAAAATAAATAAAATAACCGGAAAATCAGTTTTCCTTACAAATATGCGAGAGTTCACTATTCACTAAATGTGAAATCATAACTTACTGAATTTTTGTTCGTCCTGGTGGACTCCATAAGAGCTCCTTGGCACCGTGGTCTAAGGTCCTACTGGTAAAGTTTGGCCATTTTTCAGGTCTGAAAAAATCAAAGAAAATGCGAGTATTTTTAAGAGTTCAGAACATCACATGTAATAGAGATCGCAATACAAAATCTCAACCTACACTCGTTTCGGCATTAAGAAAACGACAGACCGCTTTATGTAAGAAACAAACAAAGCAACTCGCCTCGCTACACGTGCTCGCTATTTATAAAAGCTTTCTTTTATAAATAGCCACTCAAATCATTCGTGAGTTCGGTTTTGTTGGACCGCCGCTGTGTCATCTGTTGTTTTCCGCCGGAACATTGCTTAATATCAAAACGATACTGCAAAGGTAACTCCGTGAAATAGGACTTTTCCCACCATTTCTCACGACGCACGGGCATTTTCGTTCATGATGGGTTCCGCAGTAGGACCCGTTAGCGTGGGTGCAAATCTTCCTCTGGAGTTTAATGGCGGCTGCTTGACCGACTATGAAAGCACATTACTGCCATCAACTGGACTGGAGTGTTAAATGAAAGTTGACAGAAAAAAATACATTCTAAAAGTTATTTTTTTCAGAAGTTACGTGACAGTATATTTTATTTTTATTATAATTAATTGCTAAAATGTTTTTAAATGTATAGATGTTTATTTACTCAATTCTACTTTGAGCTGTCTCCTTTTTAGTTTGTACAGAATATGATTCATAATCCGTGAGTTATATTTAGTGCTTAACTAACAAAACTTAAAAAAAAAAAAGAATACAAATGTTTATACTCTATCAGAAGGTCTCACATACTTTCAACCATTTTGTTCTTCAATTTAAACTTGAGAGTTGGGCAACTGAATACTGAAAAATCTGTAGTTTCTTAAGTCCTGTATTGTGATGTGGAATGACCACTACCACTCCAATACAGCATGACTCTGGGTCTTTAAAGCAATCAGTGAACATTAACATTAGTTTGAATATTATTCACAAAAATACTTTATGTACAATGAACCACTCTGGATCATGTTTTTTATTATTTTTTATTAAGTTGTGCAATTCCTCCCATCACAAGATAAATCTTCAGATAGGAGGAATGTCAAAGTAAGATCACGCTTCACAAAAGTCTATTGTATGTAATCATGCATATTCTTCTTTTATATAATCAATTAAACCAAAACTAAGTTTTTCAGTGCTCCTAACACACATGTAATATATATTTTAATGGATAAGTTGGATTGTTTTAATATTCTTTCTCCAAACATACTTCTTTATGGTGAACAGAAGGTAAAAAGGGTTAGCTACAAAATGAATAAGAGTCAAAAGGCGGTGCTCAACAGTTGATTTGTATTTGCATGGCTCTCAGCAACTTCATTTAAATACGAAAACCTCTGCTAGGCACCAGGGGAGGGGGGTGATGGGGGAACACGGACACACAACGTTTTTGACCATTTTTGGCAGTGCTCCACTCTGACAAAAACCTCTTGCCGAAAGCCCTCAATCTCCATGCGCACGGCAGAACAAGGTGTCAATAGCTGTCGAAAATCCCATTTTTTTTTCCTGTGAGAGAGTTGGCCATTCAAAGGTAAAAACCCAGCGCATACAGCGTTCATGTTAATGGCACGGCGCCCCCTGTAGGGGGCGCGCCCCACAGTTTGGGAATCTCTGACTTATTGTATTATGTCCACTGAAATGTTTCCTTCTCTTCATCTTTTGACCCGTGCAGCCTCGTACCTCTACCCCAGCTTTCAGGGGCTCATGTCGGACAACGACACTATCCGCCTGGGCCTGGACTTCCAGAGGATGCTGCGGATCAACCACATGCTTTACATCGCTGCTCGGTCAGTCTTGACTCTTGAATAAATCTAATTTGACTCTCTTTTGTTTGAAATTTTATTATTCTGGATCACCTCTATGTTCAGGGTTTCTTAAAGGAGCAAAGGAAAGCTGGCATTTAGGGAGGCTGCTAAATATTTGTACCCTCAATCAGTCAGTTTTTGCTTCTGATTAAATAGCTTTTTTATTTCTTTTCTATTCAAAATAGCCTGATAAGTGAGAAATTATAATCGTATTATTGTAGGTTAATTCTCATTTTTTTAATATTCTGAGTTGTGGAATGTGATGTATGAACACATAGAGGTGCAAACTTTTAAAAAGAAATTTTCTAATCTAGATCTATCATCTAAATTTAATTACCCACTGATACAATAATCTTGTGATCCAGGACATTTTTTAAAGTTTTTTTTTTTTTTAAATGCTTCTTGTTGTTCTGATATCATATAAACTAATCTGTAAAAACCCCAGAACTACTGCCATTTCCACTACTTCAATATTTGGCAACTTCTTCTGTTGTCTTTTAAGTGGTTCAATTATGGGCATATTCACATTTTGCATAGAGCTGCTAAACCTGAATCACAGACTTGTGAACTCAACAGGGAGTTGGGAACAACATATTTCAGAATATAGCAGTAATTAAATGAAGAAAACAAACTTTAGTTGTTAACTCTGCAGCTTTAGTGAGGGGAAAACATTAGTATGCTGTCTGAAAAATCATTACATCCAGAACAACAGCTGGGAACAGCATTAATTAATAATGTTCAGATGTAGTGTATGTGTACAACAGAGATTGAGAAGACTCTGTTTTTGCAGACTAACACCAAATCTGGTTCACAGAAACAGGAAAATTCAATGCAGTAAGATTTTCTTTCTTTCTTACTTACTGCAAGGCAGCAGGGCTAACAACAAAAAGTGACATTTTATGATCAAAGAAGTAAAGTCAACTTTATAAGTTCATGTTTTGGTTGTAATATGTGTATAAATTAGCTGATGAGGTACTTTTTCAATTAGGAAGAGGATAAAAATATGATTAAATATGAAACTGCCTTTAAAGGAGCTTAATTTTAACACCTAATCAGGTTTTTAAGTTTTAACTAAATTTATTTCTGGTTCTGTGGCACCTCTTGGCCTGCTAGAACCTTCACTAATCCAAATCTACACCATTAAGATTTCATTAGGTAATTTTCTAAAAGGCACAAAGTTTTCCCTTCTCCTTTTTGCTAAACAAGTTCTGCTTCAGCATTTGGCTCCGTTCCAAACTGCAGCACCCCGCCTGCCAAGAAATCCATCTACAAAGGTATAAAGAGCCCTGATCTACGTAAATTGGCTTAATATTTTCTACAGCTGCGTGCAACATAGTGTGCCTCACTCCACTTAGCGAATCGTGTGGGTTTTGTCAATAGTTGGGGGGAGGGGGTCGGGAAACTTTTGTAAGGTTTTGAAGCCAAACTTTTTTTTTCACCTTCTAGATGATGTTTGTGTGAAGCTGGGATCAATCTCTTTGAATGAAATCAAAGCTCGTTTCTTTTTTTGTGGATGAACTGCTGAGATCAAAATATTATTGAAGTTTGTATTCAGAAAGCTTATAGAATGAATAAAGGGATGAGGAGATGACTGTGTTTTGTCTTGACTCTCTCTCTTGCAGGGACCATGTTTTTGCAATCAATCTTGGCACCTCGTCTGAGCAGATAATCCCACAGCAGGTAGGAAAATATTTTCACCGCCATGATTGGAAATCTGCTTCTGCTGGTTTGCCTTATGTGATACAATGTATATGAAATTATTTTTCAGTTTTTACAGCTGATTCTCTATCCCTTGTATTACACATTGGGTTAGTTATTTTCGTCTTGCAAATACTTTTTTTAACTTGGAGATTGACATTCAGGTGTTTGATTTCATGATCTTTTAGAATTATTTACAACAATAGTCCTTAACCTACGCTTGGTCATTTTTAGCCATTAAGTGTCCAAAATTGGAATTGGCACGACATGCATTTAAGACTACATGGTGCGTTAGTATTTTTGATGTTTCGTTTACTGCAGTATCTACTTTTCTTACAGTGAATAGCTCTGGCTGACCATGTATTCATATGAAGCAATTTGCTTGAAGTGCTAGGCTACTGTTTGCATCTTTGCTCCCTGTTTTGATATTATTCATTGATAATTTATCTTAAAGTGCTGTTCCAGTTTAATGTCAACAAAAAAAATGTGTTGTTTGCTTAACCTTCACCTTTGCTTTAAATGATTCCATTGTGAACGTCATTTTAAAACATCAATAAGTTAGGAAAATGTATGATGCACACATGATATCTGATGTATGCCATGTGTAAATCATATGCATATGAAAATAGACCTTATGTTTTAAACACTGGCTTAGCAAATTGTAGCTGGACAACTTGTAGCTTTTGACCTTCATAATGCTTCAAGTCACAGTTGTCATTCCTCAGTCAGTTTGCAATATTGCAACTGATTACTTTAATGCAATTTTAGTAAGATGTTGTATTGTAGACACCATGCATTCAAAATCTACATGCCGACAGTATAATTAGCTAGTTGGAGGGAGGAACTTAAATAATGGTTGATGCCCACATTGCATCTGATTGTTGTGGCTGAGATGCTAAAGTCCACCTGAAATGGTGGGGTCGTTGTAATGATGGGAAAGAAATAAAAGAGGAAGATGGGGATGTATTGTCATCAATATTATCATCACAGTATTAATAATAGTATCTCAGTGACATGTTTTCCTGATGTGCAAAACAATAGCGTAGTATTGTGTGTTTAAAATAACTAGTGGATTTTTCTAAAGGTGGGGAATGGAGCGTCCTGAGTTATTTATGCAAAGCATTTCTGACTTTTATTTTCCTTTTTTCTTTCTGAACCGCACTGTTTACACAAAAAAGCAAGTTCTGGTAATGTTTGAGCCTGAATATTTTCTACCCTTTGCCTTCTTTTTCATTCATGTATTAAGCAATCTCTCTCCAGACATGCGTCTACCACAAATGAAATTGTGTTGTTGTTGCTTTTGCAGTGCCTTGTTCTCCCCTATCTGAATCTCATTTGTCAAACATGATTGCACTTAAATAAAGGCTCTCTGAGGTCTGAACTTTTTCTTTGCTTGTATTTAGATTAGCCCCAAACATGAATGTTTGTTTCGATAAGGGCACCACTTGATGTCAAGGATGATCTAAGCTGCTGATTTGGGTGAAGGCTGTTGCACAATGAAAATGGGAACTTCTAAGCACCGCAGTGCTCTCCCCTTATGCGAGAAGCTTAGTATTAAATGTTTGAACGTGATGCTTTTTTTTTTTCATTCATTCAGACTTCTCCAGCCTCCAATATATAGCGGCAGCAACTGAGTGGAAAATTATAAAGCCTGTTCCCATATTCTCCTTCTCATTCTCCTTTCTTTCTGTTATCCATCTCGGCTAGATCATTAGTGTGTGACTGACTCATACCACCAGAAAATGGTATGTCCTCATCACAGATCCATTCCCTTTATGCAAGCTCATTTTCAACCGCCTCTTCATTTTTCACACCAGACGTTCATTCACGTTCTCCCCTTCATTGATCTCCCCTGGTTTGAGTGGCTGTATGTTTTTATTAGTAAACCAAATCGAGCTTAGAGGAGACCAGAAGTATTACCATAATGCTGACTTTGACTGAATTCTATCAGTTCTTCACAAAACTGAGTCAGAGTTGTGTTGAGAAAACAATTATGAAATTATAAACTGATTTTTTTTGCAAATGTTTCTCATGTTTTGTGCATCAGCAGGGAGTTAAATAAATATTAACTCAAAGTACAGGAGCCTTGTGGTTTCATGTTGTTTTACATCGGTCTGGAACCAGAGCTGAACCTGCATTCTCTGTTTTTTCTTCTGCAATTTTGTTTTATTCATACCAATCTCAAGACAAACAGAAGAAAGAATGAAATCTAAAGATGTTGACCAGAACTCGGGAATAGGATCTAAAAGTGGTATTCTCTTTATATATTTTTAAAAATCCTTCAGCATTTAATTTGCTGGTTGTGAGATTTTCTTTTTAATAAAAGCATATTTTATCTTTTAACCAAACATGAGGTGAGATCAGTGGCGCAAAAAGTGGGTATGCGGCGCATGCAACGCAGGGGCGCAGCACCAGAGGGGGCGTCAAAACCCCGTCTGTAGGGGGCGGCGCGTCGATGATGTTTTCCCATACACTTCAGCGCGCCTAACGCTCCTTCACCTCGCACACATAACGAGGTAAATGTAGTGAATTTTACCCTTCACGTATCGTCGTCTCCGGGGTGGGGGGAGATGATTATGAGCGAGCGTATGTTTTCCACGCTCCTTCATTCCTTCAATCTTCCTTCGGAGGGGCGCCGATTTATTTTTTCACATCCACCTGAATAATGTGTAGTTGTGCCACTGGGTGAGGTGTTTCCACAGAAAAGACAGATTAATTGAACTGTTTGACTGATTTTCCACAAAAACAAGTAATTATAAATGTGAAGTTGCATAATAACTGGAGGCTAAGTATTTATAACACATTTAAATGGATTCCGGGAAATCGGTTTGTTTTATCGTGGATAAAATTCAGGGATATTTAAAAGACTGAGCAGCAGCAGTTTTAACCTTCAGGCTGAAAATGGCTTTTCATGGTTGGGGCTGTTCCAATAAACCCTATCATGTCACTGAGGAAGGCATCAAACTCTGTCTGATGGTATATTGTTATGAGATGTTGGCAGAAATGGAGCTTAATTGACACAGACATGTAGACAAGTGCTTGAATTCTCAGAGGTACGCAGGAGGTTCGGGAGAATTTTATCCGTAAATCCGTAAGGAATGCCTTAATCCTTCGGCTGGCAAAGCTTGTTAACAAGTTGCTGGATCTCTTTTGTACCAGCTCAGCATGTATGAGGCTGTGATACAGAAAGTGTGAGTTGTTTTCATGTCTGCAGATGGAGGGCAGGATTGTTTTTAATTTGTTTTTGGCCAGAAGGTTAATTGGGATTAATTGACTCCTCTTCATATAGGCTGTAAAGTGATCTGAGCTTCCTTTTTTGCAGTCTTTTGTTTCTCTTGTATGCGCAGCCTCACGGATTCGCTCTTATCTCCGAGTGATTTTTATCTCTGAGGAGCCACAGTGTTTGGCTGCCCACTGATGAGCCGCTCAGGCACTGCGGGGGTCCCTGATACTTCCCTGTTTGTTTTTCCCCCACAACAGTTTTATTGAAATTAATGAGATTTTTATCACAGCGGTCTCGTAATGGCACTTGAATGACTGGGAGCGACGGAAGCTGAGATGGTGAGAAAGAGTCTCGTCTTCGAGCTGACAGTTGGCTGTCTTGTTGTTTTCCAGAAACTGACTTGGAAGACGAAGGATGTGGCGAAGTGCACTGTGAGAGGGAAGAACAGCGTGAGTATCACCATCTAGAGAAATATATTTTCATCTCTCTACTTGTGCTGTTGGTCTGATTTCTCCTGCGGTCCTCCTTGGCCCAAGTCTGTTTTCAGCACAGTGAGGGTTTGCACGAAGAAGTCTAAAGATTAGAATAATGTGCTGTTAAGCAGTAAAGTTGTTTGTGTCTTGCAGGAACTTGCTAAAACCTCATTTGATTTTATTGCTTTGCAGTAACACTGAGCTTATCCCCTCCTGACAGGATGAATGTTACAACTACATCAAAGTGCTGGTCCCACGCAATGACGAGACTCTGTTTGCCTGTGGCACCAATGCCTTCAATCCCACCTGCCGTAACTATAAGGTAGGTTACTGCACCGCTGCGTGCCGACTGCTGGCCTCAATTACAGATAAGTGATCGTTTTGGGGCCATAATGAGACGCTGTGTTTGTGGCGGTGTCCTTGCATGCTCTCAGTTGCACTGTTATTTGTTTTTTTCCTCTTTTTAAATGGAAATGACACACTTTTGCCACATTAGTGTCACCCTGCCTTTATGTGAAAATACCATTATCCATGATATAACTCGTGTGTTCAGATCACAGACGGATACAACGGGTTCATTTCCGTGCAAATGTAAAGTTACAACAATACAGCTGGATAATAGAGTATAAACTTCCTCTAGACAACTCAATAATATAAACATTGGTACAAACCTACTATTGACACATAACTTTTAGCAGCAAGGTTGATGTTCATCAATTTGCCTTAGTAAATAGTGAAGCTGACAAGCAAGTTTTGACAGTTTTGGATGAAGATTCAGAAGCATTTTTATTATATCTGAACTTTTTTGTTTAGAGAATACTATATATTGCATATTCATGTTCAAAGCACATTTTTTGGCTCTCGTGGCCTTTATTTGATAGTGAAGTGAAAGAAAGATGGTTCACAAAGTAGATAATTAACCCCTCTATGAAAGCATAACTTTACCTTCAGTCAAATTTTGTGATGTAGACGTCAACCGAGCTGCAGCGTTTTAACCAGTAGGAAAATTCAACTGCAGTAGCCAACATTCAACCCAAAGAAGGCAGCACGGAGACTGATTTTTGGCAAAATACTGCAGATTTAAGCAAATGTACACAGACGCATCACAGTGTGCACAAAAATATAAATATAGCACACTTAAGAACCAATTTAGACAGTTTATCTGCAAAAACGTTGATTTGGATAATTACGCTTAAAAAGTGTCTGACGTGCAGTTTGAATGTATGTTGGCTGTTCAAGTGCTTTTAAAGAAGCAGGATTTCTTTTGATCATCTGTAGCTTACAGCCTAAAATACAAAAAAAAAGTGATTTAATCAAAGTGCCCTGTTGCATTCAAATGAGAAGTTACAAATCACTTGTAAACCTCTAGTTTCTACACAGCTGTGGTTTTCTATAGATTGGGTAAAAGCAATAACTAATACTGAAATCTGATGATAAAGTCTGTCTAGTAAAGGGCTTCATTATGACAAACTACTTGTTTTTATTTAACTATCACCACTACTGCTGTGCATCTCTGTGACCGATGCAATGCAAATCTCCATATGGTGCCAGCGACCCGATTACTTTTAGATACATAAATAGGAAAAAGCTGGTGGGATCCTTAAGTCTCTATGAAAATATGGTTTGTTTTCTTATTTTAGAGTAAACACTGTTAAAACAAAGCAAAAAAAAAGATATTATTCAGTTGTATTTAAATAAAGACCTTAAAAATGCAAAAGTTGTTTCACAAGCAGGTCTTGTCCACCAATTGCAGCCATGTTTGGAAAACCAGAATTGCAAAAGCAAAACACAGAGCTTAGAGCAAAACTATAAATCCACACTGCAGATGAAATTAACATTACTTCACTAACCCAGCAGTAAGTAGCAAAATGCATTTTCTATATCAGAAAATGCAATGTATGACTTTATACATAAAAGTATAAAGTCAGCTTACTTTCTTCTGTGCCAACTTGTTTTATAATCTATTAAAGATTCAACGTTGCTTTAAGCTTATGAAGTATCACTTATGAAATTAACTGTAATGACAGTAAGGTTGTGCCTAAAAGTTTGTTCCAAGGCTCTTCTGGGACATTGAGGAGGTAATGAAAAAATAGAGTAATGCATAATAAAAAAAAAAAAAAAAAACATGGTAGACGCATTGAAGGTCTTGTTCTCAGTAACACTGTATGTTATTTGTTATGGTAGAGATGTCATCACCTTCCTCTGTAATAAAGGTTATTACATATTTATCTATCTTGAAATTAGCTGGTAAATAGTTGCTCACCCATTTTGAGCATCTTTGTCAAGGACAAGTTTGAAACTGAGGCAGGTGAAGCTGACGGCCACAAATACATCATACTTTCATCAAACTTACATTTCTGTATTTCAATGTGATTTTTAATTGGTCTGATGTAACCTTTTAATCTAATGAATGAAATGCCATATTTTATTATATGCAATTATAAAATGATTCTAATAACAATCTTCACTCTAAGTGTAATTAATCCTGTACATTTAAAGAGAGCTTTGACTGATTTCACCATAAGGTTACCTGCCTGTCTATCATAGTTTTAAAGGCATTCATACAATTTGCAATCCAAAGGCTGCTTAGTTGAAGTCTGTTGACATATTACATTAACACTAACTTATAGAAAAATCTCTTTAATGCTCAAAAAGGAACTAGGGAAGGTTTTTATTGTTATAATCAGATTAGACAGCTTGAACATTCTCCCACTTAACTGAGGACATCTTGATAGTTTGGGAGACCTGAGCAACAAAAGCTAATGTTATAATAAATCTCCTGTGATACGACACCCACAGAAGCTGCTACAAAGTGAGGTCGACCCACGGTCTTTGCAGAATTTGTCATCTTGAAAGAAACTCTGTCAATCAGCACTTCAGCCTCCAAACAGCTGTGAGCTCACATTGACGACGTGCATATAAAACAACTGATTTAATGTATTTACAGGAAGGATTCCAACACAAACTCAGCACTTATACAAAGAAACTGTTCTCAAGTGTTGGCATCAACAGACTTTCTTGTTGGCATATATGAAGCATCAGATGTTTTTAGCTGAAAAAAATGATCAAGCGGTTATTTCGATATTAGCAGCAGGTCAGCACTGAGCACACAGCACTCACTGTGGGTGTCATATTTATGTTTTACATGGTCAGCTGACGTTTTGTATTTTATGTTGGTGAAAAATATGTTGGCTCAACAAGACACGGGGAGAAGCAATCTGTTGACAGAACACAGAATACGCTGATGGTTGCTCCTTTAACACCTCTGGCACAATGAAGCTGAGGGTGGGAAAGGAAGAAGGAGAAAAAAGTAGGAGTGGGAAAAGCAAGTTTGTGCCAGTTTCACCTCAGCTTTATTTACCAGTGATCATGCCTGTAATAAACCACAGATGCTGCTGGTTAAATGAAATAAATTAGCTTTAATTTGAGACCATCCCTAGATGAGTTCTCTGTGAAAAACTCCTACGGTTTGATTTTTGCTGACTGAAATCCAGCATGACGTGGCCTTGGAGGTGACATCACCCGTCTGGACTATGATTCATGCCGGAGCATTAGAAGAGGGAGTACAACTCATACAACACAGTAAATCTGACTGTGCAAAGGAGACTGAAAAACAAAAAAACGCAAAAAAAACCCCAAACTCCCAGTTCAAATTTAATTCTCCCACATCATCAGTGGATTTTCCCAGTTTAAAGTGTTAGAGGTGGTGAGAATCTGTACTTCCTCCAGCCTCCAGAGGCTTTACCAGGAAGTTGAGAAGTTCACTGGAATAAAAATGTTTTGTTGATAAAATTATGTAAAACTATGGTATTTCACAGTAGATAGTAAAGGTAGGAAATGTTCAGCTTATATATATATATATATATATTTATTTATTTATTTTATTTTATTTTAGATATCAGCATGGAGCATTTGTGAAAATGTCTGAGTTAC
Organism: Poecilia reticulata; assembly: GCF_904066995.2. Lineage (NCBI taxonomy): Eukaryota > Metazoa > Chordata > Actinopteri > Cyprinodontiformes > Poeciliidae > Poecilia > Poecilia reticulata. Next base: position 7,006,479 of record NC_088845.1, on the reverse strand, counting down.
GATTCCCCATATAAGGATGTTTTCATTTTTCCAGCTTACACAAGTGAATCAAAGGCACAAGCAAAGAGTTTGCGTGAAACTAATATTTAACTTTATATTGGGTTGAGGAAACGTTTGCCATGGAAAGTTTCTTACCAACGTTAATGTACAGTCATTGATTTATGCCCACCATGTTGGTGTTTTGTTTCTACTTCAACACCTAATGATTTAAAGTTATTTATTTTAAACTGCTCCTAGTTTACCGTAAAAAATATAGCTTGTCAGAAAATCATAATCGATTGAAACATAAGTGAGATTTAAGCGTTTTTGTACGTAACTAATAATACTGAAGAAGAGTTTGTGTGAAACTAATATGAAATAAATAAAAAAAAGAAAGATATGAACTAATGCAATGGTTAAAATACATGTATGTGCAACAGATGAAACTTTCTAAACATACACTGTAAACCTTATTTGTTACAACTGTTGCTTGAAGAATATAAATCCTGAGACGGTCATATTTTACTTTGAATGGAAAGCTTTAATCGTGCCAACACTGTCTCAGACTTACAAACTGAACTATGTACAGAATCAGGATTTTTGTGTATGATTATGTTCTTACCTAATGTGTGGATTTGTCTCTTCTTGAATATTAAATCCTAACTTGTTTGCTGAACCTCCCTTCACTAAATATATCATATCTACCTACTATTTAAATCACATTCTATAATGCATATGAATTTCAAAAATAAATATTTTTGGATAAATAGTTATATTAAGTTCTCATTATCAAAATCTTCTTTATATTCATACCTTGGAGATCCATCTGCAGCCCCATGTCTCCAGGTGTAACAAAGCTACCTTTGCTTGTCTTTCATCTTCATCATTTGAAGATTTGTCTCCAAGCGTTCTCTATTAATCTGAGTATAGCTGGCAGCGATATTCCATGAGCTATCAAGCCCACAGGCTGTGGAAGAGTAAATAAAAGGACCTTGTGCCTTAAGGTTGGCTTTGAGACAACCCAGCTGTAAATGCTGAAGTCATGGAATAAAGGGAGACTTGTTCAATAAATGCCACAAATTGAATGAAAGCCTAAAGTGAGATGGATTGGAACATTTTCTTGATAAATAGTCACACACTCATATCTCAGCAATTCTTAAAGTAAACAGTTTACCTCATCTACTGAGGTTTGAGGATGGCGTTGCACATATTGTTGAAAATATACAGAACGGCACCCGTTAACATAATTGTGATATCTTCCTAATCTCTTGTAGGTAATGATTTACAGCTGGTGTGCAGCTACTGCTGTTTCTTTGACAGTTTCTAAGATTCTGTTCTTTGGTTTTTCTTTGCCATAAGTAGTGACTCTGGCAGTGCAAGGCCACTTAAATCTTTACAGTGTTGCTGGGAACTGGTTCATCAGAGTTTGATGAAAATATATGGACCAAAACCAATAAATATGAGAGATCCATGAACACTGCCAAGCTAAATTATTTTTAATGGCCTAATTTGAAACAAAAACACTAAAAACACTTTGCTTCATGATGTTGCATTGGCATCGAAAGAAAACACACTCACTGTTTCATGTTCTCCTTCTTTTAACCCTCCAGTGTCCTCCAAGCAAAACTCACACTTACAACCCTTGAGATCCATTTGGACACATAATCCTAAAAAACCTCATTTTTTTTTCCACTTTTTCCACTTGATGTTTGCTCTGCTTCAGTCCTGACCCCATTCTTGATATTTTATTAATGTTTGAACAACATATATAATCAATTTACCATTTAACTCATAACAGAACCACATATTTTATGTATTTAAAAAGCCAAATTTAATAAAGCACAGACAGGTTTTGATAGGTGAGGTTTGTTCAGATTATTATGTCTCCTGTTTATTTCTGTGCAGTAACACAGCAACCATACAGTTGTTAGCCTTGGTCTAAACCAGTAACCTTTAGGAAATTTCTAAAATTAAAATTAGTAATTGCAAAAATGTAAATCTATAAACAAAGAAAAAAAAAAAGAAAATGTGATGAATTGACTCAGTAGAGTTTAAGGGGGTCACTGGGAAGTTAATACTATATAATTTCTGGTCAATGCACCACACAGACATGCACTCAAAATCACTTTTTTACAGCTGAATCTACAGTTTGTGAGCTCATTTGTAAACTCTGTGTGTGTAAATAAATCCTTCTTTAAACTGTTTGTACTCTGGACCCGGTTTGTAGTGCTCCAGTGAAACACTGAGGCAGGAGATCAAAGTTTGAGACGTCTAAGTGTGCTCATAAATCCCAAAGGTTGCTTAGATCAGCATTTACAAACTAAGTCGGTGATATTGAGACATTAGCTTAAAGCGATACTGATATGTACGGTGTGCATAGATAAACAGTTTTCATAACACAGCAAAGGATTAAAAGACATTTTTTAGTGATGTGATAAAGTAGCTCAAGCTGACTGTCACGGAAAACCACTCCAGCCTTTTTGCAGTTTTTTTAGTACAAGGTAAGAACTGGCTCCAGAGCCAGACCTGGTTAGCACCGAGTCTGCTTCAGTGGAAAAAACTCTCCCTCAGTTTTACACGGGTTCTTTCAACTCTTTCACAGCACATCATGTAAATAAAGTACACCCATTTACTTATGTATTACAGACTTTCCAAATTAGTCAATATTAACCGTTAAACTTTTTAAAGAAGGTGTTTTTTTAAGCTACCACTTTTTCTACATGTTTTTTGAGGTCGTAGTGTCAACATTTCATAGTTTTGATCCGATTCCCGGAGCAGTCTGAGGGATTATGAAGTAAGCAGAGCTTCTCCACAGGCTGACATCACCTGAATGCTCTCCAAAATCAAACTCTGGCTCAGATGTGCCAGCGGTCCTGCAGAGAAGTTGATGTAAAATGTTTAAAGGGCTGCGTTTCGACCTATATTCACACGTTATCATCTTCCTGCCACAGACTCCCTTTATAAAAAAGAGCGGCTGATTTACAGCTTTACCAAAACATCCTCTCGCACCCCTCATCTGTTTCCTTCGTCTGAAAAAGGAGGAGAGATGGCTGTTCAGACTGCTGGAGAAGGAGGGAAGAAATATAAATCATAACAAGGAATCTGTTCCTGAAACTGCACAGAAAAAAAAAAACATGTGCAGGAGAGTGGGGGATTGGATCAGATTTGTGTGGCTGTGAAAGACATGAGTGGATGCCTGTCTATGAATAGGCAGCTTTGCTGCTCAGGCTGCTGAGACAGCTGGTGTGTAGACAGCAGAAAGGCTGTCGTCAGCATGCATTAATGATGAAACAAAATCTTAAAGCGTTACAACCGTCTGTCTTCCTCTGTGCTGTGTCTAATGACCCTGCGGTGTCTTCACAAATGTGCAGAACTATCACTTCTAATTTCTGAATTTATTTTTATTTAACTAAACCCTGAGTCGTTGTGAAGTCTGTGTAATACAGTTGATTCCTGTTTCAATAAAAAGGAAAAATCCCTTCAAAAACAGCAGGTTGGAGTCTAAACTGCAGAACTTTCTGTCTTTATTGAAATATTTCTCCTAACTTTCTAAATATTGCTAGACTTTATTTCGTGGAACACATCGATGGTTTTAATTAGCTCTGCAGAATGCAGTTGTCCTGAAGTGCACACCACACTTTCTGAACAACTTTGGAACCATATTCTTTTACTTTCCCATTAAAGCAGTGCACCTTTAGAAGTGTTTCTTATTAAATAAACATGTTTCCACCAGACCATAATGCTGCTAACGTGAGGAGCGGACATGTTGAAACACCAAATCAGCCTTATAAATTGTAACTGGGGGCAGTGAGAGTTTCTCCAACTCTCTGAGTTTGATCCCAAGTATCTTGAAATTTGATGTGGGAATGTGGGAAATTGGTGACGTTCAAGGTGTATAAATGTTTTTGCAAGATCCTGCCTTTGTTTTAGCATTAACACTCAAATAGCAGCAGTTTGTTAGATTGAAGTTAAAGATTTACACACCAGCACCTTGACCTTCACCGTCTTCAGTAAAGCTGCTCTGCAGAGGACAAACTAGATATTGCTGCAGTTGTGAGCAATTGCCCTTTAACTGTTGCTACATCCTGAACATTGGAATCAAGCATTAGGAAATCTGTGGTATATATTTTGTTTCATTTCTGCAACTTTGAAACATGGTTTTGTGAAAACCTCAACAAATCCAATCAAAGTTTGCCTTTGATGCTTCAGTGGAGCGGAGTGCAATAAAATTGGAAATAGTGCAGTACGTTTTTTTTTTTTTTTTTTCATCAAAACAAGTCAAACTTGCAACGCAGTTGGAATTCTTAAAGCTGGACAGAGATGAAGGTGAAGATCTTGTCTTGTATTTCATATATTTTTAAGTCTAGTTCACATTGTTATTGGTGTTTATCCAGCGCATTGATGTCAAATGTTTTATTTTGAGGTTCTAACAGCAGAACTGGTTTGAGTTAAACTAATGCTAATTACATATAATGATAAAATACCAAAACAGTGACCTAAAGCACATCTTTGTCAGATCCAAGTTATGATTTGCACCAAATTTAAACATCACTATTCACAATGCCCATCCACTTTATTTTATTTTATTTATTTTATTTTATTGTTTCCACAGTCCTGGTTTTGTTTTATAAATATTGAATGCAGAAACATAACCTTTGTATTCTATAGAACCTCAATTAATTATTTTAATCTGCAGTAAGAATAACAATAGAGCAGTAATTACACAAATGTGTCGATCAGATTTACATGACAAACTAAGCCAACGTGTTAATGGGCTACTAATGTGCAGTATGTGTATATTTTTGTCACCTTCCTGCCACATAGGGCGTTAAACCTGCTCTGTGTTCCTTTAGCTTTCACAGCCCACAAACACACACACTGCTGGGTTTCATGCATTGTCGTATTTGAAGTTTACAACCTTGTTAACAGCAGGTTGGAAAATAGCAGCTTAATATCTGCGGCCGGGAGATAAACTGGCCTGTCTGCCTGAGCAGCAGGACCTGCACACACTGCTTTTATGGAAACGACCCACATATAATGCATCAAATAAAACTAATCTTTATGGTGCATGTTTTGCCTTTTACTACCGCAGATTGATTTAGTACTCATCCTTTATATTCAGCTACATGTTTTACCACATTTCTTTCAGACTTTTGATATACAGGACAAATTGATTCTTTGCCATCTGTGCTGCAGCCACAGTGCAGAGCTGTGCTGATGTTAGTCTTTGTCCCCCAGCCCTAAAACTTTGTATGTGGTCTCATTATAACTTTGTCATTTTCAATTTTTATTATGTAAAGCAGCTGGAACTGCCTTCCTCCTTAAATGTGCTATGCAAATAAACTTGACTGATTGATTAATCAAGCTTTCTCTCTGTTGAAGATGTCGAACCTGGAGCAGGAGGGCGAGGAGGTAGTGGGACAGGCTCGGTGTCCCTTCGAATCCCGCCAGTCTAATGTCGGCCTTTTCGCAGGTCAGTGATCCAAAGTGGACATTAATTTCAGTGAATTCAAAATAAAACCTTCATAGGATAAACAACTACTGCTCCTGTTTGGTTTCAGTGCATTTTAATTGTACAGGTCAGGCTAAGTACAAAACATCTACTGTCACACTGAAGGTATTAAGTTTTCCTACCTCGACTTCCTACATTTTGGAAATACAGAAACCTTGGATTTGCTCCCAGAATCTGAACTTCGATGATGATGTGTAAAGTTTATAGAACCTTTCAGCTACTATTCTGAAATTTAGCTTGAGGATGTATTGAGTCTGAACCAAGTTCAGTCGCCCATCCTGTGAGAAACGGGCTGCTCTCACTCTCGGCCATGCAGTTCTGAATGCCTCATAGATTTTTAATGTCAAATAAAGAAAGGAGAGTATTTCTATGACTTGCAACATGTATTTCTTGAGGCATATGTCATTTTCAGTGAAGGAAAAACCCCCCAACCACCTAAAAAGTATGGCAGTCTAAGGAAACCTTTTAACTAATGTTATGGCTTCTACTACTAGTAGTACTAACATCATTTCTGCCTTAAAGAAAATATTCTTTGTTTTGTTTTGTTTTGTTTTTAAAGGACCTGAAATCCGTGTTAAATATTTAGTTCCAGGTTTAACTTCTTTGTTTACTGCAGTGTTTGAATAGAGCCAAACCTAAGATGGTTTAAATGCCAAATAAAATGGAAACAAATTTTTTTTCTGCTTTTACAATAAAAAGCAAACACTTCATAGCTAAACTATGCTTTAATAATTCTCCAATAAGTGTATAATTTTACAATTTAGATTTGATTAGTCGCTAGAATGATGCTTAATTCGTTAATTTTTTAATTGGGTGTTAATGAAACAATTTAAAGAAAATACGATGGCTGGTTTTCTGAATGGATATTTCAGTCAACCTGTTATCTTTTTTGTTTTTCACCAATAAATAATCAGTAAGTGATGAAAAGGAAGCATTCCTTATTTAACCAGTAACATTATAGTTTTTGGACTGTGCAAAGCAAGACATTTTTTTTTAAGTTGCATAAAATGGAGTATATTTTGATCTAGAAATATTGTCACTCTTATTAAATTTACTTTATAAAACAATAAGAAACAAAAGATGAAATTTAATTTAAAGTGCATGTTGACGAAGATGAGTAGAATACATCATTGAAGGTTTGTGTGGTTAAGAGTGTTATTTTAGTTTTAATGTTTGGCTCTTCAGCAGAGATAATTTATAGTTTCCTCTTTAAGATTCTTATTTGCGGTTGGATTTACAGTCTCTTTGCTAATGTTAGCAGTAAAGAAAGCTGATACACCCTGAACACGCCGGGGTCAAACTCGAGAAAGAAGCGAGAGCCAAGGCAGCTCTCTAAAGCTGCCAGGTTTCCACTGACATCTGAGCAAAGTTCACACTTGCTGCTATTCAGACTGGCATGTTCGCCTACATCTGCTCTACTCAACCTCCTTTTAAAGAACATCAGCAGCCATCTCTGATCAAAACACACATTTAAAACCAAGCAGGTTTTCTTTTGTAACTGTGCTCCCCAACAGTGCATCTCAGTCTCTGTTTTTTTTTTTATTTTTATTTTCTGTGTCCTTCAGGTGGTGACTTCTACTCTGCAACAATGACTGACTTCTTGGCAAGCGATGCAGTCATTTACAGAAGTCTGGGAGAAAGTAGTCCTGTTCTGCGTACAGTCAAATACGACTCCAAGTGGCTCCGAGGTAATCATCCAGATGTGATTTTAGGCTGCTGTGAAATGACCCAGTCACATTCCATTTGTTCCATTTGTCAACATTATCAGTCCAAATCTGTAAATAGTTTCCAGGACTGACAGAGGTTCTTTTTGCTGCTCATTAATCTGTTTCGTGGAATTAGGTTCAAGAAGCTTTGATAAAAATGACTTGCCTTTGATGAGATGTCTGGATGTTATTTTCTTGATTGCCGGTTGCTGATTAATTCTATACTTCTTCATTTGTACTTGTGTATTTGAAGCACATTCATAGCTCTAAGAAGTTCCCTGTCTGAACATAAAGAAAAGTACAGAATGTAAAGTACGCTGCCTATTTTATCTAGAAGGAGAACTGATTGTACATCTCACTTATTAAAATGGAATAAGCCTGAATATTGTCATCTTATCTGCATGCTTTATTCCTACCATTTGGTCCCGGTTTCCAAGACAACTCAGTTGGAGACTATGAATAATTTTACCAACTTATTTTATCATTTTCATTCATAATAGTGATATAAGTGGAGTGGACCCCTGGTATTCACGGGGTTCATAGGCCACCGCCACTAAAACCTGCAATTACCTGAGACCAACTTTAAAACATGTATGTGTATTTTAATAGTTTATGTACCAAATTTACTGTAACATGCATTAATACACACAGTGCAAATCATCTTAGCCCTACCACAAAAGCTAACATCCATGGTCGTCTTTGTTTCTTCTCTTAGAGCACAACCAAACAGCAAATAGGAAAATGGATCAAAATGCCAGTGAAAAGCATGTCAAGTAGTATTTTGCTTGCGTAATTCAACTTCCCTAGATGTTTTTTTCTTTCGAATATTTTAAATAATGCTATATGAAAAAGTCTGCAAACAATTTAGTTACTTTTGACAGAGAAACCTACAAATAAATCCATGGACCTTATCACAGGGGCTGCGTTTCATTGGCTAATGCCCATTTCACGTCACAGCGCAGCTACCACGTGCGTGACCGTCTCACAAACACAAGCTGCTGTAGTAAATACATGCTAATGTACATTGTGGACTAGCAAACCGGCAGAAAGTTTTTGCATCAGGACTCGAAAAAGAATAGTTCTCCACCGTCAGTGGGGTATCTGTACAGGCGATGTCAGGTATCCTGATCGTGTTTGTGGAACTAAAATTCACAGATTTCCAAAATCTGAAATGGAAAGCCTTGCTTGGATCAAAGCTTGTGCACGACCGCATTTGCAGCTCAACCATCGTAGGATCAATAAGAACAAAGGATTGTGTGCTGGTTTAAATATTATTGCTTTGCTTTCTTTGTGTTTAGTGAATGAAAAAAAGAAAGTCAATAATAAACACATCCATTATGAAAACCTATTAGCTAAGTACAGCATAATGGCAGTACCGATACAACTTCTACATCCTGAAGCCTGTCTGTTACAGCCTTACGTTAGTTGAATAGATCAATATGCAATGTGTACCGTATCTGACATACATTAAAGATTTTATTTTACCTGAAAAGGCTTTTTACTAAACTGTAATCGTGTTAGCCACGCTAGCACCGAGTACAGTGCATCATGCCTAGGCACACTCAAACATTTGCCAACAACAGAAATCACTGATTTCAAAAGTAACCCTCAAAACCATGAATGCCCGACTTACCCAGCCTTGCAAGAACAATAGGCATCAGTAATCTTGTCCACAGCTACATTTATGCTGAGGGTGTGAGGATCTGCTGTGTTCCTCATCGACCGGTAGCATTTCGCTGTGACGCGCACAATGTTGGAGGCATTGCGTGGCTAAAACACCTTGATGTCGTCCAAAAAAGATGACATGGACTTGTTGGTTCCCCTGTCCATTGTCGTGGCTGATATTTTGTGAAAATCTGGCAGAAATGCTAAACTAATCGACTCAGAAATACTCTGCAGAGAGTCAGTTGAAATGAAAGACGCCATGTTTACATAGAAACTAAGCTCCGTGAGGCTTTGTTTGTGAGACATGCAGCCACGTGGGATTTTCGAGGGCGTTTCTGGGCGGAGCTTGGTAAGGTCCATGAGTACTGACCTGCAAATAGACTGGGCTCCACGGTACAATCAGCCCTCTCAATAAAACACATTTAATTCACTTAAAAATAAAGAAAAGTCAAAATAATTTGTTCATTTTTCACATTAATAGTACATCAAAACAGTGGCATTACTTCTGTCTAAAAGCACTGGCTTGGAAGAACAAAATGGTGGAAGATAAATGAATAACACCTGATAATTAAGACAAATTGTACCACTTTTTCCTGCTCTGGCACCTCATGCATTGTTGTCTTTATTGTGGTTAATAAGCACCAGTCCAGGTTTGGTGCCCTGTATTTACAACATTCACTCTCAGGCTGCTCATGCAGCTGAGCTGTATTTGAAGTAAGTCATAACTTCTGTTGGTGGCTGGAAATGTAATGAAAATCTGCCCTAACTTTGTTATTGTACAAATGTATGGCTGCTAGATGCAACAGCTTTGTAGGGATACCCAGATGCCTGACACAGTGCATCCACTCCTTTGATTGTCCTGGATGCAAATGGCTCCACACCACCATCCAAATTCATTTATATTTAGAAAAGCTAATCTCCACACCTGACTGGATCCAGCAGGTTGACTCCAGTTCAGTATCTGTGAGGTTTAACCACACACACATATTGCATCCTCTTTAAAAAACTATGTTCATAAGGAACCATTTCATTTTCTTTTGATTATTGTTTATGAACTTCCGTTATTTTGCAAAGTCTAAAACAAAATTTGACCAAAATAACTTTTTGGGGAGAATTTGGTGGAGCTTGAATATTAATGAACAGTTTGGAAAAGTTCTGTGCCAGGTTGATGCTTTTCTAACTGGAGCTGATTATAATGTAATCTGTGTGACCGTTGATCCTGGACCATCTGTGCTCTTTTGGTACAATAGTTTTCTGTTGACTGTTTGTTCTTCTGCCTCTTTCCCAATATGCAAATTTGCAATTTCACATCGAGGAAGATTTCTTTGAGCCCTGTGTTTACCACATTCACTCTCAGGCTGCTCATGAAGCTGAGCTGTATTTGAAGTAAGTCATAACTCAAACTGTGTTTTATGATGTGCCTTTTTCTCTGTCTTTAGAACCCCATTTTCTTCACGCCATTGAGTACGGGAACTACGTGTACTTTTTCTTCAGCGAGATTGCGGTGGAGTACACCACCCTCGGCAAGGTGAGTGGAATAAACAGCTTTCTTTCTAAGCAGAATAAACGCCAACAACAGCCTCGCTTGTCATGCAAACCATATCCTCTGTTTCTCGTTGGCTCTTCCTGGGCGTGTTGGCTTTTAAATCATCTGGTAGAGGTTAAGGATTTTTCTGCTCCTGTCTCTCCAGGTCGTTTTCTCCAGGGTTGCACGAGTGTGTAAGAATGACAACGGGGGTTCCCCGCGGGTCCTGGAACGATACTGGACATCTTTCCTGAAAGCCCGGCTGAACTGCTCCGTTCCTGGAGATTCTTTCTTTTACTTTGACGTTCTGCAGTCGCTGACCAATGTCCTCCAGATAAACCACCGGCCTGCGGTCCTTGGAGTTTTTACCACACAAGCAAACAGGTGGGGATAAAGAAGATTATCTGGATGTGACTGTGTTAAGCAAACACCTAAATCTTTTTCATGCAAGGTCACAGCATTGATGTACAGATCATGTACTGCTGTTGTATGACCAGGAGAATGTTAAAGAAATGTACAATACTAAGGGTAAGGTAGCATTTTCTGGTCCACTGCAGCGTCCTTTTAATCATAATTATCATTGCTTAATCATTTAAAGGTCATTTGTGTCCATCTCAATTCACATCTTCAATTTACACACATAACTGTTGTCTGTCCTGCATCAGTGACGACCTTATGGTGCGATCAGTCATTCAAACAGCTCTGGTTTCTTTATCTGATTAAATGATCATGTCATTACTTCACATGGATGCTCCTCATACAAACAATCTCTCCAGTATCTCAGTCAGATTAGAGTGTTTGCATCTTTCACAATTATTTTCAGTAAACTGCCTTAGTCAGGGGGAAATTTCATACCGTAACTTTTTTTCTTTTTATTTAATCTCCCATCATGCCACAGTTATTGACCTCCCTTCATTTCATGCTTACAACCCAGTTTGGCCAGTAACATTTAGCAAAGTTGGAATATACAGAAAGATGGATTTTCTCTTTGCACAACATTTTTAGATCATCTCTTATGCACCTTTACCTTCATCTCACCCAGAAGTTGTTGTTTTTTTTTGTTTTGTTTTTTTTTTATATATTTTTTTAGATTTTATATGTGGGGGCTGAAAAAGTCTTGGAATAAAGTTTAATTGTGTCTGATAAAATCAAATGAAACTCAAAATCCGAATAAATTTTTTGGATAAGATTTGTAAACAAGGACTTTGCTTTCTAAGTGCTGCTTTGTTCATATGATTTGAATCATTATGAAAGTTTTTGATTACAATTTTTTTCAGTTGTCTGAGAAAGACCACTAAAGTTTGGTTTAAAATGCCCTGGTGTTAACTGGGAAAATAATAGAAGTGATTTGTATTGTCTAACAAAGTGTAAAACGTACCAACATCACAGTCTAGTTGAGAGGAATTTTAAAAAATGGACCATTCACACCACAAAAAAGCAAATAAATAAATAAAATAAAAAATAAATGTTGTTTAAAGGCACTTTTGTAATGGTTAAATTACTGTGATTTATTTGAACAAATTACAAAAATGCATCAGTTACATTTTTCAAAAATGATTATTAATATATTATTTGTGCAGATAGTTTAAAACCAATTATTCCCTATTTCCCCTAACATGAGTTTTTTCTCCACAATGAATTCATGTTCTTGAGTGTAGCAATAAAAGATGAATCTATCGTAACAATTTTTGTACATCTCTATAAGGTGCTTTTTATAGTTGGGACAGCAAGTCAGGTTTTAACATTTGAGGCCGTCTCTAAAATTATAGGCCTATGCATAATTATGGATCCTCAGCAGAAAGATGAATGCAGTGGTTTAAATGCACAGAATTTCTAAAACCTCAACTTTCTCCCAACATGCATTTAGTTTCTTAGCAGCATTTAGTCTGACTGTATATGGATACATCCAGGATCTTACTTTGATTAAACCTCAGTTATACATGCAGGTGTGGTGAAATTAAATCCTTTTAATTAAGAATATCTCCTTCTCCCGGGGCAGCATCACCGGTTCGGCAGTCTGTGGTTTCTACATGGACGACATAGAGAAGGCCTTTAATGGAAAATTCAAGGAGCAGAGAAACAGTGAGTCAGCATGGACACCTGTTCTAGAAGAACAAGTCCCAAAGCCGAGGTGAGCAATGCGTCTTTAAACTGCAAACTGTCACTTTCCTCCAGCATGTTTTTGTGTGTCTAACAAAAGAGTTTTTGCAGCTGCTGTTATTATTCTGCTTAGACGTCTTGTGGAAAATATAAAATAATAAAACGCGCACATAAGACACCTGTTCTGCCCGCCTGCTCGTCGCGGAAAAACAAATGGCTAGCAAGTGCTGTTGCATCTGTGCTTGTTGAACGGGATTTATGTCTTGTTTACTTTTTTTTTTTACTATCGTACAGGCCAGGCAGCTGTGCAGGCGAAGGCTCTGCAGCCACCTACAAGTCCTCCACCACTTTCCCAGATGAGACCCTGACCTTCATCAAGTCCTATCCGCTCATGGACGAGTCTGTCCCCTCAGTCAACGACAGACCCTTCTTCACTCGCACCACCAGCAGGTAGACAATTTGCTCTAATTTAGGGGAAAGAAAACCAGGCAATTGCTTAATCCCTTAATGCATCAGTCCTATGTTATTAAGCTTCTCAGTTTGTTACAAAAGCTCATCATGGACAGAGAGGTTATTATTTTTTAGTATCCACACATGCTAAAGTTGAGACTCAAACTGGCCCTTACTGGCCCATTGGAACTGTAATTTGCAGCTGATATTAAAAGTGTACTCACCACTGTGTAATAGCACTTTTTTCAGACTAAAATAAAATAAAAACATGATGAATCATTTAAAAAACTTTGGCAACTTCACTGAATCATGTACCCTGCACAAATTAACTGAAACAGAACTATCCTTGCTAGAAAAAAAAAAGAAGCTAAAATATGCAATAATGACGTTGCACAAGCATGCTGACTGAAAAGCTAATATTTTATTGAAGTAACTTTTGATTGACTGTAAGCATTCTGTCAAAAGAACAAAATAAACTGTACATTTTAGTCATAATTAGATTTATAACATGCATAGGTCTTCTTTACTGAACACTCAGGCAATCATTTCAGAAGTTACTATAGATTCTGGGGGGACGCACAAACTTTATTTTTCAACAATTTACAGCAGCTTGAAGTGTCCCTTTTGCTGAATCAAATTAAAAACAGCATCTACTGCCTTCCATATTGCGGTTCAGTGTTTGAGGATTATGAAGCAGTGGTCAATTCTTTAATGAGCTGTATGCATTTATTCTCTGTAACAACACAATGTCCAACACCGGCGGTGTTTTCACACGCAGGACTCTTGATTGGTATAGACGAGGGAGCTCAGGTGGAACGCTCAACCTTGTACCTCATTAAAACCCATTGAATTTACTCAGCGGTCGATCTCGGCCCACATCAAAGGCGAGGTTCACAGAGAGAGGGTCTTTTTTCGAGTGCAGCCCTGACCTGCAGGCGCTCCACAGCAGCGTGCATCGAAAGGCAGGAAGCCGTCGGTGTGTGGGAGAGCGCTTCGCATGTTGTGACATTTGAGAGTCCACTGATAGCAGACGATGATACGGTGGACATGGAATCATGAAGTGCCACGAGTGTTTCATTCACCACAGCATAGGCCTCAGACAGGGGTTGTACACACACATCAGATACACAGATTCAGCCTTCAAACAAACACACACACACACACGCACACACACACACACACAGACACAGACACACAGCATACAGGGGCTGCCTCTGTGCTTCCTGAAGCAGAGCCAGGCTGACAGCCAGCCAGACACTGCTGTGCCTCCACACTGGGGAAACGTGTACCGCTTCACATCTGGCGCCAAAAACATCACATCTGCCGCGCTTTTTCCCCTGGGACCTGCTAGATAAATGAAATCCCACCACAGACGCATCACGCCGTACTGCCGAACCCTTACAGGGATGTGCCAGTCAAGTGTGTGTGGGTAAACACAGCAACCTGTGTGGCTGTGTGGGACCATCTGGGAGGCGGACGCGGGGACAAATGAGGGCGCAGAAACTGCTCCCGGTGTCCGTGGGGAAAGGATCCGGAAGGAATGTCGTGCCAAAAATATTATTATTAGTCGAAATCCGTTTGTTTAAATCCTCGTGTCGTGATGTCAAAGTGCAGTCGTAGAAAAGGAATGAACAGGCAGTGGACTCAAGGTGCCCTTCAGCAAAGCCTGCGAGTCCCAGCGGCTCCAGTGGAGCCTGCAGTAGACGGTGATACTGGTCAGATCCCTGGTGGAACCACAAGGATCACGGTGAATATGAAGCAGAGTGTTGCTGCAAATGAGGCAGCAGCCACCTGACAACCTCATGAATGTCAAGCAACGCCATGCAAAGAGAAAGTTGAAATCTGGGACTGAAAACTAGACAGAGTGTGGGAAAGTGACTGAACAGCATGAAAGATGCATCGATTGAATAGTCGTGGGTGGACGGATAGATGCATTAATAGGATGAAGGGATTAAAGGGAGTAGGCGATGGATGGTGTGTTGGCAGATGAATTGATTGATTGCACACTGAGGATTTACACAATGAGCCCAGTGGTCGCCCACTCTTTGTTTTGTTTACTGCTGAAAACCAACATTTCCCCAACAAATGGTATTAATAGCTTTTTTCTTTTTCATCCCATTAAGGTTTAAGTTGACCCAGATAGCTGTGGACACATCAGCTGGACCCTATAAGAACTACACGGTGGTGTTCCTGGGCTCAGATAACGGCCATGTTCTGAAGATCCTGGCCAGCTCCGAAGGAGCCAACGCTTCCTTCAACTCCCAGCTACTGGAAGACATCGACGTCTACAACCCAAACAAGTTAGAGAACACATCCAATAAATCAGTGTTATCTACCAATGGCTTTATTTCTCTGTTCATTTGCTTTTCTTTTGTTTCTTCCTCCTTGTTCTGCCTTGATCAGTCCCTCCCACTCGTTCTTTGGTCTGTTGTAACACTTTGCATTGTCTTGTACAGCTGGAGGATTTTTTTTTCTCATCTTTTGTCACAGCTTGAAATTCTCATCAACATGAACTTAAATTTACTTCTGACATGTTGTATAATAGAGAAAATGCATGCTAAGTATTTTTCCTTTGATTCATGTTCTCAGGTGTAACGTGCGCGGGGAGGACAGGAGGGTTCTGGGTCTGGAGCTGGACCGGGATCATCACGCTCTCTTTGTGGCATTCTCCAGCTGTGTGATCCGAGTCCCGCTCAGCCGCTGCCATGACTACACAAACTGCAAGAAGTGAGTAACTTGGAAATATCCCTAAAGTATTACAGTCATGCAGAGAATTCACCATATTAGAGATGCAAAAATCAGAACTTAGATTTGTGTTGATTTGGGGTTCGTTCACACCATCCCCGTTTGGTCTGCTTCACTCAGAAAATAGCATTTATATCAAATCTATAGAACCAAAACTTTAGATTTCTGTTTGTGAAGATACAGAAAGCAAAAGCATGTAAACAAACAGTCTGAATAAATGTTGTAACTCATGAAAGATGTTTCTCTACAAGGAAAATTTTTTCTCAACAAATCCCCATTCCCAACTCTGATGCTTTCAGTGCTTACTGCTTCACCACAGAACCCCTGCTGCTGTATGAGAGATGAATAGATACACAATTCTTTCCTATTTTCTATGTATTAAATCTTGCTGCTGCATTTTACACAATGCACAGGAGAGTCACAAAGACCAAGGGAAGTTTCAGAACATTGAGCAAGAATATTTTACCATATACAGCTGGTAAAGTAACTATTGAACACGTCAAGGCTTTTCACAGAAAATGTATTTGTATCTATTTACACTTAAATTTTGAACCAGGTATCAGGAACAATCCAAATAATCAACACCTGCAAATAAATCATTAGAAGTTTGTTCACAAATTAAGTTATGGTTAAAAAATCCAGATGACATAAAGACTAAGATTTAACACATTTACAATAAATTCTTAATATAAATCCTGTTTATAGTAACTTCAAGCTCAGGTGGGATTCTGACCAATTCTTTCACACAAGTGAAAGTCTTCATATCTGTAGGTTCTGAGTCGATGTTCTCTGATTTTCATGTCTTTAGACTTTCAATCAGATTTATGTCAGTTGATTAACCAAGCAATTCTTAAATTTTACATCAAGCTTTGGAGGATACCCAACATGGTTTTTTCTAGGAGTGGAATCTTATGCAGTGATTGTACATAAAATCATTTGAGTGCATTAATTACTGGTTTTTTGAAAGAAACTCTCTTTTTGAAGCTCTCTGCAAGTACTCCAGGTCTGCTGAAAACCTCTTTAAATTATTCTTTTGAATCCTCTGCTGAAAAATCTTACAAAGGGCACCTGGCTATGGCTGCTTTATGGTGAACGTATGTTTTCCACTTCCCAATTATGAATCAGGGAGTACAGTACTTACAGGAACATTAACAGGTTTAGAAAATCAGTTGCAGTCATTGCTGTCCTTGCTTTTCCTGTCTTTCCACTCCGTGCAACACTTTGATAATCGACACATTTTTAATGACCATCATTTGATGCCAAACCGACTGGTAATGATTTCATACAACTGGAGCAGGATTGCTTTAAAAACACTGACAAATTTCAGATGACTTTTTGGTGCTTATTTCCTGCACCATAAAACTTCCTTCCACGTTAATTTATGGAGCAGTTTGTTAATAATTTCATTGTATGTTTGGATTATTTGGGTTTTTCCCTCCTCCTGGCTTGAATTTCATGCTAAAATAATATATTTATTAAGTAAAACTTTGATTTCTTATGTACTTATTTTAACCACTGTATTTAACCTCCTACTTGTGTGCAATAAATTGTTAAATTAAATTTGTTGGTGAAGCAATTCAGTAGATTAGCTTGCATTCTCTAACAAGGTTAGTTGCTTCCATTGACTGTGAGTGGATTCACAATTTTTTTTTCTTAACAAATTTATTAATGCATATGGGGTTTATTAGGACCGTTGCAGCAAATTCTGTACAAAACATAGTTTTCATTAAGCCTACATTTCTGAGTTAAAATTATTTTTTTGTTGGTCTGATGTCTAATCTTTGTTGTCACGTTTCATTAGCTCTAGGAGGGAAATTGTCATAATTAACAGAAATGAAGGCTTGAAGATATTATATGTATAATTTAATCAGCATAATGTGTTTGATTACTGAATTGAGCGACTGAAGAAAAGCTATTTTAAATGTCATATTCAATAAACTTTTAAAATTTGACTCTATAGACATGTTAATCCACCTCCATCTAATTAAGGATCTGCCTATCATTTCCCATTCTTCTTGCTTTAAAATCCACCATGAAAACTTATAAATCAAGGCAAAACAACTCATTTTGATTTGTTTATAACAGTATAGCAGCTGGCAGTCATTCCAAGATCCAAGTGCTATACTTTTTGTTTATTTCATTCAAATATCTGGCAGATGAAAAAAGAGCATTGTCCAAAATCTTCCTATCTTTAATTCACTTTATTTCAAAATACATTTCTGACTATTTGCAAAACCCTTCAGGTGGAAAAGAAACCGTACACTGGCTTAATTTTTAGAGTTGAACTGATTAACTTTTCCCACAAACAGCCTGTAGTTAATAAATCATTGTGAAAAATAACGTGGTGTCACAAATTGAATATGTGATTAAAAGATGAACATTTAATTCAATTTGTCTTATAAACAATACTTTTCTGAAATATTTTTGAAAAACATTGACAATTTGGACAGAAGTTATGGTTTTAATATTTTTTTTCCCACCTCAGAAACATGATTATTATGTGTTTTAAACTGCTGAAAATAAAAACTTGCACAAAATATTGATTAAAAAACAGCATACAGCTGAATCGTAGTGTCTTTCTTTGACTCTAGCTCCTTTGTTTTACCAAAATCTGTGTTGCCCCAGCTAGTGTAGTTGGTTTCCAGTTTCATGATCTATTTTTGGGGCTGTGAGGAATGTTGGCCTCTTGCAACCCCCACTCTTTACTTTACTCCATCAAAATCAGAGGAGGGGTTTATTCTTCAGCTTGTTTTGGGAGTGTGTATACCCCCATTGCATGCAAACCCCACATTGCAAAGGTCTGGAGAAGCTCTCAACATTGTTTAGTCAGAAATTGGTTCCAGCTGATTGGCTGGTAGCCAGCATTGGCTTTTGTAAGATAGAGGAGAGAAGGAAAAGCTGGAATGGGGAGAGTAGGAAACTGGAATCTAGCTGTTTTTGTCAGACTGGCTACGTTCCCTGATCCCTTTTAGAGACTAGAACCACAGCATATCTCATGTTTAGATTAGGGGCCCTCAAAAGCCACATCAGCAGCAGCCAGGAGGTCAGATTTCTGCCACCATATCCTCCTGAAACACACCAATGAATCCGTTTCTCTCCAGATCAGATGTACGTCACTTCTCTCTCTCTCTCTCTCTCTCTCTCTCTCTCTCTCTCTCTCTCTCTCTCTCTCTCTCTCTCTCTCTCTCTCTCTCTCTCTCTCGCTCTATTTTCTACCTCCAATTTTTTCTCAATCTTGGCTTGTTTCTCTTTCTCCCCCTCACTGTAGGCAGTATTATCAGGTTTGTTTGTTTTGGTCTTTTTTTTTTTTTTTTTCACCCGGGGTCTTACTGCCAATATTAGGTTTCAAAAAGAAAAAAGCTTCCATTTCAAGCAGCAGCAGGGAACTGTATGAAATGGGAAATTTTAATAAAAAAAATACAATAAGAGGAGAAGAGGCCCCAAACCCTGGAAGTGTAAGAAGCTCCAGAAGTCCTTTCAGCTACATTTCCTGTTTGATATGAACTCAACAAACTTTCTCCAGTGGAAAATATCTACTGCTTCTCTTTCCATAGGCAGCCGATTGATAATGTGGATAAGTGGTCACAACATTTCCTTTCTTAAAAAAATCCATTGAAATGAGGTCAATGAATATTATCCTCAAATGATTCATCCTCCACAAAGACATTTGATACATTGGTCTAAACATAATTTTAACTAATAAAGCTTACGTAGAGCAACAGAAAGTTCTATATTTTAGGAAAGTTAACTTTATTTGTATAGCATATTTCAACAAAAAGCCAGTTCAAAGAACTTTCCATGAAAAGGCATAAGAAAAAAATATTAAGTTACTACATTTAATCTATGATCTCTAATTATTAATCAAAGGCAACTCTAAAGAAATGTTTTTAGTTTTGATTTAAAGACACTCAGTGTTACTTTCAGTTTTCTGGAAGTTTGTTCCAGATAAAACTTATAGATCAGTCAGAAGTGCGTTATAATAAGGGATGAAACATCTAAGAAGGTGTTTCCACAATCAAGGGGAAAATGACAAGAAATGACCCCGTGATGAAATTGACTTTTTTTTTCTACAATCCAGGCTTACTTTGTGCCTTCAAACTAAAACTTCAGACCAAGATCAAAAAATAAAAAACAATATCCACGTTTTCTTTTGCAACTTAGTCTCTTTTCCAATTTGCTTTGTTTGGCCAACATTTTCATGTGGGATAAAATGGTCCCAAAACACTTCATTTAGAGGTAGCAAACAATTTCACTCAGTGGCTGAACAGCTCCTCTATCAGGGAAAATTGCATAATGACTGCCATTAAGCATGGGAACATACAAACTGAGGATATTAGAACAAATAGGCCCATTTGGGGTTCCTTCACAGTGTGGAAAAAAAATTCATTTAAGTGAGGCATGAAAGAGTTTTCTTTTCTTCTGTCCTGTCTTCCCTCCTTCCTTCCTTCCTAGATTCATATTTAACAGATATTGAATACTAGATGGGCTACAGAGGAAATTTTATTTAAAAAAAAATTCTGATACCCTGGCATACAATTCTGTCATACTGACAAAAATTGTATGTCAGATTTTTTTTTTCTAGACAAATTGGAAAAATCATCAAATTAAGTTCAGGTAGGAATTAAAATATTTAGAATTAAATCGTAAAAGCACATGCAGGGTTAAAATAGTTTCTGTACTACAATGTTTTTCCTGAGCAGTGTCTATTAGATGAATCAGTTTCCAGTAAATCTGAATTTTGTTGTTCCAAAGATTTTTGGCAACATGAATATAGAGACCCTCGACAGCTGAATCCGATGTTCCCTACAGTTTCAGTCTGCACAAACGTTTGTGTGTTCATGACAGTAAGGCCCAGAAAGGTGTTTTGTTTTAAGGAGCGGCATGGGACAAACATAAATCTGTTGGGTTCAAGAACAGCACATACTGTACAACAGCTAAAAAAGAAAAAAAAAACAACAAAAATGATTTCACTGTTCTTTTTTTCCTGAAGTTCCAGCTGGCCTTTTCAGACAGCCTGCTTCAGGGTTGTCGTTGAATCTGTCAGATCGGTGTAAATGAATGCCTCTGATGGAGGAACGAGCGGCAGAACGGAGAGAAATCTGCATATATACCTTATGGCGAGCATATGAATAATTTATTGAAGTAGCACTTTAGTATGCAGTGCCACATATTAGCAGTCGCACACAGTGAGGAGAGTCATTTTAGATTTTCAGTAACCAGAGGTCCTTAATCTGTGAACTGTTTGATTCAAAGAAAGCCTCTTCTTTTTGTGTTGAACTTTAAAAACTTCTACTTTGATTCACTTTTGAGAACACTCAGTTTTGAAAAGTTTGTTAAATTTATAGAAGTGAGAAAGTCAATTCTATAAAAAAAATATATCTGTATTCTTTATACCTTTGTAACACTTTTAAACACTGAGTTATATGGTAAATATTTATTTTGATGTTGCCTTACATGGAGGTGATCTATTTTTATGACGTGTTCAGTTAAAGGTTATGAAATAACTCATGTAGGGTAACCTTATCCTTCAGTCATATATCCAGTTATCCTTGCAGGGTCATGGGGGGCTTCATTCTGTCTGCAGTGGTCATTGGGCCAGAGACCCTGGTCACCAGTCCAACAACACAGAGACACACAGGACAAACAACCACACGCGCGCACACGCACGCACGCACACGCACGCACGCACACACACACACACACACACACACACACACACACACACACACACACACACACACACACACACACACACACACACACACACACACACACACCAAAGGGCAATTTAGGGTAACCAATTTTTCTGACATCCATTATATTAGACTGTGAAAGTCTGGAGAGAGAGAGAGAGAAGGGGGAGTACCCAGAGAGAACTCAATCATGCATGAGTAGAACATGCAAACTCCATCAGAATCTCCCCAAGCCAGGATTTTACTCCAAATTAGAATATGTGCTCTGATGAAACTCGTTTGTCAGAATGAAGAGTCTTTTGAAAATAACAACCTTTAGGCATGTATTAAACATAGTTTTCATTAAGCCTACATTTCTGAGTTAAAATTATGTTTTTGTTGGTCTGATGTCTAATCTTTGTTGTCACGTTTCATTAGCTCTAGGAGGGAAATTGTCATAATTAACAGAAATGAAGGCTTGAAGATATTATATGTATAATTTAATCAGCATAATGTGTTTAATTACTGAATTGAGCGACTGAAGAAAAGCTATTTTAAATGTCATATTCAATAAACTTTTAAAATGTATCGACTCTATAGACATGTTAATCTGCCTCCATCTAATTAAGTTTCTGCCTATCATTTCCCATTCTTCTTGCTTTAAAATCCATCATGAAACGTATAAATCAAGTCAAAACAACTCATTTTGATTTGTTTATACCAGTGTAGCAGCTGGCAGTCATTCCAAGATCATCCCAACTAAACTGGAGGGATGCTCCTTTTTTAAATAAATGCTTGAAATATTTTGTGTGGCGCTATACGTTTTGTTTATTTCATTCAAATATCTGGCAGATGGAAAAAAGAGCATTGTCCAAAATCTTCCTGTCTTTTATTCACTTTATTTTTAGCTTCCAGCTCTGGGCGCAGCAGGGGAATAATAGTTCCTCTCTTGATTTCCTCCTGCTCTGCGCTGACACACTGATGTGTTCTCAGTGGGATTCCTCACCAGATTTTACGGGCTGGGGATAAAGATGCACACACAGTGCACCGTCAGTTCAACTGTTCATAAATCATTTCAGACTCTCGAAACGGGCCCCCCTCATTAAAACTTATTTAAACTTGACTGCCTCCGAGGTTTGGGTTTGACACAGAAGGAAGCACGTAAGCGTTTTATTGTTTGCCGCCGTTCTTTTGTCACTGTGTACTTTATGCTCATTATGTTGTCGCTGCTGGGTGAATGCCACACTCTTGCAGACAATAACTTGTGCAGCTGTGAAAAATATTGCTCACGCGCTCGCTGTCACCCAGCGTTGTTGTGGAGTTTCGTGGTGGTAGGAGGAAGGCCACAGGATCCATGGAGCTCGAGTTGAGAGAAAAATAAAACAATAGCTTTAAAAATCAAGCTGGAAAATAAAATTCTACTGATTAGAATAAAGTTTTAATCAACAAAAATTGATTGTGGGTCTGAAAGTCGAAGAAAAGCTCTAAATGTCGTGATTCTGCATGAGTCTTTACTGTGGGGATTGTGACTAATGGCTATTGATTGTGGTTAATGCTGGTGACATTAAGAACAAGAAGCAAACAGGTCTGAGTCTTGATGTTATTCCCTGAATCACAGAGCGGATAGACAGAGCAGCAGACAGGATCACATGATTGAACAATCCTCTGACTGTAGGCTGATGATGAAGCGTGTGATCCACCCTAATATGACCATTCAGAGTTTGATTAGCCATATGACCAGCAGTTCTGCCTCTAACATGTGCTTTAACATTAACAATAGTGCAACAACGTTTTTATTTTTTAGTTGCAATGGAAAGAAAATAAGAATCAATAAAAATGTGAATCAACAGGTTAATTACACTTGGAAATTAATTCTGGCATGTGTCTGTGAATTTCTAATTATTAATCAAATGTTTCTGCCACTACACTGCCACTACACTGCAAAAACACAAAATCTTGCCAATTTTTCCTTGTCTAGTTTCTAGTGCAAATGTTTCTGTACACTTGAAATATTACAAAACTAACTTGCATGTAACTTTTCAGTAAGATATAGTAGCTTGTTTTAATTCTATAATTAATATTGACATTTAAAAAATCCACTAGTGGAATTAGAAGATTATTTATCTTATTACAAGACATACTGTATGTCAAAAAATCTGCCAGTGGAATTAGTATTTTTATGTAAATATGAAGGAATTATCATCCATATTTACTTTAACTGAAAGTGTACAGATTTATTACACACAGGTTAATTTTGAAAATGGTTTGGTCTCTTATGCAGCACATGATCAACACAAGTTGTTTTAAACGGATGTAAAAATGAAATGTCTCGAGTTGAGCTAATGAAAACCCAAAATTCAGCTTTTTTTAAATATTAAAATGTTAAAAAATATAAAATCATTTTAATATATTATGTACTATAAAGTAGATGCACTATATATTTGGGTGGAGCTCCTTTTATATGTTGGGAAGGTTTTTATATTAGAATTGAACAGAAACAGCCTTTATTTTCCCACACCAGGAAAATTCAGGTGTAACAGCAGCAACAGATTTAAAGGTTCACACAAAAAGTTCTTAAATTGTTCCAAAGGAGAATTTAGAAAAGTCACATAATGTTATTAAATGTTGCTAGTTTTAGGAGATTTTTAAAATGCCCATCTGAACCTACAGACTACTCATCCAGCTATAAAAGGATAACTGTCATAATTATCACATTTCTCCGTGTTCATTAGTTAATAAACAGATAATTTATGATCATCACATCTGCTTGTTTTTTTTTTTTTTTTCTATTCATCACTAATTAAAAAAAACAACAACGCAGCAATTAAAGCGTTGAATTGTTTGGTTGGTTAGAAGGACACTGTAATTTTAGGCGCATCGTTTGTGCCAGGCTGCACACGGATCCTGTTTTTTCCAGCCTTTGTTAAGGCAGAGCTGAAGAGGGTGATAGGTGTTGTTTGGTTGGCTTGGTGGCAGGCTAGTGTCTCATTACCAGACTAACATCCAGTGAACTCAGTGTTCTTCACACTTCATGGTCTCCTCATTTCCTTCTTCCACTAACAAACCGTCTCCCTGTGTCTGTTATGCAGAAGCTGTTTGTCTTCACGGGACCCTTACTGCATTTGGCTCAAGTCAGACAGCTGTGTCACAGTCTCACCTGGATTCAAGTAAGTCACACACACACAGACAGGCACACAGTTAGTGCTAATAGCTGTTTCATACTTGTAACCTGGGAGGGCAATGCAATCATCAGGTGATGATTGACTTTCTTAGCTGTCATGACTGAATTATTTTAAAGTGCATGTCAAAGCCTGTCAAAGTCATTTACCCGTATGTGGTGCACAGCAGTGCTAATGCAGTATATTATCACAAGAGTCTCCAACTAATGGAGTCTGTTTTTAAAGGAAATGATGAAAGTCCCTGTGTCTTAAGTTCCAAAGTAGATGTATTTTGAAAATTTTACAATTATTTGGATATGTTTTAATTAATCCAATTAGCTTTAATCCTGACAATGTATGGAAAGTGACAGTTTCTTTGCTTACTTTTCAAAATAAAAGTGTTCTGGGGAGTGCTTACAACAGGCATTGAGACGACACTACATGTTTAGATCCAGGCTCAAATAAAGTGAAAAATTTTATATTTCAAAAGCTAAATGCAATTATTTGTTGCTTAAAAAATTGTTTGTTGTTTGAAAAAAATGCTTATAAAAAAGAAAAAAATGCTAACAGTGGTTATGAATAGAATCCTGTGGAAAATAGACACATTGTAGGAAATTTTGAAGGTTTAAAGTGGCAGATTATGTTGGACTGTGGACATAAGACTTGTTGTGGAATAACTGTTTTATTGGAGTATGTTAATGTACTAATGATCAATAAGTAGAATTAATTAATTAATTTGCAAAGCCCCTCTTCTTTCAATGATATGAAACTACAAATTGTTAGTTGGGCATTATTTTGCTTTTCTGAGTGGTTTGACAAAAGCATTTACAGTGTCTATAGTTAATATTGAATCCTTGATTAGCATACATCATTATAGTCTCAAAAATCTTAGCTTTTCAGTTATGTATAATATGTATACGTACATAACGACGACTTTGCAAAAATAATGTTAAACTTTATGTCTTAGGGACATAAGAATGAGTATAGATGTCACACCGTAAACACAGTAAGCTTGGCGTAAAAAATTAATATTTTTTGTTGTTTGTGTTATTGCTTTCCTTCTCTGGACATTTGAGATTTATTTTATCTACGCAATGCACAATTATTGTAATCACCATGACAAATTTTAAATTGTATAATTATGCCAAAAAAAGCATTAGATTTTTTTTTTTTTTTTTTTTTTTTTCTGAGGAACACAATCCCACATTTAAAAAAAAACATAAGAAATGATCAGGGGGATCACATTTATTGACTCTTCTACCAAATTCAACCAGTTTCATTTTTCCAGCTTCACTGTTTTAATATGATCAGTGTCAAAGAAGTCCTATGGCTAATCCATTAATTACTTGTTTTTCTTGGGAAAGTCATGGTGTAACACCATGGTCCATTCCTCTTATGATCCACTATTTAAGAGAGGGAACACAAAAGAAGATGCCATTCACATAAAGAAAATGCTTCTTGATCTCTTTGAGTCAGTTTTTTAAAATAAATATTTGATAAATATATAGAAAACCGCCCAGTGCCAACTGCTTGGTAAGATGAAGGATCAGTGATGCTGTGTCACTGTTTCTCTCCCAACGCTTTACCTAGGAACCTCATCAAAGATCGTGATAAACTCTTGCTGTATGTCAGTACATAAAGTTAGCATTTATAGAACTTCATTAAAAATTCCAATTTAAACTGGAGAGCAAAAATGAAATCATGCTGAGTGTGACTAACAAATATTTTTTGACAGTACCTCTTTGTCTCCATTCTTTTTTAAGACATTTGGATTAACCGGAGTTTGAAATTGTAACACTCAAGAGGTTGTTCTTTTGTTCCTGTTAATGTTGCATCAGTAATTTTCTGCCTGACATGATTTATTGTCTTTAATAATAAATATCTGAAGATCAAAAGTTTTCAGATTTGCTCCGAGCAGGATGTTGCAGCTGTTAATTATTTTTTGGTCTGAGTGTTAATAAGTGGTGAGATCAGTCTCAGAGGTGTTTGCTTGGTCTGATAGCATGAGCGGTCATATAGAGACATTATTAGTTTTGTAACTTGAAGCATCAAAGGGCAGATTTGCAACTTTGTCAATAATGTGCAGCCAAGCAAATGGAGAAGCAATAAATTTCACATCTCCTCTAACTCCTCCAATGAGTCGCGCAGATGCCCATTTAATCTGGTCTGAGGACAACCTCTAAATAATCAATAGCTAATCTAGAATTGGACAAGTGGGCAACATCAACATGATGAATATTTGATCACTGCTTTCTACTCTGATAGTTGGTTGACTCATATTGTGCATCATTCTTGTTTGTTGACAACCAGCTGCGGTGTGTGAATTCTGTCCAAGGGGATGGATGCAGCGCACATGTTGCTGTTTTTTTATAGATCCACTTATAAACAAGCTTCTAAACATCTGAGCAGGTGGAGCAGCTGAAGGGCAAAGGTAATGAGTTAGCTCTGATGTTAGATTAGCACAACAAAGTGAAGCATTTCAAATGACATTTGTAGGGAGCTTTTTGTGCTATTTATACCTTTAATGCCAGGTGCATCACATTTCTATTCATTGTTTTCACATCAAAAATGTTGATGAGCATTAGGAGAGAAAAAAAAAACATTATTTAGAGCCAAATATTTCTTCATGTA
The DNA here is from genome assembly GCF_904066995.2 of Poecilia reticulata. Lineage (NCBI taxonomy): Eukaryota > Metazoa > Chordata > Actinopteri > Cyprinodontiformes > Poeciliidae > Poecilia > Poecilia reticulata. The sequence continues at coordinate 6,979,336 of NC_088845.1, read as the reverse complement.
ATTACTTTGGTTTCATATTTTATCTGAAAAGCAAACACTAACCGTTGGTAGGGCGTACATCCTGAACCTGAGCAGGTCTCCAGTCTATTACTGGCCAACACAACCATGCACATAAACACACACTTTTACCTAGAGGCCTTTTAGAGACTAATTAACCCAACATGCATGTTTTGCAGGAGGACAGAATCCGTCCATTGAGACCATGCCAACTCCATTCAGGGAGACCCTGGCTGGGATTTGAACTCATGTCATTGTTGCTGCAAGGCAACTGCGCTAACTGTGGAAAATATGGAAATGTGACGTAAAAAATGTGATGTAACATTGGTTTAAGGATACCTTATAATGACCTATATCTGAGAGCTTTAACTATTCTTGTGTTGCATCTGTATGCAGGCTGTGTTGAACATATTGGAGGATGTCGGTTGAATTTCTTTGTTCCACTTAGACCAGACATCATTATCATGGTTGTTTTGTTGCATCTTTCAGGTTTTGGTGCAGTTTGTTGTTCACATGTAAAGAGTTCAATTAATCACACTGCTGGTTATTTTTGAAAGGTACCCGCTATGACAAAGCTTAAAATAAATTGATTAAAGACAGTCTCATAATTTTTGATTGGCATCCACTTCACACCACTGCTGCATGTCAGAGGACTAAGTAGCTGCAAAATTTTAATTAGACTTCCATGAGCAAGGAACAGGTTAATTACTCCAAACCTCGACTCCTCTCTTTCCGTTGGTTTAAAACCCATCCCATAAAATAAGAAGTGGGTTTCGTCTGCATGTGTTTCAGTTTCACAGCAGTGTGCTGCCTTGTCTAAGAAAATATGGATGGAAGACGGATGGGTGGTTGGGTCGACAGATGGATGCAATAAAGGGCGGGGGAAGAGGGCAGTTAAAAGTGCTATTTTCTTGTCCTGATCATCAAGGACTGTGTGCCTGTGTGGTTGATGTACAACCTGCTGCTAAATCACCACACTGGGTGTTTTTCCTGTCTTCCTTCCCATCTGTAGTGGTTGTAAACTGTTGCTGCCGCCTGACATGACTCTGCATGCATCACCGTCACACACAGAGCCAGAGAAGGAGAGCGCCACATCCACCGCCAGCCGCTTTCCTATAGATTATCTTGAAGGCTGAAAATGTGCCGACCTGGAATTATTGCATATCTTCTGCTTGGTCACTCAGACATATTACTTTCTCTGCCCTCACATGGAAAGGAACTAATGGATTTTTTTCCCACTGCATGTTTTGTCTGTGCACTCCGATATTTACCCATTAGAATATATCTGGTTGTTTGCTGTTATTAATATTGTTGTGCATGGGAGTAAAAAAAAAACTGAGTATTTGATAACTTTATTGGTCAACTTCTGATGCATGTTTCTTTCATTCATTCACTTGTTAGTTTTTTTTTAATATACCACCCATACTGGCCTGTAAAGCAGCATGTCTGACTTGTTGATTTTCACCCCTTGAAGGTATAAAGTTTATATGTGGCAGGCGACACAAAAGATCATATTAATGTGATCTTGCAAAACTCGTCTCTCATACCCATTTTGTTTTCATTTTTCCAACCCCCTTTTAGTGCACCAGCCATGATTTGCAGTCTCACAAGTCCAACAAATGCAACACCTATAATTTGTATGTTTTGTGTTATTAATAATGCTGTAATCGGCTATTTGTACTGAGCTTCATTCACAGTGAAGAAAATGCCAGTCAAGGACATTCATTTGTCCATAAATAGAAGTCTTTTTCATAGCTTTTTGAAAGAAAATGTATGTAGATTTTTTCTTTTATCTGAAGCTCTCCATACTAAACTAATGAAAGAAGGGCTGCTAATGATGACATGAAGGAGATTAAAAACCCACCTACTCGTTTTAATCAGCAGGACGAGGAGCTGAGGCAGATGAGGCAAGTACAAACGCCCATTAAATTGGGGAAAAAAAGTCAAACTAATAACTTATATTTTATATCTTTGATTTCAGATGTAATTTCATCAACTAGTTGCAGCTCAATACACACTAAACATACCTTGCAATCCTTGATAAGTTGATAAATGTTAACAAATATCCCACTAAGCACTATTTGATGAGCGCCCCCAGATGTTCAAACTGTGTTAAAACAGGTGTGAGCTTTAACACATTAACGTAACAAAGCCTTTTTATTTAGTGTCAAATCTGGGCAACTACAGGCTGAAATAACTAATGGTGATCTCTTAAGATGGGTCATTGAAATTAAATAAACTGAATGTAAAGAAGCATCTTAAACTTTGGGGAAGCTATTTTTTTCCACTTATTTGCTTTTAAAGACTTTTCTGACTCAAATGAAGACTTCTGTAATTGTTGCTCCGAAGTGCAGCAAGATGTGCTCTACAGATGCAGCAGCGGAAGTGCTGATGTGGCTTCATGCTAGTGGGGCCCGCAGAGTTACTTGCCGAAGTTTGATTTATGAGCCGCTTTTAGTGTGCAGGACAAAGCCACGCTGGAAACCAGTGGACCAGAACCTTGGAGAGATCAGCCAAAAAAATCTTGTCCAAACCCAACAACAGTATCAGATTCCTACCAGAAAGCTAGAGAGAGAGAGAGAGAGAGAGAGAGAGAGAGAGAGAGAGAGAGAGAGAGAGAGAGAGAGAGAGAGAGAGAGAGAGAGAGAGAGAGAGAGAGAGAGAGAGAGAGAGAGAGAGCTGTATGCACAGAAAGAAAACATCACAATGGGGAAAAAGAATCTGAGGTCTGGGTAACGGAGTTGAGCAGAAGAGGTAAAGATTTTATTTTACAGATAATATTTTAGAATAATGATAGGGAGGAAAATAAGTCTGCTTTTTTTATTTGGGTTTTTAAATTTGAGAGGAAAAAAAAACAATCTGCTGCACTTAGATTTTAGACTTGCATGAAGGAATATAGCTTATTTTTATCAAGGCAACTGAAGAATAGCTTGGAAAAGGGGAAAAAAGGAAGGAGCATCATAAAGGATGATAAGAGTAGCAATGACAGAAGAGAACGATGAGCTGATGTGAATCAGGCAGCAGCAGAGCCCACAGTTGGATTTGAAGAATCTCAAAGTCATCTACCTCCTGGTACTCACTCTTTTCATGGACCATCAGTCCTTTTTTTTTTATTCCTTTCCTCCTTTCCTATCCAGAGGAGGCATATATTTTAATGGCTGATTTGTGGTGGCTCAAAATGATAAAGAAGAAAGAACAGAAAGATTTTACATGAAAAGACTGTGGCTGAACCTCTCTGCTTTTTTCCCTTCTCTGGATGTTTAGTCTTGTGTCATCCATAATGCATTCGACAAAGTCCCTGTCACCAAAGCATTGCCCTGAAACAAAAGGCTGCTGAGGCAGAAGGAAGGAAACGGTTCCAGGAAAGGGGAAGCAAATCACCTGTGGTGTGCAGGTGGAAAAATCTTTTAAACAAAAAGCTGCTTAGATTGGTGCATCTCGCATTACATCCATGAAAGTTGATTGATTTAGTTTCCTAACTACTTACTAATTATTCATACACTACCTTTAATATTCACCAAAATATTTTTTTGTTGCAAAAATTATATTTTTTAGTCTGTTGCTTGATATTTTGAAAGCTACAAGTAATTATCATGCCTGCTTAAAAAAAATCATAGCTACATTTATTTATTTAACATTTTTTTATCCACCTCGGCACGGAGAGAAGGAATATAAAATATATGATGCAGATTTCTGTTATCTTTTGATTTCTGCCCTGGGACAATTTTATCGTTGGTCATTTTCACAAAATGAACTAGACTGGTGACAATTGGTAATTGTGTGTTAGATGGCTACCTTCATGTTGCTCAAATAGTCAAATATGAATAAATAGAAACCTCAAAAGTATAAAGGAGGACGTTGATTGGTGCTTGCTGAAGTCTGTTGAAGCAGCTGAAATAGAGTCGACATGTTCCCTCTGAAAATCCAGCTTCTTCTTAAACAGCTGCTTACAGTTTTGTCATGTTCATGATTCAAGGCTGTAGGTTGTATGAAATCAAATTTTCTGATTGTTTTAATCGGATTATTTTTTCCTTCTGACAAACTAAACAACTCTTTGAGGAATAAATATTCCATCAGTGCAATATATTTACTTCAACTCCTTTAATAAAATTGAAATGTAGAGTATTTACTCATACTTATTTGCTTATGTTTCTACTGTAATGCCATACAGATGTAAGCATCTATGATGGGATGTTTTTGAAATTTTAACAAGTTCTCAGACGGGTTATTAGGTAGAATTGCACCAGATTTTTGGACATGATTGAAAGCAACAGAGCTGCTTCTCCAGATGTCGAGTGCAGCTGTCCCAGAATTTCTCTCTATACGAGACATATAGTAATATATAATAAAATATGTTCCTACTTTTATGACTGTCTTCAAATTACAAATGTATTCACTTTGCCCGTCATATTTCTAATATTGTAATAAAGACAAGCATGTAGCTCTTGTGACTTTATCACATATTTTTCAATACAGTTGGCTACACAGTGTCTAATATCTTCCGTATGTTGCTCCGTATATCTTTGAATCCTGTAGTTGTTAAATTATTTGGCAGAGACCGACCTTATCTGGATGAGAGTTTGGCTTGGTGTGTGAGACTGTATTCATTAAAGTTAAAGGCTGCCAGCCAACAGCTTATTTTATGTCTGATCTGTCGAGTAAAATCAATAGGGTCTCTCTGAGTGCGACACTCTTTTATTGTCAGCCAGAATCCAAATAAAGAACCCCCAGGAAAACCAACATGCCATGTGGAGATACTGCCCAATATTGTTAGATGATGTTGATTGCAGTGTTACCTGCAGAGGACCAGCTAAAGAGTGGGAAAACAAAGGGGAGGTAGCTGGTTTCTTGTTTAGAAAGTTGATTGAATTAAAACTAATTAATCATGTTTGTGTTCAGCTGCTTTCTGCTTATGAGAGCCAATTACCACTATCCAGTCTTGTTTTTCTGAAACATAAAGGGAACATGCTTTCCCACTATCCGTCACAGCTTTTCCTTTACAAACATCAATACACTACATTTAGTCAAATTACGTTCCCAGCCTTCATGCTGAGGTCGACATGTTTTTATCTTGATTTAAACAGATTTGAGTTGAGGACATTTTTTTTTTTTTCATTCTTTTTACAACACTTTACACTTAAATGTAAAATTAGCGTGACCTAAACCATGTTCATATTTAGCACAAGGCTAATTTAAAGGATTTTATTTTCGTAGTGCATTACAAGGTGTGTTTGTTGCAGTAGTGATTAGCTGATCAGAGTGCTCACACCTCTTCACCTGTCTTTAAGATGCAGCCTGGTGTTTGTTTGCTTTTCCTTCTGCATTATTGTTTTTTTACTACTTTTTTTTTTAATTTTGAGTTTTTGAGAAACTTTTCTCCCATACTGCAATGCACATACTAATTGGTTTGTTATAGGGGGAGAGGAGTGCATGAATGCTTATACAAAGTGGATACTGGATCATTACACTGGAGCTCGTGCTGTTTATAGGTTTGTGTCTGTTTTATTTTGGTTCAATGCACCGTGTGGGAGGATAACTGGCATTGGTGGGAAACTCACCACGGTTAAAGGCGCTCGACTCAATCTTATTACTCAACCATCGAGCGGATGAGTCTGGATGAGCCGTCGATTTCTAACGGATGTGAAAGGGAAAGATTGAGCGTTTAAATGAGGAAGAACAGCGTAAAAATTGTAGACTCGTTTTAATCATCGCAGCAGAAAGTTGGCTACCAGGCTTTCTGTTCAGTTTGAAACGGTTCAGAAGGTGAATTAGGGAAAACATCCGCACTTTTGCTTTGCCAAAACATCAGCACTTTTATGCTGATGTTTTGGCAACATCAGCATAAAAGTGGCAAGAATTTTTCAGTGAAAGTTTATCTTTTTTTTCCATTTGTAGTAGAACACTTCATTGAAGTGTGTCTCAGTTTCTGGGTGTTAAATAAGATTTAATCCAAAGAATATGCGGCTAAGATTAATTAGGCAGGCACTGATATTTATTTATTTGATGCATTTTAATCTATTTGCATGTTAAGCAAATAGATATCTCTGACAATCACTGAATGCATTTTTGTTTTAATTATTTTTTATGCTTTCTCTAATCAAGTTGACTAAAAACCAGTTATTTTATTTTGCTTTGGGTTTTTTTTATGCATTTCATCGAAGAATAAACATGCAATAACTATTGAATGTCTTGTAGAGAAAATATTTATATTTTATTTTTCTTCAGTCACTGAGAAGTAGTGCATTATTTAGTCAATAATTTAATGCTCAACACTTGAGTATCCAAATAGTATCAATTTCTTCATGTCAAAATCCATGATAAACAAACTACTAAAGAGGTTGTGACAGTAATCCTCCCATGTCTGCGCGTTTGTTTCCTGTAGATATATATACGACTCTCTGTATAATCTCTTGATGCCATTAACAGCAGGAGGTTCAGCAGAAGGAAGATCGTCTCCATAAATATCATCGGTAAATGACAGGTTTTTCTCTCAGTAGCTCTGGATCAACACAGTAGCTCTGGATCAACACACTTGTCTCTGCACTATTTTTCTCTGACACTCCACAATCACACACTGAAACCGTCATTGCAGAGCAGAGAAACTGTAGGTACCAATTTTACCAGTGGTAGCCTTGATGCAGCTACAAAAAGTGCTGCGCACAAGTAAACTGGGAAGAAGTCGCCCCAGAAAACTACAACTCCTCAAAAATAAACTTTTATGATCTGCACTGCATCCTTGATGGCAAATTTAATGGCAGATTTTCCCCTCGGTTCTTCGTGCCCCTTTGTCCCAACATCAGAAACGCGCTGACCTTCGCCAGACACAAAACAGATTAAATTGTAGCGTCGTGCACTTACCTCCCGATCTCCAATCAGTCCTCGGAGTGAAATCAATTTTGTAAAGAGGTGCTTTGTTTGGGAAGGACATGTCAGTGAAATGGATTGATGTAAATTTACTGACTAGTTTCTTTGTTGCTGTTTGTGTGTGTTTGTTTATGTTCAGAGGCGGGTTTGAACAGGACGTGGAGAACGGCTACCATCAGCATCCTGATACCTGTCACGGTGAGATGGAGTCCATTTCAGTCTTAATGTGCAGCAGGTTTTTGTCTGATTATCGTTGAAGTAGCAAAAGGAGTCCTCCACTTTGGAAGTCACTGGTGCCTTTTATGATGATACCTCAGCGAATTTCAGAGAAATTACTCAAAATCCCAAGTATCTGTATTTGTGAATTGATCACAGTGCGTTGATCATACTGAGGCTCTGAAGTTGTGTTTTATGTTTCATGAGTCTCACTGCAACTGTCCCAAACGCACCAAAAGGATGTCACTTTCTTTTTGGTGTGCTTTCCAGGCGCAGATGCTTAATTTCGACTTAACTCTCCGAACGATGCTAGTATCTTTCAAACAACTGCTGCTTGCCATCTCTTTCTCATGGATGAATGGAAAACCTGCAGCTTATCATAATACACAGCATATGCCGATTCCCATATCAGGCCGCTTTACTACCAAAGTTCTTCAGAGACTTTCTTTAGCTCAACTCAAGTAGCACTTAAGTTGATGTTTGAAAAGCAGTTTTGTCCACTGAATTTGCCATCTGTGCTTTTAGCCCTTGTGTCAAACCTTTTTGACCATTTTGAATGTTGTAAAAAAATTGCTTATAAACATGCTGTAGTAATATAAGTTGGAAGAACCTACAGTAACGTATCATACTTTGTTATAATAACTTGTATTTCTTTCTCTACAGATGTCTTGGCGACCACACGCAAGCACAACCCAGCACTAGATTCAGCTTTTGGTCAGTGGACTTATTTTTTTCTATTTTTTGTTTACCTGCTTCTGCTGATTTAGCAGATGCAGATCATCAGAGTTTTATTTAATTTTATTATTTGAATATATTTTGTTGTTTTTTTTTTTTTCTCTCTGATACTCGGATGATATTTTTATGACCATTTTGGAAAATATGGAGTGAGACCCTAATGATTCGGGCATTATTTTCTTAAGAACTATTTCTGGAGTGATTACATACAAAAACCTCAAAGCCAATTGAAAATATTTTTGGGCCTTATTCACCTCTGCCTTACATTTAATTTCAGAAGCTCCTTGATTTTGATTCAAGAAGCAAAAATACTTGATTCAGGAAAAGATTCTGACTAAACAGCTTTAAAAAAAAGCAGAACTAATGTCAAGGCTTCCCTTTGTGTGAGACTGATTCTGAAATGTGACAACTCTCACTGATTTCTTTTAAATATGGACTTGTTTCCAGATTCCAAACAATTTTACATTTTAGCTAAACCACCAAAACACAAACTAACAAAAATGTTTATGATCATAATCAGCTCTGAGATTAATCCTCAGAGCCGATGTGCTCTTGGAAAAACTTCAAACCTACTTCCTCTCTATAAGTGGATGAGTTTTTTTCTCTTTCATATCCAGAATGTAAGCATAGTTAAAGTTAACAATGTGGGAGGTTTCAGAATATTCCAGTGAGGCAGCTAAATGGCCGGAGCCTCTTCTCCCTCTCTGCCAGTTTGACAGTTTAAACATTGAAGCCATTGTGTGGGGCATCACTCCTCTGATGGACCAGGAGCTCTGCTGGCCAAGCTGCCTAATGCCCTGTATCAAGAAAGATCATCATCCCTGTCACGTCCCATTTCTTCTCCCGCCAGCCAGACTGAGCAGCTCCTGGCAAAGTCGGAATGGAAAGCAAAATGCAGCGAGGCTGGCGATATCTCATGAGACGGAGGCGGCGCCGTCGGATGCTCTCACAATGCAACATTTGCCTTTATATTTACATCTAAAGCTCCCAATGCGTCATTTTTCAGGGATTTTTAAGTTTTATTTTCAAATAGCATATAATGCCTCATCTCTGCAGCTGATTAGATTAGCCTATCATGTTAGAAGATAACAGACATTATAGCTCAGATGAACCATGTTGTCTGAAAAGAGGCCTTGTTCTTGCCAAAGCCTTCGCTCTGGACCACTGCAGCCCCTCAGTAAGCCTCCCAACTGGAGGAATTGCCTCTCACTCGATAGCAAGATTTGATGAGCAACCCTACAGCTTAATCCTGCTGGGTTCTCACCACCAAGATGCTTCACAGCACTGTTTGAAATGCTCAACATGCAGCCTGATCCTCAAATGTTGTCTAATTGTTTTGTGTTTTCTTTTTTTTTTTTTCCGCAGTGATTCCCACAAAAAGCCTTTTAAGTCTCGCCACCAAAAGATCAATTATTGGCTTTTCGAGACAATAAAATGCTCCATATGTCGAACAAAGCTGTTATCACAAGGGATTCTGTTTCCTTTAAAGAAAAAAACCACATACAGGATTCATGTCTTTCTTTTATGCTTCTGCCACCTACACAATCACAGCAGGCAGAGGAGATCGTGTAAATGAACTTTCTGATCTTGTTTCTCATGATACTTGCGGAAAAAAAAATAGGATTTATAAGATTTAACTTTTGTAAAATGTAATTCTGATAGACTATAAACATGATGAGGTAGTGGCGCTGCCGGGGCCAAACACCCCGTGGTGTGAGTTTTTAATTTGCCCAGCACAGATGGTGAAGTGACGGGGCACCTCATTCAGAGTGAACACTGTCAACTGGCTCACAGCGAGGAAGGAAACAATCACTTTCCCTCCAGCCTGAGTGTCAGTGCTGCAGAATGCTAACGTTACTGCTGGCTTATTAGTACTTTAGGGCCAAGCCAAAAGCAGCATGCTGCTCACTGCAGTTTAAAGACAACAGAAAGCTTTCGGTTCAGTCGAGACGTGGAGTGTGTCATTGAAATTAATTTGGTTAATAATACAAGGACTGTGGCAGATAATGCCCAGCATGTTTCTTGGCATATGTCTTATTCGTGTGCTTGTCTGCTCCAATGTGACAGTTGGGAATAAGCTTGGATGGTAACTCTTAAATGGATTTCTTTTATGCCGAGCTCTTCTTGTCTATGACGTTACCTGGGCAACATTATCTTTCTTCTGCTGATGTGATGTCTTTCAACATGCCAGCTCTCAGAGCAGATTTTTCTACCAAACGACAAGAACCAAGTAGACAAAAATGTTTTGCAGTCAGTGCAAGAAAAGACGGGAGTTTATATTGGTGGGTAAGACATGTAAAGACAGAATGGGTTAATACAATTATGTGAAAGAAAAATTAAAATTGCGACATATTGTTACAGGCTGGTATCACAGAGCAACAGAGATGATTTGATTTAAAGTAGAAGTAAACCTGATCTATAACCATAGCTGATAAATTCTGAAAAATTCCACCAAAGTGGGTGGAGCCAAGATACACTAAGGGGCGTGGCTACGTGTGTGAATGAGCCGAGGGGGTAAGAACGAGGGACAGCGTAGTGTAATTTGACATATTGAAACATGGAGAGTGTCCAGAGCGACACTGGGAGTTTAACCACAGATCAGGTTTTTGAAATAGAGGATTTTTCATCCCCCTTGTCACGGCAGGTTGAGGGAGGATGTATGAAGCCTAGCAAACCTTAGCCTCATCAGTTGATGCCGCTGGTTCAAGACACCAACTCAACATATTATGCTAAATAATATGCTAACTCACGAGTAATAAAATGCTAACTTGAAAAATACTATTGAACAATACTTGCAGCTCCATATTCTGACTCGCCACGGAGGCATGTGACAGAGTGAGGTGGCTTTATACCTGAACGTCAGGCTGCGATGTGCACATGAACCCAGATATTGGAGAATTAAACTAGTTTACATAAAGATGTCCCCATTTCCACAGGAGCATAAACATAACACTCTTATTGATCAATTTATAAACCTTATCTGGATAAAAACATTTAGTTACTCTTTAATGCAGACATGTTATTGAAGAAATAAACAAAAAAATGTATTATCTGGGTGCATTTTTTGATACTTGAGACCACATGCAATGCACCACATTACCTTGATATACTTCAGGATATACCTGGTAGACCAGGATTTGACAACATCTCACCTTTCAGCCGTGTGCTCTGAGCTCCTTTAGAGGGTCAGGTGAGACAGAAAACTTAGTTCTTCTCTTCTCCTTCATTCACAGATGCCTTTGTTGCACACAAATTTAACAGCCTTATTGAATATTGCACAGGGACCATTTCCTCAGCTTTCTACATTGCAAAATGTAGAAAAATCTAAATTGGTTTGTTTATCTGTAAGCATAAAGGATGTATACTTGGAAAAGAAAAATCTTTCTGAGTTCCATCTGGAATATTTGCTACTACTACTCCTCTTAAGCCCACATCTAACGTGGTTTATTGGTGCTCCTATCAGCTTTCTGAAAGGGACAATTTGCTTCGAATGCTGAGCTGATGTCTGTAACAGCTGCTTATTATTTTACTTGAACGAGTCTGAAACTCATGCATATGCCCCGGTACTAATATTAGACCACCTGCAAGAGTGTCTCCTGTATTAAAGAAACAACTGGTCATAGAGGATTTGTTCTTCGTGCATCTGCAGAGCTTTATTTGTTCGAAAATATAGAAATATCCCATGAAGGTAAGGAGAAAACTTCTGATCTGATCTCATTAACTTCTGCTCTGTGTGATCATCATGTTGCTCATCGTTACAGGGTGAAGGTTTCTTTTCCACTCAGGACTCATCCTCATTTCTCTAAAGTTTATTCTCCACGCTGTGTCACATTTCACTAATCACTCGCTCTGTTGCCCTCCCTTCCTCCTCCTCCCCCTTCGCTACAACCACAGGGAAGACCACACCCACAAGCGCCAGCACCACCCATCATGGGGCGGCATTCCCAAAGGAGGCAGGTGACTCTGAAAGAGGTACAGGTCCTGATCGCCTTCCCCCTGTGGGGGAACAAGGGTCACCTGACTCAGAGCCAATCAGTGTGGAAATGGAGGGTAAGGGGGAGGGACATGCGTCCTCTTTGAACTTTGACCTGCAGGGGATTGCACTGCTGGGCCCTGATCGTCTAATTGCACACTTCTAACCAGACTAACCTAAAAAAAGAAAACTACATAGTGATTCACTCTGGTGCAACAGTTTCCTGTTTACAGCATGTTTTCCTCCTCTGTATCAAGTGAAATATCCATGTTTTCTAAACATATGAAGTTTTTTAAATCATTTTTTAATGAGAGGGATAATGTTGAGTACTAGTGCCCAGAAATCGGCTGCTGTTTTGGGGCCGTTCAGGGATACAAGTGGTGGTATGCATGCTAATGAATGAAAATGTTATTCCAGGGTGAACAATCATTTCGATTAGCTCACTAACACTTAACTCTCAATCTCAGTGAATGGCAGAAAGCATCGCTAATTAACTTTTATCACCCATATACTTCATTAGTCTCAGCGTTACATGCTGAGATGCATCACTTCCCAGCCAGCCTCACTTCCAGCTCAGTGTGTGGAAATTGAAGAGCATATTGTTCACATGCAGAGTTAAACATGACTCCAGAGAAAGCTGACCGTGAGTCCAATGCACTCAAAATTTCCGAAAGGAATCTGGTGCGTTTCAGTGTTTTTAACTCTCGTTCAGCAAATTTCATGATATAAACAGACCTGTGTTGTCTCAAATAAACTCCACTAATCAAGTAGAAGAGACCTCCTTCAAATATTGCAATAAACTGGAAAACAAAAATACCAAAAATTGAGTTTGCTGCTATAAATTTACTAGGGAAACAGAACTACCTGAAATAAAAAAAAATCATAAATGCCACAGACAACAACAAAGATGGTAGCCTTAATTTTGTATTTAGTTGTTGCACCTTTGCAACAGTCGCTGCCAACAAGCGAGGTCTGCACTTCACTACGAGACGTCAGTATTTTCTAACAGCTGGTTTGGCCCACTCTTCCTGTACAAGCTGCTCAAGCTGTCTGAAAGATGTTGCTTCCCCTGTCCTTCTCTATTCTCTATTACGAGACAGTTATACAGAAATATGCTATACTAACATATGTTATTTTTTCTTATGCTTGGCTTAAATCTCTCCTGACTGAATCTTCTTTGTTAATGAAGACAGGAAACCTCCAGAGCTCTGTTGTATTATCTGTACCATAAAGGTGAAAAAAGGTGTTTCATAAAATCGATTACTAGAAGGCTAGGAAGAAAAAAAGAAAGCTTTTAAGAAGAAAATTCAGTAAAAGCTTCTCAACAACCTGGCTCAGTTTAAGACTAAATTTGTGTCGAGATGTTGCTGCAGTCCACCAAAAGTCCATTGCATTGAATAATAAAGCACCTTTGCCAATTTGAGGCCAAATATTGGACTGCTCTGTTATAAACTAAACATTAAACATTTTTGTCCGTAGCTACTGTGACATTAGCAAGTTTTTTTTACCTCAATAAGATTATATTGAGAGATATAAACTTTTTTGGCCTCTTATTTCAGCGTTTACAGGTCTTATTGCTGCTGTGTGGACACACAGACCATGTCACAAGACCACAAACCTCAGCAAATAAAAGAAGCTCTCATTCACACAGACGGCCTATGTGGCTGTAATGTTGAGTTTCTAAGACCTAAATAAGAAAAGTCCGTAACAAATAAATAACCAGCAGGAATCTGAACCCAGCAGTCAGAAAACATGAGTGCAGGGAGAGTGTGGGATAGGATATAGTGTACGCAGCAGTGCAATCTATTTCTGCCAGAGACTGTGACACTGGCGCTTCAATCAGGAGAGCCGGATGGCTGTGTTGATAATCAGGGAGAGGCGCTGGGCTGGAAGGAACAGCATCCATGTTCTAAGAGGGATTCCTACCCTGCTATTTTCTTGTCCGTTTTTTAACCAGATAACATTTCAACAGTGTCACACGTCTCTGAGCAGAAACAAGGTGGCCCAGTAGGAAGCACAGAGTGGACAAGCCCCAAAAAATAGAACAACCAGCTGGTCAAGGGGAAAAACATTCCTGAAAATAAAAGTTGCCCAGCACTGCAGTCAAATGAGGCTAAAATGACCACTGTGGTAAAACAGCGAAACATTGTAACCCTTTTATCGTAAAAGTTGTAACATAAATTGACTTTCATAATTAGATTTTAGAATCTACTCTTAGTAGTGTAAACTGTAAGCAGATTCACAGAGTGATTTGTCAATAAAATAAAAAACTATAAAGTGGAAAGTTTTGCTTCTTATCTGTCCCTTTTTGGTGTAGGATAAACTGTGGCTGAGAAGATAAAGAGATGGTAGTTATAAAAATGGAAATGGAGCAACTCGTCTCTTCAGTACATAAAAAACTTAATCCTCAGCCTGATTGTGTCAATATTATTGAAAATGTCCAAATATGCACAAGATACAAATAAAAAAAGAAACATGCTTAAAGATTAAAAGAGGATCAAAATAGATTAAACAAGATGACTTTATCATTTAACTTAGATTTTAAGCTCTGGTGTTTCTACTATGCTTAACTTTTCCCAGGGAGCCGTAATTCTTGACTGAAAAATGTAGTTGTTGAATTGATTATCAGCCTATTAGTGACAACCACGTTTCCAGACTGCTAAATTCTCTCTTCACTCTTTAGAGTCAAAAACATCCTGTCATCTCTCAAGGGTAAAAAAATATTCACTCAAATGTGTGAACTTGCTTTATGCCATTTCAGCACCTTATACAACATTCAATGAACCAAGATACAAATACAGACATCTACATTTATTGTAGGAGTACCAGTATAAATACATGAAGCTCAAATGCGCACAGCTGCTTTATGTTATGTAAAGGACTGCAAACATAGAGGAAAGGCCAGGAACCTGCTGACTTGCTGCTATTTAGAAAAAGGCCAGAAGTCAGTTTGCAGTAGAACTGCTTCTGACTGGGGAATACACCCACCTGTTCACTTTGTGTGAACCCAGAAACCTGCGCATTAGGACTTAAAAGTTTTAGCGCTCTCTGGTTCAGTCATTCCCTCTGTCTCCAAACCTCTATTAGGATTTAACTTTTCCCTTCCCTCCCTCTATCTGGAGTTTAGATGAGCAAGCGTCAATTAGACTGGACAAAAAAGGGATTAGCTGCTAATTTATCTAACCAGCAATAGAGAGATAATGATGATGATGATGATGATGATGGAGACAAGTCAACCTTGTGCTTTCTGTCTCATTAAAAGAGTAGAGAAGGAAAGCCGGGAGTGAACTCAGTCTGAACCTTTTCATGAGGAGAGTCTGGTTTCCTGAGGGGGGACATTGATGCCAGCCAGTCTTCTAAAGAGTTATTTATACATCTAAAGACCATGGCAACAGACACAGCCTGGATCATCAGTCACTTAGCTGAGACTGTAGATCCCCTCTAACCACCCTGAAAATATCTAAAACTTTCAGTCTCATCAGGGAAAAAGGCACCAATTTGTGTGGTTTTCGATGTGGTGTCTCCATTTGAAGAACCTGTGGCGCTCACATGGTCTGACAAATAAAACAGCCTACCGTGAATTGTTGGCAGTACCTTTACTTAATGTTCAGGCTGGTTTTAAGATTTAAAAAAATGTAGCAACAAAAACAAGCTTTAATTTTGCTTTAATCATGTTCCCAGGAGAAATAAGCCCACAGCATTACAGATCTTCCACCATGCTCAACAGCCAGCATCGGGTGTTTTTTTCTTTTTCTGTTGCCAAACCCAGCTGAGGGTTTTGTTGCCAAATAGCCAATTTTTTATCTTTCAGGAACATTTAACAAATCACACATTTACATTTGTGATGGTAGGACAGAAAAGGTTGTTTCCCGACATAAATTACAAGCAACAGATTGAAATGTAAATGTTATTTAATGGTTATTATCAAGACTTGGTGACTTGTGTCACATCATATTCATACCCCAGGATGACAAATATTAACACATTACTAATTAGAAGTTAGTAAAACTTCTGATCAGATTTAAAAAGAAATTATGGATTGAAGAAAATTCATCAGTTAAATGTATTTTAAAAAGTTTGTATCTACTATTGTAACATAAATAAATCTGTAAAGAAATAAAAATGAATTTATTTTAATATAGCGCTAAAAGAAATTGCTCACCCTAACCCCATAAGTCCACATTTACAGCAGTTTTGTTTTTTGTGTCATAGTCCCTTTAAGATAAGCTTCTACCTCTCAAAGTGCTCAGAGTAAAATTGAATGTTAAAATATTTAATACAGTTTTAAATCTTAGAAGCTCATGATACATATTCTGAACATGTTCATTATGGTAGTTAAATGAAAATCAAATCAATTTCACCAAGCTTATCCATCCACACCGACCCACTGACAGTCTCCTCTACATGATTTATCACAAGCCAGCCCTGATGTACAGACGTACGTCTTACTCCTGAAACACCTCTGCTAATGTGAGCCACCCAAATCATCATCCGCAGTATTATGGTGCCCATTAAAGGCCGTGCAGCACTGGAGCACTTTCCATCCGTGCAGCTCAGCCTCAGCAGTTTACATTTTATTATAAATGGCATCTGCAAAAGCACAACTCAAGACATGCAGTAAAAACTAACCTAAAAAGCATCGCACATATCAAGCTCTTCATTTTCCATAATAGCCACTAAAATAGTTTTTTATGTCAGCTATTTAAACCCAGGTCTGAGTGTCGCTGAAGTCCGCAGGGCCCACAGTGATCAAATCCACCTCTGCAGAAGTCCCGACCCTTCGCTCTGACCCCCTTACTCTTCAATCAGTCTCACTGACCTCTGGGGAGTGTCACTCCCACTTCATCTGCCTGTTTTCCGTTTCTTTCTTTCGTTCTGTTTTTAGTTGGACTAACCCTTTTAAGTGTACCTGCCTCCTTTGTTGAATTGACTGTCACTGAACCTCTCCTTCATCTTTTTTATAATCTGCCTCACTGAGTTTACAGCCGGTGGTTGAAACTGTGCAGCTGCTTTCTGCAAGTTTCTCCATCTCTTAAAGCTGCAGTTCACTCTGAAGCAAACACTGTACGGCAAAATTTTGATTCTTTTTATTACTTTTCTAATTTTTGTGTGGTATTTATTGGTGCTCAAGTTTAAGGAGAGTGGCTTTGGCATGAACTGCCTCTTTAAGTTGGTTGGTGCAGCCACAGTTTTTCCAGTGCCACTTTTTGCTCTTTGAATACAAATAATGACAGCCAAAGTTGCACTGGAAGCAGTTTGTTTGGCCAACCACTGAATGGCTAAATAAACAGCCTATCTATCCTTTCATTTATGGTTTCAGCTGCATGTAGTAATAATATTAAAGGACTTTGCATGTGCTTCTGTTAGTTTATTGCCTTATAAATGATAACTGTACATTACCAATATGTAATGAGGCACACAATTAAAAAAAACCAAGAGATGTTTTATCGAAGTAATGACAGTTTAATGAAATTTAGTGTGCAGTCTGTCCAGACAGCTTTCAGAGGTTTATTTTTACTTTCAAACATTGAAAACTATAATACATTCAAGTTTGGTGTCAACTTGAATTGAATAATCAATATCCCAAATGTTTAATGAATAAAACCTGAAAGGTCTGAGATTTTTCTAATTTTGGGGATTAACAAAGATTACCAAACCAACCAGGACACTGCCTCTTTAAAAGTGATGTCCTACTTAAAGCAAAGATATGCCTTGCAAAAAAAATCTCAAATTTTTAACATAATTGCAGACTTTAATGGATCTTTTAAAGATTGTAAGAGGTAGTTGAACCTTCATCCCAGTCAAAATTGTTTTCAATCAATCAACATTTATTTGTATAGCACGTTTCAGCAGCAAGGCATTTTAAAGTGCTTTACACCATTAAACACAAAAACACAGAGTCATGTAATTAACAATCAAAAACATTACATTTCCTGCTGAGTCGAAGTTCTGCGCTTATGGGTTCCTCATCAAAAAATTAAATAAAAATAGCAGAGGGGACTCCAACCCGCATCCTTGTTTGCGACCGCAAACAGGTTTTCAGCAGTGCATTTTATTTAGCACCGTTCAGCAGTTTCCCAGTCCCTATTAAAGAGGAGCTTCTCCACAGCATGATGCAGCCACCACTATGCCAATAATGACAATAGGCCATCATTTCTAAAAATATACCAAAGTATACAAGTTATCTGAAAGGATGTAGATGATGAAAAACCAAAGACAGACCAACAACAGATATCAGGTCTTTATGTAATGTTCTCTAACAAACGTCTGCAACTTTAAACACAGCAGCTGCATTCATAATGACATTAAATTACTCAGTAATTTGGTGACTTCTGAAGGCAATTTGTTGCACTGAATTGTAGTCGGTGGTTTTAGAGAAAAGAGTGCTGCATAAGAGACGTTCCACACTTCTCAGATTTGTATTTGTAAGACCTTTAAAATCCAATTTCCCTTTTCCTACTTTACAAGTTTGCACTAACTTGCACTGGTCTAGCACTTAAATTAGCAGTAAAATGCATTGAAGTTTGTGGCTGTAGGGTTACTAAATGTGAAGAAGTTGAAGAGGTGTGAATCCCTTAGCAAGGCACGCCATCCATACAGAAACTTTATTTACTATAGTTCAGATCATCAGATACTTTAGCGTGGCTAATTTACCAGTATTTAATCAAATATGTAATGAAATATTTACTGTGTATGCATGAGCACACACCAGAATTAAATGAGGTGTTGATTACAATAATTTTTCAATCGGAATGGATGTGTTCAATTTCACCATATCACCCTTACTTGCGTTCTTATTTTTTAGAACTGCATCTAAGTGGCTGATCACTGAGGTGGAATATTATGCAAATTCCTAATAAAAGTGTACATGATTGAATTTACTAAGTCAACAGCCAGAATCCTGCACATGTGCAGCTTATACTCTCTGTGTAAGTGAGAGTATTTTCACACTGCCACACAGCTTTTTTCTGGCGTTTCTGCAAACACTCAAGTTGGTTAAAACTGTTGCCTTTACCATGTTGCTGGAAGTTTTGCTAACTTTTTTTTTTGTTTTTTAAACTGGGGTTTAAAATAGGAAACATGCTCATTTGTTAGAATCTTCAACCTCAGGGTCTCCTTCAACAATTAAATAGTTTTTTTTCCATGTGTGGGACAAATAAATCTTCAGCATTAGCAGGCGGAGGGGAAAAAAAACACTTATATGCAAAGCCTGGGGCTATATTGTTTCTCCGGCTTCTCGTTGGGATGGAGTACCCATTAATGGAACAATCACTTCTTTGGTAAGCTTGCAGAAGCAGAATCTAATTAGAGCTTATTTTGGAACATCCTCACTTCAGTTGTAAAAATAGAACCCAAATTGCTCTGCAGGTTTCACATCATTTAAACACACCCCTGGGACAAGACAGGAACAATCTAAGACTTGTGTGTGAACCAGAATGTTGTCTTTTTTTTCTGGGAATCTTTACTGTGTTCAATATTCAGAACTAAGCAATATTTTAAACTCCAGTTTGATGGACGTGTGAAGCTTTATTGTCCTTCAAAATGCAAAAAAATGTCCCCACTATTAAGCAAGCATGACACTTCAAATTTTTCTAATTAGCTGTAATTGGTGTCACAGATGAAAGAGCTTCTGGCTGCTGTATTGTTAATGAAGTCAATTAGGGAGCTTGCAAAGACAGCAGTCATTTATTTTATCACACATTTTGGTAATTCCATTGTACTTTGTTTTTAGATTTCATCACCTGCAGATTTCCATTTAGAGAAACCTACACCAATTAGTGAAGCGTGGCACAACGTTCCACTGCTGTGGAAACCCTTCCTCTTCACATAGCCTACCGCGCAGCCTATTTTTATCGGTGTGGATGCAGCCACAGAGTGCTTGTCGTCCTACGGCGCTATGGAAATTTTAGTATTTTTTTTCCTGATAGTGGATCACAGTTGCTGCAGAGCACCTGGGTTCAAACCCCAGCTGAGTGACTGTCTGTCATTCACCTCATCAAGTCTCTCTGCTTCTCACGCTGCCTCAGCCCTTAACCTCTTCTGCTTTTAAAACCTCCTCCTTGCCCTCTTTTGTTCTCTGTTCCTCAGGTTGCCATCTTCACTCTTTTTTCATTATTTTTGCTTCCGCTCCTCTGTTTCTTGGCTCTGTGAGTCCGCTCACATTCGCGTCGCTCTTAAACCAATGTTGAATTTCATCCCTTCATCTCTTCCTTCTGGCTGTTTCTCTCAAACCGTCCCTGCTTTGCTTCAACTCACGCAGCCCATCTGTCTTTTTCACCTTTTGGCAGACTTGGATATTGCTATTTTAAACCTTCACTGAGCAGAGACCATGTTGAGTTGACACTGAAATATCATAATGATAGTATAGGAACTGACTCACAAGCTGTGTAAACACTGATTGAACCTTGTGAAATTAGTGTAAGAAATGGCATTGAATATGGCCTCAAAGTGATAATTTAAGGGAATAAACAGATTTAGAAAATTATATACAGTGGCAGTGACTTTTATGGAACTAACCTTTAAATACATTTATTTCGTGGGGGAAAAATACTATCTTAGGAAATAATCTTTTTTCATAAAATAATTGCATCGGCCTTTTTCTTCAAGTAACTGGCCACAAAGCCAGTGAGGATCTATACTCATCCTTCCACCACCTTCAGTTTGCAGGATGATGAGGAAGGTTAAATAAAATCAATTTAAAAATACTTAATTGATTCTAAAGGGAATATTAATGCCATCATAACTCATGTAATGCAGTATCTTCAAGGATATGCTGTGGATGGGGATGCTTTGGGCAGGAAGGATCTCCGTTAGCAGTCAGTCTTGCAACAAATCTGAAGGGGCCTCTGACTGAAGACTGTTGCTGTATGATGCTCTTAAGACATGCTAACAGCTCAGGATCCAGACAACAGATATATTTCACAGTAACGGGTCCTGCCAACACCATCAGTTGTTGGCAAGCACTGCTAATTCACTTCATTTGCTTTTGTTGCTCCTCGTTAAATCTCTGGTCTTGGAAAACCGGGCGGAGAGATGTTTGGAGTCAGGGATGTAATCCGTGCCTAAAAAGACATCTAAAGCCCACCATTAAGAGAGATGAGTGGCTTTTTCCGATCACAAGATCTCCATAACAACCACTTGATGTTAGGGGAGGCATGAAAGTTTTTTGTTTTTTTTGTTTTTTTCTTGTCCTACCATAACAAATATAGATGTTGGGAGTTTGCTAAAGACTACGGTTCACTAAGCACTTCAGTTCAGTTCAAAATGTTATCGACCCTCAGGGATATCGTTGGTTTGCAGCAGTGATTAAGATGAGACTGAGATTGAACTTTTCAATAACACTGCAGGGGTTTTGGATATGAAAAAATAATTAATTTATTGGAAATCAATTCATACCCGCTGTTCAGCATAAGGAATGATCTGTCATACTGTGGGCCGGTTTCTGATTCAAAGGTCCTGAAAACGTCTGATAGGATTGTATGGCCACATCAACAGGTAGTAATAACCAAACCTGACATTTGTTAAAAAAAAAAAAGAAAAAAAAGCCATTTCTTGGGATGTTTATTTTTTACATCTACACTCAGTTTAAAAGTTGAACTTTTTTCTATATTTTCCAGCATATAAAAATTGGCTGCAGTGAAAGATGAATATATCTTAAAGAAGGGTGCCAAAATATGTGACCAGAGCCGCATGTGTACTGTGTGAAAACATAGGTGGCAGCTCAGAGAATGCAATGTTAGTAGATAAACGTGGCTATTACTTCCATAGCGCCAGCTAGCTGCTTTCCTCACTCCCAGGGTATTAATTTCACTGTGGCTGGTGGCACCATATGTCCCACATAGCCCTTGATGGAGTCATCCAGCCTGCTCATGAAACATGTTGTGACAGGCTGTTCATAAGCTTGGGTTTTGTTTACCTCTGCTGCGTGTTTCACCCCCTCCTGTTGTGCCACTTGAGTCATAGCCTTCAACCAGGAGGAACACCTCAACGGGCCTGTAGCTACAGTTTAGGGAGGTGGTGCTGAGGTCCAGTGGGAGCAGATGACTCACAGAGCCCAGGGAGACGTCAGGGTGACTAAAGCCAGGCACACACTGAGACGAGAGCAGATTTTCACCATCTCATGCGGTCAGCATCACCGCCGGCACCCCGATCAGTTAGATCTAAAATCTTTGAAGCTCAGAGAGGCTTCAGAGCTGATTGGTTGCTATTGTAATGAGGCAAAAATCATGCAAGATTAAAATTTGATGTATTAGTATTCTCATCATCAGCATCACTCTTGATGGCACTTCACTCCTTTCAGTACAATTATGATTTATGACTTCTTAATGTGGGGCAGTCATAGGAATACATGACCCAAGAATTCTAAACTTTTAATTAAACTTTCTGTTTAAATCATTCATTCAGAGGTGGCAGTGCATGGCAACATCTTAGCTGGAAAGCACCTGATGATTAGATTTCCATCACATCTTAACACCACGTCATCTGCCAAATTAAAGCCCTCTTGTCTTGCCGTATTGATTATTTCAAGGGTGTCAGACGCCGTTTGTTGGAAAAAATGAGATTAGATTTGATCTGTTTGTACGTTTGAGAGTTTGAGAGTTAAAGGAGTTGTATCAAGTCGAATGAGTCAAACATTCTCTGTTCAGCATCTCAGATGCATGCAAATGTTTGGGCATCTGGCAGGCAAAGATTTCACCGCAATTTGGAGTCGTAAAATAAAAGGAATTGACATACAAAGTATATACATCCCACAAATATTTACAAGTTCATGCATATGCATATGTCTTCAACCTTTTGGTGGTGAAATGAGATTTTGTTTAAATCTTCATTCAGTTCATACAACTGACCATTTAAAGTAGTTTTCTGTTTTACACATAGGCAACTTTCAGAAAATGTGATTATCTGACTCCAATAAAGAAGCAGGAAGTCCATGGCCTCTTTGCTTTTTTTGTCAGAGATCATAAGTGGTCATATTTCATTAACAGGCCCACACAGGTGGGCAAAGGAAATACAAACAAAACAAAATCAACGTCAAATTTAGCTGTACATATTTTATATTTTTCCACAGAAATGCAAAGCTCAAGCTGAATCAAGACCACACAAAAAGCAACCCTAGTCTCTTTACTGTAAAGATTTAAATATTTAGGCATATCTGACCTTCATCGACTGGACATCAGGAGTAATCATGACTTTTATCCTCGTAGCAAAAATCAAACATGTATTAGGAAGAGAGGAGCTCAAAACTGTATGCAGAAAACGTGGATTTTTTTATTAGTGCAACACTTTTGAAACTGTAAAGCATAAATGTTAAACAGCTATGCCTTCGAATGGTGTTTCAGCCAGTGGGACTAGAGCACTGGACTAGTTATTTTTAAGAAGAAAGAATCGATTAATATAAAAACAATCTGGCATATATTCTACATGAAAATGTCAAATATTTAGCAAATGAATATCAAGTTATCAGTGAGGGTAATTTTGACTAGTCCAAATTGTTCCATCCTTTTAAGTCATTTATAAGTCAATGTTGTCACTGCTTAACATTTTAAATGAATTTGTATTTGTTTGTTACATATCCAACAAACAAATTCATTATAATTCACATAATGAACATCCTTTGGATAAAGACTAATTTACTCTTCATTGGCACGTTAAACCAGTTTGCCAAAAACTGATATGCAATCAGATAATTAATTCTACAATTTTTCTTAGGTTTTGTGAGCTCAAATAAGATTTCCAAATAAATGAGACATTTATTTAACGGGAAGTTTGTGTTACTTATTGAAATAAACACATTAAAGTCTAATGCAGACCAAATTATCAAACTACCCCCACCATCATCATTTTATGCATCTCATAAGGTATCATTAGACTTAATTGTTTTCTGTTTTCTTCTGCAAAGCTTTCATTAACTGTATATTTTTTTTGTTTGCAACACCTGCATCCCTCCTCCCCCTTCCCATCTCACTGCTTCTCCGCCAGCCTCCTGCTGCAGACTAATCAGTTTCACAGAAACTGTCATTAAGGGTGGAAAGGAGGGCCTGACACCACAGATGGCAGCAGCCTTTTGCAAATGAGCTCTGATTATGAGAGGTGGCAGGTTTCACTCTTCTCAATCATCTCTGCCTTTCACGCCATTAGGCAAACACAGTGCGAGGGTCACAACAGCCCAACACATTTACATGGTAGATTTACTTCATCTCAGTAGCCTTGAGATTTTAGTGCAATGCTCCACAAATGCCCCAATGACTTTAAGAAAAGTATAACAACCTCATTTTAGTCCATGTTGGCAAAGTCACCACACTCTGTGAACTATTGGACGAAGCTGTTATTTTTGGCTCGTTCATCATAACCAGGTGCTCTCGGTCCTGATCCTCACATTGGAAATCAGTCTGTGAAAATGACATTAGGTTCCTGCTGCTGTGCTTTCATCAATATTTAAAGCTCTAACTCATCTCAAAGCTAATTTCTCTCCAGCTGAGGAGCTCTTAGCCTCTGCCAGTCTGAAGGGAAGCACTGTTCCTAGAAAAGCAGGTTGTATTGATCTGTTAACAGTTGAAGGAGAAGAGGCCAGAAGTTAGTTCAAACACCTGTCCCTTGCTGTTTCTCACATACAGAAGCCCTTGTAAATACAGCCGGTCTGTCCCAGTTGAAATACTAAATCTTCAGAGTTTTATTTCTTTTTATTGTATTTTATCTCAATCTGAAATGACTTTTTCTCAATTGTTTTTCATTTTAAAGGTGTGAGACGACCCCCAGAGCTGGACCGAACCAATCACAGCGTCCATTACACCCTTTTGATCGCTTGTGTTTTGGTGGCCTTCGTCCTTGGAGCTTTTGTCTCTGGGTTTCTCGTCTCGTGCTACTGTAACCACACAAGTCACAAGTCCAAAAAATTATCAAAGGATCCAGAAGCCCCAATCCCACATGCTCTGTCTCTCCGGAGTCTGGCCAAGCTCAATGGTCTCCTGGACAGCCAGAGTAAAGAAGACAAGTTGGAGGTATCATCTCCAAAGATCTACAACTCCTTATTTACCAATGGTAAGGAGCATCACCCAGCAAGGAGATTTGGTCATCATGGAATGACAATGGGGGATCTGGTTCATCCTCACCATCATCACCTCCATCCTTCCTCAGAGCTATCTGGTTTACCTACACCAGACTCAACCCCAGAACTCCCCATTAAAAGCATGAAAGCCTTTAAGAACCAGTGGGAGAAGAACCAGAACTGCAACAATGCAAAGGAACCAAAGTCTCATAACATAAGCTCCAGGCCCAGTTCAGCCCTGCTTCCCCAGCAGGTTTTCCCTTACTCCCATGGCCTGTCCAACGGACATCCAGTAGTTGGTCACCTGCATCCTGAGGAACGCAAAATCCACAATGTTGAGCGTGTTTTAGCTCAGCCTTACCCCAGCTACCCTCAGAAGGTGATGGAGGTTACGTCTCTGGATGAGCTGCTGAAACACATTCATGATCCAAACGGCAGCAAGACCTCTCAGTTAATGAGCCCATCAGGCCTGATGGCCAGTGGAGGTGGTGGACAACTCGTCTTTGCCAACCGAATTCAGCCTCAGATTCCTGAGACAGAATCGGCACCCTACTACAGCTCATCCACCCTTCCCCGGGACAGTCTCACCCGCCGCATGGATGTTCCTCCTGACATCCCCTCACACCATCAGTCCACTTTGGAGCGGAGGCACTCCTCCCAGCGGCACTCGCTGATTTCTGCAGCTACCAAAATGCCCAGTGTAGGTGCAGTAGGCGGCGGAGGAATGATTCCCCGCCAGCACAGCTTCAGCCAACGAAGCGGCGGACCTCACCAGCCGCCACCACTTTTGGCACGAATGAACTCTACAGGGAGCGCTTGCGAGATTCACTATCCCCTCATCCCAAATGGGTACCTCGCACGCCAGCATAGCTATACTGGTGAACAGCACGATATCCAGCACCGAGGCGCAATCGTCCGCCGGTCAACCTCTCTCAAACCGGATGTCCCTCCAAAACCCCTGTTCATACCTGCCACATCCCCAGTTAACGAACAGGGCAAGTACAACTACTGAGAAAGGAGCCTCCTGGACTAGAGGAAGTTGCTCTCATTATGTCATCCGTGAGGAACTTCTCTTTGTTGAAATGCTCTGGGTTTGAGGTTGCAGACCCTGATCAGACAATACAACAAATTGCGTGGTAGCAAGTCTCACTGTGGACAAAAGCCTCAACCAAACTTATTTCTGCTTTTTTCGTTTTGTTTTGTCCAACAAATATCTTTGTACCATATTGGTATTGTTCAGCTTCTTGCTAATTATAGAACTGCCGACCTTGGTGACGTGATGCCACCTTGTTATATTAGGCTGCCAATGTCCTCAATGTGGATTTACAATGCAACTCAGCTTTTGGACAAGTTGATGAAGGACAAAACTTGACTCATCACTCATCCTGAAGACTTAAAAGCCAGAGGCTCCTGCAATGCTTCAGTTCATGCTTTTGCTTAACCTTTTTTGATGTAGTGTTTGTATCCAGTCCCCTCCCACCCCACCCTCGAATGTGTTTATATTATGCATGTGTGTGTATATACAGTATATGTGTGTTTATATCCACACTGTATATGTATACATATACATATGCAGTATTTGTAACCTGTGGTGAAAATTCAACAAATTCCCCTGAAAGTATGTTTGTCTTTGCCTTACTTGTACACTCTGTTTGGCCATACCAAACCTTCTCGCCTAGAAATAAATGGGAGACACCAAACCTTGCCGAAACAAAATTCGACAGCTGGTTGAAGATACTTTAGCCATGCACATACAATGAAAATACATCTCCATACCAGATTCCCTTGACTTATTTCCCCTCATTTTCTTTTCTCAGCTGATGTCATGTCAAAAGTGACAAACTTGGGTCCATTAATGTTCCTAAGGATGTTTCATTAAGATTGGTGCTTAAAAAAAGGAATATAAACAAGACTACATACTTTTGGACCTAGAAAACATGACAAACATGACACAGCGCAACAACAATGGACTCCAGTTATTCTAGGTATTAACTTTGTGGCTATTGGTTGTAAATAAAGAATTAATTACTAGCCAAATTTTAACTGTATGTGTAAATGTGTGCCTTATTTAATAATAGTGTGTTAACTGGGGTTGCGGGAGGGTTAACGCAAGGGGCTCAAATGGCTACTATGCTACAGTATATTGTAGGTGTTTGATTTTCTACCGTTGCCACTATTGTTTATGTGAAGAGTTTCATTCCAGAATGAAAGATCCAGAATATATTCTTGTCACCTAATTGGACAAAACCTAAAGGTAGTGATAAATTCTTAGTAACTGTCTTATGTTTTGCATATTTGGAGTAATATTTTTTTTACCCAAGACTTATTTTGAAAACGTGCCATTTTTAATTTGAAGATGTATAAACAAAAGACAATATTTTTGCACTCATGCAGTGTTTTGGAATGAAACGGCTTCATTTTGTCCTGATTTTTCTCTCTTAAATTGTTGGACTTGGAGGCTTGTTTTGGAGGAGTGTTGGGCAAAGATAATGCACAGCCTGAGACTGAAGACATTCATGTTTGACTGTCTATGTATTGGGTCATCTTTCCTGTAAGTGCCATTGCTTTAAGCGTTTGTTTTTTTGTGTGTTATTTTTTTAAGTTTAAAAAGGTGAAGTTCAAAGTTCCACATATAAGCCCATGAACATCAATTTCTGTGGCATATCTAGGTTTAATGTAATGTTTTATTTCCCAAACATATTTATTCTGGTTGAAAGTAATAAGTTTGGATTTGCCCAGTGGGAATCCTAGAAAATATGGAGGGGCCTAACAATTATGGTGATGACAAGGAGTCTTTCCAACCTCAAAGACTTTGAGCTCATCACCAAAGATAATTTACCAAAATAACACAGAAATCCTGCTGTAATCCCAATAAGGATTATTTTATTGAACTTTGAGAATGTTGGAAATATCTTTTGGTTTCCTCAGTTAAGTTTAATTGTCTTCTTCTTGAAAGAAAACTTCTTGGTTGAATCCAAATAATTCTGAATCTAAATCTGCCAGGGGTATGAATAATTTTGAGCCATAATAAGGCAACAATAGAAGAAGCCACAGGTATCTCATTTGGTTAAACATAAAGTTGAGACTTTCTGATTCTGTTGAGCATTTAGCTTTTATTTGTGAAACAGCTGTTTTCCAATGTCCTGTTACTGTTTTTTTCTTTTTCATGAAAATAAGAAAACAGCTCCACAGCTTCTTCAGGTTTAGATTTTTGTGTCATCTTTAAAAATGCAGAGAAGAATCCCACAGAAGTGCAACACTCTCTGATCCGACAAGCTGAGATTGTTCCTTGTATAAACTGCTGGGAATTGTTTGGGATACATGCTGCCAAAAGTCTTTCTTGTTTTGAGGGTTTACATCAGAAAGAGTGCCGCAGTTCGACTCTGCCTCAGATATATCAACCCGTCCAAACCCGCCACTGATGGACCTTTCAGAAAAGTCCCTGCACTCAAGGTTGACTGAAACCATGATCAGTTTCGTAAAAATTATCAATGTGCCATTTACCGCCTCAAAGATGAATGTTTTCTGACTGAGTTAAGTTTGCTATGGAAAATGAAACCGGAGAGGCAGAGTTTAATATTTGTACCAATTATTCTGTAAGATGAAAGAAAAACAGGGCTCATTTGGATATCATTAAACACCATTTCAAACAACATATGATAGGATAATAACAGGAATTGTGGCAGCTACACTGCTGAAGTGAAACTGTTATGTTTTTTTTTTTTTTAAACCTGCTGGTCATAGGTTGAATGAAAAGTGGAAGTCTCACCTCTAAAAGCTCTGTCAGTATTTGATTTTGTGTAAATACATTATCTCTGGGCGGGATCTCATTTCAGTATTATGTTTTTCTCTTTGATTTCCAGGCTATGCCTCTTGACTTCTTATAAATTTGGTCTCACAGAATACCATTATATGTCTCTTATAATAGGAATAAATAAAATGCTAAATATGACTAATCTCTTCAGTGTGAATGTGTCAGAATAATGCTTGTAAGATGCCTCTAGGTGATGCCTACACAGTCTGCAATGTCACACAATGGAGCCTTTTAGTCCCAGAGTATCATGTCATCTGCGCTCTAAAGGGACAATGCTCATAAGCACAACACTGAATCATGATTATCCTTGAAAAGGTAAGTTTTGTCCTCTTCACATTTACTCTGTTCTGTCTGGATTAAACTTTTGGTAAATATAACTGAAACATTCTGCAGATGAAAGCAGAGATGACACTACCACGGCATTGAAGACGGATCCAATACATTTCCCTTCTAGCTCCAAGTTGGCTTTATAAAGTTTACATTGAAGTGAACCATTTGTGTAAGTGTTTCTTAGCTTGTTATCAATGTTACCATTTCTAAGAACACATTTTGTCTTTGTCGATAGCAGGGATCTCAAACTGCAGTCCTCGAGGGATGGTTTCTTGCAACTTTTAGATGTGTTGCTCAAAGAAACCCAAATCAAATGGGTGGATTACGCCTTCATGATGTCATTAACAGAGTCCTGCCAATGATCGAACTAATTCATTCAGGGGTATTAAAGCAGAAACAAATCTAAAAGTTGCAGGCCACTGGCACTCAAAGTTTGTTTGAACTTAAGCAAATGAAGCATCATTTGTGACACATCAAGTCCAGTCATGTCTGTTGAGTATGTGTTTCACTACCGACATGCCCTAAGCATTGGATTGTCTGCATAAGGATGGAGAGGGTAAAATGGAGTTGTGTTCTAATGACATTGCAATTTACTTTTGATGTCGACATCTCATTTGTTTCCATGCTTGATAATTGGTTAACCATCTTGCAGTAAAAGCTCAGAGCTTCTATGGTCAGTCTGAATGTCACCCAGTGGACAAATTTGTTTCAAATGATGATATATTGCTTTATTTGATGACAGATTTTTTTGGCTTTTGACATTTGTGTTCATTTTTTCAAAATAAATACTTGATTCTTTCATAACACAGATTCGAAAGCATGCATTTATATAAAACTGTAGACATGTCAAAAAAGGGAACAATAAATGGATTAACACTTTGAATTTAAAATTTTGCAATTTGTTGGATGTTAAAAGTAGATATTTCACTATCTTTGAGAGCTTCACTGTACAAGTGCTCCATTTTGATGAAACTTTAGTGCAATCTCCATCGTGACTGTATTATCTGAAAAGTTGGTGTTTAAATAGAAAGATTACAGTCAGAAAATTGCAGGAATGTTTCATGAACAGACATTAGCAGCTTTGGTGGAGATGCACTGAGAATCTGTACAGGTGTATCGTTCTTTACGCACCTTCTGTGCAGCTGCAGCTTCCAGCTATTTGTAGAAGCTGGACACATTAGGCAGTAATTAGCTGGCACATTGTCAGCACAGTATAGCACCATACAGGGAATAACAATGCCTGGTGGATGGTCTACTGGCAACATTTGGCTGTGTAAACGGCTAATATTATTGAACAAATCAGTCAGTGTTGAATTTCAACTGGATACTTTAACGTTTGATTATCTGGGAGACAGATTGCATGAAATAGATGTGTTTTAAAGGATTTATTTAATACTTCACTCCCATTCTTCCTTTTGAGAGAGCTTGTAAAACTCAATTATCGTCAGCTTTACTTGGATCTTTTGGATATTTTATTATGACAACTGTGGATTTAACGAGAAGGAAAATATATCAATTACATTTAGATTTGAGTTGGGCAATAACCAGAATACATGCTATTTAAATAAGATAAAATAAGCTCTTTAAAATCTTTATCCTCCTGTGTAAATCCTAAAAACCTTTTACGCTGCATAAAAAGGGTTCTACAGGTTTGACCTCCCAATTTTAAACAAAATTTTAACTCCTAAGAAAAACTTAAAATTAACTCTGAAGTTTGTAGAGCCATGTTTTAGATCTTTTTTTTTATATAAGAAAATGAAGCTCTAAACCTTGTTACAGTAAAATACCAGCTCACATGCTTACTCAGGCTGACTAATGGTGTCCCTGCAGGCGTTAAGGCTCATGGTGTGATGGCATCCCTGCAGCAAGAAAACAACCAAGAGGCTCAGGATATTATGGAAAGAACTTATTTTTGCATTGTTCATTTTGCTATCAGAGCTGCATGTGGGGGATTGTTTGCTATTATTCCAAGAAAAATATGATTATATAAAAGTTCACTTGAATACCACCAAAAGGGATCTATTACCACAATAGCTATGCTGCTATTTATGTGAATAAAATTGTTTTGAGTTCAAGACTAATATGCACCGCAGGACTCCAATGCTGCAAAAAAGGAATTACAGATTTATTCAGGTTTTTTTTGTTTTTTTTGGCTTTTTTGCAACTTTTGATCAAACAAATTTAATGATTAGACAGAAAAAAGCTGAGTAAATAAAAAAAGCAGATTTGAAATCATGATTTAATTTGTGAAGATCTTTACATTAACCCAGCCGTCTCCTCCTTAAAGATTTTTTTTTCCCCCACAGTTTCCAGAGTGATATAAGGTGTTTACTTGTATATTTAATTTGTTCTTGAATTTGTTTAGATTAGAGCATAATGTGATGTATTTTAGCCAGAAAGGTTATATTTGTGTTATTGATTTCTTTCTGGCTGTAATCAGGCTTCTGTGTGACTTTTCTTACAGTCAATCCCCTGATCCCACAAGGACAGGAATTACTTTTTGTACAAATGGTCAGGTTGGTTTGGATAGCCTTTTTTGGTTTTATCATAAATTAAATCAGGAAATTTATTTAGCACTCTCATATTAAAACATGTTTGATCTGAAACATGAAAGTGTAACAAAAATCAAAAGAGAAGAAATGTTTAAGGGACGAGCGCTTTTTTTTATTGTAGCACGGTAGATGATTTAAAAGTCAGAAGCAGCCTAACTAAGGAAACCCAGATGAGAAATGCATTATAGCACAGATTATGTTTGACACATTTGATCTGTGTCCCTTTGCGTTTATTGCTGAATTCTTTGTGAAAGCAGGTTTCATGCTTGCTGAAGTGTCGGTGAAGAGCACTCCACTGTTGCTGCAGCTGAGATGTTCCCGGATAAGCCTGTGTCTTTGTGTGAGTAAAACGATGTGTTCCAGTGAAAGGATTGACCTTTCAGCTGAAACAGTCCTCCTAATGAGGTGATATTGATCCGTTTATGCAATTATACTCCCTGGAGTCTATTAGATAATCATCTCTCTGTTTGTGTGAGTTCCTGGCTGTGTGTCCTGGTCGAAAGCGTTGCTGGGAGATGACTTATGTTGGTTAAAATAAAGACAGAAACCACCCTGGATGATGGATGGTCATTATCCACGGTGTATTTATTGGGTTCCAACCGACCACATGTCGATCTCCCATGGCATCTGGGAAATTAGGATTTTTTTTTTCAACCCTGTTTCCATATTTCTAGTCAGAAAGCTGGTGGGGATGTTTCTCCACTGGAGCAACTGATTTAAACATGACAAAAAGACTTTTTTTCTTTAAAGCCATTAGCATATCGACTTCTTATATGTTTGACATATGTGCCACTACTCTGAATCTATTTTATTCTAGGCCATGCAACCATAGTCTCTCTGCACTGATGTAGATTCAGTCTTCTCGTCTTGCTGAATGTTTGGAAACAGCAGGGGAGTTTGCCCTATTTTCCCAATATTTCAGCTAACAATTATTTGAGAGAGCTCTTAAAATATGTATAGCTTATTGAACTCTCAGCACAAATGGTTGATGTAATTATTTAATATGAAAAAAGAAAGCACTGCTCTGGATGTTGCCTCCCCCAAAGCTTCATTCCTTGTTTACGTGACGACATTTTGGAATTAGTCACAACGATAAATGTGAGGACTGTGACAGACCAAAGAAATCCAAGAACAACATCACAGGTAAAGCAAAGCAGACTAACATTTCTCTTACCTATGTTTAAAATCTGAGTTTAAAATCTGAGAGGAAACAGATGGAGAAGCTCATCAGGAAGGCAAGCTTTGTCGTAGGACGCCCCCTGGTTCTAGTGCAGGTGTTGGGAGACATTAGCAGAAATATCTCTCATAATTTTTGTATCCTAGATGAACAAACAGGAGATATGACAGATCTTTCTTCCCAGCATTTGTTGCAACTCTAATGGGTCCCAACAAACCCAATAAAACACTTAAATTCCTGCTATTCTTCCCCCATATTTACATGTTATTACAAGTTAAGAACTATTGTATTTAATCTATTGTATACCGAGTCTTTGGTTTGACTGTAAGTAGAGAGAAGCTTAGGCTAGCACTTATTTTATTGTTGCTTGTTCTCTGACTGTTGAAGATCAACTTTTGTTTTCTTATGGTTGATTTGGTTAAAAACAATATTTAGTGCAGTATTACCACACTAATGATCTATCAAATCTGCAGTGTTAAATCATTGCATTATTTATTTATTTATTTATTTATTTATTTATTTATTTATTTATTTTTCCCCAACATCCTTAACTGGACACTAATCTCTGCTCAGAACAATTCATAGAATAAAACATAGTTTTTAAAAAAACAAAGCTTAAAATTTTACAGCAGGTGACAATTAAATTGTCTAGTTGTGAGAAATGCAGAAACAGAAGTTTATACAGATGGAAATAAGGCAAAAAATAATTTGATGATTGTTGAAACTAAAATATGTGCAGCTGCTAAATTATTAGACTTAAATAACAAATGTACTCGAATACAGCAAAATCTCACATGC
Organism: Poecilia reticulata; assembly: GCF_904066995.2. Classification (NCBI taxonomy): domain Eukaryota; kingdom Metazoa; phylum Chordata; class Actinopteri; order Cyprinodontiformes; family Poeciliidae; genus Poecilia; species Poecilia reticulata. Next base: position 6,945,835 of record NC_088845.1, on the reverse strand, counting down.
TTTCAAACAAGGAGAAAACTGCTCCTCATATGTCAGTTTTTAATTGTTAGGGGTTTTTTTAAATACAAAGAAAGAAAAATACATCATTTGTTTGATATTGCTCTTCTGAAGAATTCTCAAATCTTAATTGTGATGTCTTGTGTTCTCAGGAGCATCTAGTATCATGGTCTGAAACCAGAAAACCAGCCTCTCTGCAGCCTGGAGCAGCATCCATATCGCTCATTTCCTCTCAAGACCGTACATGTTTAAAGCGGTGAGTTTGTTTCTGTGTTCTCTTGTTGTCAACTCACCCCGTAGACCTCCAGGGAAATATGTTGATCTCTAATCCAGTTACCGGATGTGACTGCCTCTGCACTTCAGCAGCAAAAGAAAAAAAACAAAAAAAACACAGGAAACAGGAAAACTATATGAAAAAACAGCCGTGTGATTGATGGGGAGAAAACAATTTTCATTAACAGTGCATGCACGGTCGTTTTCCTTCTCAAATCTGTCTGACCGGTGACTCACTGGATTTCTAAATGGGTTTTTGTTTTGTCAGCTATTCCATCGTGACCCTTCACACCTTCCCCGCAACCCTCCGGCATCCCTCCCCCCAAAAATATTATTTTGCACCAATAATGACTTTGAATTCCCCATGTCTGCGCTTTGACAGCAGCTCTCTGACAGCTGGCATCACAATTCATTATGTCTCTGCCGGAAGAGGCTTCAAAAGGCCACAGAGAGGCTCTCACCATGTCAGTGTCTGTGATTATTTCACCGACATTGACAGGTTACCAGTGTGTCCTTTTTTTATATGTTTTTTTTTTCTTCTCCAGAAAATCAGACAGATGTTCGCAGAACATGAATTCTGGTTTCAGGACACGCGTAGGCTTCCTTGTTCCCTTCTTGAAGTCACGCTCCTGCCCTGCATCAGCATTGCATGAGTTTTTCCAAGATCCCTCCCTTACATTTTCTCATTCATCACTGTCACCAGCTTCTAAAGAAGGAAAAATATATTGCAATGTCTTGTGCAATGAAGTAAACAGCTATGCAAAAGTCGCAGCAAGCCAGTAAAGACGCTCTGGTGAGTCATTTTAAATAACTCCAGTTCAAATAAATGTTTCTCCCTACGATATGACGTTTGATTTTAACTTGTGCATTATTAAAAGTGTAATATGAAGGATAAACAAATATGAAAAAATAACTCAAATAACAATAAGCCTAGTGTGTATGTTAGTGTGTATGTTGTTGGACTGTGGGAGGAAGCTAAAGGCAGAACTCATGCATGTTTGAGCAGAACAGGCAAACCCTGTGTAGAAAGTGAACCCACAACCTTCTTGTTGCAGGGCAACAGTGATGAAGCAAAGCTAGGCTAAAACAATGCAAAAGTAACAGTTAACATGTTTGTGGTAGGAGTGTAAGCCATTGTTTCTAACAACCTCTGGATACTGAGTTCAGGAGGCTTGTGAAAAAGTTAAGACACTCTATAAAAGCCTGTGTGTTTTCTAACATAATTGCACATAGGAACATTTATTTCCTATTGTAACAATACTGGAAAGTTGGAGGAATTAAATGTAACCATGAAAGACCTTGTCATATGTTCCTTAAAATTAAGAATAAATTAGGACATACCCACATTTATTGAACCGTAAAATGACTAAAATCACACAAAAGGATATCACACTATATGTACTTGGTAAATCATAACTTTTTTTAAGGAGCTCTGCTCCTTAAAATCTCAAACATTTGTAGTTATGATCCTTTACTCTTCAAGAAAGTCATTATTGAAAGAAAGCCAAATAATATTCCTTTAACAGCTGCCACAAGCCAAGTTGGGGCTTAGCAAAGATGTGTAAAACAGTACTAGAGTCAGATGAGACCAAAATGAAGCAAAATCAAGCAGTGCAGGACGCTTTTTTCATCTGGCTCATGTTCTGAGATGGCGTGAAGATGGGTGGCTCCAAACGCACAACAGTTTTGGAAGAACACATGTTACAGGCCATGAAACACTTGAACCTGGTTTGGTTGCTGTCCAGTAGGACAGTAGCCTTGAACATACAGTCAAAGCTACAAAGCAGTTTGTTTCTTCAAAGCATTTCCATTTATTAGAATGGTCCAGTCAAAGTCCGGAAAATCTAAATGAAATTCTGTTGCAAGACATGAAAGATGAAGATCCATCCAATCTGGTTGAGCTTGAAGTATTTTGTAAAGAAGAATTAGGAACAATCTCTTTCCATGCAGTACTGGTAGAAGTAGGTTTAGCTGCAGCTAAAGATTTTCTACTAATATTGTCACAGGCAGGTCTGCATGTGCACTTTTGGATTAATTCCTGAAAAAATGTAAACAACCTTTTCTTCTTTTTAATAATGAATGTCACACACTGTATGTCCCACAAATTAAATTAATTACATTTGTGGTTAGTTTGCAATAGCTTAATGCATAGATTATGAATATAATAGCCTTTATCAGTGCAGCTGCTCAGGGCAGGTAGGTGAAGAGTTATTCATTCATTTCATCACAACAGATGGAACCAAACTAAAAAGTCATTTTCTTGTTGTGCTGCAGCAATGACAACCCCATGTGAGTCTGATGTCTTAATGTCAAATGCACTAAAGAATTAAGAATTTAACTGAGAATTAGTAAAAATCCTAATGAAAAATAGCCTGAAGATTTGGATTTTTGTTCATTAAGTACAAATATTTCTACTTACGCTGAAGAAATTCTGTTAAAAGGAAAAACATCTGCTACTTATGGATATTTAAAATTCTAGCCCTGAACTTTGCTTCTGCTCAGTGTCCCGTTTTTTTTTTTTGTTTTTTTTTTTACCGATATACTGATATCTTTCCAATTAGGCTCATTTCCAGAGTTAGAAGTGAAAAGCGTCGACTCAGTGGATTCACGTCTTTCAATTAGAGAAGCAGCTGCTGTCAGAGTTGAGTAAAATCCGTGCTTTCAGATTCATCCAATAATAAGGCTTTTAATTAGGCTTCATTTGCAATCACCAAGAACTTTTTTCTTTACATTACTATATATATATATATATATATATATCGCCCGAAACGTTAGCTGGAGATGGGCACCAGCAACCCTCCCGACCCCACTAAGGGACAAGGGTGCAAGAAAATGGATGGATGGATGAATTTATATATATATATATATATATATATATATATATATATATATATATAAATTCCCTTCTCACTCTCCGTGGGTGGTCTGTTTCATCCTCTGAGCTCGGGTCCTCTACCAGAGGCCTGGGAGCTTGAGGGTTCTGCGCAGTATCTTGGCTGTGCCTAGAACTGCACATTTCTGGACTGAGATGTCTGATGTTGTTCCTGGGATCTGTTTGAGCCACTGCTCCAGTTTGGGGGTGACTGCCCCGAGGGCCCCAATGACCACAGGCACCACTGTGGTCTTCACCTTCCAGGTCTTTTCCAGTTTCTCCCTGAGGCCCTGGTAAATCTCCAGTTTCTCATGCTCCTTTTTCCTGATGTTGTAGTCACTTGGTATTGCTGCATCCACCACAACGGCTTTCCTCTGTTCTTTATCCACCACCACAATGTCCGGTTGGTTCGCCATTACCATCTTGTCTGTCTGGATCTGGAAGTCCCACAGGATCTTAGCTCGGTCATTCTCCACCACTTTTGGGGGTGTTCCCCACTTTGATCTCGGGGCTTCCAGTCCATATTCTGCACAGATGCTCCTGTACACTATGCCCGCCACTTGGTTATGTCGTTCCATGTACGCTTTCCCTGCCAGCATCTTGCATCCTGCTGTTATGTGCTGGACTGTCTCAGGGGCCTCCTTGCACAACCTACACCTTGAGTCTTGTCTGGTGTGGTAGATCTGAGCCTCTATTGCTCTGGTGTTTAGGGCCTGTTCCTGGGCGGCCAGGATGAGAGCCTCTGTGCTGTCCTTGAGTCCAGCTTTCTCCAGCCATTGGTAGGTTTTTCTGACATCAGCCACTTCAGTTATTTGTCGGTGGTACATCCCATGTAGGGGCTTGTTCTCCCATGATGGTACTTCCAGCACCTTGTCTTCTGTTCCCCATTGCCTGAGACATTCGCTGAGCACATCGTCCGTTGAGGCTTTGTCCTTGATGTATTTATGGATCTTGGATGTTTCATCCTGGACAGTGGCTCTCACACTCACTAGTCCTCTGCCTCCTTCCTTACGGCTCGTGTACAGTCTCAGGGTGCTGGATTTGGGGTGGAATCCTCCATGCATGGTTAGTAGCTTCCTAGTCTTAACATCCGTGGCCTTCATCTCTTCCATTGGCCAGCTAATTATTCCGGCAGGGTATCTGATTACTGGTAAGGCATAGCTGTTTATTGCACGGATCTTGTTCTTGCCATTGAGCTGGCTGCTCAGGACTTGCCTTATTCGTTGGAGGTATTTGGCTGTGGCTCCTTTTCTTGTGATACCTCCAACGAATATATATATATATATATATATATATATATATATATATATATATATATATGTGTGTGTTACTTTAAATCTTTCATCACAGTAGACAACAGTTTGTTTTTGTTTTGTTTTTTTATTGTTATGCAGCTTTGTTTGCTTTGGGAAAATTTTCTCCTGGGGAATTTTTTCTAAATGTTTTGTAAACATTTTATGATTAGCAAATGCTAACTGAATAGATCTGTATGATTGCTTGACATATAAACTGTAAATTTGGACCATTTATTTAAATTCAAGAGAATTCTTGAATTTCCCAGATGATATTTCAACAATCTATTTGTGGTGATGAGCTCCAGGTGTTAAGATTTAGTCCTTTTAGTCCTTTTGTTTTATCTTAATAAAAAAAAACTGTAGTGTATGGCAGAGTCGTCAGTCCAAGATTAGGATCGCCACACCGAATATATTCTGCGGACCCAGAAGGGAATAGAATGAGCCAAGTTTAACCACCAAGTCACCACATTTATACAACTCTTTAAATGTTTCCAGATTCCCTTTCTAAGTGTAAATCTCATGCTGCAACGCTGAAGCAGTGAACTCTGTAACATTGAACCTGGTCAACTTCAGACAAGATTAGGAAACTGATGTGAACAGTTGACTAAGCTGTAAAAAAGTTTGGTTCGTTTTCCTCTTTTTCTTTTGACAGACTCAAGGCAAACATTATGAGCGTTTCTCCCAATTGTATGCTAAACTCCAACAACTCAGGCATTTTTTTAACAGCAAGCTTCATGAAGTGTTTTCCTTGTTTTGTCCAGAAGTGGTTTTTTGAAGACTCTAAGGCTGATTTCTGATGTAGGTCTCTTTTTATCTGTCTGGGGAAAAGCAACAAGATGTGGACAGCTCTAACCATCATCTGAAGCTGTAAAAAGTCTCTTTGAGGTACAGAATACGTACTTCAAAGATAAACAGTTTCAGCTCTTTTGATGTCCTCAGTAAGTGGACACAAAATGCCAATGCTTACACTCTGAAACATCCTAAAGATGCGTTAATGTTAAAATGGAAATAAAAGCAAACAAAGCTGCTTACACTGTCGACATTCGAAGCATAGAGGAAGCTTAGTTAAGACAAAAGTCAGCAGCTCCCCCCCTCTCCTGCTAAAACTCCAAGCTCTCACTCGACTGTGTCCCATTTGAACTGTAAGCCTGTGTTGGCAGCTGGCCCGGGGCTTTGGGAAGGACTTGTGGGCTGCAAACCGCGGCACATTTGGAGGCTTTTAAATGTCCCATAAACACTGAAGAAGAAACACATGGAGCTCCAGCACACATACTGTCAAGATGTCTATGCACTACTTCCCCTTACTCAGCCAAACGCTTACTCCTTTTCCCTGAAAAAGGCTTCAGTGAAAATGATTGCATTTTTCAATCTGATGTACCTCTGCTGGTTTTTCTTATAAGCACTTCCATGAAAAAAAAGCCTTTTATGCTTAGGCGAATGAGAGGAGAAATTATAGCTTTCATACGGACTCTTGGCTGCCAGGAACATCACACGGCTTAGTGCATCACAGAGAATCCTTCCTAACTGATCAAATAGGACATACCAAGCGGATAACAAAAAACCTTTTGGCTACTGTGGGGCAGGAGTCTGAGAAATGGCTTATTTTTCCATGTTGGTTCACACATTGTCATTTGTCTCACTGAAAACGTGGCTCAGCTCTGACTTGGAAGGGCTTACATCTCAGTTCAGAGCTCTGTGCCATGTGTCTTACCTCAGCCTAGCAGTTGGTGATTGCCATTTCGCAAACACTGGGTTTACAGTCTCCTTTTCTGGACATTTATAGAGGTTCTGGAGGCTGGCTCAGATAGGGGGAAAAAAATAATTCAATGCTCTTGTACTGCCTAGAAATTGAAGCCTGATTTTATTGGGTTTGTTTTTTTTTGTTTTGTTTTTTTGTTTTTTTCATGCTTAGTTTTGTTAATTTTTGTTATATTTTAGTTGTGGTTCTTCCCACTGGTCTCACCTCAGAGACAATCACCATCTTTAGATACTGATATCTAAACGAAGCTGCTGTTTTTCTGGTCACATTTAAATTGTCTGTATTAGACATAAATTCAACTTCAAAAAATCACAAAAGAATGGTAATTCATGTAGTCAATGATCAACATTAACAATTAGATGTAATTTCTAATTACATCTAATTAGAAACATAATTAGGCTAAGGAAATAAACAAATCTAACAATTGACAACAAAGGAGATGTCAGTTTTATTCTGCAACTTCTACTATTACTACAGGCTAAAAGGGGAAGTTTTTTTTTTATTAGGGGTTTGAGTATTAAGGTAATTAAGGATATTTCTAAAGGTTTTAGTCCATCAAGAGTTTAAAGAAATGGACTTGTAAGTTCTACTAATACGTAATATTTAACTGACAGTGGAAAGAATGAAAAAGGAAGAAGGAATTGACCACTACACCAACAATAAAACAAGAAAAGCAGGCCTGAGTTGGTCTGGAATTAAGCTGTTTCTCACTCACAGATCCTGTTGGACTCCCTAGGTGTATGGTTCACACAGTCCCATCTCCCAGCATGCATTTTGAGAAAATTAAGGCATAAACACTGTAGTTTCTGCTGGAAAGTGACTCTGAAGGGACCAATAGACTGAATGTGGCTTTAGCAGTACTCTGACATTAAACCTATACATTTGTGTTGAAAATGATATGCAACAACGGTTTTGTGTGGTCTTCATGTTGGCTGCTGTTGAGAATAAATCATTCTGATTTCCTTCTATCTCTTTTAGCTGGTTGCTAAACTAAAGCTAAAGGAAATGACATGTTAGAAAATGCAAATGAAAGCTAGAGTTAAATAACATATGAAACACTAGGGAACGCCCTCTTTAGGGCGGAGCTTAGACAGAGGCTAATAAAGGAAGTTAACAAGTGTTGCTTGTTGCCGTTTTGTCCTGCTAACTCCTAAAGCTAGCATGAAAAATTGACCAGCTGTATTTTGGTATTATCCATCCATCCATCCATTTTCTTTACACCCTTATCCCTCAGTGGTTTCAGGAGGTGCTGCTGCCTATCTCCAGCTAACGTTCCGGGCGAGAGGCGGGGTCACCCTGGACAGGTCGCCAGTTTGTCACAGGGCAACACAGAGACACAGGACACACTACCATGCACACACACACTCACACCTAGGGACAATTTGGAGAGGCCAATTAACCTGACAGTCATGTTTTTGGACTGACGTTTTTGGTATTAATAAATGAAATACATGAATTCAACTCACTGACTCTTCTTCAACCTCGTATATCAAGAACTTAGCATTGAGAAGGATAATTCTCCTCACTGCGAAGTGCATTCACTTAGAGGCCACAATGCAGTCACTTAGAGGTGGAAATTCACTGGATGTTGATCAGGTGCCCCACAGCTCTGACACTGGAGGATGCCGTTCATTCTGCTCTTGTCTGACCAGAAACTAACTGGTCTCCTCCTAAAGCTACATTCTGCTCTTTACATCTAAACATCTCATCACAATTTCATTTCCGCTGCTGTTTCTATTCCTTTCTGCTCATCCATTATTGTAGCTAATGGCACTTCAGCTTTGCACAATAAACAACCTCTATCATTGTGTTACTCTGATAACTCATATTCTATTGCAGTTATGCTTTCTGAACAAAAGCCTCAATGCAAGTTTAAGCTTGGGTCGCAAACATTAAAAAAAAAAATGAGTCCCTTCATGTGCAAAGCTGGTGGAAACATACCCCAAAGACTGGCAGCAATAGGTGTTTCTGAAGTATTGAGTCAGGGGTTCTCAGAGTTTCATTTTGTAAAATATTAAAAAAATAATATTTCCTTTCTTTCACCTCACTATGACGTTCTTCTGTTTTGAACTATCCCATAAAAACCTCAATAAATGACACAATTTTATGGATGTACACTGTGTAAGATCCAAGGGGTTTTAATGCTCTTCCAAAATGCTGCATTTACCTGTTCCATTTTAACCTGCAGAGCCCAAAGTCAAGGGATATTTTCTGTGTCATTTCTCATAATTTTTTCAGCTTCTATTTGCCACAACAAGTGCTGCAGCCAGTTGGGAGGTGTGTGGTATGCCTGACATGCCTGGCATCCATGGCCTGGTGCAGAGCCCACCCCCTACACTACAGTAGTGTGTCTGTATCAGTATGACCAGTTCAATCCAGTACAGTCTGGCCATAGACAAGTCAGGACCCAGCAGTTCTAACATTTCCACCCGGAGACACCGACCCACCTGTGCTTGTCCGTTTCACCCAGGATCTGATTTCACACCAAGGCTCATCTTGTACGCACTCCCTCTGCCTGGCATAACTTGCTCTCGCTGCTCCTGTCAGCAAGATATTCCATATTTTACTCCACCTTACCTCTCTGCCAGCACTCCCCTGCAGGTCTGGACTCATTCGTTGTTCCAGCTGAGCCAACTGGAAATTCTGTACACCATCTTCCAGAACACAGCTCCTCTATCCAGAGCATGTTTTCCATATTCAGGTTCGAGAAAACAGAGCAAACTTTACCCCTTAACTGGCGTGACGACACCGATGTCCTCATGGCTTAACGTCACAATTTTGAGGAAAAAAAACAACAGCATTCTTCTTCTTTTTTCCATGGCTCTAATCCTCTCCCATAATGAAAAATTATTTCTCCTCCAAGTCTTTTGCTTTTTTATTTCAAATGTATAGACTATCAAACTAATTTTAACATTTAGAGAACTTAGTAAATGTTTTTTTGTTTTAAAGGTATAACTCACTGAGGGAGGAAGGCTATCCAAATCATCTTGTGTGAAAACACAATTTCTGCACTGATCAAATCATGAATTAATTGACATCAACCAGACCTGGTCAGTGTGATACCTGACCTGGTATCACACTAACCTGCATGACATGGGCTGCATGAAGCAGACTAAAAGGTCCCAAAATGCAACACAGAATTTCCCTTATTTGAAGAAAGTCAAGAACACATGAGAAGCAGCCATTGATTTTATCTGTCTGGAAAGAGTTACACAGTCATTTGGGACTCTAGCAAACCAATTAAACATTATCCACACAGGGAGAAGTCATTAAACAGCAGTGAACCTTCCAAGGAATGGTGGTCAACATTACTCCAAGAGCACGACAATAGCTCATCCTGAAAGTCACAAAAGAGCCCAGAACAACAATTACATCCGGTTAGATCTCAACTTGAGTGGGGATCATTGTTAAACAACAAAATACAAATTCTATCAATTGGAGGGTTCCAAGTTGAAAACCACTATTGACTAAAAGAAGTCTAAGATCCATTTCAAATTAGTCAAATAACATTTGAAAATCCTTAAAATGTTTTTGAAAATATTCTGTGGACTGAGACAAATGTGCAACAATTTGAAAAGTGTGTCCGCTTGCATCTGGTGTAAAATGAAAATAGCTTTTCAGAAAAAGAACCTGCTTTCTACCAGAAAATCCTGAAAAGAAAATCTCCGGCCTTCTGTTTGTGACCGTAGATTGAAATACACTTCGGTACACAAGCAAATCCACGTCTGATTAGTTCAAAGCAAAAGCAAAAAACAAAACAAAAAAAATACATGACTTTTAAGTGGCCTATTTAATGAATTAAATCAGATTGAGATGCTGTGGCATGACCATAAACATGCTACTCATGCATAAAACCTCTCGTCCTATATGGCTGAATTACAATAATTCTGCGGAGTGAGCCAAAATCCCTCCACTATGATGCAAAAGACTTGTCACTTATTGCAGATGCTTGATAGCAGTTGTTTCTTCCAAGAATGGAAAAAGCAGTTATTAGGTTTAGAGGTCAGTTATTTTTCACCCAGGACTGGATTGGTTTGAACAAGATTTTTCCTTTAAAATGCATCTAATGATCAGTTCAAATCTGCACTTTTAAGTAAGTGAGGTTATGTTTGTCTGCTATATTTTTTGCTGAACTGAATACAGAAGATGTCTGTAAGGCAGCAAATGCATTTCTGTAGCGCTGTATTTCAAAGTTACTTCTTAGAGTACAATCAAGTCCTTACTGTGGCGTGTGCCTTTTCAGCGTACCATGATATTTAGCTTTCAAAGTTTGCTGTAAAGGTCCAGGGAAGCCCTTAAAAGTGTATTTTCGCATCGCCTCCCCTGGCAAACTGAAAGCTCTTCTGTTTCCTTCTCTTTGGGTAGAGCAGCTAGAATCAATAACCAGACACTGATGCTGGCGAGTTAGATTTCCTCAGCTGGAAATCTCAGCCTGTTTACGCCGAGTTATAAACAGATTTTACTCATGTGGCTGTAGTTTGGATTTGAAAAAATGCTGCGAATATTTAGAGAGAAAAACATTGCAGCAGGCAGAAATTTTCAGTGATTATTGGTGCCATAAACCACCAAAGTTAAGAGAGCAACATTCAAATTCAGACAGAAAAATACAGAACAGACTAAGTTACCTTGATAAGAAACAACAGCTCATCTCTCAGCTGTCAGCTACAGTGTTGAATATTATAATTTACTAGTTGTGAAGATGTGTGTTGCAGTAAACCTGTTCAAAACAGTACAGCCAATGTGAGCCTTGCTTACCCTATACATGTATGCAATGGTTTGAATTTATGCATTTTTCCAACACAATTAAACTAATATTTTTGATACGTAAAGTTCAACATCACAATCCAGATCAGTTGTTATTTTTTGTCAATGTTTTTCTGCATCACAATAACATTAATCATGCAACATGTACATACTACTAATTATGTGTAATCGATTCATTAATTGAATTGTCCAATACTATTCTGTCATTTAAAACATACCTGTGGTGTTGCTTGGATTCTTTCATGCGTGTTTGGCAAGTCTTTGAATCTCCCATGGCAACCATTCAGCTATGCAAAACACCTGGGTGGATTTTACTCCACAAAGTAAAGAAAATTAACATAACAGGAATATTATTTGAAATTAGAAAAAGTATAAAGAAAAGGGGAAAACATCCAGCAAAGATCTTGTGGTCAGGAATCAAACCCAGGACGGCTGCGTTGAGGACCACATGTGGTGCTACAACAAGCTTAATAGATGGGAATAATCTAGAACTAGATTATTAGAACTATCAAACCATTCAATCTAACAATGTGTCTGACAAGTAGACATGTAGCTACCCTGTTTTCACAAATGTAGGTATTTCACTTTATATGGCTTGATTTGAAAATCCTAGCCAAATTAGTTGGCTTCCCTCCAGTATCTGCTGAGGTTGCAGAGATGATTCGCTCCAATTTGCTGTAATGGTGCTTTTAGTACCCTGAACTGCACTCATCCATCCATCCATCCATCCATCCATCCATTTTCTGCCGCTTATCCGGGATCGGGTTGCGGGGGCAGCAGCTTCAGAAGGGAGGCCCAGACTTCCCTCTCCTCAGCCACTTCTTCCAGCTCCTCCGGGGGAATCCCAAGGCGTTCCCAGGCCAGCCGAGAGACATAATCCCTCCAGCGTGTCCTGGGTCTTCCCAGAGGCCTCCTCCCGGTGGGACGTGCCCGGAACACCTCACCAGGGAGGCGTCCAGGAGGCATCCTGACCAGATGCCTGAGCCACCTCAACTGGCTCCTGGTGGAGGAGCAGCGGCTCTACTCTGAGTCCCTCCCGGATGACCGAGATTCTCACCCTATCTCTAAGGGAGAGCCCAGCCACCCTGCGGAGGAAACCCATTTCGGCCGCTTGTATCCGTGATCTCGTTCTTTTGGTCATGACCATAGATGAGGGTGGGAACATAGATCGACTGGTAAATCAAGAGCTTCGCTTTTTGACTCAGCTCTCTCTTCACCACGACGGACCGGTACAGCGCCCGCTTCACGGCAGACGCTGCCCCAATCCGCCTGTCGATCTCCCGCTCCCTTCTTGCCTCATTCGTGAACAAGATCCCCAGATACTTAAACTCCTCCACTTGAGGCAGGACGACCCCCCTGACCCAGAGAAGGCGCTCTACCCTTTTCCGGCTCTCCTGTTGCAAGATAATTTATCCATTGGTGGTCATATTGTTTTAGCTCAACATCATAGTTTCCAAATAACATGAACACTGAACATTTCACATATTTAAACACACAATCAATACTTCATAATTTGTAGCCGTAGGCTTATAAATAATACGATTGATTTGCTTTGCTTTCTGATCCTTTTCCCCACAACATTATAAAGACAACCCTGACCTTAAAGCTGCTATAATATAGTTCTTTAGCATCAGCAAGTGACTCCCTGGGGCCACGTTGGCAGACACTCAGACTTGATGTAACGTTTTAAGTCATTGTGCTTTGTTTTAGTATATATTTACTCATCATTCACCATGCTGGAATTCTGGCACCTACAAAGCTCTTTGATTTTTCAACAGCTTTGTGTTTGTGTTGAAAATTGAGCTTCAACAAAATAGTTGTCTTTGCTAAGAAGAACCTTGTGGGCAAGCCTGAATAATTAATCAAACTCTATTTGTTGAAAATGTTTGCTTTGAAGTGATCTGGTGTGTTCACCAAAGATAAATTATCAATAAATGCAGAACCCCACAAAGTACAGCCAAAATTTTGTTTAATCCCAGGTTCTCTCCAAATGAAACAACTTTCCACTGTGTGCCAATTCTGAATCAAGTAAATGTGGAAAAAAAGTTCACTAAAGGTTATGTTTACAGAACATCAATTATCCACAATTAGTGGCTCTCTTGGAAAGTCATAATGCAGCCAATGTGCAGTGAGAAACTATATCAACTGGTATGTTTTTTGGTACAAATGAGACTTCCTCTACAAGATTTTACAAGGTTGGAACAAACGGAGGGAGAGAAAAGGATCTTTCCTGATTCATTTTTGTTCAATCTCTCTAGATTTTAAAAGGGGTGTGTTTTATGCTTTTTCTTTTTCATGCATAGGTTTGTGTATTGAGATGGTTAAAGAACAAGGCTGATCTCTATCTGGTGCATGTGTTGATTTGGCTATTTGTTTTATACTTTATTCTCAATAGTGGCTATGAGGAGCTTTTCTATTCATAAATCATTTGTTTCATGCTAACGTCCATCTGTTTTGGTGTTTTCTGAGCAAAAAAAGCCCAACCCCACTTCATCCATTCAAGATATTGCTGGTGTTATTTTAGTTTTTGAAGGAAAACTTAGTGTTGTTTGTGTCACAAACAATACTTTCTGGCTCATTCTGGGAAATTACAAGGTGTTCCCAGGCCAGATTAAACCCCTATTTGTTCCAGTGGGTTCTTGGTCTGCTTGTCTCTGTGGGTCTGCACAAGAAACAGAAACATCCTGATCCAGTTAGAATACTTCAGTCAATAAACTCTTTAACTAGGCTGGAAACATTCAACTAATCTACCAAGTAAAGGAAAAGAACAATGAGAAATCTAATAAACTCACAAAAATAAAGAACAATAATAGTAAAAAAAGGCACAGGTTAATAAATTAGCGATAAAGCTGAGGTGGGTAAAAGCTGCTGGCAGGTATCCTAACAACCATTCAATAATGCACAGACGAAGGGAAAAGAACATTTATCATCTTAAGAACCATGTGAAGTACTGCTTACTTATAAAATGTTAGAAGGCAGAGTTTTAAAAAAAATAAACCTGTGATTTTTTTCCATTTAATAGAACGCAAAAATGTTTTGATAGGTTTTTATTTTCCTTCTTTCTTTTGCTGGGCCAATTTTTGAGCGTTATTCTCATGACAGTATAAAAAGACACCATTGCTGAACAAAAATACTTCACAACTCCACACTTTCTATACATTTTTACATCAAAAGAGATTCCACCACGCAAGCTAACAACAGTCCGTTTGAACTGCCTCAGATCTACTACTTTCACTGACAACAAAGAGTCACATAGAAAAACGGTGCATCAAATAGCTGGGGTGATAAAATAGTTGTACTCTAAAGACTATTTTACAGCTTTGCTTAAAGTGAGAATATTTTGTAATAAAATGACCCATAATCAAGGGCCTGTGGGTTTGAGGAGACAGATGTTAGTGTGTTATATCCATTCATCCCTCATGCCTTGAAAGCTAAACATAACAAAATTGAATGAAAGTTAAACACTGAGCCAAGGTCAAATTCCTACATTTGGGCCAAAGAGCACATTTTCTTAACACCTGAAGAAATTCAGTGAAAAACAAGTTCAGATAATGTTTAGGAGTCCATCATTCTTAAGTAAGCCAGCAGACCTGCTAATGGGTTTTTGTTTGACTTGCTTTACCTTAATGTAAATCCTACTTTACAACAGTCCTCGGCCAGTTTAGAAGTTTTGTAAAGAGAAGTTATTTTTTTGTAATGATTATTATGATATTGGATGTGTGCAAAATGATTTTTTTCCTAACATTTTTTTTTCAAACTAAATAAGTTGATTGCATCATTTATTTCTGTAAATATGCCCATTAGCAAACCGATCCAAAGCTATCCCGGGTTATCAGGGTTGTGTGTCAAGCCCAACTATCATCACCACTCAAACTTAAGAAGGACATTTTTCATTTTTTACCAAAACATGAGGAAGGAAAAGAAGTGAAAACCTTACCCTTGAATTGTGTAATCTCTGAACAGTAACGAGATTTCTTTTAGGCATTTTGACAAAAAAATGAAAAAAAAATGTTGGTCTATGTTTGGAACCTAATATGGTCTTTTTAAGAAAAGAAAATATTTCCTGGTGTAAAATGGCCTGTAGAAACCAAACAGGTTGAATGTAGTAAGACAGATTCAGAGGGCAAAGTTTTGGGGAAAAGCAAGATTAAAGATTAAAGTCATTTTTACTCTTACGACTTAACAAGTAAAAATTCAAACTTCCCATTATGAAATAATAAAGTTAAAGCACAAATCTATGTCTGAGATGTATTTGTTTGGATTAAATAGAGATTTGACAGTAGTCTCTCTGAACTCACCAATTCACAGTTCTGCCTTAAACCGAAGTGTGGAGATGTGAGGTCAGCCTCACCTGCTTCTCCTGAGTGTTGGCAGCAGAACTGATTACTCTGCAGGTCAGAAGTTAATTGTTTATACGACTCAAACACTGGCAGGGAATATCTCATATGCTTCACTGGGAGAGGAATAAAAACCTTGACAAGGGATTAACTTCATAGGTTAAAGATAGAAAATATGGAGAATAATGTCAGCCTTCTGCTGTTTTTTCCTGCAGGGATTAAACCACAGTAATGGGGACAGAAAGCTGCATATTTTCTTTCCCCCTCTGTTAGCTCAGAAATATGCCTAAAGGTTACATGCAGTGCCTTTATTCCACATTTTGTCATGTAACAATTACAAACCTTTGTTCATTTTCTTGGGACGTTTTGTGAAATGCAGAAGTGTGAAGTGGAATAAAAAGAAATGGATTTCCAAACTAATACAGTCTATATACTTCAAATAAAAAGACATTCTCTGAAGTTAAATCAGACCAAACTTACTAAAGCTCTTACTAACACATTTAAAATCACTTAAAATATGTCTATTTGATAAAAACAAAAACACTATAATGAGGGAACGTGTTTGAAATGTATCTATGAATGTCTTCAAAATCAGAAGAATGCATGCATTTCCTCATTATTTGGTGGCATCAATTTTTAACTGCATGACTTGGATCAAATGTTTTTGCTTTCCTTCCATGAGCTTCTCATAGTAGTTTTCAATAATTCTGACAGAACTGGTGTAACTGGGTCAGGTTTGTAGTCCACACCAGAACATTAACTTTGTTATTCTTAAACCACTTTGTAACGGCTATGGCTTCATGCTTTGGGTCACTGTCCATTTGGAAGACCCATTTGTGCCCAAGCTTTGACTTCCTGTCTTCAGATGTTACTTTTCTTTTTCCACCTAGTGTTCTTTCCTCATAATGCCACCTATTTTATGAATTGCCCAGTTCCTCTTGCTGATTCTATGAGACAAAATGTGAAAAGGTTTCAAGAGTGAGATTGCTTTTGTAAGGCACTGCATGGCTACAACATGTACTCAAGCATATTGTAAGGTAATTGTATTTATATAGCACATTTTCAGCGACGAAGCAATTCAGAGTCATGCAAAAGAATTCATACACCTCAACCCTTTTCACATTTTGTGATGTGTGACATGTGTTGCATGAGTCTATGTAGTGGAAATCAACAAGAACTGATAAACGCCACAGGTACTCTGTGTACAGTTTAGTGTTTCTCTCAACTGCGATTAATCTTGAAAGCAAATGCATGTATTGAACTCTTAGGCTCACCTGGATGCTTTATGTCTCCGTTTCATTAAATATCCATGATAACCCTACGGCTCAGTTTTACTAACTTCACCTTTCACAGCCGCCTTCTTGTTTGTGCTGACGGCAGCAGCTTTGAGGCTAGTCTGCTGGTGGTTCACGCTGATACTCAATTAGCCCTGGAACAGCAGCGGCCCCATTGAGCTAATGATTCACAAAAAAAAAAGAAGAAACACCACCCCACTCACTCTCTCCCCTTTCTTTATTTTCATCTCTCTCCTCTCTTCACTGTAAGACATTTCTTCTCCTTGCTTAAGCTAATTTTTTCTTCAAATTACATGTCTTAAAAAGCGCCATCCCAGGATCATTACTGTCAGCATGAGATTGAAGACATGACGGTTTCAAAGCATGTAGATTTCTCTGTGCAGGCAGCAACATTTTTTGTCGTTGTCATTATAAATGAACTCAGGCTTGTGCGCAGTGTGTGTGAGAAGAAAACGGAAACCATGGGAGCAACCACAGGATTGATCTAAAAGACTCACCTCATTGATTTCTTTCTCTTTTTTTCCTTCCACCTATTTATTTTCTTGTTCCACGTATCAACAGATATGCTTACATTAGTAATGGCCCTTTTACACAGACAGGAGGTGCTGTTGACAAACTGGTTATGAACATTGATAGCATGTATTCCATGCTGGCAGCTTTGTGTTGAGTTTCTGCATCTATCTTACTTGTCTAATATTATCTACCAAAGCTCTAGCAGAAAACACCCTCTTCTTGGCTAAAACATTTTAATAACATGAGTCTATGTAGTGGAAATCAACAAGAACTTTTTTGAAACAAAATTTGGCTTCAATAAGCAATTAAATTGCAATAGATTTTAGTGGGTTTGTTCCAGTGATGAGTCTCGTGGTAACCATGGTGAATTTGGTCTTCAATTTGGATTGGTGATTTTACCCATACATCCATGTGTCAATGTTTCCATGCTGGAGGTGGTGAAAGTTAACCTTAGAGGTTCGAGGGACGAGTGGCATTACAGGGTACCATACTGTGCTTTTTTGCATGAATAAAGAAAAAAAGGGTAAACTGTCTCTAACGTTTTGATTTAATAGATTTGGAAAATCAACAACAATCCTTTCCACTTTCTGCATGTTGGGCATAAATGGAAGCATGAGAAAGAGTATGAATCTCCATTGTTATGCAGATGACACCTTGCTATATTTGTCTATGAAGCCAGGTGAAGCAAATGAGCTTATTTAATTACATGCATGCCTCAAAGACAGAAAGACTCGGGGCCAGATGCATACATTCTGCAGTTTCGTAATAAGCACGAAGGTAAAATGTGCATACTCATTCTTTTTTTTCAGATTCTTAGCATGCATTTGCTATAATTAGCTGTGCATGCCTTGACCGACACCTGTGCTATACTCTGATCTTTAGCATAAATCATTGTTAAATCTTCTCCAGTTAATTATCTGTATAAAGATGGACCACAAACAAGAGCACAAATTAAGTGTCTTCAATCATATGTGAAAGGAGATGCTAAAGCAATTTACATGATGTTATAGTAATTTACATAATGGATGACACAATGTGTTTTTAGCATTTATGTATGTAAATTTATTCTGGTAAAAACTTAAATGAATTTGAAAAGAAGCATATTTCATTTTAAAGGTTCCTTCAGATATAAAGTGATGCAAAAAATCAACTGTCATAACCAATCGGACTCCTATTGTGTCTTAAAAATGGTATGAAAACAGAATGTATGCATGTGATCACATAACTGCACATGTAACAGCATTATTTAAGATTCAACAAATGCTTTCTACACCACTGCCAACTGAAAAGGGACCAAGCGAGTTTAGTATTTAATGTATGTTTACATTTCAAGCAGCAAATATGAAATATTTAACCCACTTCCAGGCTTTGATACAGTATGTGATGCTTAATAAACCAAGCACTCCAATAATGTGATGTTGTTTCTGAAATTATTGCAAACTGCTAAACTAATGGTTGTTTTTTTTTGTTACAGCAAACCCTTTTGGTAATGTCTGGATTTATTGGCTCATTTTCTTGTCTACTTGCCTGGAGAATCTTTGAGTGGTACTTAATTTTTACATTTTGATCATGCACTTCTCTAACAGCATAAAATCAATTATGTTTAGCACATTTTCAGAGTGAAAGATTTGGTCCGACTGACAGGAATGCAGAGTGCCATTAAATATTGCTCTAATTTCATGAGTACCAAAAATTCTTGCTAATTTATCATCAATGAAGGCCTTGACTGATTCTAAAAAGCCTCTAAAACTAAATTAAAATGAGCCCCTTCAGCAGATATTAAGCACTGAGGAGAAGTGACTGATGTTCATCTCAGTGCAGTGAGAGAAGCGACAGTTTTTCCCCTCCATTTCTGTCACTTCAGGTTTCTAATAAACTTGCCTCATTAATTCAAATGATACGACACAACAGAACCTTGTTGTGGCAATCAGAAAGTTAGTTAATCCGACCAATTAGCTTCCAAGTGGCCATGGACTGATCGCTCTCTTTGAAAGGGCTTCTGATGCCCTCCATTTGCACGGTAAACAATAAATGAAGACAAAGCCACTGAGCCATTTTATGAGGCAAACAAAGAACGAGAGGAGAAGCTGAATGTTGATTTCCTCTCACCAAGGCAGAAGCAGGAAATTAGCTAATTTCCCATGAACAAAAGAACTGCATTTATGTTTATACATGTTTAGGTCTGTGGTCTTGATTCATAGTTAAGTGTTTAAATCCAATCTCAAAATGTATTTGCATTATAACTCTGATTGATTGAAATCAATCCTACAATTAAGATACCTTCTCTAGATATCCATTTTTGCAGAGCAAAACTGATGTGGCACATGGAGGCGACCAGCTTCTTCATATTATGCTGGAAATGCCAAGAATGACAAAAAGATATTGGGATTTTTACGTAGAAGCTCATTCATGCAAAGGACATTAAATGTGTGTGCACAGGCCATAATAACAGCAGATTTTGTGGTACAAAAAAAATAAAAAAATTGAGAAAAGCTTAGAAAAAAATGTATTTATCATGTGTACAGTTCAGCTCTGAAACAAGCTAAGGGAAAAAATATAGAAAAAATAATTAGGCTACAACAACAAATAAGTTAACACTAACTTAAAGTTATACTTTCATATATCTTTACATGTTTTGTCAACCAGCGTCTCCTTATCACCTGGAGAAATAGGAGAAATAATATCACTCTTTCTAATTTTCTTCAAAACTTTTGCTACAGCATTTTGGATCAACTGAAGGCTTTTACCTGCAGCTTATTGACTTCATGACAGTAAAAAAAATTCAATAAAAATACAGTAGTTGAAGTAACAAATGCATTGACAAGTTTTCCAGCCACTCCCAAACAGGAAATGTCTAATTTTGGGAATATTCCAGAGGTGAAAGGAGGGAATTCTAGAAAACCTAGGTTGTGAATAAATCCTAGATTTTATTTACTTCAAATCAGCTCTGACATAAACACATTTCAAATAAATTTTCAGTAAAACACAAGTAATCACATGTATTATTTTACATATCCTAACAAAGCTAGACACAAGAAGTGTCCAGAATGTAGTTTTGACGGCTGATTATATAGAGAATGTTAGACTTTATGTAGTTTTGAGTGAAGAAGCCAAAATTACTGCAGCCTCTTCAGTAGATTAAAAACTTGTAAAGCAAAAACTCATCAGGGTCTTAAACTGACTGTCCTCTGAGTCCCATCTAAGCTGCATTCAACCACGGTTGTTTTTCTTAAACAGACTAAAGTCACAGCACAAACAGCCATAGCTGCATAAGGACACCTTGTGGCGACAGAGTGGAAATACACTTCAATCCAATAACAAAGGTCAAAGCTGGAAAACCACATCTCTGACCTAATGTTAATGCAGAACATTACAGAGATTAGTTCTAAAAGCTTAAATGTTTGATTAGAAATGACAAATGTATTTATTTACTGTTACTGACTGGAGGGAAAAGTGGGGAGAGGAAAACATGGATGCATTTCACAACAAACAGAGTAAATATTCTGCACTTAGTTATTGCAGTCTATGACTCCTCAGCTCTGTTGACATCAAAAACAGTCTATAGTGATTGTTGCTCAGTGTGAGCAAATACGTTTTTTTTTTTTTTTATTCTATCTATCTTACAATATCAAACCACTGCAGCACAGCAGAAGGTTAACTTTTGTACCAGTTTCTCATTGTTGCCTTTTTCAAGCCTCCAGTTAAATTCTAGTAGGTTTTTTATGTTTTACTATAACTCAGCTCAGGAGTTTATAGAACAAACAACCAGAGGGCAGGACTGAGCATACCAAGTGGTTTTAATGAAAATTAGATTTTTTTTTTTTCTAAACTAAAAAAGTTTGGTCATCAAAGATCAATTAGGTTCCCCCATATTGACAAAATTAAATAAAAATGGTGCCAATTGGTTGTGTAATTATTGTGCTGCAAAATATTTGAAAGACATTAAAGTATGAAGGAAAAATCTAAAGTTGTGATGAGCCTAATGTTTGTCTCCACCACCGGGGGAGCTGGAGGTTGTTTGACCTTTGGATGACCTTTATACTTTAATATTTTTAAACTTAGGCTGGCACAAACAAAGGTTTTAGCAGTACAA
The DNA here is from genome assembly GCF_904066995.2 of Poecilia reticulata. Classification (NCBI taxonomy): domain Eukaryota; kingdom Metazoa; phylum Chordata; class Actinopteri; order Cyprinodontiformes; family Poeciliidae; genus Poecilia; species Poecilia reticulata. Next base: position 6,924,637 of record NC_088845.1, on the reverse strand, counting down.
ATACAGCACTAACCTTTGATGCTGGTTTTGTTTGAGATCGGTAAAGTCAGGCGGCCTGACCTTTGGCGACCTGTCCTTATATCCTCAAACTTTTATAAATATTAATGAATGTATGTATCTACTTCTTTATTAAAACAAGTAACAAAAACTAGATCTAATCATACAAGCAGAGTCTACTTTGAAAGAGAAAGCATGGTTCCAACAACTCAAGGTTCTTACAACTGCTAATTTAAAGGTCTATTGCAAACATTCAGGTTCCTACAGTGAAGCTCGGGAACACTCACCTGTCAGCAGGATTTATCTTAATTTATAGCAGAAATGCTTCTCAGTCTTTCTACAAGATTCCTCCAGATCAGAAATAGTTTTTTCATCTGCATTGTTCTTTTGCGTCCTTTGCCAAATGCTGAGCTCATTCTGTGATTGAAGGTAAGCTGTTCTGAATTTAAACATGTGTTTTTTAATCACACTCCTGCAATAGAAGATATATTTTCAACTGTCTTAGCAATTGTTTGTTATTTAACTGAATCAGCTTCTCACTGTGCAGATATATTATTGTGTCTGCCACCAGGCAGGATGCAGACAGGGAATGACTCTTGGTGTTATTTGGAATATGTTTTTATTTCCTAAAGTTTTTAAATGCCCTATTTTCTTTTTCTTTATAAAATGCTCCACCACCAGGTGTGGCACCACTGGCATGTCCTCTTTAATGCATCACACCAGTCAGCTGGAATAATTAGACAACATAAATACAAACAAGCATGTCAGGAAGGTTATTCATTGCTTCATTGGTTGACAAATTTGGAATTTCAATGAATTTTCACTTGTCCTAAAAAAATAAAAAAATATTTCAAGCTAAACATTTGCTGAATCTTCCTGATGGTTTAGTTATGAGACTAGAATTAGCTTACTTGCTGTTAAATACTTAATCAAAAAACACACACATATACTAATAAAAAATACACATGTCTCTCATAAACAGGTTTATTTCCTCAGCCCTGCAGTGCAAAGAAAGTTGTACGTCTAGAATAAGCAACCTCAAAAGAGAAGATATCCATCTACAAGATCCGATAAATAAAATGCAAGTGCAGTAGCCATTAGGCCTGCAGGTTCCCACAAATTCCCGATAATGCCTGAGACGCTCCTGGAGATTATTCAGGGCTCCAAATTGGATTAGCAAAGATGCTTCTGTTGGCAATTAGTCAATGTGAGTAGATGAGCCGAAGGAAGCACAAAGCTATTAATTAATGCTGAGGGGAAGATGGGGCCACTCATTTAGTGCAGTAGCAATGAACCACTGTAAGAGAAAAGATGTCAAGCAAAGAAGCCCATCAGAGGAAAATCCAGGAGAAAGGAAGGAAATCAATACCACCCTGAGCTTCTCTTTTTGTACTGTCAATGGCAGATGTGAACAGAAGTTTTCCTGCAGGCGGGTTTCAAGAAACTCTAACAGAAAGTTTGAAAAGTTGGATAGCTGACACGTCTTTCTCACATACGCCAGTTTTATTAGAAAATGTTTTTGAAAACTTTGTAGCCTATAGAAAAGCTGTCGTTGTGCTGTTAGAGCAAACAACAGGCAAAAAGCGATCTTTTTAGTTCACACATCAATCTTCCAGGGATTCTCAAAGTCAATTGTTAGTGAGATGCTTTGAACAAATAATTATTAGAAATATGGTCTAATGTGCTCCAGCATGATTATACAGTAAATTAGTAGGTGTTTTTAATGGGGGAAAGTCAAGTAATGCAAATATCCATGCTCCCAGCCAAAGCAGCTGTTAAAACAGGAACCCAGAGCTGTTTTTAAACGATTGCTGAGTCTGACACATTCATCGAAAGTCTGACTAATGCTGCTATGTTTAACATGAGAGTAGCATTGAGTCCAGCAGAGCTCTGGCTGAGAACATTCAGAACAGGCCCTACCCTATGAGCAACCATGAGTCATTGTCATAACGCTGTTATTAGTATACTTTTTTAGGAGCATAAGCACAAATGATTGCTTTGCTAGTATTTTGAACCCCACTCTCCCTTGGTAAAAAGTGTTTTTACGAATGTATTTAAATTTAAACGTCCACCTGTGTGTAATTTAACCTTTGTATAAAGGACTCACACATTTATCAGGCTACATCTGTGAGCAATCAGCATCAAGAGGACCAAGGAGCATGTTGGGAAGGTCAGGGATGAAGCCGTAGAGAAGCTTAAAGCAGAGTTTGGTTAGATAAAATGTCATAAATGTTGGAAAGAGTGAGACACAACTCAGACGTACATGACTGTCCACTAAAATCATCAAGGGCCTCCCATAGATTATGGATGTTTAAGTATTGAGAATGACCTTGCGACCCTATAGGGATGAGAATGAGAATAATATCAAGTTTGAATTCATGTTTCAGCATATATAAATAAAATATTTTCAAATCATTTAAAGTTTAAAATTAAAATGTATTTGAACTAGCAGGTTTTCTTTGTGAGAGTTTGAAGGGTTAGGGTTAGACTTCATTGTTTGATTATGTTACCATAGTTACAATCTGATGCTGCAAGTTTAATCTGTGTTTCCACTTGGTCTGTTCACAAATACATCTCAGCAAACTAATTAGCTATGATTGCTTTGAAGCTTAAATGAAGCTTTGATTACACCCAGATTACACCATATTGTATCAGGCTACTGTTTGTAGTCGGGGTGGTCTTAAGAAGAAGAGGAGCTCCAGATCGATTTCTGCTTGAAGCCCCGTACGATCATGGATTAACCCTGTGAGGACTCAAAACTGAGGGCCAAGTTTGTGAAACGGTTGAAAAAAATCCTTAGGAAATCAGTTCACCACAAACCATGGGGAAGAGACTTCTCCGGTCAGATGAGACTAAATTAAAAATGCTGACCTACGTACAAAACTCTATACATTTCCTCCACCACAAAACGCTGATATGTTGTTGTTGTGAATAATAAGCAGGTTCATGAGTAAATGAACTCCAGCTTGAAAATGTCGGAATAACAAATTAATGAATTTTTCAGCCATGGAGAATGAGAATCACTGACCTGACACTCCAATTAATCAAAAGTAAGTATGCATTTTTAGCATGGAGTGCAAGCTTAAGCTTTAATTTAACTGGGATTAATTAAATTGGAAATCTTAAAAGGGTTGTTCATCTGAAATATACATTTTGTGCATAAGGCCATATATAATAGTTATTTTTCCTGATACTTGCCCAGGAAAGGGGGAGGGGTAAATTTAATATTTTTTTCTACCAAAGTTTTCATTCATACCTCACCATCCAGCAATAAACAAGTTAGAGCTTTAATAACAATTATGTGTTTCTAATAAACTAGACAGAAACTCATCTTGCAGGATTCAGACTTCCTGGTCAAGTGTTTTGTCTCCCAGTAGGTTTTCTCATTAGTTTGCCTCTGTAGCCACTCACTTTTCTTCCTTTCAGAGTCTCTGCAGCATTATTTCCTGCCTATTAACCTGCCAAACTAGCCTCCCTCTGCCACCTCACTGTTAAACCTTCCTCTGACTCCCAATTTGAGCATTGTCACTAAGCCTTGTTACAGTACAGTTTCTGGTAGGCTGCATGCCTTCAGGTACACTCATCTGTGTTGCAGCCACACTGTTTGAGCTGTTTGACTGCATTCTGTTTTTAGACTGAAGCTGTCGAAGTTTATTCGCCAGATGGTTTGTCACTGTAGGATGTAGTCGTCTATGGAAGCTGTCTGGATAAAGACAGACACTTTGAAAATCTCCTTGGCAGGTTATTGAATTGGCCATCTGTCTATCTCTGTATTTTACTAACTAAATGGAAACGGTTGGTAAAATCGTATCCTCTGGAGAGCAAAGTCAAATGTGAGTAAAAGCCTTCGGTGTCATTTGCAGTGCTTTCAAGCAACAAATGAGCTGCTGTTCTTAAGTAGTTAGCATAACATGGAAACCATTTCTGACCTCTCATACTTTGAAACTAATCCTGGAGCCAGCACCGGATGTTGATTAGCTTCATCTGTTGTGTTTTGGCCACAATAAGAAGCTCTAAGCCTGAGAAGATGGATCCTGTCAGGATTCAAACCCGCTAAATCTCACGGGAATCCGGCTTCCCGGCAACACAAGAGGGAGTCTGTCAAAACCGTCCGTCTGCCTCATTCTGAGCCTGTATGCTTGCTTATGGTTGCATGTAAGTATCCATCTGTGTCACTCGTCCCCCTGCAAAACATGCAGATTGGCTCGTGTGGAGCCCCGGTGAACCAGACAAGGTTTGCATGCAGTGTTGTAAAATTCTTGGTTTAAGAAAGACTAAAAGAAAAGCTCTTCATTTCTTGATCTATCAATTCACATCAAAAGTCAGTTAGACTTTATTAAAGGAATTGTAATAAAGTGTATTTATACAGAAGATCAGATACAAGCATGCAAACAAAAATCAATAAAAAAAAATGGGATAATAATAATTGACAAATAGGATGAAATGTCATATAAAGTATACAGCTGAAGAAATGCAACCATGTACAAATGTAGAAACTGATTTGATTCATATTTAACATCAATGCATTTTTAATTATATTTTATTCTCTTGTTAATAAGCAAAAAGAATAAAATAGAAAAAATATGAAAATACATCAAATTTTTACTTAAGTTCAAAACAGTGCTGAAATTTATATTATAATAAGCCATGTATGTAAAAACAAATGGAAGAAATATTTTTTGACAATATAGTGCATAATGTTTAAGAATTGTGCTTTTCACTTTAATCCTAACCTAAGTTGATAGTGCTACAATGTTTGTCAGGTTTAAAACTATCAAGCCCAGTTTTGACAAAGTTAAGTATTATAATACAGAGATGATTAAATACACTCCAGATTTATTAAATAAACTGTTAGAATCCTTTAAGTTGATACCAAATGTGAACGTTTGAATCAGATAATTACAATACAAACACAGACAATGTGCTCTCTTCTCAGATATACATGAACATATATAAATGCCTATGGGGGAGCTGATCAATATTTCTGTTTGAGTATTCATGCCATCCCCTTGGCTGCTCCTCCCTAGAAAATGATTCATATCATCCATGTTATGAACTGACACTGATTACTGATTTTTTTTGAGTCACGTATCCAAAGTTTTAAGACTTAAGTAATATCAGTCAACCGTTAAGAGAAAGTTTGAAGTTTTAGCCCTGACAACAGAATCTGAAACTGAAACTGCAGGTGTACGCCACAGATAAAACGTATTTTATTTTCTCGCTGCTCTGAGTCAGTGCCACAGCATCAGATGTGGCTCGTGTTGACATTTGGCACCCCAGGCAGAGCGGATCAGTACCTGTGTCAAAATGATCCTCAGCCAGGTAGACACAAGCCAGGTACAATTTACAAAATAAAAGGATAACTCCCAGAACTGAGCTTCTGGGAGGGATTGAGTGAGCAGGTTCCAACTGAAGGCTCCACAGTGTTTTGCCTGAAAGTTTTTGGCACTTTACTCACTGTTTCCTTTTTCTTTTCTTTTTTTTTGTATGATGTTATTCCGATGTTTTCTGATGGGGTGGAAGTTGCTCTGTAACCTGAACAACTTCTCGTTACTGTTTCAACCTGATTATGAGTATATACATGCACAGGCATACACAATGTATCACAGTTCAATGCCTCGGAGGTTGGACAGCCCCAGATCAGCCCCGTTCATGGCTGAAAGTTACAACAATGGCCGTCCAAGAATCAGAACTGGAGCATGGACCTGTGGAAAAAGATGACCTGATCTAATAAATTATCACATGGATGATCCGTTGCTTAGAAACACATGACTGTAGGATGCAGTACAGGGAGAAAGTGAAGGGGAGGCAGTGTAATACCTTGGGCAATGTTCTTCTTGGAAACATTCATGTAGGTGTCCCTTTGACATGTACCACCTACCTAATTATTGCTGAAGATCATGTTCATCCTTTCACACAAATCTTATTCCCTGAAGGCTGCAGCCTATTTAAACAGAATAGCACATCCTGTCACAAACCAGAAAGATAAGGAATTACTTTAGAAGCACAGAAATGAATCTGAGATGCTAACTTGGCCTCTAAATCTCAGAAAATTGAAATCCAACAGACCATTAAGTGAGTGGTCATACCTAATCCTAATTAGTATATACACATATGAATATATATAATTTATTTCTAACTCAGACTTTTAAAAATCAAACAAGTGTTCTTATCAACAAAGTGAGAGAAATTTTCAATAGGCAGAGAAAAAAAAGGCAGCAACCATGATTAGTAGCATGCCTGCCAAGCCAACAATTATTTTTTTTAACAGTTAATATAATTATTTCCTTTGTGACAGGGCTGGGAAGTCATTGAATTAAAGATAAACATCCCACATCCAGAAGGTTTTGAGCACAAAGGCAAAGGTTAAACTGAAATAAACTTTATTAGACACAAAGTTTTATCTGAACTATCTGTAACACTCAAGAAAACATTTAAGGTCACCTTTGAAGGTGTGGAGTAAATTACTAGAAACTTTGATATGATAATAGATAAAATAACCTCATAGTTAAAATTCAAAGATCAAGTCTTTGTATTTGTAATGGAGATGGCATTGTTTGTTTGTTTGTTTGGAAAGAAAACTGAATAAATTAATACATTTTGATCAGTCAGTTTGCATTTTGGACTCCCTTAGTGATGTAGGATAATTAGCATATCACTGCAACCTTTCACAGAACAAACAGTGACTGTCGTAAGGAAACAAGACAACATTAAAGTTTTAATTTTTACTTTTAAATTGAATTAGGAGATCTGACATTTTTGCAATTATCATTATTTCAACTTTGATATTAATCTGATATCTACACAACAAGCTAACTATTTACATAGCTTAATACATCATCTGTTAAAAAAAATAAATAAACAGTTATCCAAACTGCTTATGCTTAAAGTTGTTAAATCGACGAACATTATGGCTAGAAACGTTCCACTGTAATTTTAGGCCAAGAAATAATCTATCACACATTTCCTCAGTTTTTGTTTGTGTTCTGCTTTCACTACATAAAGAAAAATAGATGTGTTTCACTTAGTGAGTTTCAGATGAGCCAATGAATAACTGTAGGTACTGTGTAAAGTGATTAATGTGGAATTTTAAGGTCTATTGAAGAGTATTTAAATCTTATTCATCATCAACTTCTGGCTAAACTATTCCCCATTAAATTACTCCTTAAAAATATAAAGCTTGAATTAATATTAATACTAGCCAGTCAGTTGCGATAAATGCCAAGGTGATGTCAGTCTAAACATTAAATCAAGTGTGCCCACATGTAGTTCTTCATTAAGTCCACCAGGTGGAGACGCAGTACTACTGCTGAGCACTGACAGTGGATTCCTGAATCTTATAACCTCAAACTTTTTTCCAAACTCCACATCATGGCTAATCTGCACTTCATGGACCAAAGCTTCCTCCAAGGTCTCAGTGGTTTCTGTACCTACCAGTGGGGCGCAGCTGAGTTAAAACAAAACTCAGTTACATAACTCAGATACTTTCTTATCTTTCTTTTTTTTTCTTTGTTCTTGTGAGCAAGACACAGACTAACTCCACCCAACCTCCAAAATATATGTAGAGGCTAATTTTATGTAGCAATAGATACGAAATGTACACAGAAACATCTTGTCATTTCAGGGGTTTTTTTGTTTTTTTTGGCAATTCATTCAACTTGACAAAGTGTAAGAGCTCCCCAAGTCTGTTATGAATAGTGTGTTTTGTATTGTTGTGATAGCAGAACCTTTTAAAAAGAGCATTCATAATGTTATCCTGTGCAGGCCCTTCTTATCGGGAGTTTGAAGCAGGTACACAATACCTGTAGTGATCAAGGCTGCAGGAAGTATTGTGATGAGGACATCCTTGTCGACAGATCGAGTTAACTCAACAAATTTTTCACTTGGCAAAGAACATATTTTTAATAGGAAATTTCCCGACTAAAATGTTAGAAGTAGGTCTGACATAAATTTAAGAAAAAAAAAGGTACGTTGCAGCAACATTTTTCCCTTTTTTCCATTAAGCACTAGCACTGAATAAGAGGATAACTCTAAATAAGTTAGTTATCTAACTTTAACAGCACACTTTTTTTTATTTTTTTAAATAAACTTTTATCTGTGACAATCATTACACAGATAATTACTGCAGACGATAGCTTGTTTGTTCAGGATGTTGCATTATAACTGCCAATTTCTTGCTACCAAACCAATGTTCCTTGAGCAGAGACGTCGGTTTTTCAGCCCGTGAGGATGTTCTTTACAGATATCAAATCTATTTCCTCGTGATTGTGAAAATAGTAATGCCCAATTCAGTGAGTGGATTTTTTCTATTTCTGAAAAGTGTTGTGCTCATGTTGCATGATCCTCTGGTGTAAAAATAACATTCTACTGGGCTCTAATGCCAGTACAGACACCAGAATATGGTATAGTTGTCAGCAAATGTGGTAAAATCGTCTGAGGATGGTGACGCATCAGTAAGAGCCTAGTGGCTGTGCACATTAGGTTTTCCATGTGTTCTGCAATCCTGCGTCTTTTCAGGTCAGGCAGGTCACATTGAGCATAGCATGTTCTCGTTTCGCTCTTTTTTTTGGTTGCCTAGTGTTGTTGCTAGGGTTGCAGTTTTATCCATGCAATTATTGTTCTCCAAGCTCCTCCAGCAATTGCTCATGCAGCTAAAAAACAAGGCAGAGAAAAACTAAAGCATATTCTGTTATAAATTACAAGGTGCTACACATAAATCTATAGTTCCAACAGCATACTCAGAAGGTAACCTAGTTTAGTTTGCTTCACTTATCTGTTTTAGAAAAAAAAGAAAACAGAACATTTAAAATTGTTGCTGCTTTGGAGATTGTTTTTAATCTTTTGTGCCAGCATTCTCAAAGTGTAGTTGCAACATGAACTTGTTTTGGTTTCAGTTGTTTTAATCTTTGTAATCGCTCTAACTGAATGTAGGGATAAGTTAGCTCTAGCGGTTACTTTGTTAATTTATGGGGATATTTACATTCCAGGAAAACATAAAGTCATAGAGAAATAATTAGTTCCTATACACTCTAGCCTGCTAAAAGAAAAATATTGAAAGAATGCCAGAGGGAGCTGAATATTGGGATGATGTCAAGGTGGCCTTCCAACCTTAAATACTTAGTGCTCATCATCAAAATAACAGTAAAAACGTGTAAAAACTTGGTCAGCAATTCCTAAAGTGGTTTGAAATTGTAGACCAATCAAGAAGTTTCCATTGACTATTGAGAAGAGTAATGAGAACATTTAAGTGGGTCTGGGGATGAGAAATTTTTGCCACCGAATAAATGAAATCAAAATGTTGGTTGGAAATGTTTAGGCACAGTGAGTTGGTAGCACTGCTGCCTTGCAGAAAGAAAGTCCAGGGTTCAGATCCTGGCCTGGATTTTTTTCTGCACAGAGTTTGCATGTTTTCCTTGAGCATTCATGGGTTCTTTCCTCCGGGTACCTCAGCTTTCTCTCATAGTCCAAAAACATGACTGCTACATGTGTGTGTCCAGGGTGTAACCCGCCTCTCAGCTAATGATCGCTGGATATGGGCATCCTTATGCTCCAAGAGTAAGTAGGTATAGATAATAGAAGGATGGAACTGTCTAATTTCTTGTGTGAGCTTTTACTACTGTAGTAACATGGTACCGCATCTATTTTTACACATCTGTGTTAATGTGTGTGTGTGGAACTGCACATTGTCATACATCTCCCATTCAGTTTAACCATGACCACACCTTTAACTTATCCACTTGCAACATCCATACCCTACCTGGAGGATTGCTATGGCAACAGGTTGCCAGTAGCGACAGGGTACTTCCGTGACCATGTTACTGTGGCGTTGAGGAGAGAGAGGGGCGTGAAAAAAAAACAAAAAAACATCGCGGAGCAGTGAAGGGTGAGGTCTGCCGGGCTCAGTCAGCATAGACAGGGAAAAAAAACATACCCAGAGTCGGGCTTTGTTTTCTGCCATGAACTGAGGAGCCCCGCGGTCTGCCGGGACGCGTCTGTTCGCTACTGCCTCTTGTTTCGGTGAAGGAAGCTGAAGGATACCGTCGCTTCCACCGGAATGGAGACCTGCCGCTGACGGAGACTGTGGAGCTCCCCTGATAACAACAGGTTAGTGTTTGGACTCGGTCACTTTCTCCTGCATCTCCTACAGCTTCTACTGGAGGCATTTCATTTTAACGCGGTTTATCACCAAAAAATTAGCAGATTCAAATTGTCTCAAGTTTACCGGTGGCAGGAAAAGAAACGGAATTTGGACACGTTTCTAATTGCATGCACGTGCACAGCGAGGAGCCCCGCTGTGCTGAACCCTAAGGTGGCTTTTTATATTTTACAGCTGGATTATTACAACATGCTCGTATAAATAATGAGCATGTTTGGCAATATTTAAATGGCGACATCACTATGCTGAGACTCTTGGAGATTTCTGCGCTGAATCAATAAATCGGTGGGTGTGTCTACCTATTATCACACTTATGTTCCTTATATTTAGATGCATTAACAGCAAATTAGATCCTATTAGTATGAGATTGTTTGTTTCTTTTATTTTTGGCTATTATTGGTGTCCCGTTAAGTCATTCTATGTGTTCATATTTGTCTTTGCATTTCTTGACAAAAAAAACCAACAAAAAAACAAGACAGGCAGCCATTTGAATGAAATTAGCCCATTCTCTTATAAACCTAATGTAAAGCATATTTTAGCTATTGAAGTAAAATATGCATAAATAAGCATTGCAATGTATAAATGCAAAGTCTACGGAGAATAAAATTGTAATTTTAGTATATTATTAAAAATTAATATACCATGTCTGTTCATTTTTTTCAGTAGATTAATGATAAAAGACAAACAGAAATGACTTTTCTCAAAGCTTAGTGATTCTATTTCCCTTTTCGTTTCCCCCTACACAAACACCTTTTGAATTCTTTATAGCCTTATTTATGGCAAACACAGACGGCGCCTGCAGCTCACATCAAGATTCCAAAAATAACCTGCTTGTTTTTCTAAATTTAGCTCAGTATTTCTGTCACATTGAGTCTAGACTGACATTTTTACCCATCCTTGATTTGCTATTGAACTAAAATAACTCATTCTGGTGAATTGTTTCTAAAACCTGACATACCGTACTGTATTTGAATCTCTTTCATCCTGTGACTATTTTGAAAAATAGTCACAGAAAGCGTTTGCTGATGAGCAGAGACAGATAACGTGCCCCTTTTCAGATGTTTTCTCTCTTTTTTTGAATTGTCACTGGGAGCTTAACCATAAAAAAAAAAAATGCTGTCAAGAAATGATCCCAAACTCGAAGTACTTAGTCATGGAGTCACTGATCAAATAAATGCTGCAAGGCTTTGAAGTGAATTACATAACCTTGTAACAAATAGCCAACTGGTTTCTGGCCTAAAGTGATAATACTCTGTAACCTGTCTGTGTCATTGGAGGACAAACCGATGATAATATGACAGTAAACACTGATGGAATACCAATTGGCCAATGAAAAACTACCTTGTTACTCACCATTTTTTCCTCAGTGAAAGCAATGAATCTCTGTAGTCCAATATCATTTTTGAGCTTTAAGTGTGATGGATTACAGGCTGCTGATCAGTGAGGCAGGGCTGGGATTTTCTCAATCTGTGTCTCTCTTGTGAGTTGCAGAAAGACCCCACCACCATCACCACCACCCCTCCACCCTCTCTAAGGCAGGAGGAGACAGCTCCTCTTGTCACTTTGAGTTGTCTCATAACACATTCAGCGCTTCTCCCAAGTGATTGTCAGTGTCTGAGACGGCTCTTCATGCTTACTGAAGCATATCCAAAGGACACAACCTAAAATAAAAAAAGGGGAAAAAGGATGGGAATTTTGGTTATGTAAACGTTACCCAGAAACATCTGTACTGGCATGACAAATCTCAAAATGGCATGGAGGAGAAAAAGATGTCACACTATGTTTTAAACCCAACCAAGAACATTTTATTGTCATTTTATTCTTACAATCCTGAAACACGTCAACTGAATCCTTTTAAAGCTCAGCTTTGAGCTCTGCCGACTTCACAATCTGATGCCTTGACATTAGCTTGTGTCACTTTAAGAGGCTCTTGTACTTTCCGACACTCTGCCTGCATACGTCTTCACAACATCGCCTTTCCATTATGCCATTTATAATCATTCTGAGCTGAACTGAGAAATAGTTTATAAATGAGTTCAGCAGATGCGCAGTTTCACCAGCTGTTTGCTCATTTCTGCTGCCACTAGTCTGGAGGAGCTTTGTGTAATTAGGTGGTATGAGAAGTGTTTAGGCTCCCCTAAATGGTTGCCACCACAGATTCAAAAAATTCTCAAACATGCATGAAAGAATCATAGTTTAGGTAACAAATTTCTATCATGACATACAGCTAAGAAAAAATATTTTACATAATACCTCATTCTATAAAGAACTAACTAATTTCTATGCAAAAGAAATATACAAACAAAATTGTTTATTGTTATCATAATTTACCAGTCAGATACTAGATAATAAGCAATAAATAATAATAAAAAAACATATATATTTGGGTACTCCCTTACAAGGTTTTAATAAACAGTGTTTACAGATTCTCTTGCTTTACAGATGAATTCTGTTTTCAGCAACATTTTTTCTCTCGGTCCATTTTCTCAGACAGAGAAACAGCATCAAATGGAGCCTGTTTTGAAATTGATTGAATTACCCCACGTCGCCTTTCGAAAAGAAAAACAGCTGTCTTCTCGTCAAAGTTTTTGTTTGACCCCATGCTGTTTGAACATATGATTCACACAGCCGCCTGCCAACGTCACTAGGAGAAAAGAAATGTTGCGCTTGCCGTTATGCTCATACAAATACCCACTTCTAGGCTTCAAGGTCAGTAGCAGTCTACATAATTTAACCACATAAAAAGTGATTCTACATTATTATTCACATTGACTAAATATACAAAATCTATATAACCTCCAGGTGTAAAGATAAACTAATGCAAAAATGACTCACAAATGCATTACTTCTAATAGTCAGTAGAAATCATCATCTTTGGTCTTCAAAAATAAAAATACAAGCAACCGTACATCCGCTATATTAATTCATATCAAATTTAAAGTTGTATTACAGTGAAATCTGTAATTTTTCTTTACCCATGTCTATCTTCTGATTAGCAGTCAAATACAGTCTGGGTTGGTGGTTATGTAATAATAAAAATGATGGATGTACCCCTTCATTTAAATCTGTAACTGATGCAGAAGAGCCTTAAAGGGATAATCTATTTTTTTTTCCTTGGACTTGTTTGAAGTGCTTGTGATTGGGCGTATGAGCCCAGGAGCAGTCAGAGCCGTCTCAGTTTGGATAAGAACAGAGGATTTGCAGTGATGAAACCAACGGAGCAGTTCTTCAGACTGAAAAAACAGCTTGAACTTCTAAAATGTCACGGCTGTAAGAGAGAAAGGATAACACTTTCATACAATGCAAAACTGGTTTCTTTCTATAACTAAGATAAAGAGCTGGAGCTTTAACATGGCAAATGTTGTGCTAACCGCAAATAAAAATTGTGGAAGTTGTGATTCACTTCCATTTTCACATCTTAAGAAAAGTACAAATCAATCAAAGATGACCTGAATAAAACATTTTATTTATTTAGATAAAACGTTATCCATAGAATTCCAATGTGAAAAGCAAATGCACGCGAAACCTAAACACAGGTTGTGTTAACCTTGGTAGCAAAAACAGTTTTTAAGTGTTTATGAAACTTTCACATCCCTTTACAGAACCTTTGGCCCAATTGCCATTAGTGAATTGTTTTAAATGAGCAACATAGGTTGAAGTATTAAGTTTCTGTTTGATGCCACAACATCTCAAGTGGATTTAAGTCCAGATTTGAACTCATTCTAACCTTAGTTTGTGTTTATCATTGAGAAGTGGACTTGCTGTGTGTTGCAGATCTTTGTCCTGCTGCATAAACTAAGTCTTGAACTTAAGGTAATAAATTGAATTTCCTTCAGGATATTTTGATACAGAGCAGAAATCATGGTTCTATTGTGGGACTTTGTGTAGGTTCTGAAGCACCAAATTATTACCTGATTGTTAACCTGTTACCACCACCATGAGTGTTGGTGTTTAGGTCCTTTTTCTGAACGGACCTACATTTTTGGAAGGTTACTCACCTTCCAAAAATGTGATTGGGTTACTCACCTTCCAAAAATGTAGCCAACAGAATATTTTCCTAAAAGTCTTGGACATCATCAAGATTTCTTGGTGCTCAGTGTGAAGCCAGCCTTCATTTTCTTGTTAGTCTTGGTTTTCGCCTTTGAACGTTCAAAATAAACATTGAAAGACATTTATGATGCCTTCGAACTGAGTCAAGTGACCCCTGAAGTTGGAGTAATGTTAAACTGTCTTTAGATCAGGGCATGGCGTGCTTTTTGAAATCTTTTAGCCAACTTTATGTTGTCATGCAGTCTTTTTAAGTTATTTATTAATTCAGAAAAAGTGGCTGTAAACCTCCATTTGTGTTGTTAATAACATTTAACTCCTCTTTGCAAAAACCGAATTAAATGTTAACTCAGTTTTTAAACTGGTTATTGACATTATTCTGTCAATAGCCACATAATTGACTGAATAATATAGTTGTTCGGTCAATAGGATTTAACAAGGAAGGTGTTTTTTTCACTGCAGTGTTTCTCCCTTATATATGTCTATCATTCGTTAAACTAATCAAGCTTACTAGGATATATAATCCAATTAAACATTTCTTTTAACTATCAACACTATCACATATGTCTACAAAATAAATCTAAAGTTAAAGCAAAATTGCATTATTTCATCAGAAAAACCAGATAAAGAAGCACTGCTACTAAACAAACATTAGTATGATAGCCCAAAGTCAACTTTTGTGATAAAAGTTGCAGTAAATGAGGCAAAACCCATTAAAGATTTATATGTCTATATTAGGTTTGCAGTATTTGACTCTGCAACTGTTCACTGCATCTGCTTGGTAATCTGTCCTTCATCCTCCTGCTGTAAACCTATCTGGAATCATGCTTCATTGATGCAACCTTGTCTGGGGAGAAATTCATTTTTCCTCATACCTGCCTGCGCTCAAAAATAAATGTTTCTCCCGAATTTAAATTGCTGCTGCAGATATGCTGCATATCAGAGTAACTCACAGAGGACAGGGCGGAAAATGTTCACAATATCAGGCTGCATAATGATGCCAGTGACTTATCTACCTCCAGACCACATTGCCTCAAATAAATGTTGCATAACTAAAACTCCACATTGACAATTCAAACCCCCAGAGCTATTTAGATTTTTATGCTGAGTTGTTGTTATTCACTGATTAGGCTTTGTGGCTGGAGTTCCAAAAATAGACTCGTCCAGGAGCAAATTCATTCTGGCCTGAAACTCTTTATGTCCATTTGTAAAATCTGGGAGCTTATTTTTACTTCTTTTTTCTTGGTTTTACTCTTTCAGCTGTCAGATCTCCGGGGACAGAATCTCTAACCTATCTGTTTGGGTTTTCTCACAGGTCTTAACCCGTTGAGCTCAAATTTCACTCAGAAATCTTTCAACAAACGACAAAGCGCTGGAGCCGAGACGGTCAAGCATGGATGTGCCCAGGATGGCCGAGGGCCTCTTCAGCAGCACGCTGTCCTCGTCGGGAGGGGGCCACCATGTCCCCTCCTACCTGACGTTGGAGCAGAAGGCTGCCTTTGTCTTTGTGCTGCTGCTCTTCATCTTCCTGGCCCTGCTCATCGTGCGTTGCTTCCGCATCCTGCTCGATCCTTACCGCAGCATGCCCTCATCCAACTGGACAGACCACACTGAAAAGGACACCTTTGATTACCGCATTGTCTGAGGAGCCCAAACAAAATTAGACTGGATTGATACTTACAAAGCACTGCTGCCCTACGTTTGAATGACTGCTGATTCACTTGGAAAATTGACATTTTTCCGAAAAATTCTCCAAAGGTTCCAATTGATTATGGGATCAGTGATTTGTTGTGAAAAGAGTTTAACAACTTCTCTCTGCCAAATAAGAAAGTTCTCAGTCAGTTATCACCGGATCCGTAGTTTGAAGCAAATCTGTCAACCCGCACACTAAGATGATGAATAAGAACTCGTAAAGGTTCACTAGAAATAGGGACTCAAGTCTGAAACTAAGAGGCAAGTTGCCCTTAAATCGCTAAAACAAAGACTATGGATTTCACTTTAAAGACTTGACTCGGACTTGGTTTAGGACTTACCTGAAACAACGTTTATCTCATGTAATCAGGATGAAAGTAGCCTATCAAGGGTAGATCAGCTGAATGTTTTCAACTTTGAAATTAAATGTGAATTTATAGTTTTAATGGGGAAAAGATTTTTCAAAGTACATTTTTTTAGCATGTTGAATTTAATATTGCGGAAAAAATGTGAAATGTTCAAGGATAATGATTTGAATTCATAACTTAAAGAAGTTCTATGTTTTAGGCAGATGGTTGCCATGGATCCGGTCAGAAAATTTTACTTTTAGTCATTATAAAATTAAGACTTGGCTCAGACTTGACCCTCAAAGACATGACTTTGATGACTTAGAAAAATAATAACTCGTGGACATCTCTATGGTTCACAATCGTTTTTCTCCGCCATCCGTTCTTTTGTGGACTACCTCACTCCTCCGTCTCACGTCTGAAGGTGTTTCCTCAGTTCACACAGGGTCCAGTGTTTTTTGATATACAAGCCAGATAAATGGTGGCAGTGTTTACATCTGATCACATCTTAGAATTTTTATGGATAATGTAGACAATCAGTGTTTAAAGTAGTTCAGAAAAATGCAGTGTGACTAGTTTGGGTTGTTGAGGTAATTTTTTTAAGAATATTTTTTTAATTTGCAAAGAGGTCCAGAAGACTTTGTGTGATATAATCCATTCAGAGAGGAATTTGATTGCCTTATGTCTTTATTAGATATATAAAAGTTAAAAATATATATATATAGGATTATAAAGCAGGTGTCACAATCAGAAAGAAGACATTTTTGGTTGAAACGCTCCCTTTAATGCTTTGGAACAAATTGAACAGACAGATGCAAGCAATGAGTTACTTACTGTTATGTGTGTGTGTGATGGGAAGAAAAAACTAACCTGTATGTGTCCCTTCAGTTACTGAGGGGACACATCGAGTTTCATCAAGTTTAGATGTAATCAACCAACAGAGGTGTTGAAGTAAAAAGAAAAAGAAAAAAAAAACATTTACTGTGCTGTAATGTGTGCCTAACTTAAAATGTGTTCTTGGGAAAAGAGAGAAAATGAGTTAATATTATTTATTTATTTATTTATTTTTATGTGTGTCTGTGCATATGAGTGGTTGCATTTGTGTGTGACGGCCATTAAAAAAAAATCTAAACAGCATTTTACTGCCTGCAGTTGGTATATTGACAGTTGGTATGCCAGATCTGCAGAGTGTTGATGTTGAAGATGATGAAGCATTTTCACTTCCAACCCTTTACAAACTAATGTTGTGGCTCTTTCTTTGGGCAACTTTTCAACTGTGCGCCTTATAGTGTAGATTGTTTACAGTATCGTAGGTAGCAAACACACTGGAGACTCTATTGCAACAGTGTCTTTGCTCTTCACAGATGTCATATAACTTGTTAAAAAAAATGACTGGAAAAAAACTTTTAAAAAAAAATCTCTGATCTTGTCCCTGGTTGGACACAAAGTGAGCTGTGATCCTTTTGATGAAATGTGATGTTCTTGTGGTCTGCTGTGGCCTTTTACTGCAAAACGCAGATGTCGCAATGTTGTGCTGAGGTGAGTTTCTCTGACTCTCTCTCTTTTGTTTTTGTTTTTTGTTTTCCCTTGCACGTATATTCTGCAGAGTATCCTGTCCATGCATGATAAATGGTGAAGTGCTTTAATCCTGATGTTGTAGTTGTGGGTCAGTTGCTCAAGCAGCCTTTTTTTCTGTCTGTTCTGGAGCCTTTTGTTTCGATCTGTTTCTTTGCCTTGAGCTGCTCTTCTTTTTGTAATAAAAATGATCAGAGTCCACAACGAGCCGTTTTATGTCTTTTATTTGATCATGTTAATAAACCGGGGTGTAAAAGTTGGTTTTGTTAAGAACAAACTCCTGGATGGGGTGACGAAATGGCTCTTTGAATCCTTCATGACCTTTACAAGGCAGTATCTGCCAGAGGCTCACAGACTCTTTTCCATTTTATCAGGGTTTGGCAGGGGTAGCCGGCAGGTGTCTCGATTGGTTTGCAATGAGACCAGACACTTCATCTGGGTACGAACACGCACACAGAACGGTCTCCAGTCTCCAGACCCAGAACCTCTCCTTTGAGCAAAAACTCTTCAGAAAAAATGTGCAGAATAATAATTTCCTCTCTCACAATCTGCATATGCTGATGTGCACACCTGCAAAGGCCCCTGCATCATTTCGTATCTTATGTAAAACATCGTTTTTCTCCGCAAGACAATTTTTGAATCTTTTAGGCTGCTTAGTAATTCTGCAGATATCACGCTTTCACTGATTCTTATTTATTTATTTTTTCAAGGGAGAGCAGAGGAACAGATGTGGATCAGAATTTTAAGTAATGCGCAGCCTTACTTTTTGGATTGTTGTGTAAGAGACAACATCTTTACTAAAACCTCAGTGTTTTTAAAAGTCAAAATAGTGAAAGAAACATCATCAATAATTGATAACTGCTTGTACTGTGAAGTTAAAATTAAACATTTATTGTATGGTTACAAACACACCTTCTTTGACCTGTTGGTATCTGGCAGGAGGGGATAGTTTGTTTTAAATAAGGAGTCGTTTAAATACAGTTTATTTTATGATTCCAGTTCACAAAAAAAATTTAACTGAAGGCAGTTTATGAGACGAACTGGTTCTAATCGTATTGAACCCAGGTTATAGCATCATACAATCAAATTCAGTTTACAATTTAATATCATTTTTTAACAATTATTTAAAACAGAGTGGCTTGGGTGTAGAACAGCTGACGACCATCCATTTTCTTTCTGGGGATAATCAGGAGAGTTGCGTCAGAAAGGGCATCCGACGCAAAACATCTGCTAATTCTGTGTGCAAACAGCTGTGAAAAGTGAGATGCTGCTGAAAGGATAACAACAACCTCAGGAAGGTTTCAGTAACATTGAGTCATTGAGTTTGCAGAAAATCCTGCTGGGCAAGAAACAGGCGACAGTAGAAAGAAAACACTTAACTTAACAGGAAATAGTCTCCACCAGAACCAGGCTTGAGAGGAATTATCTGTCATAGGGATAGCAGAAAATAAACACACTTGGAGTACTTTCTAAGCAGAAAACACCAGAGTACACACATAAGACAATGCAGAAATACTTTCTATGGAAGGAAAAAGTAAATATAGCATGAAAGTAGTGGGAGCTATAGCTCTGTTACTGACTTAACCAGGGAATAAAATAAAACTATGTAAAATAAACAAATGCATTGAGCTCAGGAGATTTTCTATAGACAGAGCTGAAGTGCACAAAGTTGAGGCCTCAAACCATCCAAGGAAAAACATGCAGCTTTATGTGGAAGTTCAGGGCAAGGAGTACCTTCAGTAGAAATAAAAACAGAACACAAAGTTTAAAGCTGCAGTAGCTTCACTACTAACTCTGTCCAGCAAACACATAGAACTAGCAAGACCATCAACTCAGTTGAGAGCATATAGAACAATTGTTTCCTTAATATTAAAGGGATTTTGATTGCTCATATGTTTAATTGGGAGAAGAAAATATGCAAAATTTACCCTGGATTTAATATTCAATGGTTGCGTTATTATTTACTTAGTTGAGATGATGAAATAATCTGGCACTGGACAAAATGCTATCAGTTTTCATCAGATCTCTGCACAACCAAACATGGGTTTTGTTTTTAGCATCCTCCACAGGGGGTTTGAAATTCTGATCATTTCAGCTGATACCCAAAATAGAGGCTTATCGTTTGGGAAGGAAAGCGCTCATTTGCCGTCCCTAAAATCTCATTAGCTCGTGCCAAACAAACATTCTAATCCCTTCTAAACACACCCTTAACCAGCAAGTGGAAGCAGCAGGAGGGAACACGAGCCATTATGGATCAATAGCAAGTCATGCTTTCTGCAACATGACTCACAATAAAGAAAGCGACTGGTAATTAAATTATTTTTTTTGTCTCCGCTGTGCACGCTCAGATGCCTTATGCCAAATGTATTCCCTCCCAAACGCCTCATTTCACTATTCAGCCTTCATTCAATTTAATGCTGTCTGAACAGGTTGGAAGGGATTGTTCCCCTGTGAATGTCGAGCTGCTGCACAGAATGACATAAGGGAGGGAGTATTGATATTAGATAATGGATTTCTGCAAGGATTCTTTTATATTCTCAAGTGTTGATGACTTTCCTGTCGCATCCTTCTTTGACAAATAGTTTGAAGACTTCTAGAACATTCGTAGAAAAAATAAGGACCCTGCAGGATTTTCAAAGGAAAGTTTTAGTACTGCGGATGTCAAAGACGAGAGTCACTTTGCATTCTCGAAGACAAGCTTTACCTCAAACACTTTAAATCATAACATGCAAGTTAGTATGTTTTGACAACACATTTTGGATATTTTTCTCATTTAGCGTGCCAATGCTTTCAAGAGATAACCACAAATCCTCATCTCTGTGTGGTATTGCTGATGTAACTGCTATCTGCAGCAGCAGATTGTGGAAATATACAACATTCTGTGGTCACACAGAGGGCTCTTTATATCAACTTAATGACTTAATAAAGGGAACTGCGTAGATGATCTCTGGGGAATATTTTAACATTTGCCTTCACAGATGTAGCCTCTCTGGAATAATGCTCAGAAGCTGAAAGACAGAGCTGAGTGTGAAGTGGTGAGGATGACATTCAGATCCTCTCAGACCATCAGTCTAAACTGGGAAAACAGAGTCCGCTTCGTCTATCCTGGTTTCAAATGTCTTTCTGAACTGGAAGCATCACGAGTCCCTCGTCAGTTACTGATGTTAGGGTGGGACATGAGATGGATAGAGGATTTGGGCTATGTGAAGTAATACAACATCTGCTCCAGTTTGTCATATTGAAGAATGAAGCTGAAAGATGAATATATCTTTCAGATACAAAAAAGCAGCATAAAATAACTAGCTGCTACATTTGATCAGAATGACTGTAGACTTTAGATGTTTTTATGCATGACCTGCTGGAAGGAGACCCTGAGGCATCTATATTCCGTCTGAACTGGAAATTCACTGTGATTCCTCGGAATGGTTTGGAAAATGTTGCTGATGGGAAGGAGTGATGGGGGTTACCACCTGGACCTGGTACCTTTAAGAAGTGGATGTTAAGCTAAACATTTCAGTAAAAAACATAGTTCTACTGTTTCTATCTAGGTCAAATATTGATATTGACATATTGACAGTGACCATTTTCTCTGATGTGTTATGTCGGAGCCTCAGCTTATCTACAGCTGACAGGAAACGGTTGCTTCTGTTCTAGGATGACCTCTCAACCCAGTGACAGGTCATCCTCATGCATGAAGTTGTTGCCAAAGTGGAGAACTCCTTCAGTGACAGGCTGCTGCATCATGGGAGCACAAAAGAGGATTATTGCAGATCCTTGCTCCCTGTAGATTTTAGACTTTATAACCAAAATTGCTTCCAAAAAAAGTGTTAACACTCCTGCTAGCCTTTACACAAATACTTGCACTGTTTTTTACTCATTTTAAATAACATTTCTGCACTGATACTCTGTATTTTAAATAGTCTGTACATGTACATGTAAGAGACACACCTTGTGATTTCAAATGAGCAGCTAAAAGGTGGGGTTATCAGAATATAAAATCTGGACTATTTTTGCTTTTTGAGATGATTCTAAAGACTACAGACATCATTTGATCTCCTCCGGCAGGTCGTTTTGTGCCTCTGGGTTCTGACGAACGTGTCGTCTCTCCTGGTCTCTGTTGAACAGCCCGAGGGCCCCCGTCAGGTGACGACAGGCTGTATGTGAGCGCCCACACATGCTTCAGAGCTCTATGACATAGAAAACTGCCATGGCATAAACCGCTGTGAAGACTAAAACTCTGACATCAGTGAGGAAAGCTTGAACAGTTTATCCGGAGCAGATGAAATAAGCAGAGCTGCAATCCTGTCGCCGTTGAGCTGTAAGAAGTCTGGAGCTGGCCTGTCAGATTCATGTCAGCTGCTGTGTTCTCTAATGCTTAAAAACATCTGAGGGAGACAGCTGCTCAGGAACACACAGCACGTCAGACACCAGCACCGGCTACAACTGAGCCACTTTCTGCTCACATTTCAAGTGCTCTAATAGAGAGACGAAGTCTTTAAAGGGTTTGCATGTAAGAAGCTACTCATTGTTACGAGAGTCATTATTGGTGATCACTTTTTTATGAAGGAAGCTGGAAAAAAGATGCCTTCACGGGCAAGGAAACAGTAATGAGGATATTAAGCGTCCATAATAGAGTCTATTGCTGATGAAGGCAATAATTAGATTTTTAAATCAATCCGACAATGGCACTTCCTTTTTTAATTTTTCCCATTCATTTTTAGTCTCTCTAACAATCTCTAACATCTCTTTTTGTGCAACTTAACCACTTTCATAAAGCTTGGCGGAGTTTGAGAAGACACTATAAAGCAGAGAAGCTGAACCATTTAAGATAATATCAAAAGTTCAATAACAAGTGGTTCGTTTCAAGTTTTTAATTATGTCATTATAAGGGAGAATTCCTTAAAAAATAAGTGGAGAAGCCAAAAAGATGAAAGCTTAGCAAGAGAAACAACAAAAAGGAATGTTCGAAATCACAATTGTAAAAGAAATACTGTTGCTACACAATGGCTGCTTGAAAATAGTAGGTTTTTCCTATGTTATAATTAATATTCTTCATGAAATTAGTCATACTGTAAGTTCACCTATGATACCTTTGGAAAATATTAATAAGTACTTTCTTGGTGTTTTATGTGGTAACAGAAATTGGCTGAAATGATGGGCATTTGCTTTCATTCACCCTGACAAAAGTAGAATGGTTCCACCAGCTTTTCACATATCAAAACTTTAATCTTTGCCCACTGAAACCTTTAAGCATGTGAACGACTGAATGTAGTTTAAATCACTTTGAACTGCTTGAACTTGATGAAGCAACAAATAAATGCAGGGGATATGCACACCATTTTTACCATTTATTATTCTTTGCATAACAGTTCAATCTTATCCTGATGATTTGGACAGCATCTGTTCACATCAACATTTCATTTCTGTTCCCATTCTGAACTGGACTCAGATCTGGACTTTGACTGGGTCATTCTAACACATAAATATAGCTGTGGCTGTATATTCAGGGTTAGTGTCATGCTGGATTACAAACCCCTGATTTTGCAGCTATCCACTTTGCATGTTGGCCATAACCTTTTTATAACTTTCTTTTAAAATAGCTTTCTGCTTGCCATTGTTCTGCAAAGTCTATATTTATATTGTGCAAGACTAATGTCAGCCCTGCCATCAGATTCTTCCTCCTGAGATGTGAATCTTCTCTGATTAATCCTCTTTTCTTTTTCCTGTTTGAAGACAATTTTTCAGTTGTGTCCAAACCTTGAAGTGTACATTTTGAAAACAATGTCCCTTTTCTTTTATATAACATTAATATGAATTCTATGTTGTTATAGCACATAAAATGTCAATAAGATACACTGAATTTGGTGGTTAAAATTTTAAAAAATGTGTAAGGGGTGTGATTAACTGTCCTTCTTTGATTGGTTAAGACCCATAAACATTACACTTTTCATTTTTCAACTTCATATTTCATTAGGCAGCTTTTAAGACAGGCTTTCTCTTACATGGCTAATGCTTATGCAGTCTAAGCAGAGCTCATCTCACTGCCATAACTAAAACACGCCTAAGATAAATTTATTTAGAGATTGCTCATTGTAATTCTTAAAGCCTCAAGTTAAAAAAAAAAAAAGTGAGATGCTCTGAAAAACTTTTGATATCTACAGAAAAAGTCTGACTGAAAGATTTGTAGAGTGCATAAAATGCAATTTTTCCTAATTAGGCAAATACAGTATGGGCCTCTGCGAAGAAAGGGTAATGCAATAGAAGAATCAATTCATAGTCATGTCATGATAATGAAGATGTTTGTAACAGTCACCATGAACTGGGATTTTCCAGCCAACTTCCTGGTAAAACAGCCGTGAGATCACTAATTGAGATAATATGCAAATATGATAATATTCCTTTGGAGCAAATAATGAGAGTAAATTAAATGAGAGTCCATTCTGGCGAGGGCTTTCATCCTTCAAACTCTGTCTTCATTTCATGCTTTCAACTAACTTTTCCTCATTAGTGATAATATTACTGAAGTAAAAGTAAAATGTTCAATGTGGTAAAACTACTGCCATAAGTTTTTCTGGGGTTTTTTTGTATTGTAACACACAGTCACAATAAAGATGGAAAAGATTTTAAATTGTTTATCATGACGTTGTCATTAAACATAGTGGTGTATAACATTTTTGAGTCATTGTATATATGACTTCTTTTTCTACTAATATTAATTGTATGAAATATCGATTCAGACGTTGCTAACACCAAACTACTATATGTGGGCTGTTGGCAAAAACTGTCATCAGTAAACCTTAATTTAATTGCTTCTTTTGCATACATACTATAACAAAGAAGCAAGATTTCAATCTAGTTTGTTGCGCATCAAGTTTTCTCTTCTTGTATTTCCAACAAAGTCCATTTCCAGTTAATAATGCCTCACTGTTGGATAACAATAGTAGAAAAAATATGAATACAATTTGCCTAGTTTAAATGAAATCAGCTTTTTAGCAAAAATCACAATGCATAAGACATGTTCTCTGTGCTTTCAAAACAAAAAATATCTAGATACAACGTAAAAAAAATCACTAACCATGATGGGAACTTGTTATGTTTTCAACGCCTAAAGGCAATTGCCATGTCTATAATAATCTTGAATTTGTTGTGATTTCAGTCTCACATTGCCTGGCACATTAGCATTTAGACTCAATTCCAATAAAACTGTCAAAGTATGTGCTCAGATCATGGGATTTTGGTAATTGAAAGTTAAAGTATTTTGCCCTTCTCAAAATGATTCCTTCCTTCATTTCACCTTCCCTTTCCCAAAAATAAATCCCTCATTCTAATTTTTGCATTGTGAAATGCTTGTGTGTGAATTGACCAAGCAAATGGGGGAAGAGGAAACATAGGTCACAAGTTTGATTCCAAGAAAAGATAAGGTGTGTCAGTGAACTGACGTGACGTCTGTTGAAGTGTCCTTGAGCCCAACACAGAGCTCCTATCTTCACAATATGGGTCACCCTGGATAAGAAAGGATGAAGTGCTCTTACTGTAATTGCTTCGTGATTATCTTTGGTGGGACAATTCACCGCTACTGTGTAATCAGAGGGCCATCTTCACACATCCTGGCAGTAATATGGTGCAGACAAAGACGAATCGAAAGTAAAGTTTCATTGCACTATCTGTACTATCTGTACTGCATGATACTTACATGCAGCATATGAAGAGACACAGAACATTTCTTTACTGTCAGATTTTTCCTGCTTAAAGGCAGTCTGGATTACTAAAATGTTTCTATTTACCAGGATAATTAGCAAGATAATTTATTGTTTATTGGACTTGTTTCACATCGGATAATGAGACTCCCTTACCCTCTTCAGTCAACATCTAAACAGCATTTTTTACTTTTTTCCTAGGGTTGCAAACCATGTCTGTTTCTGCTACTGCTGTAATAATTGATTTGATTTATTTCTTTAAAAGGGACAGTGCAATTTAATACAACAAATAAAAATTCACTAGTTTAAAAACCCAGAAAAAGCAAAAAATACTATTTTTCATAGATAATTTTTACAAAGAGTAACTAGAATTTGGATCAGGAATGAGTCTAGTTACAATAAATAACTGCATTTTAACTATAACCACAATCATTTTAAGCCTAATGCCACTACTGGCAAAACATGAGCTTTTCTCATGAAGTATTAAGCGACAGTAATGGAAATAAAGAATAAAGACTATTTCCTAGGCTTCAAATAAATATTTTCTGTATATAGGATCCCTGCCAACATCTTGACATCCCAACAGAGTCATCCGAGGGAATGATGAAATTTGTAGAGCACTTTCGAAGCTTCAGAACAGCAGCATCACTGGGAAAAACCATCTCTTATTTAAAGTTTATGGTTTTCAAACTCAGCTGAGAGTAAACTGGAATGTTACCACTAGTACTGGGTGTACAAGCATCACTCAGAATTTCTTATGCAATGTCAGAGTCTCTGCTGCACTTGAATTTTTCAGAGTTTCAGAGTACAAGTGTGGAGAACTCATAGACTCAAACGTCTTTGCTATTTTTGTACTTTCGTACTTTTTAATACCTGCTGTTTTAAGAAATGCCAGTGTGTCTTTCTTTAAAGAGTGCAGGCTGCTCAGTATTCAGAGTGCGAAACCCACGTGTTGTCGGCTCAGTCTGCTGCCCCTGCCAAGTGATGATGAACTGTTGGCCCAAGGCTGCTTGCTGGCTGCAGGTGTGAGCCATCACTGCGGTCACCATCCTTTCCTATCACCAGCTCAGCTGACACCATGTCCCCTTCCTTCCATAAGATAGCAGTCGGTCTATTTGGTTGACAGCCAGATACAGTGAATTCACAGTGGAGCTGGTGTGCATTATTGTAATCAGTTCCAAGAAGTTATGCAACCACAAAGAAAAAAGTTTTCATAACTCTTCCCCCATGAAGAATTACAAGAAATTCACACCACAAAGCAGTAAAGGTACTCTGTTCTGTGTTAAAAGAAAAATGGGTTCATGAAATGAATAACTTTGGGCGCTTTTTTTTTCAGAAACTTTCTCTAATGTCTTTCATTTGCTTGAATATTTGGATTTCTTTCCTCTTATCAGCATAACTCTACTAATTAGTTGTTCTGCAGTGTCTTTGTTGGAAGTGATGATGTTTGAAGGTGTTTCTTTCTTGTTGTACCACAAGATAAACAGTTAATCCCCCTGCAAGGGTTTTCCTTTTTTACTCACTTGAAAGGAAGTAGAAGTCACATTCCTTCCATCTGGTCCATGTATGCACATTTTCTGTTACTGTTTGTGTTTTCCTTATTTTTTAAAACCCTAAAAAATAAATATTTTCAGTTGCAAGTTAACATCTGTTGTTGCAAAATCTATAATCCACACAAACAAATGTATTTTTGCTTAAATATCCATGAAAAACAAGAATATAAATTCTTGAAAATGAGAAATGAAGCCTAGAAAAATTCCCCAAGCCAATTTTAATTGTTATCTAATACTTTTTGGTAATTTATTCCCATTTTAATTCTACTCATCAGATTTAGGTGGCACATCTGGAGGCAAAACTTAATCAGTGAAGAAGTTAATTGAATATTAAATTGAAAGAGAATGAATGGGAAACTAATTTGACAACTACTCTGCAGCTGCAGCAGTGAGATGTTGGGTGAATTAAATGTATTTTCTTTGTTATTCCTGATAAACACAAAGCTTGAATAATTAATTTAAAATTCATTACAATTGATAATTCATCAGGCTAAGTTAGATTTTGCATATTTAACTCTGGCAAAACAACAGAAACAAAATTCATCAGAAAAAATATCTAAAAATGTGTCCTTTCAGAGAAAATAATTTCTGAACTGATCTGAGAAATAAAATGACAACCTAAATACATAACATTCATCCAACCATTCTCTGCATCTGCTTATTCCTGGTAGGAGGGTCTAAAGAGACCCTCCTAACATATTGGAAGTATATCTCTTTTTGACATGGAGGAAAACTATGGAGCATGCATGTGCAGGAAAATCCAGTAGTTTTTAAAACATTGCATAAATATTGTCCTTGATTGAATAATTTTTAGACAAGTATTTCGGTGACTGTCTGCTTGTGCTTCATAGATGTAGTGCCGATGTACAACAACCTTCAATGTAGATTGTTGTTAGAGGGATACATTCACACAGCAGACAAATGTGACCCAAAGCGGATCTTTTTTGCCCAGATGTGATCAATATCAATCTTATCAGCACAATTCCAAATTTTCCACCCACCCCCCAAAATCAAATGTGTGTCACTTCCATATGTGATACCAAATCGGATACATATCCAATAGTTTTCAAAGCGTCTGCAGTCTGAAAGGTAAGTTCGCATTTTATCTGACTCTTATGTCATTGACCTGAATATGCGACACAATTCTGCACCAGCCAGACACTGTAAATCTGGACAGTGAAAATTGTAATTCTGAAATTATGAAAAAAGTCTGTGTCAGTGAAGTGCATCACTTCACAATCCCATCACTCCTGATTCCAATGCCAAACAGATTTCCGTAGGGAAAAACATCTTTTATTCATAAAAAGTCCACTGGTATTACTTGTGCTTCTCTTTCCTTACCTTACCATCCTTTGTTTTGTTACCACCTTGTGACAATAGTATTGGTATTCAACAACTTTAAAATTAATCCACAGACGGCAGCGTTCATTATTACTTTCATAAACAGTGTATCTTTGTGTATGGGATAAGTAGAGTTAATCTAAAAGAGAAATTAAGAGAGAATGTACCGGGTGGATCTGATTGTTTTTTGTCTTTAAAATGTAAACAATTGATTCTCGGAGTAAACTTTTTTTTCCCCCAAGACTAGTTAAAATT
Source organism: Poecilia reticulata (assembly GCF_904066995.2). Classification (NCBI taxonomy): domain Eukaryota; kingdom Metazoa; phylum Chordata; class Actinopteri; order Cyprinodontiformes; family Poeciliidae; genus Poecilia; species Poecilia reticulata. The sequence goes on along the minus strand of NC_088845.1, from coordinate 6,895,977 downwards.
TTTCTTTTAGCTATAAAATTCCTGTTAAAGTAAAAACATGTGACTGCACAATGATGCCCTCCTAATGATTCATCCCTGCAGACTCTCAGAGGAACATTTAACACTCACGGCCATGGTGGGTGTTTGTGATTCTTATGTATTCATGTAATCCTCTCTTACATGCCTAGGTCAAGCTTTGCTGCAGGCCTTACTATCTGTATCCTGGAAAGACCAGGGATCTTGTGCAGAAGTTATCTAATGATGACTAGAAACTCCTACATGTACCACCTTGAGGTCCCACACACCTCTGTTATGTAAGGCTTTGGTGGGAGCGCACGTGGACCTTTTGTAGTTCTCCAAAAGCTCCATCAACATTTAACTCACACATCGCTGTGGGTTTTTTTTGACTATTAGTGTCAGTTCTTTGTTTTTTAAGATAAGCTCTAATCCAGTCTCAAGAGAAATGGTGTTTAAAAGGGGGTGTTGTTGAGTTAAGGACTGCATGCTGGCTGACAGAAAGAGGATATGGCCACTGAAACCATAGCAACAACAGTTAGAATCTGGTCACACTTAGAAAATATCAGATGTGTTTTGGAAATTATAGAAAGGCTGAAGCAACATGTTAGCACCCACAGAGTTTGATTTTTTTTCTTCTTTTTTCTATTTTGACTTTATTTCTGCAGTACTTGAATTAATCTTTTGAAACAACTTCCTCTCACCTCTGCTGTTTTGTTCCCTGAAACTTCAGTTTATTTCTGTCCTCTTCCTCTCATCTTTCTTTCACGCCTCCCAGTCACTCACCTGTCTCACCACCTTCTCTAAAACTGCTCTTTTTTCCCCATCACCATATTTTTAAATGTTAATTCCTATTTGTCTTGTATGGACACGAACTTTTGAACTGAGCAAGCATGTTCTCTTATCTAACCTTGCTCTTAGGTTTATTGTGTCAGTAGAGAGTAATAGCCTGATTTGATATACCTCAGTTTTTGTCTATGTTTTGCATTTCTCACTCTTTTTTAATCTCCTTTGCTTCTGCCTTATTAATCTCTTCCTCATCAATCACTTTTCAGTTCTCCTCATTATGTCACTATTCAATAGCCTCTGTTAATATCTGCTGTCATCCCGCCTTGTCCTTCTACTCCATCCATCATTCTCATTTACTCTTTGCAACTTATTCAGTGTCTTCACATCTTTTTGCTTTCTCCCTAACTTGACAGGATTTTCCTCCAGCTGTGTGTCTACCCTCTGAATCCTTATTTTCAGTCCTTGTTCATACACCTGTAGAAGAACCATCTTCCACTGGTATGCAGCTGGTTGAACTAGTTGAAGCAGAAGACATCTGTGCCCTGCCTCAGCAGCAGTCTGGCCTCCTCCCTGTGGCGTAGCTATGCCCCCTGTTGTGATGCTGTCGTCCTTAGCTGCTCCTTATCTTTGTAGTTTAACTGTGCTCTGTGCAAAGCCATAAGGCCTCATACTGATGAGGAAAAAACAAAATAAAAGAGAAAAGTTATACATATCTCTAGATTGTATGTGGGTCCTTTCTGTTTTCTTTATTAGTTTTATTACATAAGGACAAGTGATTGCAACTGATTCCGAATGTCTTTCTCTATTTCTGATTATGACAAAAAACAAAGAGTATAATGAAGGTTTAAAATATAAATCAAAGTAAAAACATATCAACACATTACGATCCAACAGTAAAAAGCAATGAAAATGCAACACAATGAAATTCATCTGTGAATACAACACTTGTCTTGCAATGACAAGCGTTACTCTAATATCCTAAGCATTATCTAAGCCCAGACACAAATTTGATCATGCAAACTCATATACCAAAAAAGATTTAGACCAATGAGTGAGCCTTGGGGCATGCCTGTATTTATAATTTTTTTTTTTTTCATTTTTTTACTTTTTGAAGCAATAATCTCTCATCATTTATGTCAAGTGTGCCCACATTTTTTGCCATATAGACAAAAGTATTTGCAGGCCAAAAAAACATTAACTTTTTTTACACTAAAAACTGTAAAAAGCATTTTTTAAACATTTCTTATTTAGAGAAATAAAGTCAGATTTATTTGTAGCTTAGGGATTTGCAACTTACTGTAGATCAAAAGATTGTCTCACTAAAATAAAGGCGTTGAGTTTGTAAATTAATTTGATTAAAACAAAAAAGTGGAGAACTTTTACAAGACACTATCCATCACATTGCTTCTAACAATAAGCTTCAGCTTAACCTCCATCCATCCATCCATTAGTCCCTTGGTGGAGTCAGGAGGGTTGCTGGTGCCCATCTCCAGCTAACGTTCCGGGCAAGAGGTGGGGTCACCCTGGACAAGTCGCCAGTCTGCTGCAGGGCAACACAGAGACACACAGGACAAACAACCATGCACACACACACACACCTGGGCAATTTGGAGAGGCCAATTAACCTGACAGTCATGTTTTTGGGACTGTCAGGGACTGTGGGAGGAAGCTGGAGTACCCGGAGAAAACCCACACATGCACAGGGAGAACATGCAAACTCCATGCAGAAAAGCCAGGAATTGAACCCAGAACCTTCTTGCTGCAAGGCAAGAGCTCTACCAACTGCGCCACCACGCAGCCCTCAGCTTAACATAAAATATGAAATATTCAGTTGCAATCTGTATGTCTCAAACAGTGATGGGATTTATCTTTAAAGCTGGACTTTATTCAATACTGCAGCTAAATTTCTCTTGACGCTCTGCCATCTTTTAAACTTGACAAGCTTTATGCAACAGCTTTGAGCTATGCTATCAAACATTTCACCACAAACCAAGAAAACTCATTTTGTTATTTCTCTGGCTCGCTCTGACTGTTAAGGGCTTTGATATGCTTCACACGAACCAGCAGCTTTCTCAAGCAGATCCATCATTTTTTTTAATTTTACAAAACCTTGATTAACAAGACACATGTGAAGTTTCTTCCCCCCTAGTATATAATTTGAGTCCAGTCTTTCTATAATGAGCTTTTGTTCATTTACGCTCTGAACCTCCAAGAATTTTAATTCATCACACTTTCACAAGACTTGTCGCCTTTCAAAACTCTAAGCCGGTTTTACCGCTTTGCTCAGATCATGTCAGTTTATTAATGAGCACAAGCTGTAGACTGAGAGGAACTTTTTTTCTCATTAGTTTAAGCAAGAGAGATGATGCAGGTGTCTGTCACATGTACTTTGAAGTTCTCCAGCTCTGCGACATACAACGCTGCTGCTACCACGGCAGATAATCAACCATCGCTGACACTCCAAGGTAATAGAAATCTAAATTCTCATCACTTTTTATTCACTCAGTCATCTTTACTTTAGAAAGTAGTGACGCAGGTGAGTTACTTTACTCATAGCCAGTCTTGAACTCATACATCTAAATGAGCTGAATAGGTTGTTTAAAAGCTGAGGTGTTATGTTTCTCCTGCTCTTTTCAGATTTAAACATCAAGTCAATGTAGCACAAATCCAGTGGTTAATATACATTTTAAGACTGGAGGGGGTTTTTTGTGGTGCAAAGTGCTATTTTTAATATGTTTTAGTGGAATGAGCAAAGAGAATCACATCAGGAAGAATCTTAAAAAGACGAGAGAACATAGAGTAAAATTGCATGAATATTCATAGGAGCAGTGAATTATTAATAAACAATTTTATGGTCATTATAATAACATTCAGAGGAAGTGTAAAGTACATTTTTAAAACTTTAATCCTTCTCTCTCATCAGGAAGGCCAGCTCTGTCTTAGAATGCCCACTTGAACCAGTGCAGACAGGAGGAATCTAGCGGAAATAAAATAACATCAGAGTTGGACAAAGTTTTCAGCATGAATCTGTTGCTGAACAGGAGAGCTCCTTCAGTGACAGACTGCTGTGGGTATGAAACATCCTCTCCACTTCATGCTACCTCCTGCTTCACAAAATCCACCAGTGACACCTGCAGACTTGGAAGAGATAAAACAGTCCAAACATGGAAAATTATTAATATTGTTATTAACCAAAGAATAACTTTAAATGTTTTAAAATGTTTTATATTGTGAAATTTATATATTCTTTTTGTAGAATTGAATATCCTGAAAGAGATATATTTCAATCAGAATGTGACTTTTATACCTATTGTAAATTAGCAATATGTGATTTAACAATGTAATAATGAGAATTTCATATTAATATAGAAACGTATTTTTATGATTTTGAACAACAATTTCTATTTTTAAATACTTTTCCAACTTATTAATATTTCAAGTTGTAAATTGGTAAAGGCTAACCGTTTACTGACTTCTTAATTTATTAACTACATTTCCCAGAAAACCTTTGCGGTGAGGCCTACGTCATGCACGCTATCAGTTTCCGGTTGAAGTGTAAATGGATACATGACACAGTTGTTTGGAGGAAACGATCTTCGGGAAAACACTCCTCGGCTAAAACATTACTGACGGGAATTCGACATTAATCCCCGCTGACGGTGTCGTAAAGTGTCGGCCGCGATGGAAGCGGTCCCGCGGATGCCGATGATCTGGCTGGATCTGAAAGAGGCAGGGGAGTTCCAGTTTAGTCCGTCCGTGAAGCAGGTGAGCTGGGTGGGGAATGGAGCAACAGGGCTGAGGTCGAAAGTCAACCAAACTGGGATTATGGAAAACGAGATAATCCAGCCAGGAAGCTAGCGTTAGCTGCAGTTCTTCTTGGTAATTTATATGCGGCTTCGTGTGGGATAATAGAAATTTCTAGAAGGGGTATCCCAGGCTAAGCTACGTTATTCCTCTAGCAAACACGCCTTTGTTTGCTAACGTTAGCCTGCCAGTGAATAAGAAGGGAAAAGCTCCAACTGAAGTATAATTAGCTTACAGTAAACTAACTCTAATTTAATCACAATGACAATAGAAAAGGGCAAAAATAAGCATAGGTAAAACGATGAGACAGGCTGCTACCGCTGGTGGCCCAGTCAGCCTTCCGACAGGAAAACAGTAAACAGTGATCTCATTGTCACATGCACCTGAAGGGGTTTCAGCTTCACAACTAGACAATGTGTTTTTCTATAAAACCACCAGCATCTAAACATACAGGCCGCAACAGTACTGTTCACATTACAGATAGAGTAATGTTAATAATTAAAGTAGCCACAAAAGACTCCAGAATCAGATGAAACGTGGATTACAATTGGACTGAATGCTGTTTTCTAGTGTCGTCCCTGGCGCGTCAATAAAGTAGTGATTAAACTATTACACTGAATTGACATTCCTACCTGAAACTGATGAATCATCAGCTCTCATATGATTTAAATATAATGGGACTTTCTATTCCCGTTTGTGTAAACAGTTACCTGTCTCACAGAAGATTCTGGAGAACCCAATCTTTATACTTTGACATATTTTGCTGAAACAGCAAAAATATGTCAAACTTTCCCTATTGACAAATAAATGAAATCTGTACTGAAAATATACCATCAAAAATCTAATTACATTTTAAGCAGATATCATTTACATATCCCAAAAGGAGATGTGTCAATTAAACTACACATTTTAATGGTCACAATGAAGCAATTTAATATTATAGATAATGTGTGATATTTCTACAGGATAACCCTGAATTCAGCCTAATTATAAATAGAAGTAAATATGGAAGTATTGAGTGAAAGTTACATGAAATCAGTAAAAGTTCACCTCTGATCTTTGTCTTACAGACTGTGAGAGAATGTCTGTAATTACAATGCCCTTGATTTTAAGGTAACATTTTGGTGTAGGGAAAATGGTGTAGATGTTTTTATGTGTAATCTCTTATCATATTAACTTGTTTTTATTTTTGGCTTTTAACAAAAATGACCCTAAGGAGATGAGATTGTTTTGTTTGTTTCTGTTTTTACCCATCAAACAAAACAAAAACAAAAACACTCCAGGTCAAAATGTATGCATTCACTCAATTTGTTCCACCTTCTTCATATTTTATTTTTTATCACAAACAATTTTGTTCTAATGTCCCAAAGTACAATTATACTACAAAATACACTTTTTCTGAAGATTTAACATTACACCCCATTACATTTAACTTCTAGTTTTGGTGTCTTGTTTAGACTACTTGATATTTATACAGTAAAGGCTGGTTCGGACCTTGACAAGTGTTTCTGGATTAACAGCATATCCTAGATATACTCAGTGTAAAAAACAAAGCATCACTTTTCTCACATTTGATAGTCAAAACTAGACAGGATGTTCCTTGTTGTTGTGTCACTGGGCATTTTTCCACCAGCCTTGTGACCTTTCTGCATCCATGGCTGAATTAAAAGCTGAAGCAGCCATGTCTGTTGAAGATTATTTGTCTGCAAGGCTGTTTTCCCTCCTGAGCTGACTCGAAGTAGCTTCACTGCTTTACTTAGCAGCTAGTGGGGTGATTAATATCCAGGCAAAACAACATGGAAGAGAGTGTTGTTGCTTTTTAACCTTTATTAAAAGATGCAACATTAGTATTAGGACTGACTAACGGAAAAATCTTAAGATTAGCAATGATTCTCTGAGTTTTATGTGCAGTTTAATTTGTTTCTGTAGTTAAAATCGACTTTCTGCTTTCACTTTGTTCATTGTAGTTCATCCTAAAGAACTACGGAGAGAATCCAGACAACTACAACGAGCAGCTGAAGAAACTGGAGACTCTGCGGCAGGTGGGTAGCATCTAAAAGTTTCTCCTAAAACATACAGTTCTACTTCTTCTACCTCTGCCAGCTATAAACTCCTGGATGTTTAGATATTCAGTTTATCTATTAAGGAAACAATTGATATCTTGTCAGTCTATTTCTGCATGATGGACAAATAATCAGATCTATTGGCTATTTGTATGAAGACAATCAACAAAAGGAATTATTTCAAGGCTTTTTGTCATTTATATTCTCTTCTGATGTACTTAATAGTATTTTCCTATAAAAATGTAGCAAACTATGATTTATATGTTAGATAACTTAACTGAAAATAAATGCTGAAGCAGCTGAAATGGAACCAGTTACTTTTCTATAAAATACAGTAAGATCTTTGTTTACATGTTTTACAAAGCTGACTTTGTTCTTCCTCTGATCAGTCATTTAATGAGTTTGAAAAGCTACTTTTCTGCCACCATCTATCAGTTTCACCCTGAAGGTTCCCCTGAAGGGAACAATAATTTTAGCTCCGTACAGTAGCTAAAATTATCTACTGTAATTTTTATACAAGACTTTTATATACTTTTATGTAAGTATGCTATATCTATATTATATCAATATTCTTAAATAAAATAGGCAGGTTTTTTTTTTTTTTTTTTCAGAGTAACTCCTATGTTTAACCAGGACTCGTAACCAGGACAACCAGGACAAATATGTAATTTGTTTTTTCATCAAAATACCTATCGCTACACAAATTACATTATGTCAGTCCTTATAAAACGTGTTTTGACTTCATAATCTTAATATATTACTGTTGTTGTAAACAACACTGGAAATGCTTCACGTTCCTGACCAGCTGACCTCTGTCCCAGTTTGCTGAAAACCAGTGTTTCACATAGCAGGAGCATTTATTAAAAATATTCCATTGTATTAAAATGCCAAAGTGGAAGAACAGAGGTGAAATGTGCAATTACAGATTCAACAGGTGATTTCAAATTAAACATTGGGAAGATACAGTAAGCCCTCAGATTATTCAAATGCAAATCAGCCTTTTGTTAATGTTTTGTTAACTGAAATCAAGCAGATAAAAAATAAAAATTAAGGGCCTCTTTGAAAGTTTAAAGAGAATAATCATCGACCTGCTGGTTCTTAGAAGGTTAGATTTACCTTTTCTGCTTCTGTTAAATATATGACTTCCTGTGAAGTCAACACTTCACCTTTTACTTCAAGCAGTTTGAGTAAAAGCAACTTTCAAACATTCCACTGGGACGATCTAACGGCAGATGATTGAAGTCAAATGTTCGGCGGAGTGGATGAATGATGTGCGCTTTGTTTAGCATCTCATCAGTTCCTGCTCTGATCTAAGTTGTAAATCACATCAAAATTGACACACCTAAAATAATGAGCTGTTTGCAAAGTCTTTAAGGGAATGATAAATGATACACAGCAGTATTACATCACAGCGCTGTCTTATGTAATGTTTTTAAGCTTGTAGCGGTGAGGGTAATTAGTTTTAGTGCTGCAGAGATGTATGATTTGTATGTGTTTCACAGAGTGCTGTGAATGTGACGAGAGATTTCGAGGGATGCAGCACCCTGAGGAAGTACTTCGGCCAGCTGCACTACCTCCAGAGCCGAGTGCCGCTGGGGGGAGGCCAGGAGGCGGCGGTGCCCATCTCATGGTAGGAACCTTTGAGCTGCAGACGTCTGACGTAGTCACACCTTAGACTTTGATCTGGATGTCAACGTCCCTTTAAATCTGTAGGCACATTGTAGGCAGATTTGCCCACAGGAGTTAAACAGAACAGTTTAACATGAGTAATGGTAAAAGCTGTAATGGTGCTTTTGTTATTGATTATTGTCTGACAGAGTCAAAACAACTCTCATTCCCCCTTTGGAAATTAATGAAAGCTCTCATTGACTGCAAGCAACTAATTATTATTTTACTAATTGATTATTCTGCAGATTAGTCTGACCGTTAATCAAATAAAAAAAGGGGACATTCTGTAAATTACTCATTTAACCAGTGAAACCCTGTTTAAATATTAATAGGCATGCAGATTCAAATAAACAAATAATTCCTTTACCTTTTTTAAATAAGACAAGAGCCATTTTATTGCCTAAAATGCAATAACATATTACTGCTTTAGTAAATTTGAACTTGGTGAACATAAAATAAATGCCATTTGAGGAGTTCTCTTAATTGGACTATATTTATAATGTCCAAATTGTCATAACTACTGCTCTCAATACTTTCAGCAAATTACCTGTTTTTGAGTCTGTATTCTCCAGTTAGCGATTAAACAATTACCGCATTTTCCGCACTATAAGGCGCACTGGATTATAAGGTGCATAGAATAGATGCTGCAGGAGAGCTGGAGTTACATTATGCATCCACTAGATGGAGCTGCAGTAAAGTGAATATCAATAAAACAGTCTGACTCCGGTCAGCGAGGAGAGCCTTCCGCGACTGGGCCGGGGCGTGGCCGGACGATGGTCACCCTTCTCCGTTCGAGCACAGCATGTTCGTGGAGAACGTGGTGCTACATGACCTGCAGACGACCTGATTCTAGACGGTCGGTAGGTAGATAGGTCAGTCAAACTTTACTAATAGATTACAAACCAGCGTTCTGACAACTATCCCAACATGCACCGCGCGCTTCTTCCTCTACAGGTGAAAATGAAGTCGGCAGCTGCTTACTGTAGTTGCTAGACTTGTGGTCCATATATAAGGCGCACCGGATTATAAGGCGCACTTTTGGCTTTTGAGGAAATTGAAGGTTTTTAGGTGCGCCTTATAGTGTGGAAAATACTGTACTAAATTACTTGCTGATTATTTCATTAATCTGATTAATTGTTTCAGCCCCTACACATGTTGTCATTTCTTTGCCTCAGAAAGCAAAGAAATTGTTTGAGTTTTACGTTGAAGCAGTTTACTTTGAAAACTTTTCAAACTGTGCTTTTAATTTCCATTCAGGACTGAAATTTTCTCTGGAAAAACGGTCACCCACAATGACATCAGCTATGAGCAGGCCTGCATCCTTTACAATCTGGGTGAGTTAACTTACTTGCTATAAGTCGTAGTTTTAAAGATTTTATAATTTTTTTATTCTAGGAGCAAATTAAACACCTCATATTTGAATTTTACAGTCCTCTTTAGGTAAAAGAAATTACCTGAAGAGCTGTGTCACTTCAAATTCATAATTTATACCCCGGGAAACAAGCTGTCTTGAATTTCTGATTTAAAGTTACTAGAATTTTTTTATGTAAAGAAGCCCATAAGATATTAAATTATTGCTTTAGGTATTTATGGGTGGCAATTATTGTGGAGCTGGCGATTTTGTTAAATAAATCCTTAGCATAGGATTTTACCCCCACTGAATAAATTTGCACAAATTAAAGGGTAAATTTTTCTGCTTTTTGTGGAATTATATCACTGTACTAAAATATTTATTTATTTTAAAGCATTTTATAAATTTAATATATAAACCATTATGAGTGCACTATTCTGTAAAGGAAAAGTTCTCATTTTTTAGCCTCATGGGATAAAATGTCCCAATTTTTTGTCTTTAAAACAGATACATATCTTGAATAACAACCAGAGTGATGCATTTCTCTGTTCCCAGGCCTTAAAATCTAATAAATGGACAGAATTTTGGTTAGAAAGAAAGAACTTGGACTTTGCTGCAAACATTTTATGTTTCTGGAAAGGTCGTTAGCCTCATGTTCAGGTATGAGGCTGAATTCCAGACTTCATTTTAAACCAGCTTTAAGTCCCGACACTATTACCACTGGTGTTGTACTACCCACAATGCACTGCATTCCATAATATAAACAAACAAACGTTCTTTTTTATTGTAAGTAGCCAATTGCAGTGGTAATCTAATAATCTATATGGTTTTCAGAAATCCAAGATGAATTATCATTTTTTTTACTGGTTTGATTAATTTATTATGTATTCAAGGAGCCGTTAAAGCATTTAATAATACGTATGATTAAACTACAAGCCAATTTACAATATAAATTAAGAGGCAAGTATGTACTGCAGGGAAATGTGGATCTGAGTGGATGTTAAGATGCATATATTCAGATGTTAAACCTGCTCCGACCTTTGTGTGGAATCTCTCCAGGAGCGCTGCACTCCATGTTGGGAGCCATGGATAACCGGGTTTCAGAGGAGGTATGGTGGTTCTCTGACAGAACAGCTGCGTCTGTGTTTGCTCTCCCAGAGTGACCGACTCTGCTGTGGTTTCAGGGCATGAAGGTGTCCTGCACTCATTTCCAGTGCTCAGCTGGAGCGTTCTCCTACCTGAGAGACCATTTCAGCCACAACTACAGCGTGGACATGAGCCACCAGATCCTTAACCTCAACATCAACCTTATGCTGGTACGTAATGTAAAGCACAGCAGGCCTAATTTCAGTTACACACAGAAACATGTCATCAGTCTGTTTCTGTTTCCCCAGGGTCAGGCTCAGGAATGCCTCTTAGAGAAATCCATGTTGGACAACCGGAAAAGTTTCCTGGTTGCCCGCATCAGTGCTCAGGTTCGGTTTTCCCTTGAAACTCATTATATTCCATACTATCGATGTGACCAATGATTTTAATGTTTTTAAGAGTTGACATGTGTTGTTGTGCTGTAGGTGGTGGATTATTATAAAGAGGCCTGCAGGGCTCTGGAGAACTCTGAGACAGCCTCCATGCTGGGGAAGATCCAGAAAGACTGGAAAAAACTGGTTCAGATGAAGATCTACTACTTTGCTGCTATTGCACATGTGAGTAGCCAGGGGGGGCATCCGTAAGGGTTTAATGTGATTTGTTAATGCACATACAGCCTTGGTATTTTGTTTGTGACCCGTTTCTTTCCCACCAGCTTCATATGGGAAAGCAGGCAGAGGAGCAGCAGAAATATGGAGAACGGGTGAGCTCAATATTTATTTTTTCTTTTGACGTTTTCTGCTGTAATAAAATACAATTAAGTCAAGAAATCTTTTTAAAAAATGCAACAATTTTTTATTTAACTACTTAATTTCTGTACCTTTGCTCATTATCAAAATTTTCATACCTATTTTTACAAACAAGAAATCAGAATTAACTCAAGAGACAGAGGTAAAATATTTACCATCTTTAAGTTCTTCAGTGTTCTTCCTAAAATCATCTTAAAGATGCACTGTAACGGAGCCCATCTGGGGACATGGGAGAAAAAAAATGTGGCCATGACTTAATGACTAACGATTCACTGAGTCATGTTTAATTTTTAAATATATTACTGAAATCATCTGTTTTCTGCAGCTGGCATATCTGCAGAGCTCTTTGGACAAACTCAATGAAGCCATCAAGCTAGCTAAGGTAAAGTAATTTTGCACATGGTGCCACTGTAACTTGTTTTAAAATTTATTTTACTATCTGAAATCAAACTTTTTTTTTTTATTGTGATCCGTCCAGGGTCAACCTGACAGTGTGCAAGAGGCCCTGAAGTTCACCATGGATGTCATCGGAGGAAAGTGAGCAGCGAATCTTTTGTTGATCACATTTTCATAGCATTTTGCTACTAATTAATTAAAAGATTTGTATTTCAATTATTTTGTTCCCAATCTCTAGGTTTAATTCTGCCAAAAAGGACAACGACTTCATCTATCACGAGACTGTTCCATCGCTGGAGACTCTAGCCTCAGTTAAAGGTAACACAAATGTTTATGTCAAGTAATGCATCCATGCAAACCTGCATTTGCATATGCTGTAGGTGTATATAAGTACTAACATGTGTATATAGAGGTAAGCATATTTCTGTGTGTTTGACTTAAGGTAGCAGCAATCATTAAACAGGTTTATATCTTTTGTCTGTTTCCTTTCATTCTTGATTTATTGATCTGCTTTATGTTTATGCATTTAGAATATAATCTGAAATTATTCACTAATGAGTTTTTTCTTTCTTGTTCAGATATATTTACAGTTTCTTTGCTTTGGTAACAATCTTTGTTTTTCAATATATTCAGTATCATGTAAAATAAACCGATGGAAACCATTATTTGTCCACTGCTGAAGCCACGGGACTCAAAGCTCTTGTGATTTTTGTTCTGGTTTTTCCATTTGTTTCCAGGTGCTCCGCTGGTAAAAGCTCTGCCGGTTAATCCGACCGACCCCAGTGTCACTGGACCAGACCTGTTTGCTAAACTGGTGCCCATGGCTGCCCATGAAGCATCTTCTCTGTACAGGTAGGCTCTTCCTTTGTGGATCTCTCGTGAATCTTAAGATGTTGTGAAACTAGAAGTTTATTGAAATTTTCAAGGATTAACATGGTTTAATGTTTCCTTTACTTTCTTTTAACAGTGAGGAGAAAGCCAAGCTGCTAAGGGACATCGTGGCCAAGATTGACAGCAAGAATGAAACCTTAGAGTGAGTGATTGTGTGATTGTATATAAGGTGGTTGTGGGAAAGCAGTCATTGACGTTTTTTGAAAAAATGCACATCTACAGTATGAACAAATAGGATTTGTTCATCAGATTCTTGCTGTCACATTTTATTTTTCTACATCAAACTGACTTATTATCTCCCTGCAGGCAGTTTATGGACTCGTTGGGCTTGGAGCCAGAGTCTGTTGACAACCTGGACATGTACAATCACATCCCGCCAGTTCTGATGGAGAAGTGTGCTGCCCTCAGTGTCCGCCCGGACACCGTCAAGAGCCTCATTCAGTCCATGCAGGGTTGGTAGAAAGAACATACATCTATATACCTCTTGAACCACAAAGTATAAAGTAGAGAATAAATATGTTGCTGTTTTCAGTCAGATGGAATGTCAGAGTTGATGTAAAATTGATAGAGCTAAATTCAGGGTAATTCTAGAGAAAGATCTGTTAGAAGTTGCTAAAGATTAAAGGCTGAGGTTCTCCTTCCAGTAGGACAACAACCCCAAACATGCATCAGGAGATACAAAGCAATGGTTCAAATCAAAGACTATTCATGCTTTAGAATGACCCAGTTAAAGTCCAGGGCTAGATTCAGTTGGAAATCTTGAGAATTGATGTTCCTGGATGCTTTCCTTGCAGTCTTGCTGAGCTTGAGCTGTTTTGGCAAAGAAAGTTTGGCAAAGATTTCAATCCCTAGATGTGAGGAACAGAGATTCACCCCAAAAGATTTCCAGCTGGAGAATGAATACACAGCACTCTTTGGATTTATTTATAGAAATGTTGCTGGAGATCATATATAATTTTTTTTCCACTATGCAAGTTGTCAATTGCATAAAATCACAATAAAATACATTATGTTTTTGGTGGAAACACGACAAAAATCCTGAGAAACTCAAAGCAGAGTAAATACTAAACACTTGAGGCACTCCAGATCTAATTAGCATGTATAAATTAACTTCCCATCTTTGTGTTTTCAGTCCTCTCGGGAGTGTTTACCGATGTGGAATCTTCACTGAAGGAGATCCGAGATGTTCTGGAAGGAGACGAAGCTGGCGAGCGAGCCCTTCAGGAAATGTGTGGCCCCACTGCAGCCGAGCTACATCCGGCTGCGCAGAGCCAAGCTCTGGCTGAGATTCAGAGAGACCTTGAGAAGTACATGGAGGCCCATGAGAAGGCCAGCTTTACCAACACAGAACTACACCGGGCTATGAACCTGCACATCAGCAACCTGCGACTGCTTGGGGGACCTTTGGAAAGTCTCAGAGAGGCTCTGCCAAGGCCCCAGCTCAGTGAAGGTGAGGGTGGAGGCACCAGTCATTCTGTCAGTATATGAATCTATATACTGTGATTGATATAAAATGCTTTACAGAGGAAATGGCAGGGCTGCAGCGTATGAAGAGAATCCTGGGAAAGGTTCATGAGATGAGGGAACAACGGGGGTCTTTGGAAAAACAACTCCGTGACCTCGTTCAAACGGATGACATCACCTCCACTCTTGTTACCACAGAGAGAGCAGACATGAAGGTACATTACTTACTTCTCATAAAGTACATCATTGTTGAACAAAATACTTAAAAAATTTATACTATCTTAATTTGTTTCCCTCCAGCGTATATTTGAGGACCAGCTGAAGAAGTACGAGCAAGTAAAGGTCTATATTGACCAGAACCTATCAGCACAGGAAAACATCCTGAAGGCCCTGACTGAGGCGAATGTCCAGTACGCCTCGGTACGTAAGGGCCTGAACCAGACCGAACAACAGTGGAACAGCACAGTCCAGGGACTAGTGGGCTCATATGAAGCCTATGAAGACCTGATGAAGAAGTCTCAGGAGGGAAAAGAGTTTTATGATGACCTGGAAGCCAAAGCCTCACGTCTGCTGGAGAGATCCAAGACCCTGTGTCACACCAGGGCAGAGGAGAGGAAGCCTCTACTGGAAAAGTAAGTTCTATTGAGAGGATTGCTGAAATTGTTTTCACACCTAATAGTGTGGTAGACTCAGACAAGAATTAATAAACAGGGCTGCTGCAAATGCACCCTTACTGTTTAGTAAGGGTATTTAGTATGTACTTAATTTGTACAGAAACCAAAAGCTTTGCTTTGCATTGCAGGGATAAAAAGCCCCCAGCGCGGCCTACAGCTGCTAAGCCCTCCCTCAAGCCGAGAACGTCTGATGTGGATTCTGGGTCTTCTAGCCTTGAGGATCCAGAACTGGCCCAGCTCAATGCAGCCATCATGGCCTTAGGGGGCGACCTGCCTGAGGACCTTCGAAGCCTCCCTCCTGATATTTCTTCCCTCCCTGCCACTGCAGGTCGTCTGCCAGGTCCTGGTGGCAGCTCCCTGCCTTGGGCTGGTGGTCCTGCTGCAGGCATTCCTCATTTCCCTCCCAACCTTCCACCCCCTGAGCTTCTGGCAAGAATTGCTCAGTTTCCCACTTCTGGGGGTCTACCAACACAGGGTCCTCTACCACGAGTGCCCCTCCCTCAGATGACTCATCACAGGCCTCCTCAAATGCCTGCCCAGCCGGTCGTGTCTGGTTACCGGGCGCCTCCTCCTCAGGCGCCTCAACCGGGCCTTGTTGCTCCAGTCCCTGTCCGCCCATCTACCACAACTGTGGACAGCATTCAGGCTCCCATCCCCAGCTATACCCCCACCCCGCACCACCCTCTCCCTCCTCCGGCCTCTAGTGGTTACACGGTGCCACAGATTGGAGCATATCCACACATGATGAATCACCCGGGAGCCCCCATTCAAGTCCCAGGCCAGACAGCTGCACCTCAGAAGCATCCACAGCCGTACCCCCAGCCTATTGCCCAACCTCTTCCTCAGGGGTATCAGCCAGGACCAAGGGCCGCTCCTATTCCAACTCAACAAGTTTACACCCCTGGATACATTCCACCTCAGCCTAATGTTCCTCCAAATTACCAGCAGGCATTTCCAGGTCAGCTTCATCAACACCAACAAAATGGTTTTCCTCCCCGACCTCAGGTACCGCAAAGTTATCAGGCTCCACAAAACTTTGTACCCCAGCAACACCCTCAGATGATGCCAGGCTCTATGCCGAGGCCTCCCCAGACTGCACATCCACCAACATCTTCAACTTCTCACCCAACACCTCCGTTATCTGCCCCATACTCACCCTATCCCAACCAACAGATGCCCCCTGGACTCGCTCACCAACAGATGCCACAGCACCAACAAATTCCAGTCCCTCCTGGTGCTCAGCATGTTCTGCCACACCCACAGATGCAAATACCAGGTGGTCACAGAGCACAGCTGCCGCCTACGAGTCAAACTATACCTCCTGTGTCACATAACTACATTCCCCCAAACCTGCATCCTCAGATGCCTCCTTCCTCTCAGCCACATGTGCCCTCTGGTCCCCAGGTCAACCTGCCAAGAGGCCCTGTTCCCCAAATGCCTCAGAATGCATTAGCTGCACAGCGTCAACCCATTCCCATGCAGATGCCAAGTCAACCCCAGCCTCACCCTTCTCATCCTGGAGGGGGTTGCTACCCTGGTGGAGCTCTAATGATGCCTCAGCAGCCTTTGGCACCCCAACCTGCATCTCTCCAACAACCTCAGGTTTCTCTCCCTATGACTCACTCCCAACCTGCTACTCTCTATCCTTCTGCAGCAGGGACAAATGTACCTCCAGGTGCCCCCCAACCACCCCCTGTGGTCGGCCCTCTCTCCCCTGCAGCTCCACACATGATTTCGCCCTGTCCTGGAGGCCCTGCAGTAGTGCCACCAACCAACACTGTTGCACCTTCTCCTTCTCCATCCCCGTCCCCATCTCCTGGTCCAGCCTCTCTGGGTATGACACCCACTCCTGGAGGCACAGTCCCACCCACTCTTCCCACCCCCTCTGGTGTTCCTCCGTCCACATCTTTGTTTCAACGCCAAAACTCTAGCACAGATGATCTCCTCTCCTCCAGCCCAGAGAGCCAACACGGAGGCACCAAGGGGCCTACCAACGTCCTCCAACCCACCAAAGCAGACCCTCAGGACGGGGAGCGTCGAAAGAAGAACTCCCAGGGAGTTCTGCTGATCCAGGGAGATCCGTACCAAGCCCCGGAACGTGTGGCCCGTCTTCACAGTGAACTGGGACATTATAGGGCCCAGGTAGAATCCCTGGAGCACCCCTCAGAGAATGAAGGAGGGGTGTCTGTACTGGACGCCCGTTGGAAAGAGCTGCAGGATCAGCAGGAGAAGGACGCCCGGCAGCTGTCCATCGCCATCGCCCGCTGCTACACGATGAAGAACCGCCACCAGGATGTCATGCCTTATGATTTCAACCGTGTTGTTCTGCAGTCTGGCAAAGATGACTACATCAATGCCAGCTTTGTAGATGACTTGTCGCCGTACTGCCCTCGCCTGATTGCCACCCAGGCTCCGCTCACCGGCACCGCGGCCGACTTCTGGCTAATGGTGTACGAGCAGAAAGTCTCGCTCATCGTCATGCTTGTTTCGGAGCAGGAGCTCGACAAGGTACCACATTTTAAAGCATAATATGTTTGAATTTAAGTGGTTTTCACATTTTCTGACCTTTGCTTTTGTACAATGTTTCCCAGGGAAAGGTTTTGCGCTACTTCCCCACAGAGCGCGGCCAGCAGCTCTCTCAGGGACCAATCACACTCAGTCTCACCACACAGAAGATGGCGCCGACCCATGTGGAGCGCATGATCAGTTTGCAGTACCGTGACCAAAGCCTGAAGCGGACCGTCGTCCACCTCCAGTTTACATCCTGGCCAGAGCTGTAAGAGTTTTACTAACACTCCTATGATGCTTTTTCTGGCTAGTATAATTCCTATTTTACAAACTGCTGGTTAATTTATCATGTTTAAAGATCAAAAATGAAAAAAGAATGAAGGAAGAAAAAAACTGGTTTACGTTATACGGCATCTGAAAATTGATCGGAGTGGATTAATGAAAAAGCCGATTGGTGCATCTCTGTTATAAATTTAACAGGACTTGCCTTTTCTAGTTTTGGGTTAGTTGAAATGACCAAAATAATTTCTATTTGCTAAATGCCAGCAAACATTGGAAGAATATTTTTTTAGATATTTTTTGTGACTTTCTATGTGTATAGAGTTTAAGCATTTAATTTGAATTGAATTTACCTTATCAGGACTTGTTTGGTGTTGTTTGAATGTAATGAACATGTATTACTCCTAATGACTCAAGGACTTGTAGATCTGTGTAATTGGAAAAAAAAAAGATTAGCTTAAGTTTCACATGATAAAGTTATTCAAACTAGGGATTTTTTTGTTAAATGTTTTGATCTTGGATAAGTCTAAGGTAGGTGTGTGTGGTTTGAAAACTTCCCTTGAAAAGGCTTAAAAAGTGAGAACCCTGATATATAAAGTTTCCTCCTTCTTGTGTTATTAGAGGTCTTCCTGACAGCAAGAGCAACCTGCTGCGATTCATCCAGGAGGTTCACGGACACTACCTCCACCAGAGGCCCTTACAGACTCCTGTTGTGGTTCACTGCAGGTGAGTTCTGAGTTATTCAGGTCAAAACACCAACCCACCATCTGATTTGTGTCTTCTGGCACACATCTGTGGTTGTTTTTCACACTGCAACATTATTATTTTTTTTATTTAATATTTAAGTTAGCACTAATATGAGCCGGTGCTCTTTCTGTCTCAGCTCGGGCGTCGGACGCACCGGCGCCTTCAGTCTGCTGTACGCGGCTCTGCAGGAGCTGGAGGCTGGAAACGGCATTCCAGACCTTCCATTGTTGGTGAAGAAGATGAGACAGCAGAGGAAGAACATGCTGCAGGAGAAGGTCAGATACCGAACTGGCAACCTGTGTTTGGGTTTTAGCTGTGATGTAGATCAGCCTCGCCAGGGAAAATTTTCAGTTTTATCTTAATGATCAGGAGTTCTAGATCAGTACTACTTTATAGATTTTATTACTTATTAAGTGTCGTTGATTATTTGTGTGTTTTCAGCTCCACCTGAAGTTTTGCTATGAAGCTGTGTTGAAACACGCTGAGCAGGTCCTTCAGCGCCACGGCATCAATACTGCCACCTACAGCAAGAACACAAACTCTGCAGCCACTAAGGTTTCTAATAATTCTTACTTTTTAAAAATTTCCATTTAGTTTTTATTGTTTTACTTAAAAATATTTTATTTAAAGCAGGGTTTTTAAAAGTGTGGGAGAACTAGGAATACTTCAGCTATATTATTACTATTATTTCTTTAAGCTTTTTGCTGTTTCTATATTTGATGTTCCATTATTACGTTTCACTGATGTCATTGGGATGACCTGCGTTAGCTATGCATAGCGCCACATTACATGATACATCGGTTGCCTTGTCAGTTATGATGGTAAAAATATAAACTAGATTCTGCTGTGACTGTAGTTTATTTAGTCTCCTATAAAGAAAAAATAAAAATCAACACTGGCAGTGGAGCATCGAGCAACACGTTTGAAAAGTGTGGGGCTTTTCGAACGACCCACACTTTGAAAAGCTCCTATTTAAAGCAACGTTTTTATTAGATTTTATGTTAGACTTGCAGAGGTTTTGCTGTCATAATTAACAGACCTCACTGCTTTGTGAGTGAGACAGTTAACGATCCAGATGTTGTTTACTTATTTATTTTGTAATGTAATGTGAAGATGAATCTGAAATGTTTCTGCTCGTGTTTTGCACCTCTTCATGTTTAAAGGAGTTCTGGTCAGCAGAGGTACTCACTTCATCTTCAGTAGAACAGAACCAGCAGTAATTCGATGGATAATTCTGCTGTATTTTTATATTTTTATCGTATTTTAACATTTGTCTTGTTTGTGGCCCTGCTCTCCAGCCTTACTCCAGACAGGAGTCCCAGCAGGACATCGTCCTCGGTGGCGATATGCCCATCAGCTCCATCCAAGCCACCATCGCCAAGCTCAGCATTCGACCGCCCAGCGCAGACCCCACCATGGAGGGCGGCGCCTCCTATGGCCCAGAGGAGCCTTTTGGGGTGATGTCACCAACCCTGGACTCAATGGGAGACGTGCAGCTGCTGCCGGACCCCAGTCAGCCTCCGTCGTCCTTAAGCCCGCCTCTCACCTCCCCGCCTCACTCTCCTCCACCACCCAACGGCCTCGACGGTCTCTCCCCATCGACTCCGCCTGCACCCAACCACCAGCCGCTCCCGGAGTCGGCACCTTCAGCTAGTCCGCCTCCTGCTTCTTCCGCTCCTGCTCCCTCATCACTGGAGCTGCTGGCCTCCCTGACGCCCGAGGCCTTCTCCCTGGAGGGAGGCGGCCGGGGGAAGCAGCGAGTCACCAAGCAGAACTTCCTGCAGCCGGCCGAAGGTCAAGGCATCCACGGGACGCGAGGCGACGATAGCAGCGACCCGCTCAGCAGCCTGGATCCGCTCTGGAGCCTTAACAAGCACTGAGACAAATCAAAGCTGCTGCCGTTCTCTCTTTTCACCACCAGGGGTCAGCAAAAGGCCTGTAGCTTTTTCCCCCCTAATCCTGCTTTTGGAGACAAACCTGAATCCTGGGAGCGTCAGAAACACTTTAGAGGAGATTACCAAGATGTGCCTGTTGGCCAGCGGTAGCAGAGAGATCCCTGAAACAAAAACACTCGCTTCTCTTTTCATCACTGGTGGATTCTAGGACCACTAGGATCACTATGCACTTGCATCTCTCAGATTGCTCGGTCACCTTTTGCTGCTTTTCTTTTTACGTTTTGGGACAGCTGTGCACTTCCAGCTCCAACATATTGGGCCGTCTGAAACGTATGCACTCCAAACTTCTTCACATGAGGCTGTGAATCTTTGGGCACGCGGGATGAGCTTGGCTAGAGTAGTTTTGAAGCTCCGTTGTCATGGTAACAGATCAGCAAACAAATTGGCACGTTTTAACGTTGATTTATTTCTCTGTAACTCTGTAAATACCCTACATAAAGTTAGTAAAGAAATCTTCCTTTACTGAAAAATCACTAATTGTTCATTGTTGTAAAGACATTCAATAAAGTAGAAATAATAAAAAGGTTTTGTATCAAAGCCTCTTTATTTGAAAATTAGTACAAAGTCTTATGTTTTTCTTACAAAATAAGTTACCTCTGTTACAACAGCCTGCAGAAATTTATCACAAGAGGCAGATTTTATTTGCTCTGCTTAAAGGTTTGTCCAGATGTGGAGATGAAATTATATTGACTGATTTCTGCAGGAACTGTCTGCATCTCTCTGCATCCACCAACTCTTGATATGGAGAAACTGAGAGCATGGGAAGGTGTTCGAATGAAGCACGGAGCTCATCAGTTACCAGGCAGAGTGCTGCTGAATATGGATTATTATAAAAGGTCCATATCTGAACCAAAACATTCATAAAAAGGCTAAGACTGAAGTGAACTTGCTCCTTAAAAAAATGTTTGGCATTTTGGTAAATATGAATATTTATCAAACCGTTTTTAATAGCTGCCACACTCTGTACCATCATTAACCAATGGAATGGAACAAGGGACAACGAAGAGCGAGAAAAATGTGGGTTCAACGCCTGAGATCATTTTACGGAAAAAGATTAGAGCCACTGAATTTTTAGAGGCGGGGTGGGGGGGCGGGGGGGTGTTCCCTCAAAATTGATGGATAAAAAAGTCAGAATGGGAACCTCAGAGCAACCGGCTTCAAACATGTTTGTTCTGTTTACGATAAAAAATTAAGAATTCTGAGTTGTTTCTCAAATCCAGGAGGGAAAAACGTCTGAATTCAGGTAAATAAAATTTACACTTCAGATTTTTTTTGACAGTTCTTTTGCTGAGGGATCTCTGAAGGTGACTTTTTGATTTTGTATCTTTTTTCACTTTTTTAATCAGTCTTTTTAGCCGGAGGGCTCTAAAGATAAGGATTATAAGGATTAAGATTAAAGCCAGACTTCTGACTTGTTTCTCCAATTGAGAAAAAAATTAATTTGGACAGAAAAATGTCAAAGTAGACATAAAAGTGTACTTTTATGTCTACTTTGATTACTTTTTGATTACAAAAAGTAATCAAATGTACTTTTTGATTTGTCTATCAAAAAGTACATTTGATAGAAAATTTACTTTTTGTCTATCAAAAAGTAAATTCTTCTTTTTTTTGGCTAAGAGTGTCTCTGGAGATAAGTTTTTTTTTCCAGAATAAAGTCAGAGTTCTGATTTGTTTCTCAAATTCAGAGGAAAGAAAGTCAGAAATTTGATTTAAGTAGTCAGTGGCCCTAATCCTCTTGTGTATAATTTCATTATCAGTCACATGTTTTTCTAATATTTAGCAGCAATAAAAACAAATCTCCAGAGGGTAGATGTATCCCTTTAAGGAAGACTTTACTTCAGATTATTTTTGTGTGCTTTGCGCCGTCATCCTACCTGGATGTAAATATTCTGTTCTCAGCACTTAAAAACATTTATATTTCCTAAAATGCCAAACTTCAGCTTTAACTCATTCACAGTTCTAGAAGGAAAACCAGTTAGAAAATAATATCAAAAAACAAAAACTACACAAATCTAATTCCAAAGCTTTTCTCGACTAGACAGCAGGAAACAAACGGACAAGGCGGCCACACGGCCTGGTTTCTGTGGGACGCAGGCGCCATTTGAGACTTCTTGTTTGAATCATAATTAGAAAACCCAAGTTCTCATAATCTGCGAGGGTCAGCTGCTTGTTCCCTGAATGTAAACACGTTGGCAGCGTCCCAGAGAAACCACAGCTTGCGTTACCAGTCCTGCAGATGTTGTGTGGGAGCCGAAACGCGCCCACCGCGCTTAACTGGAAGCTGACGTTAGCAAAAAAAAAAAGTGCATTAAAATGTGTGAACATATCAAATAGAGTCAGTTAGTAGTGCACTCAGTTCATGTTGTGAGGGAATAACGTGGCTGGCCTGAGGCTACATTCAGAAGACACAAACTGTAGCTGGGAAGATGGAGAAAATACATTCTGGATTTTCTTTGCTTGGGAAGTCGATCATGTGACGATGTGGATTACATTCTCAACAGTTTTCTAAACTGCAAGCGAGGAGATCAGGGAGCATAACTTTGATTCCTTTTATTCAGTCTAATGAATGATTCTGGGTTAAAAGGGATCGATAAAAGTTGCTCAGGTTTAGAAATCTGAAACAAAAACGTGTGCAGAGAAATACAGATTTTTTTTTTCTTTTTGGTCTAATGAAAGCGTTTTCCTGATCTGTAAATCTGCAGGTAATTCAAAGAATGCAACATGGAAAACTACCAAGGGTTTAGTTACATTTTTATACAGCTTGACCTCTCTAATGTCTGACTGGCTCTCACAGCAACACTCCCAGCTCTAAAGAAGTTTAGTTTTTAGTAGCGGTCAGACATGCGGGTCTGCAAAACTTTGACTCAAATTGCGATTCCACTATAATTAACATTTTTAAATATTTTACCCTAGTCTTCATGCCATGAGTGGAAGCAAATTTGAACTGAGCATTTATGATGCAGGAATTACTGTAAAACATCACAAAGCTTGGCATTTTGAAACCATTTTACAGATTAACGCGCTTTGAACATCACTTGTAAAATTTACCTCCACTCTGTTAAAGAGTCTGCCAGCATTTCCACATCCAGCTTCTTTAACTTTTATTATCTAGAGTCTTGCAGCCTGACTGAATCAAAATTCTCGTTAAATTGCTTCTTCCACTTTCTAGGCTTCATTTTTAAACACTTTACTAACGTCCCAGTGCATGTCAATGATTTAGTTCATGGGGACCTAAAAAAATGACCAAAATGACATGTTTTCTTTTACACTACTATTGGGAAGAAAAATGATAAAGTTACTGAGGTTTACTTTGGGTTTGAAAGTCTGGATGTGACCAAAAGAAAGTAATTCGGTAAAATAACCTCAGAAGGCGACACAAGCGTAAAGAAGGCGGTGAGAACTCGTGCACAACATCATCAGTCAACAAAATTCAAGAATGGAGGTAGCCTGATGAAGGAGTAGCGTGAATCAGACCCCGCCCCCAGCCCCGCCCACTCACGCAGGACTCAGAGGCAGTTTGGACTCAACGCCTCCAACACTTTCCAGCTTAATATTAAAAGCGAACAGTTTTAAAAAGTTGGCTCAACCCGGCCAAACAAACAAACACCTTCCTCCATTTAAAGTCATCATCATTTCCACTTAATATTGAAGGTTAAGAGTTGGGATTAGCCACTCACAAACAAACTGTTACTTAAAAACATATTGCTAATAAATAATAGATTTATACATATAAAAACATCCTCCACCGGAGGTTTACTTTTTACAGTAATCACCAGTTCTCCCCCCATCCCGACTCACACACACTCACACACTTCCTCACAATTCAGTTCTTCCTCTCAGAAGGTGTTTGCTTGAAAAAAAGAAGAAAAAGGCTTGGATTAGGTTTCATTCACACAGACACTCTCGCATAACTCTGTTCATCCCAACAGGCTGCAGAACTGTGACTTCATTTCCTGTCAAGTGAACGGCACAGCAGGAATATTTAAAAAAAACAACAAAAAAAAACTGATAAAACAGGAAACTGCTCCATCTTCCTCATTCAGAGGGTCGGATCACAGAAGGTCCCATCCAAGTCAGCAGCATCCAGGGCAGAGCGACGAAGCAAACGCACAAGCTCCCATTTAAAATGAACAAAAAGACGGGGAATGATGGATTTGATTTCATATCCCATGACCCTTGTGATAGTTTTTCCTTTCTCAACATCTGAACTTCTGATAACTGATATGGAAAAAAAAAGGTAAGATGATAGAGCCGAGTGAGTGTTTCCCACCCGGTGCCAGCTGCCCATCTTCCTCAGTCCAGTTTCTCCAGCACTGAGGGAACGTAGACCAGGCTGAGCTCGCTGCCGAAGTCGCAGACGATGGCGGCGTTGTCCAGCACCAGCAGCTGCCGGACGCCCTGACCGTCGCCGCTCTGGCTCAGGTAGACGGTCTGCAGCAAGTCGCCGAAGTTCAGGTCCCAGAAAGAGACGCAGCCCTGGCCCCCCGTCACCAGCAGAGACTCTGAGATCACGCCAAGACTGGCCCCACAGCCAACCTCCTGGTGAGCACAAACAACCAGCTAGAATCAGGATTTGTTTTTAACCTCGCCTCTTACAGGTTGGCAGCAGAAGTCGACAAGTGGTTAAAACAAATGTCGTTAAACCAACTGGTGGTAAAATTGCATGTATCCATGATAGAAGCAAGAAATCTAGGCAAAAATGCTAGACAGCACGGGTAGATTAGCAGATAGTTAGCGGTAGCATCAACAGCCTTGAGTCATTCAAACTAATGCCAGACAAGAAGGTCCTACCACGACAAAATTTAATGTAGTGTAGGCCAACTATCACAAAAACAAAAGAAAAAAAAATCAACAATGAATTTAAGACATTTTAAGGCCTTAACCTTTTTGTTTCACCAAGTCAAATTTTAGGACATTTTTAATGCCACCTTGAATTAAATTTAAGACAGAAAGACCTATAAATAGAAGAATGGTTGGGAGAACTTGCTGCATTACAACAAGCAATGCAAAAACTTTGAACTCGGCTTTAAGCTTCTCACTTCGCATTTGGCTCATTCACCCCCATAGAGCCGAGCGTAACGGTTTTTTGAATCTAGCCTTATATTTGCTGGCAGGAGCAGCAGAGGTCAGCCAGTGGCCAAAACGAATGTTGTCCTCACAACTGGCGATAAATTTGCACTTACATTATGGAGACAAAAAAGCTAGCTAGCTAGCAACGGTAAATTAGCAACTACTTAGCAGTAGCCTCACTGAACGCAATGAAGATGTTTGCAAACGACTCAAACTTTTGTCTGACAGAAGAGTCCCAGAGGCAAAAATGACATTAAAATATTCTGCAAAACATATTTTCTGTGGTCTTCTTTGTATTTCTACTGTTACTTTCTGCGACCCGTTCAGTACCTGCTGTATGGAGTACAGTTTGATGCCAGTGCTGCGGTCCCAGATACAGATGAGGTCATCCAGTCCTGAGCTAATGACACAAGAGGTAGTGCAGACCAGGGATGTGACGTCGCCACGGTGACCGTAGACGTGGCTGACGCGACTTCCTGTCAGGACATCCCACAGGCAGATGGCGCCGTCCTGCCCACCGCTCGCTAGAACCATCGTCTGATGAAAAAAATAAATGATTACTTTTATATTTGTTTTGAAAGATGGAGTATTGAGGGCCTTGCTACGATAATAATAATAATAAAAAATGATATAAAATTAAGAGAACAAAGTCATAATATTACAAGAAACATTTTTTTGTTTTACAAGAATAAAGTTAAAATATTACGGCTTTATGCTAGCAATATTACAACTTTATTTTCGTAATAATGACTTTATTCTTGTCCTATTTTACTTCATTAATTCATTCATTCATTCAATTGAGTCATTTCATACTCCATTGTCTTAGTTTTGATTACTTTCATAAAAAAATCATAGAAATATTATCATATAAATTAATAATGTTAAATGTTGAAACTACTTACAGTGCTTTAAAAAACAGGAACTACATGATGAAAAAAAAAATGCATATTTTGCAGAATATAAAACTATACCCTGTTTTATACAACCTGAATCACATTTATTTTTCTATAGTCAACAGTTGTAGACTAAATTATGTCAGACTATTTGGTGTTCTAGCCATTTGATAGAAGAGTAAAGATGTATTGTTACTGACCTGGTCAATGTAGATGGCTGTGATCCCCCCAGAGTGACCCTGCAGGGTAAAAAGGCAGCAGGAGTCCTCCAGACGATAAACCTGACCAAACAGTACATAATAAGAGTTTTTGTTTCCTTTTCTGTTGCGTTGTACAAAAACAGAGAAGCCAGCAACGTTTTAAGACAATGTGGTAGTAAATTGTATGAGGTTTGGTGTTTACCCTGACTGTGTGGTCCTGGCTGCCGGTGACCACCCTGCCTGCGGCCGCTCGCAGCACAGTGATCGGCTTCTGGTGGGCACACTGCACAGAGCGAGTGAGCTGACAGCTGATCAGGTCCTCGCTGCTGTAACAGGGAGTCGGGGGCATGCTGCCTCGCCCCGGGGCACCTGAAGGCATCACAGCAGGGATACTTTCTCTGTTACTGGAGCTTTTCATGGCCATTTCTGTCTCAATGTCTAACACAGAAGTTTATTGACATTTTTGAAGGAATCTGTATCACATTTACTAATCAAATATCCTAAATAGTGTCACATTTCAGGTCAAATGAATATAAGGATCACCTCACCTCTGTACTGCAGCAGACCCAGAGGTTTGTTAATCTCAACAGTGAAGAAATCTAACGACCCGTTGAGTCGCGCTGCCACGATTCTGAGGAGAACAGAAAGTCAGAACAGATATCAGAACCTGATGCATTTCTCCCACTTTTCACATCCAACTTTAAAAAAATTCAAAATAAGCAAAGAGAAATAAATTGATGCAAAAAGAAAACAGTTTTTAAATTAAATAAACAAAAACACACACATCTACATATAGATGTTTATTTTTGTTTTAAGAAAACCAGTAAAAGATCTGAGTTTTTACCTGTTGTTAAGAAACGCCAGCGCGGTGATACCAGAGACTCCATCTTCATTGCTGCACCGCAGAGACCCCTCTACTGCGTCCCACAGCTGGAACCACATGAAAAAATTCACTTTATTTTAAATGTTGTTTAGTTCTTAGTCTTAAATAAAAAGAGATCTCTAATTGTTGTTTACTTCAAAGTAGGGCTGAAATGACTACTAATCAGAACTGATTACTGAAATAATCGCCAACTAATTTAGTAAATGGTTCATCGTTAACTGGAGCATACAGACACTGCAGAAGGCCCAGTGCTGAAGGACACACTCAGAGCACTAATCATGCCAAAACTGTACAATAAATATATACAATTTACATTTAAGATAAAAAAAAACAAAACATTCTGTGTCAGTAAATATGTTCTACCCAAAACTAGGGTTAACACTACAAGAGATTTTTATTGCCTACAGTCATCAGCGTCTACAATAACTCTTGAATTAAATGAGCCATAACAACATTTAATTTAGTTTCACACACCTCCAGTTTGCCGCTGCTCCTCCCAGCAGCGATCAGATTCCCTCTCAGCTCCATGGCCCACACGGAGCTTTCCCAGTCTCCAGCGGACTGCGTCCCAGCCCCGGCAGCCTGGTTTGTGGGCCCACATGCGTCCCCCAGGCTCAGGCTCCTCTGGAGATGTGTGGCTGAAGGAGGCGAGGAGGAAGCGGAGGAAGGAGACGGGTACGTAGACGGCGACGGAGGCTCATGCTCCATGTAGGCGCGCTCCACCAGCCCTCCGAAGTCGAACCCTTCTCTGGGCGGCGTGGCGAGGTTGGAGGGCGGCTGGGAGGTGAAGTTGGTGTCGATGAGCGGAGTCAGGTCGGGCTGGTCGGTGAAGAGAGGCGGCCGGGTCGGAGCGGCGCGACGTCTCAGCGGGTAGCAGTCGTCCTCCGATGCCCCGTCACAGCTGAGGTTCGGGTCTCTAGATTCACAGGCGCAGTCGCACTCTGCAGTCATCGTGTCCCAGACGTCTCGCTGCTCCCAGCAGCCACTGCTGCTGCATCGTCTTAATCTGCAGAGAAAACAGAACAATCAGATGGATACGAAGAGAGAGCAGCCTCTGTCTTCCTCTAAGAGGTCACAATAAATGGGAGGTAAGATGGGAAAAGCCTTCAAACTGCACTGATGTGAAAACTTGGCCTGATATCAATATCGCTGTTCAGGCAGAGATGGTATTTTCCTATACCGAGTATTTGATATATTTCACTATGCGCTGCATCACTATCGTCACATGATCAACCTCCTTACCTCCACCTCCAAAAACAAACAGCAACAAGCTGGCGAAAAATATCAGTTAATTTGTCCCAGTTTTATTAATCGGACCAATACCGACATGTTAAAAATGACTAATATCGGTTAATACTGATTTTGATGCATCCTGCAAATAATCTCTTACTGAACAAATATAAATAACCAACTTTTAACTTGAGAATATTTATTCAGCGCAGGAAAAAACCTATTGTTTTGAACAAAATCACTAATTTTGTGACGAACTGTTTTCATGTTGAGATTTTTTCTGTTTTGGGGTAATTCATTTATTTATTTTTTTAAATCTAGCATTTCCAATAATTTATGGACTGCAGTAAAGTTTATGGGGACTTTTGAAGAGATGACCCACAGATTCCTTAGTGCACATAGCAGACAGAATAAAGTTGTTCACCACATGTTTGTTCTTTGTTTAGTGATCAAGAGCTCAATGTTACTCTCATCAGACTAAAGCACACAATTACAATAAACTGTCTAAAAAGCTGCACATCTTTATATTTGTGATGTTAAAACACTTTCCAAAAACAGCATATAATGGTTGTTAGAGACATTTTAGCATTAAGCTTTGCAGATTGTTATGCCAAAATGAATAAAAATGATCCTCATTAAGCCTCATTGGTAGCGATAAAGAGAAATATGCTTATATGTCACACCATATTTATGCCCCTGGAAACAGGAATCTTGCATTACTAATTAGTTCCCAGAAAACTCAGATTAAATTTTAAAAAAAGCTAATCATAAATTTAAAAAATATTTTAATCACTTTCATTTTGTAGGAAATGTTGGGGTTGCCGGTAAGAGTGACTCCAGTTATTTTGTTAAAAACTGATTTCTTAACATGCGTTTTCATCCCCAATGAACAAATTAACTCATATTTAAGGTTTAATGTTACCATTACGTTATCAGTGCTCCTTCAATTAAAGTAAAGTACAAACATTTATTTTAAAGCTACATTTGTCAGACATAACATTACATTTGGTGAAAAATTTACATTTACATTATCTGTAAACCCTAAACTCTAAAAATTATAATAAAGGCTTCAAATATTTTACTCTGTCACTAATTTAAATAATATGCAGGTTCCATTTTCTAATATTTTCATGATATTTAAACATTTTAACTGCATCAGTAATGCAAGTTAGGAAACCATTTGGAGGACTTGCTACAAGCACTTTTGTTTCAAGAAATGTAAAGACATCTCATGGTTCAATGTACTTTTAAACATGTTTGTAGAGCTACAGAGCACAGAGAGGAACTGCAGTGAACAGGAGGGTGTATATTAGTCATTATTACAAGTCTGCAACGTGGAACCTTCCTACAAAGTCAACCTGACCTCTCTGTGTTTTTATTACAGCATCATAAAATGCAGATAAGGTTCATAAAAGACTAAATGGTCTCATTCTTTTCCTTGTCCCAAATAGAAGAATTGTAAATAATCAAACTGGTTAACGTCTGGACAGCTTCTAAGAGCAGCGTAGCTGAAGAAGAAATTCAGATTGTGACCTCACCCTTGCTTTGGGATGACCGTCAGACAGTCACCAGTCTGGGCATCCCAAACACGGATCTGTCCCGCCAAGCAGCAGCTGGCCAGCAGCATCCCATCGCTGGCCAAACACTCGATGTCCTACAAGAACCAACGAGTGGAGTCATGTTTGCAAACACGCTTTATGATAATACCGTGAAGCATTTTTATTAGTCTTCCAAAGCCCTTCTTACCATACTGTGTCCCCTCAGCAGCAGAGGGGAGATCTCACTGACAGGTGGAGAATAACCGTAATCGTCGCAGGGCAGTTCGCCTCGTCGCCGACGCCCGTGAGCAACGCCGTTTCGGCCGTAGTTCCGGGGACAGAGAACGCGGTAGAGGCAGAAGAGCAGCAGAACCAGCAGGACCCCTGCAGCCAGGCCCAAAGCAGCAACCCTGGACAGGAAGTGGGGAGAAGACGGCAGAAATGATGAAACTCTTTCAGAATATGAGCGCATTTTAAAAAAATTGTTTCTAATCAGCGATTATATAAATATCTGCACAAGTGGAAATATTTATGTCTTAAACATATTTCACAAGATCCTGACAAGGAAAATCCGCCTGCTGTCAACTGAGGAATGTGGAGTTAAAATGATGATGAAATGATGACCTTCTTTGACCAAAATTGGCTTTGCAACAATTTAATGTAAAGTTTGGAGCTTGAAGAATCCTAACATTTGGTTATTTTACTTTCTAAACTACAGTAACCTGAATTTGACTTTTTTAAACAGGAATTAAATATGTAAAAAGTAGAACAGAAAAGGGGAGTTTTTAATCAGCCTAAGTTCTAAGTGTTAAAACTTTCAATTATTGGCCCGTAAAGAAACAGTCATCAATTTGTCATTTATTTCTGAAAAAAAAAAAAAAAATGTATGCAAAAAGGTTTTCTGTTTTATTTTGTTTAAATCTAATGAGGGGATAAAATGTATCTGGTCTCAACTCTTCATCTAAGAAAAGGAGAAATAAAATAGAAAAATGTAACAGAACTGACATAAATAGCAATAATTAGGTCATGATTTTTACTTTATTTTCACCATTCGAGCCAGTAAAAGCAGATGTCTGGAAAGAAACCAGTGCACATTCCACTTCTGTGTAAGAACCAGTTTATACTCGACTCCAAAGCAAATCGCATGTTATCTCAACAGCGCCTCAGGTTTATCTTTACCAGCATGGGGCAGCAGCAATTTTCCAGAAATCTGGGAAGAGGACACGGAAATGTTTTGTTTTGAATACTTGGAATCTGTGTGAGACATTCCCAGTAAGAGAATCTCCCAGCCGAATTAAATCTATTTTACCGACTTATTCCCCCCTGTGGTAAAAAAAATGTAAAAAAATAAAAAATTGTTATAAAAAGAAGAAAGAAGTTTTTCGGGTTTCATGATATGCCCCTCATTAAATTATGCAACACCGATCTTTAGCACACTGGTCTTCTCTCTGTTTCAGGGTCAGATGAACTCAACAGCCTCTGCTCCAACTGCGAGGGTCACAACCCTGACCCAAATATTTGAAAACTAACATACAGTCTGAAATGAAAAGATCAGCTTCCACTCCAGTGAACTGCAGTTGGGAGAAAACACAATGTCTTATATAACACAGAACAAAGACAACTCAACTCCAGACTCTGACATTGTTGGAGCGAAGGTAGATGAAGAAGATGATAAAAGACGACTGGATAGAAATACTGAACTGTGTAAAATCACACGTTAATTTGTGAATGTAGCCTAATAATAATTTGAAATTAGAAAAGTAGATTTTATATGATGAATCTGAAACTTAGTACAACATCTCAGTAAACTATAAAACCCAGCAGAGTTCAGCTGCATAGAAATCCTTTCTCAGGAGGATTAGCTACATTTTTCTACACCTGAATGCTCCATCTGTAGATTCAGATATCAACCAGTCAACCGGCTGCAAATCTGATATTAAAACTGTCCGTTACTCTTTGGTTTTCTCAGGTTCTGTAGCGTTTCTTAAAAAAATTATTTGGAAGCCCTTTTGCACAAAGTACAATGCAAAGGCAACTAATTATTTAAAATATATGAATTGGGTTACATGTGGTAAACAAGCATTCTGTATATATGACACAATTCTTAGATAAATAAATACGACTTAAAATTATTTCATCATGCAGTTTCCTGTGAATGTGGCCACTAGGTTCACCTTAAATACTTCCAGACATGTTTGGTCTAACTGATATAAATTCAGAAAGCTTTTTCTGAATGAAGTAGACTATTCTTTGCTGATGCATTTAAAGGAAACAAAGTGGCTTTTAATACACCAGAAGTCTGTGTATTTCAGAGTACTCACTTGTAGAGGGTGAGGTCTGTCTGTATATCTGCAGAAACTTTAGGGATTGATGGCGGAGGGTGTCTCGTGTCCTGAGGGTGACGCGTTTCAATGGCCTCCTGGGGGCTCAAGTGAATCGTGACAGGAATTACGGGGAGAAGGCTGATGTACCTAAAATTGACAAGGAGGATGACATTTTTGATCCAAAAATTAGATTTTAAAATAAAGAAAGACACGGTTTTAATTTTTTATGTCTTCTTGAAAACAAAAAAAAAGCAGCTGAAAGTAATTTTGATGGTAAAGTCAAAGGTGAGTAATGTTAGATTTATTAAGAATGTCATCTTGCAAACATTGTGAAAACATTAGGGTACATTTTTTGTTTTTTACTAAAATAAAAAAGCATTATACAGAATAATAAAATCCACTCTTAAAGTAACAAAATAAAAATGTATTTCTTGAATGTATTTTATATCATTTTTAATATTGTTCAAAAAAACAAAACTATAATCCTGTTCTTAAATCAAAGAGAAAATCTGACCCAACTGTGATTTCAATGCAAGTCATTTGATAAAAGTACTGCTGTGATTTTACTAAAGTTACTAATAACGCTTTGCTAACATTTTAGAGAAAAGTTTATAAATTTAACTGGAAACTGAAATCAGAAGGAAAATAAAACCTAACCAATGTATACTAAGATTGATTTTCTATTTGTATATACAAATCTTTTACTAGTTACATAAAGTTCAATATAACAAACGTTTAAATCCAGTCTCCTATTTTAGAGTTACAGACGAAATACTAAATTCGTAATTTGAAGCAATACTCACTTCTTTGCTAAAGTTATATTGTAGTAGCTGAAAAGCGACGGCCAATGCCTAAAAGACAATCTCCTCCATCCTTCCTCATCTTCGGCCCCCCAGGTGATCTGGGGCACGGAGGGCGGGGCGTGGGGAAGAGGTCCTGCTGGGCCAAGGTGACCTCGTGATTGGTTTTCAGGTAGTGGAGTTGGAGCCGGAGCACGGTGGATGCTCAGGGTGCTGGTAGGATCCCCGCCACGGAAAACCGGTGCCACTGCCAGATGGGGGCTTAAACCGCCTCCGCCGGAGTCCCCCAGGGGGCTCTGCTCAGACACCTGCGCAGCCAGGTAGGTGCGGATTCCGGCCGGGTCCGTGTAGACGAGGATGCCGATCCAGATTACCGTACCAGCCTGAAAATGTGGAGAGAAAACGAGATTAGAACTTGTGAATCTGTTGAGTTGGGATTGGCCATGGGCTCATGGTTTAATAAAAATACTACAATTTCAGAATATTGACATTAGAAACTAGAAAAAATATAAAAAATTATTTGTTTTAATTTAAGCCAGAAAAAGTCAATATCCAGCTGCTGATAGAAATAACCAAAAATGTTATTTTACCTACATTTTTTCATTGGCCTTTTTATTATGATACATAACTATATTTTTATTTAATTAAAAATATAGAATAATAGAACAAATGTAGTAAAATCCAGTAGTCTTCATAGGCAGCGTGTTTGGAGTCAGTTGGTTTTGTCTTCCTTTTAAGTGAGGAAAACGTATAGAAACCTGCTTTCAACCAGCTGACCAGCAGAGCGCAGCAGCAGGCAGAGGAGGAGCTACATTAGTCAAACTCCAGCCACTTCAGGACATTGTCTAATCTTATAAAAACACTGTAAAACACTTGGTATGAAGGACGTTTTATGATTTTGAATCCTCAACCTTTAGAGTTAGTTTCTCAAAGAGAAAGTAAAAATAAACACCTTTGACCTTAGAAACAGAACAAACATCTCCGAAAGTTCAACTTTAGCTACTATAGTGGCTTAATAGAAAAAAAGCAACCAGCCAAATAATAAATTGACTTAAAACTTAATTTAAAAACTAAAACCAGTCAGAACACATACGTAGCATAAAGAGATGAGCTGACTCACCATGATGATGCGCTGGGCCAGGCGTGTGCGGGCCAGGAAGTACACAACACGCAGTCTTTTAGGGAGCCTCAGGTTCCTGAAGGCCGGGGTCTGCAGGGTGATTGTGTGGGGGGAGGGCCGAGGTGGAGGAGGGGCCTCTCGTGTTCGCAGGGGTCCCGGTTTTGATGGAGGCAGGCCGGCCTCGGCGGGAAGCCGGCGGTTCAGGTCAGCCAGCTGTAATTAATTTAGATTAATTTTTAATATTACATTCACTAAAGTTGCATAGGAAGTAAATCACCAATTTCTTGATTACTATTTATTCGCTACACACAGTTGTTTACCCTCGTATGAAAAAAGCTAATGTAACTTAGGTTGTATCTGAAATAGGATTCCTTCTCAGAAGTAAAAAAAATATGTTTTCTTATTAAATGTTTGTTTTTTCATGCAAGTCTTACCTCCATACGTCGAATATCTATAGACAGGACTGTAGTGAAGAAAAACATCTGCAGGAAAAAGTCAGAAACGAGCCCCACGACGGCAAAAAGACAAAACTCCTGCATAAGACAAAAATTAGTTTACATCACTTTATATTCTTTAACTTTATCTTTTTTTTATAGACAGAATCATGTTTTTCTCATGATGCAATGATTAAAGCAAATTTCTCCAACCTGGATAGCTGGCACCAAGGTGAAATATCCAATCAGGATGATGCACAGCTCAGTGGCCATGTTCTTCATGATAGACCAGCTCTCATTACTAAGGCCTAGTGAGGCAAAGGACAAAACATAAAGTGTACAACATGTTTTTAATCCCAGTGAATCCTAAAAAGATGACTGGGTGAAAACCTTACCCTGAGCAATTCGAAGTTTGACCTCCAGGTCAACGGGTGTGGAAACTACAGACTTGGTGAGCACCAACACATTTTCCAGGCCGATCACAACAACAAGGTAAGGGAAGATCTCACTGCAAGGAAACAAAAGGTACATTAACCAAATATGAGTCAGAAAGAATCTTAAAGAAATCACAACAGGCGTTTGCAGCATTGTCAAAGCATTTAAAGGAACTCTTCAGACTGACAAAGACCCGTTTCTAACCTCATAAACACCGTTAGCATACAGACATCACATCGTACATGTTGAGCTGAATGCAAGTTCTCTGAAGATGTTTCTCCTGGATGTCTGACTCCCCTTTCAACAAAATGTGTAATATTTTATTTTGTTTCCATTCCTGGCAGATATGGAACATGTTAAAATAAACTGTAATCAGACTGATAAGAGTTTGATGTCTAAAATATTACATTGTGAAAATTACAATTTTAACTGATTTTCAGCTGCTTCTATTCACTTCTGCCAACAAAGCATTTTGGTTATTAAGTTGTGGGAAGAAATGTGCTGGAACACGATTAACAGAGCTGCTCAGGACAGGAGCAGAAATAACATCTGCCTGGACGATGTTAGAATTTCTGTTTTTTGAATTTCACACTCTGACCCCAGATGTTATTCATGTTGAAATAATTACAGACCAGAATGATCCGCCTCCTTATCTCTGCCTCATGAAGGCTGTAATCAGCCTTAGGCAACTTTATGGTTGTACTCAGATGCTTTCTTTAATGTTTTCTACACATATTTCTTCACTTCAGATTAGGCCGGGCTATCTGCTTTACAAATAAATATCACTTGCTTGCATTTCAATTATCCCTTCTGGAAGTTGACCTACATTTAAACTTGAAGTAAATATAAGCTATAAAACATGTTTGTTAAACAAGATAGCATGCAATGGGAGGGCTGATATAACTCTGAGCCATGAAGATCCAAAGTGTGCATTGGTGAAAAAACAAAAATAAAAAAATGTAATCTTCATAAACAGAAAATTCAATGAATCAATGAGATCAATTTATTGCCCAGACCTACTTTGGATATGAAAGTGAATGCAGCTATCATAAACTATAAAATACACGTGACATAAGCACCTGAATAATCCACCTTCATCAGATTTATCTGGTCCACAAGATAAGCCTCTTCAATTAGTTGTAAACACATAAGAAAACCAACCACAAGCCAAATAAATATAATCCTCATGCACCATAAAAAATGGTTAACATCAAAATCATGTCATAAAAATGAGAACGCTCACACAAACTGCAATAAAATCTGTTTGTCAAAGGGATTTTTCTGAGAGAAGTTTTCTTCATTAAAACAGCCAATCTGAACATTTTGTTAGAAACTAATTGATGCCTGCAGGGAATTTCCTCCCATTACAAAGTGACGAGAGATTAGTGTGAGAGTACCGATAAGCAGGAGCTTTGGAGGTAAGTGTATAACTGGGTCACAGAGGAGTCAGCAGCTCTACATATTACATCACACACATAAACACACACACACACGCACACACGCGGGATAAGTTCTGTAGCCTCCAGTGTGAATGAAGTCAATCATGACTAAGCAGAGTTCACACCAGCCAAAGTTGCATCTTTTGAGTTATTAATCAAACAAAAAACATTAAAAAAATTATAGTGGATCAGTTGAGCATAGAAAAAGTCAATATTTTTAAAAATATGGATCTTCCAGTTTGAACAGTTTGGTAAGTTGGTGTTGCCCTGGATTTGTTTGTGCAAGCCCACCCATAATGAGCACAGCCTTCGGCAGACATGCGTGGATCTTAGGCAGTGGTTGAACACCAGGGTGCCATTGTCACGCCACGATGTCAGCTCTTTAATAATCCTCAAATGATTGGACGAACCAGTTAACGTCAACCAGACAAGATCTCCTCCCTCTGAAGTCGTCCAACCCGCTTCCACTCCCAGCGTTTCCTGTCCTATCAACAATGACACACTGACTTTTGAGTTCTGCTTATAAACATTAACAGACATCAGTCTGAAATCAGCGTGGAGGAAACAGGAAGTCTGATGCATGTGTGTCGGTTGTGTGTCAATGCAAGTGAGTAAGCAGAATAAGGCAACAGATAATAAAGCTAACAGTCTCCTAGGGGAGTAAATGTTTACCTCAATACATACTGAGGTAAATAAATAACATGAAGGGGATTCCATTGTATTGTTCTAACAGCAGTACAGAAACTAAAAGTCGTGATTTCAGTGTGTGATATCAAATATGAACAACATGGGAGTTTTACTCACTGTCATAAAGTACAATTTAAACAAATCATCCTAAATTTCATTTAGATCCTTTCAGCGGCTTTTTGAACCCTTTATTGAAAACAAAAAAAAAGTGCTGGGTTTGAAGAAATCTCTCCAAACCATAAAGTGTGAAAACTGATGGAAAAACTGTTGAATTCTGACCAATCATGTCTGGTGGTGGAGGACAAACCAAACCTTTTTACTTTATCTTAACAAAGCATGAGAAAAATGTGGGCACTCCTACCCTCCGTTCAGCGTGGGCGTCAGGCCAAACAGCGTACACAGTCCCACAGACATGAGCAGGGAGCTGAGGACGGTGACCACAGCAGCCAGAGCCAGGCCCCACTTAGACTTCACCATGTCGATCTTACCTGCAAGGAAGGAGGAGGAGGAGATTGATTAACTGTTATCCCTTTGTTGCCTTCTGGCTACCAATATCTGATGGACACATTAGCATTATATTCATTATAGCATGGCTAGAATTATTTTGCAAACCATACAGCACAGTTGCATGCACAGTTAACCTTTAATTAAAACAACTAATCTTTAATAAAGATTTTTATATTTTATTGCTTAGCACAGCAGTAGCTATCAATTCTTTCTTCCACAACTTCAAACCTGCAATAGCATTAAAAAAAGCCTTTATTTCCCTCTGACTAACTGAAAATGTAACCAATTTCTAATCCAAATTGTTTTATCCCAAGTTTACATTAAGCAAGGCAAAATGTCAACTAGCCAAATATTTACATTTCATCTTCTTTGGCTGTGCTCAATCATAACAAAAACTGAATTTTCTGTTATGATTGAGTAAAACAAAAACTGAAATTTATTGACTGATGAAAAAAAAACAAGAAAAACCACAAATACCAATTAACGAATGAATGAAGAAAAAAAAATACTTCAGAGGGCAAAGTTGCCTGAAAACAAATAAAGGTTATATGTAGTGAGACAAAATGTAAACCAAGAAACCGTCAAACTGCTGAATTAATTTAAAGTTCCTTTAAAAAAACTCTAGATAACTGTTTAAGTGTTGCTAAACTATTTAAACAGTAATTTATTCCTATCTTTATTTTTACTACATTTCCCAGATATCCTTTCAAGACAGAGTTGAGATCTCAATATCACAAAAGAGGTTAAAAAAGGCAAGTATGTAAACAAATAATGAACACTGTGTGCCTGTTTTGAACCAAAGTAAATACCTCAAAAAAGTTAAAGAAACCTGCTGTTTTAAGAATAAACAGGCTAATAAAGCTTTGTAGATGTTATTAACATAATAGGAGGATATCAAAAAGGATTACTGACATACAGTAAATAAAGACTGCAGTCATATGCAGTTTGGAAACATTTGGAAAAACTACTTTTAAAAAGGGGGAAAATGTCTTTTAACTCATTGAATTTGAATTAAATCTTTGTCTTGAGTGCTTATGTTTGTACTCTGAAGTAATGTTTTCCCTGGAAGCTGCTGGAGGTTTGCTTACTGCATTCTTACAGAGGTGTGCAATGTTCCAGTGTGAGGATAATCCCTGTGCCAGACAGGAACAACCTTGGCACTCAAACAAACGTGCACAAACAAAGGCACAGCGGCCACGGGTCTGAATGTACGCTTTACAAAAAAATAAACACAGAGTGGAGCCAAAATGGATCAAAGACGCAGGACGGACGCGCAGCGCAGACTTACGGGTGGAGAAGTAGATGTAGGCGAAAAGGATGATGTACGTGGTGACGAGGGGAATCAGTTCAGCGATGCCGATCTCCTCCTTGAAGTGGATGTGAACCATGTGGTCGTCTCTCAGGCTGCAGTTGGCCGATGGGTGAAGCTGCTTCAGACGAGTCCGTAAGCTACTCAGAAAGCTGAACACACACACGAACAACGTGACGATAATTAAACAAAACAAAAAAAGTGCAAAGGAGTGTACAAAAGCAGTTTTCCCTCGATTCAGTTTATAAGGGACCAAATTTGAATATTTTTTTGTATATTATTGTTACTCAACACGCTAATACGTATATCTGAATCACAGCAGGGTGCAAGTATGAATGCTTTTAAATAATTAGGTGTTTAAATGCAATTGGGAGGACCTACAACTGATGAGCAACACGTGACAAGTCACCACATATAAAAGTAAACACAACATTATAACTGTATCTTCTTTCAAAGCTAAATTCTGGTCTAGTTCCTATGAATATATCAAGCAATCAAGCAGCTTTGGGTCCAAAAGGATTAAATTGTACACAGTTATTACATCTAACCTGATAAAAAAAAAAAACAGAACTCGCACATAAAGTCAGTATGTTTTGGTCTCAACTTGTACATTTGCAGTGGTTTAATAATTTCCTTTCAGTAAGAACAATTATGCAGCAGTTTTAAGCAGAGAAGGCCTTGGAATCCTCTGACATTTAAATTATACAGAACATTCACGCTTTATATCAACAGGTGTTTCTGAATTAATGTGGCATTAAATCCTAAGAGGAGAAAACTCTTATGTTAAAAACATTGATATTCCAGTCAGGAGGATTCATGACTGTCTAAATGTCTAAAGTATTAAAAATACCATCCAAAGAAATTGATTCATTTCTTTGCCTTTCAACTCACCCTGCATCATAGTTAGAAAGAACCACAGTGATTGTGTATGTGACCACTCTCTTCCTGTTGTAGTGACTGACTCCTGTGTGCTTTCCAGGGACGCCAAACAGCAGGTCTGAAACACACAAAGACTGAATTATTTTTTTTAACCCAAAACTGCAGCAAATTGCCCTAAATTACATTTTTACGTTGTGGCCACAGACCACGTGTCAGACAAATGACTTCAGTGTGATCAGGAGTCACTCCTCGGTTGTCAGGATTATAGGTGACACAACCACCATGAACCTCACTAGTATGAGATCATTTATTACTGCTGTATAAGCCCAAAACACACCAGCGTTTGGTACATGTTGATGTCATATAAAACAGTTACGCTTGGATGGAGAGGTGGGACAATATGCTAGGATACATTAATATAAGGTCCATAGAAATTAAACTGCTTGTGCAAAGTCAGCATAAAAGCCTTTTAGTTCATTAGTTTGATTAATCTTTGCTCACAAGCGACTTACAATAGGTGATCCAAGATCATTTGAAAGAGCATTACATTTGAGATTTAGTTTGGGTTTAACAAGCTAAATTAAGCAACTATCTTTGCAAAAAGCACACTTTTTAAAAATCTGTCTGATTTGCCATTTGCATTCATTATAAAGACATAAATTAATGTATTTTTTAAGAATTTCAGCAACATAGAGTAATAACTATATAATCATCAATATTTTGCAAAACTCTTACAAATGAAATCAATGCGTACAATCAACTATAACCAAAGGTTAATCATTTTCTTATCTCAATCTAAAGAAAGTGACTCAATAGATGTGTTTCCAATAATACAATAATTATATAAATTGGAATTACAAAAATAGATTTCCTTAATGCAAATACCACAATATTGAAAAAACTTGCATTTTTTAATCAAAGGTTTTTTGCCCCAAGATGTGGTGGTGTTTCAGCTGGAACAAAATCAATGTATTTCACAAAACTGCAATGGAAACACTTTTTTACCATCACACGAGTCATGTGATCAACAACCAGAGGATCATGGCGCAGCATGTTTTTTAATAAGTTATCGCATGACCAAACATATTTACGTGTGATTTTAATTACATTTCTTATTTTAAGGAAACACCACAACTGCGAAACATTTTGACAACATTTATAATTGAAACGCAGCTAATGAACTCAGAGGTTTAGTTAAAGAACATTAGTGAACAGACGGCATCACAAAGACCAAATGACACACTTTTCAGATTTTTATTTCCAAGCAAGTTAAAACAAAACATGTAGTTTTCCTTTCACTTTAAAAAAAAAATGCACTACTTTGTATTGGCTATCGCAAAGAAATTCCAAATTAATGCAATGAAGTTTACATGCAATGTGATAACATTAAGGGGTTAAAAAAAGTGAGAACAACAACTTGATGGGCTGGAGTTCTAGGTTTAACCGTCTCCCTCTGCATCCATCCTGCACAATCATCAATCATCAGCAGAGTTTCTACCTCGCAGTGTCGCTGAGGTGTGCAGTCCTTTCGGTTCGTGTTTCTGAATGGTCTTGAGGAGGTCCGAGTCTGAGTCAAACAGGTCTCGCTGGTTCTGCCAGTAGTTGCCAGGAGAGACGAGGAGGCAGCCGTGTTCTGGCAGCACTGACTGCATCCGCCGTAACCCTGGAAACAAGTCTGTCACCTGGAGACATAGAGCTTCCAGGCTTCGAATGCCAGAGCTGGAAGGAGAAGAACCCAGAAGGTAAAAGTGATTGGAAACGTTAAAAAAAGAAATTAAAGGGACTCAGGATTAGTATTTAATGTTATGATAAGAAAATATGCCTTTCCATATGCTGAAAAACATCCCAGATCATCAGCAAACCAGAGCCTGACGTACATATCAGTGCACATCAGAGCTTGCACAGCGCAGCTGCCAAACAAGTGAAAGAGTTTCTCTTTTTTTCTTTTCTTTTTAAGGTCATGGATGTTTTCCTTTCTTGTTGACGCAAATCAGGTTGAGGTCAGCAGTTTGTTTGGCCTCCTGCAAAACGTGAGGAGGCCGGTTCATCACAAAAACAACAAACTGTTGGTGTAACAGGTGTGTTTACCCATCGGTGTGGACGTGGTTGCGAATCTCCTCCAGCAGACTGAAGACTTTCCCCAGAGGCGACCGAAACACGTCCACCGGCACGAGGCTGCTGTCCCACGGAGACACGGCTGCCTTCACCAACACCTGCTGGATGTAGGCGACCGGAGGCCCGTGGTACTACAGCACAAACACACACACAGGTGACTCCTTCATAGGAAGTATAACTCCTGTCAGGCTTTTTTTTCTGAAATTAATCTCGATGGTAAGAATCTTGCATGTATACAGTTCAGTTACATGAATCCTGCATTGCAGAAACTTAAAATTTTTAACATTTCTACGTGACAAATGAACAATTAGGTACAAAAAGTAGAGCATAATTGCTAATGAGAAGCAAAACGACTCATGGTTTTTGTATTTCTATTAAGCCCTGAAAACAATACTTGCATGTTTTAAAAAAAACATCTAAAAGAACTGGCTTTAAAGTCTTGCAGGAGATTTGGATCTTTTCAGTTCACATGATACTGCCACAGAACTGCAGTAGGATCAGAGTGTTATGTGCAGTGTTAGTCTTTCAGGTACAGAGTTTTTTATTTAGGGAGAAAACAGAAAAAAGGTGGTAAAACACATTTGTACACCACACCTTTCAGATTTTATTTCTGAAATATAAAAACCATGCATTTTTTTTCTTATTTGTTTTTAAACTGTGGTGGAAATCTTATGTGACACATTGTTAAAAAAATAATAATAATAATAATTATATATATATATATATATATATATCCGCTTTGTCTGTAAATATGTTCTCCCCAAACCTTCTCAAGTAGTATAGTTTTAGCTTCACCAGGGTTCAAATTCAGTAAAAAAGCCATATTAAGCTTTTAAGCTACTTTTGCTATCCAATTATTATTTGATTAATCAGAAATTCAGTCAACAGATCAGCTCTACACTGTATTGGTGTTAAGTCAAGCAGAAAGTGCTGAACTTTTTACATGTTGATGTAAAAAGCATTTATTTAGCTGAAGATGCATCTTATGTTACAAATTATTAAGGATTTTTTATAAGAAATTATATATTATTGCGTTTCAGGAAACAAAAATTTTTCTTTTCTATTTAAAAAAAATGAATTGAATTGTTTACTTTAATCTTTTAATGTATTTCTAATATTGCATTAAAAAAAGACTGACGCTTAAATAAAAAACAGAATGTGCCAATTATTTTATCCAATTGTCATATTAATCAATTACTAAGACAATCAGTAGTTGCAGACCTTAAATACATGTGTGACCTCTAATCTCTTACCCAGTCTGGTCGTTCTAGGTCTCCCAGAGGCTCATGGGGAGGGACGCTGTAGTCTCGCACCCCTGTGGTGAACTCCACAGGACCCGTCCCAGGCAGGGGAAGCCTCAGCAATGGATAGCTGGCAGAACGACAACAGAGAATCTACCTGAGTCCGGATGTGTTTTCACAATATATGTCAAATATTTTATTAGAATAATACAATCAATGAACCGGTTCACTGTAAGAGGCCACAAAGAAAGTCACAAAGAACCGACAGTCATGAAGAATCTGGGTGTTTCCTTGTTTGTGGCTGATAAACATCCTCAGTAAAGATGAAACCGGCACCTCTGGCTTTTCCTGCTAGTCCCAGTTCATAAAGAGGGAACTGTTTCATTTTTCTCCTACAACTAGGTTGGTCCATCTCAATCAAGAGTCAACACCATTTACATGCCTGGGCCTGTGTGGGAGGCAACATTGTCCTGCTTGTGCTTACATCAATAAAACAGGAAAAATGCTGCCAGTACTGAGCTGTGGATGATGAAAGGAGATGTGTGTGAGATTCAGATTTGAGACAAGTAGAAAAACTCAGAGGGGGGGACTTCATAATTCATTTTAATTATTGTTGTTGTTTATTTTGGATATTTAAAGTGTTTTGCAGTTCCAGTGTTAGATGTTCTTTAGAAAATTTTTTTTTTACCTTTGAGAGTGTATACTTGCATTAAAATGTCATTATCATTATTAGAATAGTTGAAAGTGGTCTCAAAATGACATTATCATCATTTACCACAATAATATCTCGGAGAATTTATCATTCAGACTTTTTTTTTATCATGACAGGCTTAGTGACATCATCGCCAGTCTTTAATTTCTCTCAGTCCTAACATGACTCAAAGTGGCGTTCTCAAGTTAAAAATAAAACTGAGGGCTTTCTGCCTGAATCAATTAGTCTTTCTTGCAGAGTTAGTTTATGTGCACTAACTGGGCGCTGCTGAAACGAGACAGAGAGATCTCAGTTTGCTGATTCACTCGTTTT
The DNA here is from genome assembly GCF_904066995.2 of Poecilia reticulata. Classification (NCBI taxonomy): domain Eukaryota; kingdom Metazoa; phylum Chordata; class Actinopteri; order Cyprinodontiformes; family Poeciliidae; genus Poecilia; species Poecilia reticulata. The sequence goes on along the minus strand of NC_088845.1, from coordinate 6,851,371 downwards.
GATTAATACTGAGGATCCATGCATTCCCTGAAAGTGCATGATGTGCTCTTGTCCAAATATTTTTTACTCCTTTAAAAGTATTTGTTCTCCCTCTTTCATCCCCCTTCCTCCATTAAGCTTTCCATGGCCTCCTCCGGTGCTTCTAGGTCACTGTACCAACACAAAAGCTTCTTTTGTGTTTGGCCAAACCCCCTCCTGTCAGGCAGATGGAGAGACAGGCATCCCATTCTCGCAGGGCCACTTTCTCACAGCCCCAGCATTGCCTTTAACAGCCCCGTCGATGAGCCTTTTCCTCCCTCGCTTTCCCCTCGGGTGGCAGCCAGCACCCTGCCGCAGCGTGCTGCAGGGCGAACACGCAGCAGGTGCATGAGTGTGTTTTAGATTGACGCGACTGTTTTACAATCCCTGCACTGATGGGGCCCAAGCAAGTCTCTGACCTATGTCCTCTCCTTGGGCCACTTATTTAGCAAGAGCAGACACTGTATGTGCACGTGTTAAGTGAGCGGTGGTGCTGCCAGTGGGGGAGCTGGTATGTGTGTACAGATGGCCTTGAACTCAGCCAAATCTTCTCTTTATTCTGTGCAGTTCAGTGAGTCCACACTGTATGACAACTTTGCTCACCTTTCATGTGTTATTGGAGGCCGCATGTCAAAAACGAGTCTCCAAAATATTTATCACAAAAGTCAGAGCAAAGTCCAAGTTCTGCGAGAACGGAGCAAGTCTGAACCTAAAGTTTTCAAACAGCCGTAGATGAAAAGGTGTTGATAACGTCTAAAAGAGCCGCACTTGAAAACAAGGGAGACATCATCGTAAGATGAAAGAGACCATCCTTCAGCATGGAATATAAATAAACACTCTGTAAACTATTTGTCCAAAACAAGCATTGCTTAAAACAAGAATCATTAACAAAGTTTCTGGAGGTTTTACCAACTCAAATTTAAGACTTTTTAAGATCATAATGAGTGGAATTTAAGACCTATATCTCTACAGAAATCTTAAAACTCTTCCAGCCAATTGGCGATAAATTTGCACATACCCATGATGGTCATAAAAAAGCTAGCTAGCTAGCTAGCAAGAGTATGTTAGCAGTAAATTAATTAGCCTCGAGTCACAAAACACAATGAGGACGTCTGAGTGTGTCTTTAACTCTAGTCTGACAAAAAATCCTGTAAGATAAACACATACATAGAAATAGGAGATTAAATAGTTCCATCAAGACAAAATTTAAGACTTGTCATTGACATATTACAGGACAACTTATGGATTTCAGCTATTTTAAGGCCTTAATTTTAGATAAATGAATTTAAGACTTTCAGGATACACAGACATCCTGCTCTTTTAATATGAAAATAAACAAACACACTTTAAACTACAATATTTTCCAGAGTGTAAGTCACTTTTTTCCCCATTTATGATCCTGCAATTTATTATAAATGTGATTTATAATCACATTTTTCTCCCTCTTCATAACGTATTTTTTAGTCCAGAGTACTTGTCCAATAATGAATTGCCTAAAACAAAAATTATGAATCAGCAAAAACATAAATAAAAAAAGTTCTGATCTATAAAAAGCACAGAGAAAAGTTTAACTCATGTTTGTTAAACGTGAAAAGCAGAAAGCATACAGCGCCTCTTAAGACTATTTCACACTTTGACAGGTACAACCACATTGGTGAGAATATTTCTCACCAATGTGATAGACCAACATATAGCAGAATGGAAGAATGTGAGAAATAAAAAAAATTGACTGTTTTAACATTTTCTTTCAAATAAAAATCCCGAAGCTCCTGCAGTGAATTTCAATGAAGTCAATTGCTCTTAAATGTTGTCATCTCTGCCGCAGCATCAAGTCTTTTGCAGCACCTAACAAGCTTTTCTTCTTGTATTATGACTCATCCGTCCCCAGGATGCTTGTGAAAAAAAATAAATAAATCACTCCCACAGCATAATGCTCCCACCACCGTGTGTCATGAAGTGAGTCATGAGCTTATCAGTGTCTTAAAGGGGTTAAATACAAATGCACACCACAATGTTAGCATTTCATTTGTGAATAAAAATTGAAAACCATGCAGAATTTCTCCTCCATTTCGCAATTAAAACACCATTTGTGTTAATGATGTATATAAAATCTCAAAGTGCATTGAAGTTTGGGGTTAAAATAACTCCAGGGGCATGAATACTTCTACAAATCCGAATGAGTATGATGTATAAAATAAATGAGAACAGAAGCATAAGTGCCTCATCGCGGGGAACCTACCAGCAGGTGAGGATGCTGGCGGAGGTGAAAAGGATGATGGGTACTGGGTAGGAGGCACACAGCAGCCCGTGGCGGTAAAAGGCCGCCGAGATCTTCTCTCTCAGCTGCTCGCGCAGCGTCATCCTCGTGCTTGTGGTCAACTCCCGGCCATTGGGAAGCACAGGGCGGCCGAGGACGGTGCGCCGCGGAGCATCCAGACACCTGAGTCCAAATATGTGAAAAGTTCAGCAGGTTTACATTACAACATATCTTGTTTGTCTCACCAACAACCTAAAATCAAGGCAATCTCTTAGAATGCAGGAGGAAAAATATATAAAGTACATTTCGGGTTTGTCAAGATTTTGTTGCGAAACTCCAGAAGAAGCGATATGCATGATTCATGTCGGTTCTTATAAGGGAAATTCCTATACTACATTTACAGAAAAAGACACTGTGACGTCTTCAACACCAAACCAACTTTACACTCCCACTCCATTAGCAAACATGGTGGCGACTGAAAAAATGATCTGTTTTCCTTTCCAGCTCCAACTGTGGTCACATGCTAGACAGCGTTAAACACACAACTCTTTCAGAAGCCAAAAAGGTGTGGGCACATTCCCCACTGGAGAAAACATCCAACTCCAACCATCCACACCTGGAGGAAAACAACACTTACAAGCCCATTTTCTTGGAAGACATTCTGGGTGTGTTTCCATGTTAGCAGGAAGGAAAAAAGGGGAGTACACACTTAACTGCTGTGTGTTCTCCCAAACAGCTCAGACATTACCAAAACATTCAGGACAATTAATGAATAAGTCTGATTATTTTAGGGCTGACAACTTTAACCGGGTTAATCATGATGAATCAATTATTAAGACAATATTTAACCAATTTAGTAATTGATTAATCATTAACTGGAGTATAAAGACTCAAAAAAGCCATTTGGAGAAAGAGCATATTCAGAGCAGTAATTAGGGCAAAAATATATTAATTTTCAATTAAGATTAAAAAAAATACTTTTGTCTCTAAATAATTTCTTTTTTTGCACCTTTTGCTATCCAATTATTCATCTGTTAAATAAAAAAATAATCAGAAGTCAGCCGTACACTGTATTGATGTAAGGCAAAAAAAAAAGGGCTGAGCTTTTCACACGCTGATGTTTGAAGTATTTTTTAGCTGCAGATGCATCTTTTGCTACAAATGATCAAAAGGACTGTCGTGTTATTGCATTTTAGGAAATAAATTGTTTATTTTCTTATACAGGAAAAGGAATCAAATAATTGTTTAGTTTGCAACTTTTAATGTATTTATATTGTATAAAAAACACTAACAGAGTTAGACAAAAATGTGCAGAACGTGCCAAATATTCTAAAAATAATAAATCAATTAAAAATAACTGTTAGCTGTAGCCTGAGTTTATTTTTTTTATTTATTAAAAAAACACTGCACTGAATATTTAATATATTCTTAATTTTTTTCTTTTTGTAATTACCATTTAAAAAAACCAATGTTTCAAACTAATAATATAAAAGTTCAGAGGCATAAATTCAGTAAGAATGGTAACAATTTACTAAAAAAGCATAGCAAATTGTTACATATTTAATTAGAAATGGCACAAATATTAAAATAATAAACTCCAACTCTGAGCTCCAGAGATAAAAACAGTTTTATTCTCACTTGAGAGCAGCCTGAACAGTGACAGGTGAACGCTGTGGGAAATCTTTGCCTTCTGCGTGTTTGACCTGAAACATCTTCCCTCCTGTACCAACTCAATCTCAGCTCCTGTCTGTTCCCTCAGCAAACAGGTGGTTTGTCGTCTCGCTTCATATCAGAGTTTAAGTTTCCCAGGCAAACACAAGCAGAGCTGCAACGGAAATCTCAACAGCATAGGCATTGATTTTTTTTTCTCTCTCACTAACCCTCTCTCTTACCTCCATACAACACCAGCCACTGTGTCAAACACAAAAGCTTCACGCCGCAGTGACAGTACCTGCTGATGGGAGAGCGGTTTATCTGTCGGGGTCCCACCTGTTTACGGCCCTTGAAAGCGGCAGCGCTGGGATTTTTTAGGCTAATCTGTGTGTTGTGGTTGACATAGCGCTGCCTTCTCGAGTCAAGCAAAGTTTGTGACGGCTTGGCTCTTCCCCCCGGGAGCGACGGAAACATTCCCTGGGAGGAATTCTCCCCAGGAGCCTCTTGATCTGCTGTTATAAATACTCCAAACAGTAAACACAGCAACGGCAAGCTTACACAATGGCTTCTGCAAAACCAAAAGACAGGAGTTTGAAGTAAAGCCTTCACAGACTGTTACCAGAGAAGTGTCAGAGTCCCACTCATTTCTTCTTGCTAGGCATTCACTCCATCTTTCAACTGTCAGTTCAGCTCGCCGAGGACTGCAGGGTTACGTTGTTGCAGCAGCAAGGCCTGATTCGGCAAAAGGGATCAGCAGCATCTCCGTCAGTGAACTAATCCGGGATTGAGCTGATCGGAAACTCGGCGAGCCGGGTGCAGGCCCGGCTGTGGCCACCTCCCATTGCACTCACTCCTACTTGGGTCGCAGCTCTCAGGCCAAGAATTCCAAGACATTGCGGCCCTAAAAGCATGGCAAGGCTGAAGGAGTCTTTACAAACACCAGCGCAACAAAGAAAGTGGCCACTGGACAACGGCCAACAGCAAAGTGTTGGTAGGCAGCAGCCCCACAATGGAGGGTTTGTGTTCTCTTCAGCCGTTCTGGCAGGTGATAATCAGAAAGACTTTGGAAAACTTTAAAGCAAAAAGTCTGCAAATTTCAAAAGAAATCCTTTAGACAGAAACTTTTTACCATGTCTCTGTCCAACAAAGTTTTTATCTACATTAATAAAGTTCATTTTGGCTCTGAATGACCTCCATTAGGTGGAGAGTTGGTGAGCTTTACAACAACACATCAGCAAAGAGAACTCAACCAAAGGGAAATCTTAAAATAAAACAGTTGGGCAGAAAGTTAAAATTCTTACCTCTTTTCAACCCTTCCAAAAAAGCCCAATTTGAAAGCCGCCCCAGGTTTCATTGATTGCAGCGGCATGTCGAAGCACCGTTAAGCATCGTGCATGACGTGCATCGAACGGCCAAAAACAATAACCACCGACATCCCAGAAAGCTTCAGGCTGCATCCATTCTCCCAGGCATAACTGCATCAAAATTCAGTGACATAGTTGCATAATGCCGAAGCATGCGCCGCTGATAAGCGGAGACCATCAGTCCTGTTGTAAACCGCAGAGACAAGCTCCCTGTGAATGAGCTGCAACACAGCAGTTTACGAGCAGAAGAGGGAAAGTTTCTGTCAATCAGTAACAAGGTCCTAATAACTAATGATGTGAGACAGGCGGACTTTTCCTGTATTGGTCGCATCGTTTTAGACTAAATGCTTAAGAGAAGCAGGAAAAAGACCCAACTAATTATGTCGTATTAATTATTCCTGGAGAACAACATGCAGAAACTTTCAAACTATGTATTATCCACTCACTGTAAATGGAACCTAACATATTTCAAAGTTGTTAAAATTATTTAGGAGTTTTCCCAAGAGAGAAAACACATGAATAGATGGAGGGGAGCTGATGCAACCTTGTTGCAACATCATCTGCAAGTTATAACAAGGACATTACAGACATGCCCAGGGAGCTGCTTGTGTTTGATGCAACAGATCAGCACCACATTGAAAATATGATCCACTTCAAAAACCTAAATTTGGCACATGTATATGAAATAAACCAATGAATAAGACAAGTTACAGAGGTTTTGAACTACCATTGCCTTATGTGTTTACTTCAGGCAAATCAACAGCTCACCTGAAACCCATCACTAAGAATAAACTGATGCACTTTGCATTTGACACTTCCCTAACTAGCAGCACGATCCTATTAGTTTATCATCTGCTTCAAATTAGCAAACAACTAATACATCATGTAATTAGCACCATGCATGCATGTTTTAGACTTGAAACAATATTTAGCATCTGTAAATTCAATCAATATACAAAAACCTTGCTATACAATACGTACTTACACATCATAATCTTAAATCACAAGTACACAAGTAAAAAAAAAACGTGTTTGTCACAACTAACAGTGCCTTAAAATGTTGATTTAATATGTTTAACCCTTTTAGAATCTATACATAGTTTGTTTTGGCACCATGCTAAAGGCTAGCACAACAATCAGACATATAGGGACGTTAGCTTCTCCGTGAAGTTAATTCCCAACTAATATAAGACTAATTTAATTCTTATATCAAGAACCAAACCGGGGAAACAAGTCACATAATCTAGTACCCAGAGAGATAGTTAGAAAACTTATTCAAAAGTATTACTATAACTATTTTTTGCGGGCGGACGAAGAATGCAATGTTAGCTTTGCTAAAACGCCAACCTGAGTACAGTCGCTTCTTTAAACGGTATATTTCTGGACTAGAGTATAGTACAAATCATCAAGAATAGGGATTAATTACTACTAAAAGCTTTTTTATTTATAGAAATTAAGTATAGCAGCAGCTTCCATGCTTTCCACTGGGCTAGCATGGCTAATGCTACTATGTTAGCTTTACTGTTAAAACACTCACCTAAACTAGCTCCAGTATTCCCTCCAAACGACTCGGTCGCTGTGGTCCTGCTCGGTGAACTAATGACCAGATGCAGTATTATAATCTTGAAATGTATGAAACTCCTCACAGGCTCCTCTAATGTGATGGCGACACACAGCAACAACGCGTAAAAACTACCGATAGGTTGTCAAATCCCAGCAAGACCTCTCCACTTCGACCTCTCACCTCTCAGTACCAAAAACAATACAAAAGCGACCCCAAGTGGATAAAGACCGGCATTGCAAGTTTTTACACAAATTTACAGCTCTGCAAGAATCACCTGGATTTTTTTTATTCGCGCAAAATACTAAGCAAACATCTAGAGGTGTCGCACATTTCTTTATTGTTGTCACCTGACAGTTTTTCAGAGGAAATATTCTTTACTTGTGATGAACTACTGTTGTGGGCACAGATGAAAAACAGCTGACAAATTCCAGACAAATAATTTTACTTTTTACAAAAACATTAGGTCAAGCAATAAATGATCAATCTTATCCTTTTAATTGATTTTTTTTATTACAAAATTGAATTCTTGCACAAACAAAATTAATTTCAAAACGCTTCTCCTCACTACCTGATGTTTACTAAATTGTTCAGCTGAAATATGATGCACTTTTATCATTCTGTTTCAGGTTTTTGCTGATGGTTTTTTCTTCTTCTTAAAAATTCTACTTTAATATTACATAGAAAAACATGACATGGATGGACATCAAATTTTTGTGAATGCATGGTTGTCAAATATGTGGCAGCAAGTCAGGAATACTGAAGAACCAACACATGCAGAGGAAATATGTGATCTTCTAAACCGCAATGCAAACCATCATGCCACCAATTCAAAATAATACCATAATGCTTTGGGATTAACCTCACTGCTATAAAAATACTGACTGATTACTTCTGAGTTATGCGTTTCCTTTCAAAAAGTCAAGACAGAGGACATAACAAGAAAAGATATTGGGGTATAAATTAGTGAAAAAAATTATAGAGAGCAGCTGATAAATTCTACTTTAAAAGACAAAGAAGTTTGTGGTTTGAAAGAAAAGTATTAAGAAGTAATGAGACCGTTTCTGAACTTCAAGAAAGGTGGATGTTTGCAAACCCTATCAACATAAAAATTGAATTTATCCTACGAATTAAACATTGCCATGAATATAAATAGGTAATAAATCCAATAAATAGTCACCTGGAATCAGGAAATAAGCTGAATATCACAGATCACATCCTCCAGACAAGGACCATGATTATGGATCACAGATCAGGCAAATTTAGAATATGAACATCAGTCAAATCTATAATATCTCCTGATTTTGAAACATCCATGTGAGAAAAACAAAATGTGGAGTTAAAGAACAGCACTGGACGTCCCACGGGCAAAAAAGGAAGCTCCTTTATCATGAACTTTGTATTGAAAGAGGTTTTTCTGCATGTGTGGTGCATCGCCTTGTCTCCTCTTCCAACAAACTTCCATCTGGAAAACAAGGAGAACTCAGTTTGTTATACGGCTCAGTCAGAAATATCTGACATTAAACTATTTATGTATGTGTAACAATGCTGGAACCAAAGGGTTCTTGAGGTAAATGTTCAGGTTCTGATAAGATATGTCACCTTTTCTTTAGTTCTAACTGACTGGCGACATGTTCAGACTTCTTGAAATTATACATACAAAGGCCAAATATTGCTTTAATGAAGATATTTCTAAAGAGATCAGGCTTTAAGCACAGATCATTCAAAAACAGAGAGGCATGTAGAAGTGGGGAATAATTTGTTATTTCCCCATTCAGTTCTTAATAGTGCCATGGATTTTCATCATTTTAATGGGGTTTTATAAGAAGAAATGTCAATTAACAGTAAAAATCACAATAAGACATTTATGTTAATTAATATATGTATCTGTATTTTTTTTATTTCTAAGACAGACTTAGAAAAAGCACTATTCAGCCAACATGAAAGAATTGAAAACTCTCCTCAGTCACACACCTGGCCATGTATGTCCTTGCAGTAGCCCGTGGGGAGACCCTGTACATGAAGATTAAGATTACACTGGTGGGTCAGACCCTTCAGTAGAACCTCGGATCCTTCATCTCCATCATCATCATCATCCTCTTCTCCGTTACAGCGAACCAGCATCACCATGTTCCCCTGTAGTCACAGAGCCACAATAAGTCATCCATTGAAGCTACCTCTATCACAAACATATCAAAGTAGTGACAGCAGACAAAATTATTCTTTTTAATATGAGGTCACACCTGCATTTGGGAGCAAACTAAAGCTCTGCAGTAATGGCTGAAGTCCAAAACGGCTCCAACGTCGACGCCCAGACTCAGCAGTACGCTGAGGTCGTCCACCAGCAGGACACTCGGCCCCCACTGCTCTGCTCCTTCCTCCTCCATGCTGCCTGAGCCGATCACGCTGGAGCAAACAAACTCATACAGACTCCTCAGGCCGACAGGGGGGTCCCTAAAGTCAAAAAGTGGTGAATTAAGAATTAAAGGTAATGATGACTGCATACAAGAACATAATTAGTATAGCAAAACTGTTGCGCCAATAACTGCATATTCTTCTTTTCTTATTCTATACAAAGTCCTCATGGTTCAGTGCCTCTGTATTTTGCTCTCTTTACTAGACAAAACTACATTATCTGTCTGTTTGTTTTCATAAAATAATTGCTGGCCCAAAGTTGTGTGCTCATAATGCGCCCAATCGGTTGACGCAGTCGGTTTGTCTTGCTCACATTGACACTTTGCTCCAAACTGACTTAGGAAAATTGACTGGATTTGATTTTATTGTATTTATAATCAGAACTGGTCTAGCTATATGATTGGATTTTATAAGAAAGAGCTATTTGTCTGTACCTGAGAAAGTTCATAGCTTCGCTTTCCACATTGTTTTCCTTTGGAAGCAGAACAGACAGGCACTCCTTCAATCCCTCAAAGAAAACCAGCTGGCCTTTCTCCATTGCCTGCGTTAAACTGACACCCTGTGGGTAAAAATTCATACAAAATAAGGAATAAACAAACAAACAGCCATTCCTGTCATTTTCTAAATGTGCAATTTTAGCTCCTGCCCAGAATAAAACATAAAAGAGAGACAAGCACTCACCAGTCTTTGACTCACTGCACTGTAGTGGCAAAATGACTGCGCCAAGCCCAGAAAACACACTTTGCATCGCGCTAAATCAGAAAACAGACATTTTATTAAAATAACATTTAAATTAAAACACCTTTTTTTTTTTTAATATTGGTGGATTTTATAACTCACCTCGTAGGTAGAAAGAAAGGAAGTGATGAATAAGAAAAGATGCGTCACTCTGTCTGTCAGAGACTAGGATAAATTCCCCCTGTCGTACAGAAGTGTGACTACATTAAGACAGGATGCAAGTGTAAACACAACAGCAATATTTTCCCTGGCGTCTGGGCATATAGCTATACCAAGTATTTATAAAATGCCACTCATTACTAATATAACTAAAATATTAACATTAAGGTTAAATCCAAGGCAAAAGGATTAGTTCTTACCCGTGTGAAAGAGTCAGGAGATGTGTTGAGGATGCTGTTGAGTTCTGTAAACATTGCTAACTCCCTCAGCTAAACTAAATATACAACACGCAACACAAATTAAGAGGTTTGAACGACTATGTCAAACTTTTATAGTATAATGATTTGCTTAAGAGACGGAAATAAATATCAGTCTTTATTCATTGGTTAAAAACACGCTTTCGTGTAAGTATTTGAAAGCTTATCTTGTCACACTAAGAGAAATAACGTCGGAGAGCGTGTGAGTCAAAGATGTGTTTATTACTAACAGGACTGCTCACTCCTGACATTTCTTTAATCACCAAATCAGGAGTTTGAAAAGTGTAGTCTTGAAAAGCCGTGAAAGCAGTTATAAATTCAACAAATTTAGTCAATAAATACATTTAATTCAAACGTATGTGATTCTTTCTTTCTATATTACAAATACAGATTTTCTATAATACCTTGGCGAGAACTGAGAGTGCCCCAAGACAGATTTGTACTAAATCAACCAACAACATTCATTGACAATACCACTTTTTTCTTTATAATTCTTTATTTATCATGTTATATAATATATTGAACTTTTATTGCGTTTTGTGTGGAAAAGTTGTCTTTACTAACATTTGATTTTAGAAAATTAAGAGCAATCCTGGCCCACTGACAGAGCGGTTTACAAAGTTCTATTTTCATAGACGATCTTTGGAGACGTATTGCAGCTTCTTTGTTTTCCCTCTCTAGTGCAGTTTTTGGACAGCGTCACCTAGCGATTCTAATAGGTAACAGCAAAAGGCAAAGCAATGTGTTCAATCAGCAGATGGCAGTGTGTAGCTTTGAAGTAGCGGAAGAGAAAATGTAATTATATGAAATTAGACTATGGACATTTCCAATGAATCACCACTGAGTCACATTATGATCATGATTATCACAACTTGTTAATTTATCTTTTTATGTTCATGTTTTTAACATAGTGGCATCTTAAAGATAAAAATATGAACACTATTATTTTATGACAGTTCTCTGATGCTCCATGTTAGAAAATTGCTTGAAAATAAAATAAAATGAAATAATAAAATAAAAAAAATTATACTGTTGGTTTCAAGTGTAAAAGCCTTGTAGATAAGGGAGAAAACTGATTTCTTCTATGAAGAAAGGTTTGAAGACCTTGAACTGATTGTTCACAATAATCCTGTAGTGGTGCAACTAAAATAAAATCAGAATCTCACAAAAGTATTTTCATTTTATGTTCATTTATTCATAAAACAGAAGTAAGAAAACAACAGTTGTCTTGCATCTTTGGAGGAACGTGTATAAAACAACAATTTGCACTCTTAAGAATAGTTCATTTAAAAGAAAACAGACATTCATATAGAAAGAGTCAGATGAGCTGCACTTGATGGCGCATCAGTCTGCGTGTTTGCAATGTGCTGTAGCTTGAGCTGTCTGTGGTGCCAGTAATTTACCAGAATCCTGTTTTGGTCCTGTTCAAGGGTATCGGCAAACGTCCTGATTTTATGGCTAGCTCTAAGCTGTCCAGAATCATTGCAGCTTCTTTTCTTCTTTATGTTAAAGTCCAACACCAAACACAGTCAGAAAACATTTTACTAACCAGCCACGTTGGGGAGGTAGAGCTAGTCCATTTGTCAGAGTTTGTAGGGGTATATAGTCAAAGGTTTAGTCTGCTGAAGCTCTTTGAACACAGAGGCTGGCAGTGAGCGAGTACTTACTGGGCTGCAAACAGAACAACGAGGAGAAGGTGGGTACAAGTCATCTTCCCACCTTATAACTCTGGCCCTTGTTCTGCTGGGTCCATTTGCAGTCTTAGTGCTTGGCCCGTTTAGAACGCGGGGTTTGGCTTTTGGCACCCTGTAGAGGTAGACATCGTATTTTGCCAAAGGTCTTCCTGAAGATTTGAACTCAGTCTTCTTGCTGAGGTGGAGCTCCAAGTCGATGGTTACCTTGCAGTGCAGGAGGAGAATGGTTCAGTAAAGTAACACATTTACACAAATGCATGTGACTGATGAACAAACACAGCCTCCACATTTTCTGGTACCTGTGACAAAGACGTATCAAAAGCCTTAAAATAAACAAAGTTTTTATTGCAGAAGCACAAACTCAGTTTGATAAATTCATAAAAATTTGACCGTTAAGACCAGAAAACCCAGGTGCCACAGTTATTGGTGCCTTTGCCAATTCCTATAAATGAAATGTTACCAAAATATTACGTTATTAGAAAAGTAGCACACATTTTCATATACTTGAATAGCATTTTAGAGAACAGATCATCTGATTAGTACCAAAACAAAAAAAATTGCATAATGTGGTCTAAATTCAAGCATTTAAGGTATTAACATTTACAATTTTCAGACATGTAACCACAAATATAGTGCTTGATTGTCTGTTTACATGTTTCAGTAAGTTTAATTTGGTTGCAACGTAGGTCCAAAACGCGCAAAAAAACTGTACAAAGACACTTTAGGCTTAGAAATACAGCCAAAGATGGAATAATATTAATAATAAAATCCTTATCTAAAAATATCAGGACAGAATGTGGTCATCAGGAGCTTTATCGTCTTAATCAGAGCGCCAATAATCTCTGCTGAAGTGCTCAGTATGGCGTCACTTTCAGCTTTTTGAAGCCATTGCCATTACTGCCCTACTACTAAACCAGTTACTTGCACACATGTAATACAGGAGGTTGGGAGAACTGGGGCTACTCTGCCCTGAACTGGTAACGTATTGCCAAATTTCCATCAGAATGGAAGCCAGAGGCTCCTGTTCTGATCAGCAGCATTCCTCAGAGCCTCATTAGTAAACTAGACGGTGCCAGACTGATTCATTTAGAATCACGTGGGAGTGAAGGTGGGGGTAGTTCCAGAAAAGAAAAATCCTCTCCAGCTGCCCCCCTCACTGCTTTATCTGGTTCCTTTTGGTTTCAATTTATGCCTTTTCTCCCCAAATCTGCAAAACACACCACACACACACACACAGACCTGTTCCACCATAACTGTGGTTATTCAAAAACACACATCAATTTCACTCTGTACATTTTGGGTTAATTCCCACACGTGTATATTTTGCGTGCATGAATAAGTGTGTCTTTGAGTGAGTGTGCCTCCTGCGTGGACTACTATGTGCATTAGCCAATCACGACAGCCACTTTGGCATCCTTACGGCATCATTCCACCACACCGTCAGCCAATCACTGGCTGCTGCTGAATCCCAGGTCCCATCTGGCTCGACTCAGAGAAAAATGTAATCTTCACACGCCTTCAACATGTCTGTTTCTTTTCCTGTTTCCCTCTTGCATGCTGTGGTCCAACACTGCATCTTTTGTTTTTTAAAAATGGTGTTGCAATGGATAGGCATGGAAAAAAAAACTCAAGTGAATGACACTTGAGGTCAATGCGACAATTTAAGAGTCAACTGAGGAAATAAAAAAAGAATTACTGAAATAACAGGATACATCTGTTCAAAACACCTGAGAAATGGGCATTTACATTTTTATTTAAGTGCTGAAAATACTGTCCCTTTGACATTTTGTTCTTTAATCCCTCCTGAAAAGATTTGATCAGGGCTTGTAGTTTCTCACATTTACAAGAGCATAACTGACCCAAAATGGATATCAGAACCAAGACAAAAATCAGGACATTCTGAACATGTTAGCACAGTTTTGCACATTTTAAGATGTGAAAATATTTACTGTTCAAAAACTACAAAAGGTATAAAGAAAAAGTGATGTTAAATTTTCTGCTACAAAAGGAAAAGTCTTCCAGAAATAATTATTCTAAAAAAATTGTTAATTCAGATTCTGTGTAAACAAAAAACAGACTTAGCTCTTGATTTTCTTGTTATGTGGAGGAAACCAGTTCACTTTATATGAAATGTGGGGATGAAAATTCTGAGTTTTCTAGCCTTTAATGTCATTACATTGATTTAAAAAAAAAAAAAAAAAGCATTTGGTTTGCGTCAGATAACATTTCTCATAGAGACTAAAAACTAAAATGTAACCCGAGTCATGATGAGGGCAGTCGTATGTGATAAGCCGGATTAAGGCTGTCTGTGGAGATCGCATGATGCCATGTTGAGCCTGAAGTGGAGTTGAGAGTGATTTTAATTCTCTGATAGCCTCCAGTATATTACTAGATGACACTAAAGCTCTGTGAGACTTTTAATCTGCTTGGTCGGTCTGTTTGTAATTGAGTGGCTGTGTGTGTCTGAAGGCACAGAACCAGAGAGGTTGTAGAGTTTGGATTTAAAATTACAGCTTCACACTGTGTTTCCATGGTGATGATGCACAATGTCTAAAAATGCATACAAGTACCTACCGACATCTGAAAAGTGAAAGAGAAAACGAGGAGAGGGATGAAGAGTGTGAAAACTTTGGAAGTTTTATGTCAACTCAAATTTGGTTTATTATTCAAATTGATCCAAAGGTTTTCAGCTGAGGAAACCCGGCAGGTTTCATTGAGTCATTGACTTTCAGCATTCACTCCTCCTGGACGAGGGCATTGCAGCAGCGGACAGTCGCTTGCATTGTGTTGTTGACTTTGCAGTAATCCCTCATACGGATCATGAATTTAGAAACAGCAGAGAAGAAAGCTGCCCCTTTAACAGGAAGAAACTTTGCTCAGAGTGAGCAGCCATCTACCACAACTGACAGGGCGTTTGAAAATATACACCAAAAATCCCAAGTACTGTTACAAGAGCACTTTATCGGACTTCAGTTGGTTCATCTAGGGGAGAAACAAGTTAAGCAGATGAGCTCTAAGTTAGTTTTTAAGTTTATAGGATGAAGTTACTCCTGAAGCCACTTTTTTGTTATCTTGGTTGAAGCCTGGTAAAAGCCAGGCCCTTATTCTACGCTTTGCTTCGTACAGAGGGTTTGAACCCTTGTCTTCTGACAAACAATTGTTTGCTGGAGGTTAGGGTTAGGGTTAAAAGTTTTTAACTCTGTTGAAGTTATAAACTTTTACCTAATCATCAACATTTGTGCATGATGTATGCAATGTGTCTGTTACCGGAAGTTGCATGTGCTGTAAGCAACCATCTTGATTGTGGATTTTGATTCATCTTCGTGTTGGAGAATGAATCACTGCTTTTGACTACTACTATAGAGCACTCTACCGTAGGTTTCCTTTAAGAGTCTCTACATAGTTGGCATATGTTACCATCTATGCAGACCAGCTGCAAAAAAAACATCCCCACAACCTGATCCTCCCACGACTATGTGTAACAGTGTTTAACAAAGTTTGGTGTGGATTCTCCATTAGACCAGGACATTTTATTTATTCTGCTGAAGCTCTCTAAGGGTTTGGCTAAAGTCTAGTGGGATGTTATGTGATGTAGCTCTTGTTGTGAGAAGTGACTTCCATATGGTCATACTAAAATAAAGACCTAATTAATGAAATTGATTAGCAATGATTGATGGTTGTCCTATTTCCACAAGGGGACACCGGAGTTCTGCCTATAAATGAACATTATATTCTTGATCACCTCTATAACTCACTTCTGTCCCGACTTGTTGGTTTGTTTGTTTCGTTAATTCTTAATTTGTGATAAGATGTTTTGTAACACTTTTATAATATTCTAGATGAAAACTAAAAGACTAAAGGCACATAGGGATTCAGTCTTTCTGTGATGCTTTCAGAGACGACAGTGCCGCCCCCACGCTGCCTCACTTCTCTCTGTTGGTAATATAATGCCCACTTGTTGCCATGGTGTTCTGCAGTACGTCTAGCGTCACTCATTTCAATTCAGTCAACTCTCTTTTAGTGTTGTTCTGTGTATATTTCAACATGTGCAGTCATGTCCCAGCTTCACAAATGTGTATTTTTGTGTGGATGTTTGAGTAACAGGCTGCAAGGAATAAAGAGGATGATAATCGCTGCTGTTGCTGTTTTTGAAACCAGTGTACGGCTGTTTGCTGTTCTTTATTCATAAAAAGGTCTTTTATTTTACCTTTTGGAGACTGAAATGCTCTCTGAACCCCCTGTCTATTTATCTGAAGAAAAGGAAGGGCACCCGGACCTTCCCCCACCCTTCATCCATTACTCCTCCACCCTGGGAAGAATCCGCCACAATGCTGTTGTTCAAGCCATTACTTTCACGCAGAACCAAAGGAGAAACCCAACAAAAGGCTTCAGGCACTGCGGATTCAGCTGAGACACATTCATTACTGTTTATCAGCTCTGGAAGAATGTGCATGTATTTGTGGGAACCTATTTGTGATGTAAGGAGCATTTTTAAAGAGAGAAGGATTGTCTTTGAAGTTGAAACATAAAATTGAAACTTAGCCTCAGGAACTTAGAGCAATGAAGGCAATTCAGACTAAAATAGCTCTGACTCAAAATTACTTGGTGAGTCTGGTGATCATGGTGCTAAAACAATATACCTTAAAAAATCAGGACAGTTCTTGACGGCTGATCTCAGTTGGTCTTGGATTTGAGACTTGAATGAACTCAGCCAGGATGTAGACTGAATTTGATTGTTTTTAATCGATATTTAAGGCTTGGTTTATATTTTTCTTTTATGTATTTTATTCCAAATCATGTTCAGACAACCATACAAGTAGAGCTAGACTCAAATCAAGTTGAAGATGCATATTATGATTGATCAGTAAAAGATTAGATCAAAAATACAAGATTTACAAAATGAGACATAGGGAGAATTTTTATTTGATATTTCACAATTAATTATTTCTTATCTAAACTTGATCAGTCATATTTTTCACGTGAAATGACTGGAATTGGTTCTCAAGTTTGTAACTCACGTCTATAAAAACTGCAATACCCCTTATAGTAACTTTACAAGATTCCAAAACTGAGTCAGTCATAAATGTATTTTTCATCTAATTCTGTTTATACACCAAATGTGCACCTGAAATAGCTTTTATTTGCAAGCACAAGTGTGTCAGCCAGCGTGTATCCAGCTGGAAACAGCAAAAGCATCTCCAGAGGCATGAAACATGCAGAAGCAGCAGACTGGTTCCTGGTGTTTCTTGTCATGATTTATGAGCAGTGAGAAGAATTTCTTGAAGAGTAAAGACTTTGGCAATGGTAGATCTCACAGTCACATCATCAGCTAACTGACCTTTTATTTTCATATATTTCTGAGGGACTATCAGCACAGAGTTTGCATTAATATTGACAAGATATCAAAACTTTCTTAGGCTCAATTTGAATAGGCTTTTAAAACTTTCTGCTGTCTGAGTCTAAAATAATTCATCTTTTAGAGGACAGTTTTATGGCCCCACTGCTCCAATTTTATTGGAATTGCTGGTCCATTTTGAAGTATTAAAAAACATTATCCCTATGAATGGATCTTAAGATCCTTACCTCACACAACGCATCTTCATTTTTACCCTCTCCATGTGAGATATGTGTCTTTACAGTGCATAATAAGCAAACTATAATACTAGAGCCCCGAACTGGAGTCACATTTCAACCCCGGTTGTTTGGAACAGTTCAAGTTCTCCATATTACCAAATTCTGCAACTTTGACCAAGATAACCTTTGTGAATGAACAAATGAACAAATTGACCAAGATAACCTTTGTGAATGAACAAATGAACAAATTGGTAAGGTAAATATATCTTATTTTAAAAAAGGGTTTGATTTTGTTTTTTTATTTCCATCTCTAATAATGTTTATAAAGGTTACATTAAAAATCTGAAGCATGTGCCAATATTTTTATCTGATTAATCATCTAAATATTCAACATAATTATCAATAATAAAATAATTATGACTGTGGTAAAATATAGCCTAGAAATAAACAGGAATATTTCACTTGTGTTGAAGTCTGGATAAAAACACAATTAACCGTATCTTTGGTAATTAAATGTTTAACTCTGGCTGTTTTTGTGTAGACACTAAAGGACACGTAAGACAAGGACTTAAAAAGCTGTGTTCAAAGCCATGCAGAAAGCGCTGGATTTAAAGGGAAGGAGAAAAGGGGAGGCGATACGGAGGAAAACACAGGATTCAGAGAGGTCATGTTAAAAAGGTTTATTTCAACAACTGTCTGAGTTTCATTTGTTTATTCTCTGTTTGAAGTCCCAAAAAAGTACAAAAAAAAAACCAAGTACATCAAAGGATTAGAAATCACATCAATGAAAACCAAGACACATTGTGTTGTTTCTTTTAAATCAATCCGAGCAATACTTTTTTTTTTTTCAATATTTATACATACTCACTGGATTAGTCAGACAAACATCAAAACCTCTCAGTAGTTAATGTTTTTTTTTTTTTTTTTTTACAACAACTTTTTCTGTACGGTTTAAACTTCTGTATGATTTCTTTCTTTTTACAAAATACACCAATGCAGGCAGGGAAAAGGGAAGGTGTGTGTGTGACAGTGTTCACATGAAAGCGTGTTTATGTCTCTGAGATTTTCACAGTATGTGTATGCTTCTAATGTCTGTGTGCGCATGTGTGCAGGTATGATACAGAGGAGAAAGTGAAAGCAACAAGAAGGGGAGGGGCTGCGAAACAGGGGCTTGACTGAATGTGGAGGATAGAGGGGGGGCTGGAAGGGGCTTTGGGATGGGGGCATTTTTTTAGCTGGGGCAGTGACGGCGGCAGAGTTGGTGTGTGTGTGTTTTTTTTATTATTATTTGCAGCGACTGAAGGCTGCTCGTGGCAGTGGTGCCGTGTCGGAGACAGTTGTAGACTGAGTTGGTTGGCTGGTGTGTTGGCTGGCTGGTTGGTTGGTTGGTTGACCAGTTAGGCTCGTTCGGCAGCGGGCGACCAGAGAGCAGGGGAGGGAGGTGGTCTGCATCTTCCCGTTGCCGACACACCGTGTCGCTTTCTGTGTTTTGTTGTCAGGTTGCTGGGGGCTGTTTTGCGTTTTGTTTTGATTCACATCATGTTGTTCTGCAGTGAGTTTACCTCCGAGGAGTTCTCCTCGCCCAGGACCTTGTGGTTCTCGTGTTTGGGGGTCAGAGAGTTGTGGATGTTGAGGGAGTCGTCCTCCTTGGGCGGAGCCTTCACCGGGTCCTCCAGCTTGTTCTGGGAATGAGGATCATCCTACACAAGAATGGGTAGTAGTGGAGGAATGGGGGGGAAAAGCACAGTTAGGATGGCTTAAACTGAATAAGCATTCATATTCAGCTGCAACTCTGACCCTGGTGATTTGTAGTAACTTTTTTCTTTTGGAGATTTTACACCTTATATAAGGTTGCAGTTCTTGAGAACAGCTTCTTGCTCTATTCAGAACTAACTCATTAAACCAAATTAACTTTAAACTTAGAGAGCTCAAGTTGGAAAGAAACATTAAATAACAGATAAGAAAATGTAAAATCTGAAACGCAAAATAAGAAAGAATGTGCTGAAAACAAACTTAAATGTAACTTATTCGACCTTAAAGATATTCTAAAGTACCCAAGCATTTGGGAAACAAGT
Organism: Poecilia reticulata; assembly: GCF_904066995.2. Classification (NCBI taxonomy): domain Eukaryota; kingdom Metazoa; phylum Chordata; class Actinopteri; order Cyprinodontiformes; family Poeciliidae; genus Poecilia; species Poecilia reticulata. The sequence goes on along the minus strand of NC_088845.1, from coordinate 6,831,606 downwards.
TTAAGCTAAGTCTTATTTTTAAGACTTAGGTGCTTCTATTATTAACTATTTAGATTTTTAGTTGTTCAAAACAGCTGTCCTAATTACTTAAAATTAAGATTTAAAAACAGATAAGGATGCATAGACCAGAAAATGCCACTTACAACATGGCATCAAAATTAATGTACAATCTGTGGCGTCAACTCTTTCATATGAATAAATGGCATTTTTAAAAAGCATCTATGTATTTTTATAAAAATAAATGTGGTCTGCAATGTTAATGCTATAAATAACACTCTATCCATTAATGACACTACACAATTTAATAAAGAATTGAGCATTTAAGGTTTAATCAAATTAAGATGCAACTGGAAACCTATTAATTGCATGATCAATAGTACTTCTATTTAACTTCTTGATTTAAGTCAAAGTCAAATTAATTTATATTTAAAACAACAGCTGCTGACCAAAGTTCACTTTATCACTTCATTACCAAATCTGCACACATTTGTTTCACTGACATTTTTGAAGATTTGAGCATTTTCTTATGGCATTTTATTATGTTTGGAGAAGTCATTCTTTAATGAATTACTGAATCCATTCTCATCAACAGAGGCTAAAGAGAAATCTGAACAAAACCTTTCGCTTTGGTGATGCACAGCCTACAATTTGTTAATATATTAAACCTACAAAAAAACATCTTTTAAGTTGCAGATATGGAGCAATTGACCAAATGAACCCAAACAAACAAACAAACACAAAAAAAAAACAGATGTCAGAAATAATTTACAATAGCAGAAAATGTATTGGTCTGAATGATCAACTGCTTAAAAATCACCATGCTTGGCTGGCATGTTGTCTATCGGCGGAGAGACTCTGTGGTGAGCTGCATGAGCGACAGCAATCCCAGCTCCCGTTACCCCCCACCAGGCAACCCAGGAAGTACATGCACATCCACATGCAAGAAAAAAACAATGCACCTCCCATAAACAGTGAAGATCGCTCATGCAGAACACCTTCAGTCTCTGCTGTCCTTTTATCATTTCAAAAATAAAAACAAACAGTCTGCCAAGCTTATTTTCAATGTGCACCACCATCATACATACCCAAGCAGTGGCTGGAGGAGGAAAAAACAAACATTGTGCCTTAGCTGTTTCAGTTTAAGTCATCTGCATTTAATTAAGGTCAGAGGGGAAAAATTGATAATAGAGTCCATTGGAGCTCTGTTTTCCATCCTCTTAGCCCCATTAATTTTGCATGGCTTTATCGACTTGGCTGCACCGAGGCTTCCCAGGGCGTCAGTCTGCACCTCTTTGTCACAATGGGAACCACGCTGAAGAAAACCCGCCCACTCATATACACACACGCACACACGCAAACATACACACAAGCAGAGTATGGCCAGATATAGATGCTCTCTTGTTCACACACGCATTAAAGTCCAGACCCGGAGGCCTGTGCCACTTGCAAACACTCCCTAATTGAATGTTTGCATTTGAACTCAATGGTACTTTCAGAGAGGAAGAGCAGTGAGAGGATTTACCCGATGGCTGTTGGCCTAGATAGTAACTTCAGGCAGGACGTGTGGGTATGTCACTTCCATGGTTACGGGATAGGGGCCCTCTGTCCTCCCGTCAGCATGAAACTGGAAAATGTTTGTGTTTGTTGGATTTCATTGTTGTTGTGCATGGGTGGAGGGGTGCGGGCAGTGGGTGGGGGCACAGAGTCACGAGGACTTTTGTGTGGGAATAAACTTTTGGGGGGAGTGGGAACAGATATAAACAGGGTTCTGATGATGAAGATGATGATGGAGGCACATGGACGGTTCTTGATGTCCTTCTGTTAGCTAGGATGGTATTCTGTTCACCGTACAATGCATCATAAGCAAGAGGAGAGAGATTTCAGGTTGATTTATGATGGCAATCATTATTTGGTTGAGTTGGTATGAGTTTGGACTCCTTACTCATGTAAGTTTATTTAACTGTTGCTTTTTCTGGGGTGTTAATGGAATATTTAAAGACATTTGTACTGATTAACGGCCACCAGGTTGTGAATTTAACAGATGCTACAAAATGAAAGATGTTTGTTTCCTCAGATGACATATACAGAAAGTTATCAAAAGGCTTTTTACAAAATCGATCTAATTGAAATCCCAGAATCCCTAGCACAGTTTCCAAATAATCATCTTACAATATTACGGACTGTCCGAATTTATCCAACGATATAACAAGTAGAATCTTGATCAGAGACCAATCCCAATGTTCCAAATGTTTGACATCTAAAAGAGCAATGCTTAATTACTTCAAATTTTAAAAATTTCAGTTTGTTGTGACCCCAGTTTGCTGTGAGTTGTGAAAGTCCAGAAGCAGTTGGAAGCTAAAATCACAATATAGTTTCTCTTGATATGTGATTTGATCAATAACTGTCCTGAGTTTAGTTTTTGTTTTTGTTGTTGTGATTTTTTGTGAGACAAAATAATCCATAACCCAACGGCTGGGTGGTTTTCCTGGACATGGCAACCAAGCGAAAATTGGTAGAAAAATAAAATAATATATGAAAGATGTAATTTGTTTTGTTGTGACTTTATTTTTATAGTAACACTGTACACTGTTGAAAAATTTGGAAATAAATGGAATGGATTTCCATTAGGATGTTACTTGGTATTTCTGATTAAAGAAAATATATAAAACATGCATCATTCTTATTTGCTTGCAATTCTACAACAAAGAAAGCGATCAAGTTCATGTTCAATTTAATCATTTTTTTTAGCTTCAAATTTAGCTTCAAACTGGTCCATATTTGAGTAGAAAATAAAAAGTAATTCATGATATATCTGCTTTCAGTTGATATTTGACTCAATTTAAACCCATAGAAACATGATTTTAATGATTAAGCATCAATTGCTTACTGGATTAATTTAGTTAATATTACTTTTGCTAAAACTCTGTACATTTATTCCCTGCAATCATCATTTCCAGTTGCTGCACTATGAAAACTAACCTTGTTTTTCTGGTACGGTTTATTTTTGCTTTGCCATCACAGAAGGATCTGCACCAATAACTGGTTATCTTTTCAAAGCAAACAAAAAGCTTATGGTGTAACTTATTGTATGTGGTCTCCAGTTGGTCATTTGGTACCAGAACCGGTACTAAACACCTTTGTCAGTGTTTTTAACTTATGAGTCACACTGTGATTGATGGAAAATATATTGTTCCAGATTTACAATGTGAAAACCTCCTGACATTAATAAATATTTTAAAACATAGTCCTCTGTTTAAGACTGTGTTGGCTAAGTCTGGATGAAGATTTTGTGTGGTTGTCACTAATGCGATCAACCCATGTATGTGTATTAAAATTCGCTGTAGTAATGTTTCTTGTTTGCATTTAAAGACTAAATGTTTGCCTCTCTCTGGATGCACCAGATCTGTCTTTCTTTATTAAAGGATTTGTGATTGTTTAAATGGCACAATATGATCCAGGACTGATTATTGTTTGTAGCTTTACATGGACTCCAGTCTTTGAGAGTAACAAAGTAGTTCAGAATGATTTAAATCGCTTAATTCTGCTGAAAACCTCAGGTCAGCTCAGTCGTGATAAGTCAACGAGAGCCAATACAGTCGATGGAAACCCTCTTAAAAATTACTGCCGACTCTGCCTGGGAAATGTATTTCCTGTGCTGAATTTATTTACTGTTGACAGAAAACAATTCCCCTCCACCGTTTGCTGCAGGGGGAAGGATACGGCTGCACTCGGCTGAATTACTTTGAGGGGAAGATTGGGGACAAGTGGGTTCAATCCACCACCATGAATGAAACACAAAGCTTTCAATTACAGCAGAGAAATAACTGTCTCAGAAAACAAGGACCTTGCATTCACCTTCTCAGTAAACAGGTTTTTTTGTAACAGGCTTCTTTCTTCCAATCAAGGTTGAGTGTTTTTTTGTGTTTGGATTGGACCGGTGATGGGGTCAAAGGTTTCTTTGCCAATATTTAAGCCTGAGTTAAAGTTAAATGGCATCTACAGTATCTATCTATCTGTCTGTCTATTTATCTTGTAATAACTGCAACAGATTATGGTGATAAAACGGTTGCACACACACTTGAAACCTAAAACTACATTCAGCAGGTATTTATTGTGTATCAAAATCAAAATAACATGTTACAAATAACATTACTAAAAAAGCAGAGTACTTCTATGCTTTTTGCAGTAGGACTAATGGTTGCTGTTCTGTTTTACATACTCTTCTCAGTTCAAGAATTTCAACTTTTAGTCTAAAACTCTTTTGTTTGTCTGTATTTGTCCAGATGGACTGAGGTTTGGACTAATCAGTTGAGAGGGGTGACTGACAGGGCCACAGTAACAATGAGAGAGCTGTTTGGGAGGGTGACAGAGGTTCGGGACTGTCTGAAATTTGGTCTTACCTCGCAGTCGGACTCCTCTTTGGTCTTACACTCCCAGGTGTATCTGCTCATGGTTTTCTGAGGGGAGGGGGACGGGGCAAATGGTTATATTCCTCAAAAACAACCATACAAGCCATCCTCAGAAGAAAGACAGGAGGTAGGGGGAGAACGGAGAAAGACAGAGTTTGAAGGGGACAGAAAGAAGGAGGAAAAAGAGTCAGAGACCCAACGGATCAGAGACAATTAAAAGAGATTAAGAAGGAGACAGGAAGGGACAGAGATAAGTTTGAGCGTTGGGGACAGAGACCAACAGCAGGAGTAACTCGACTTCCTGTCCGATGTCAGCTGATATCCCCAGCTGGATTCAGACTCGTTCCAGCACAGACTCTGCGGTGCTGCTTGGCTGTTAGTATGAACTAACGCAGCACCCACAGGTTTGGTCATTTACGATGAGGTTCTAGACCATAGACGCACAGACATGGAGTTGTTAGCTTTTGGTGAATTTGATCTTAGGGAGTATTTATGGTTTAATTGTGAAATGATGTGTTTTGAGCTCATTTGTGGCTTAAAACTGTGTTGAATAGTAGTTGGGGATACTTAATTTGTTGTAGAGCTGGAGAGAATTTACTCCCCCTAGAATATACCAGTAATGCCAGAGTCTTCTGCAGTAATAACAGGATTACTAAACTGATCTAAAAGCAGGGTTGGGAATCAATCTGAGTGTGATGCTGTGCTACTGAGTATACTTTACCTCTTGAAACTATAAACTATTTCTAGCTCATCAACTTTTATTTTAAAGAGACACGGAAATTCACATAAAATCAATACATACAGTTTTTTTTTCTCTAATGCATAAATGTGAATTTACTGCAAATTGTCTGCAAAACATAGTTAAAACATTGGGTGCTAACTCCCACCTGCAGGTGACAGTATATTTTACTTCTACTACAACATGATGTGAGTCTTTATGTTTTATACTTGCCACAGATTCCACAGACTCAAAATTGCTTAATGGACAGAAAACCAGATAAAAAGCAAGAAACGGAAACTAATAACACTGAATGAGTTGATTTCCATGGAGCAAGCTATCTTTAGAATACATGTGACATCTTTTCACATTATGCAGACTGTGCAAAATTAATATTTTACTTGAACAAGTGACTATGTCAAATTAAATACAAGTTAGGTGTCAGTGTTGAATTGATCTCCCCATCCACTGCTTTTAGAAGATTGGCACATTCCTTAATAGACAGAAAAACTCTGCTTGTTGCTCGCTGGTAAACTGCAGAAAGATCTATAAAAAGAAAAGATTAGCCAAAGTAAACGGTTGCAAACCTCAGTTTGTCCAATTTTGTAAGTTGACACAGTTGGCATCCATACTTGTTTTAGTAACTTTGTATTGTATAGGCTTACTGTATAAGCAATGCCTGAATAATTCAATGCCTGAATCTCAAAAATACTTCACAGGATATCTTCAGAAGCTCACAATGAAAACCCATTTGTATACCACAAGTACTATTCAATCCAGTGAATGAATGGCCAGTGCTTTTTAAGATATTGTTAGAAAGTGATGATGGATTTTTGTTTTTTTATCTTGTGTTTTAGTGTTTAATGTTCATTAGAGAGAAATGACTTACACTTGTATTTAGAATGAATTGGTGGGACTCATTTGCATGAAAAGAAACGGTAACACTTTATTTGAAGGGGTGTGCATAAGACTGACATGACACTGTCATAAACATGACATAACATCTGTCATAAACATAAAGAAGTCTTTATGAATGATTATGACAGTTGTCATGAAGTGTCATTCGGTAAATAATGACACTTTTAATGGAAAGTTGCTCTAAATGTTGCATTAAAAGTCCAATAAAAGTGCCAACTTTGCATGATTTTGTAAATTATGATAATTTAATGCAAAGTTGGCATTTTTAATGGACTTTTAATGCAACTTTTGAAACAACTTTGCATTAAAAGTGTCATTATTTACCGAATGACACTTTATGACAACTGTCATAAACATTTATAAAGATTTCTTTATGTTCATGACCGATGTTATGTCATGTTTTTGACAGTGTCACGTCAGTCTTATGCACACCCCTTCAAATAAAGTGTTACCAAAGAAACTACATGGATACCTAAGAAGCCAAGTTCAAAGTCTACAGCCTGCAGCGTAAAGAGGCGAACAAACTACTGAAAGAGCTGTGAGAGGGTGGTACCACATCCTGAAAATAAAGGAAATCTTAGCTAAAGTAACAAATAAAATCTCAGTTGTAGCACTACAGCAACCCATGCTGCTACAACTTTGGTGTTAGCGCAAACTAGTTACCCATGCTTCAGTTAGTGAGACACCTGTCAGCTCTGCTGCCACCTTCAGGCAGCAGGGAGGTGTTGCATCCCAGATGTTTATCCTGATAACCACCACTATTTTTCTCAAAAACCCAACACTTTTAGCTTACCTGTTGCGATGCGACTCCTTCGACCCATAAACCCAGAATACATTTTTTTTTTCATCTTTCCCTCTTTCTCTATATACCTTCAGGATAAACAAGTCATGAAGACATAAAAAAAAAAAAAAGTAAACAAGAGGAGCTGCGGAGGCTGACATGGCCACTAGGTGGCGCATATAAGCGACAGAGCAGACATGCCATGACATAAAATACAGATGCAAAGAGGTGATAAGAGAGAGAGCAGGTTAGAAGGACAGAGAACAGGCAGGGCTCACTGCAAGGATGTTATTTCTGTCCTAAAATGGTCAAATTATAACAAAAAATATTTTAGACTTCAGCTAGCTTGGTTTCACGGGGGAATTGAACCCGTAACCACCTGGTTGTGTTTGTAGCATCATCCAACCACAGCACCAAGTTACGTTGTGCTTGGTCTTTTGTCAATATTGTGGAAACTGAACTCAGAAGAGAATGTTTCCATGGCTGCAGGGAACTGAAAATAAAACCAATCAAGTTATAACTCAAAAGCTCTGTGGGTATTTATCTCTTTGTTTACACTCTATGGGAGCCTTTCAGACAAGACTTTTATATGTGAAAAAGAAATATGATTCATAATTGTTTTTCATTCGTACTCTATTCAACAGCAGATTCCTCTTAACAGATCACCTTTTGCATTAATGATGCAATCCAGATGAAGCAATCTGTAGGAACCTTAGGCATGTTTTGTTAAGTTGGTAAAGGATTGAAGTTCAGATTTCAATCACTGCTGCTGGATTTGTAAATGTTGGTAGATCCCGGGAAATCTAAGAGTTAAAACAAAATCTAACTAGTGAATCCCTAGTGCATCCCTATTCAGCTTTTAAAAACCAGAAATATTTGAGAAATAAAGATACAATGAGGAAAAACTGAGACTGATAATCATTGGGCTTCTGATCTCAATCCCTCTGGTCCTATTTGAGTTTTGATGTCCTGCATCATTAAAGAAATCTCTCACTATTGATCCTGCCACATGGGCCCTGCCAGTCCTCCATCATTTAAGCTTATAACACCTCAGAGTATCTGAGAATACTCATGCCCATGCATTTTGCGGGGGAGCCGAGGGCCCGAGCAGGATTCAGGTTGGGAGGGAGATGCAGAAGAGGGGTGAGAGAGAGAGAGGCGAGAACCACGTTACCTGACAGATAATGTTATCATAGTAAGCCAATGCACGGGCATGAGGGACGTTAGGAGGGGTGTCGCACAGTTTCCTTACATTTGGGTGGGAGCCCTCAGCGATGGTGGACAGCGAGAAATTATCATTGTGCTGCTCCGATGAAGGCCGGTACTTACTGCTGGGCGCCAGCGGGGTGGAAAGGGTCGAATGGAGAGAGAGACCAAAAAACAGAAAAAAGGAAAATTTAAGAGATTTGAGGTAAAGCAGTAGGGGAAACATAAACATAAAGGAGCATGTGGGATGTTTTAGAGAAAAACTCATGAAATTCGGAAAAGAGACAGAATGGGTTACAGGAAAGTGAAGAAACGTTGTTAAGGAGGAGAGATGACATGGACGATACAAGAATGAAATGGAAAGAAAGACTCAAACAGAAAAGGAATATGCAGGGTGTGGAGCATGAAGAGGTAAGAGATCATACAGTGAGAAAGACGGGAAGAAAAGCATAAGAAGGATGGGGGCACAAAAGCAGCATCAGTTAGACAGCTCAACATCAGAAATGATCAAACAGAAACAAACATTTATCTGTGATGCAACACACTGACAATAAAATGCTACTGGCTTTTAAATTTAAAAGGTAGAAAAAATGACTTCTCTTTTACTTTTTAAATTAAAACAAGGCAAGAAATAACAGGTCATTATCTGATATTATGTTCCCTTAATCTTGAGCTAATATTTGTTTCTCACACAAAACTAGGGCTGCAACAATACATCATCATCACAAAACCCATCCATCCATTTTCTTTACACCCTTGTCCCTTGGTGGGGTCGGGAGGGTTGCTGGTGCCCATCTCCAGCTAGCGAACCGGGCGATAGGCGGGGTCACCCTGGACAGGTTGCTAGTCTGTTGCAGGGCAACACAGAGACACACAGGACACACAACCATGCACACACACACTCACACCTAGGGACAATCTGGAGAGGCCAGTTAACCTGACAGTCATATTTTTGGACTGTGGGAGGAAACCAGAGTACCCGGAGAAAACCCATGCATGCACAGGGAGAACATGCAAACTCCATGCAGAAAGACTGGGGCTGGGAATCGAACCCAGAATCTTCTTGCTGCAAGGCAACAGCTCTACCAACTGCGCCACTGTGCAGCCCCATCACAAAACCCGTGGCCGTAAAAGTTATATCGTAAAGATTGGAGAAGCTGGTGCTCACAGCAGACACTAGTGACAATGACAAAGGTTAAAGGTCACAGAGTGATCAAAAAAATGATCAGAAAGAGAGGAAAAAGAAAATGTGCATATTAGCATCAGAATATTTACACTTATTATACACATTGCAAGATTTTCTAAGATCTTGTAGCCCTGCACATAATTACAATTAACACCCGTAAAATGTTGTTTGCAGCGAGAAGCTTTCAGGAAACTCTTAGCAGCCAGAGCAGCGACGTGACAGCAGTCATCAAACAGCATTTCACAGTTATTGAGCTAAATTAATTGCTCTCAAAGATAATTTCCTTCATTCATCAAGAATCTACTAGCAATACAACATGAATCAAAAGCTTCCTTGCAGGAGAAGACAGCATGTAAGCAAACTTGTTCTTTTTGCTTGTTTTGTTTACATGTTTGGATCAATATCAATTTTAGAAACACTGGGGGAACTAAAGAAAAGACCGTACAACATTTTCTACAAAATGTCATTTTAAAAAGTGCAATTTCTGGTCAGAAATAAATAAAGGCAGTCCCAGGGTGTAGTAGAAGTATCTGAGATCAGACTGTACAATAAGTATTTAAAAGCCCTAAATTCTCATCAAGGCTCTTGAAATGCTCTTATGTAGGTCAATGCATGTACAATAAGAAATAGACTAAAGCAGTGGTTATAAGCTTTTTTGAGGTACCAAACCCCCCAGTTGCATATGCGCATTCACTGAACCCTACTTATTCCAACCCCCCTCCCCAAAAAAATACTTTGCGATATTCTGATTTAGTAATGTAATTATATTAGCTGTGTAACCACCCCCACACCACTGGAGGCAGTACCAACCCCGAATAGATGCGACTAAGGAGCAGATTTAGAATTTGGTAAAAACTGTGAGCTTTGCTGAAGTAATTAAAGACAAAAGTTCAAATCCATGCTGAGAGTGGAACTCCTGCTAAGCAATGGTCTTCAAGCTACCAGAGAGCATTCAGATTTTTTTTTCATATATTGTATTTTCCGGTTTATATGTGGATTTTTCTTCAACCACCAGGGGGCTCTTTAGCAGGAGGTGTGTCCTGTAAACTGTGGGTGTTTTGTTTTGCATGGCGCATTGCTGCCAACTGTTGGACTTTTAGGGAACTGCTTGACTTTTATGTTATGTAATCAGTACGGTTGTTTGCTAGCGGTAGAGCAGATGAACACACGTGTTTGTTATGAACGCCGCATTCCAGGCTTCCCTCAATGAAATATATACTAGTCAGTCCCAGTGACCGTTTCACTAACGGTTTTTGCCCATGTGCTTTCTGGGTAAACATCAATTGTGGCCCTCACAGGAAAAAGTTTGGGGACCACTGCTTTGGAGCAAGTGATGGCAAAGCGGGGCGTAATCACGACTTTACACAAGTGTGTCTTTACCTCCGCGGCAGAGGCTTCGCCGAACCCCTGAGACCGACTCATCGAACCCCTGGGGTTCGATCGAACCCAGGTTAAGAACCACTGGACTAAAGATTTTTAAGTTTCATGGAATTTTGGGAATGAAGAAGACTTTGTTCTCGGAAAAAGGTTTGGAAGAGATAATCTAGACAAAAATTAAAAACAGTATTCTGGGAATATTTGAAGTTCAACAAGAATGCAGCAAATAGTTTCTGGAAGGTAAGTCAACAACAAAACATTTGTCTTTTCCATTGTACAATACATACAGTGGGAAAAACACCTGACCAAACGTGCTGGAGTTCTGTTTGGGTTGCTAGGTAGCAGGGCTGTGCTTGTCTGGGGTTTCTAGGTAATGACACAGTGCCCACAAAATGTGACTTAACAATCAGGATGTTTCTGAAACGGCTCATTTTCCTAACACCAAAAAAAAAAAAAAAACGTATTTCCAAAAAACGGCTGGGTGGTTTTCCTAAGCACTTGGGTTGTTTTTAGAAGCAGTTGAAATCAAAAACTTTCAAAATGGAAATTTTGCATAACCATTTGGTATACATTACAGATGAATGTAGTTTCTGATCAAAGCATATCTGTATAAAATATTCTCTTAATCTATCCGAAGCAGTTGAGACCAAAATAGAAGTAAAAAAAAATGTTCCCTTTAAGAAATGGAAAGCCCTAGGCACAGTAAAAGCCCACATGACAATCTCACTGAGATGCTGTGACTTGAAATGTGCTGTACGTAGATAAATCAGATGCAGCTACACAAAGAGTTTCCTTTCATCTCACCTGGGAGGAAACAACTTCAGGAATTCCCATTTGACAGTCATATTGAACTCTTTGAGATCCGTGCTCCTTCGTTTTCATCACAGATTTCTCAAAGCAAAGAGAAGTTTGTCTCAGAGACCAAATCAAACAGTAACTTTGTTGAGAGTGACACCAGTTTTGTATCTTTTTCTCTTCTGGCTGTCATTTGGCCTCTCATTCAAACTATTTCCATGAACTCTTGAAGGCGCAGAGAAACATCAGCCCCTCTCTTTCTGATGTCAAGTTGCGACTTTGCTTTTCATCATTTTCACTCCCTTATCATGTGTAGAGTTAAAGAGGCTGTGGTCTTCTTTTCCGATCAAAACACAGCCATTTTCTCTGATCTGCATGCAGAGCTTTCACATTAGAATTGATGAATGAACTGCCATGACTGCGAAAGATTAAGTAGTGATGTGAGAGAGGAAGAGATAAAGAAGTATGCTTCCCATCACCACTTCCAGCTTTGGTCTCAGGCTCCCTTTGAGCAAATATCAATTAATCTTCCTGTACATTAAATGCACAATTTCTACAGTTATTAAGATTCTTGGTACAATTAAACAAATGGGATATACAGTTTGTTTTGATTTCCTGGCTTTAGAAACTTGCTTTTTAGTTATGAAAAAGCAGTTTTTCACTCAATTATGAACATACAACTTGACAGATGTGTGACAAAATTTGAATAGTTTTACAATGAAGAACGGGGGAAAACTGCAGCGTCCAGATGTGCGAGCATAACTGTGACCTAACCACACAAACTCTGCACTGAGTTAAGAGGGGATGAATATGTATGCAATCACATATCTAATGTTTCAGATTTTTATTCATATTTTTTGCAAAGATCTGTTTTCACTGTGATATTAAATAGCTTTTTGTTGTTAATTTTTCAAAGCCAAATTTTGTTGACCTTGATTTATTTGTAAAAACAAAAAAGAAAGTCTAAAACATCCAAGGCAGTGTATACTTTTATTTGCCACTGTATTGTTGGCAGTTTGGATATACGGGACACAAAATGATATAGCCGACCCCAAATTAAATATTGCAATAAGGATTGAGCAGCTAAAAAATTAATTTGAGAATTCCTCATTAGGCATCATGATTCAGTTTTTGTTAAACGGCAGTTCAGCTGTTTAATCATCATTTAGCTGCTTTTAATTCAGCACCACCAAATCTACATTTTAGTTGAGTAGCCGGGTTGATTCAGATAAACTCTCTACAAACATATTAGATGAATAGCTCACCAAGCTATTATTAACCACTGAACTATTGGATTATCTTTGTGTCTGTTGCATTTCTGGTCGATAAGCGTTTGACCAGAAAATAATGATGTGTGTCAAAGCAGAGAACTCACAGCTAAATATACTCATTAAATCAGGGATAACAGGTAATGAGTTCAGTTTCAGGATTCAGTTTGATGTGAGTATTAAAAAACTCTTTAATTAGTTACTTTTACTTCTGATTTAAAGGAAGCAGCATTTTAAAATCCTCCATCGGTCTTTGTCTCCTCTCTCCGTTCTTGACCAGGATGTCGCCTGATCTCAAGACGCTCCGCAGAAACTCACAGCAGATGGAGAGTGTGGGAGTTTCAAGTATTCATGAGCCTTTTCAGTACCAAACACACTCCTCTGAGTGTGTCATGCTGAGTTTTTCTCCCCAAAGCTGCCCTCTCCTCTTCATCTTTTGCTCTCTGTTTCCTTCCTTCATGCAACACGTTCGCCGTCACTCCCCCATCCTCATCTTCCCCTCCATTCTCCTCTCCTAATCTGCCGTCCTCCATCTCCTCTGCCTTCTACTCATCGATTTCTTAAAACCCACCACTTGATGAGGGAGTGTTTTCTCTTTCATGCAGCACCCTGTAGCTCACACCCCTCAGGTTGCACAGCTGTATGTAGGTCAACCCCACCTCCTCCACCCGTTTCCCGCTCCCCTCCCCTCCCCTCCTCCTGTTCAGACTGCCCTACTTTCAGCTGGATCCACAGTCCCAATGACATCACCCTCTCTTTACTTTTTTTTTTTTTTCATTTCTGCAAGCTAGCATTATGGATGCTAGTCACTGCACCACTTTTCCTCCTTACTACCGACTTTAATCTCCTCCACAGCTAGCATGATATCCCTCCCTACAGTCCTAAAAATAAACCCTGCAGCATGGGAGATTGTGAAAAGGTCTCGGTCCTTTGGTTCCCATTTGCATCCGCGGTGCTCAGTCGCTGGGCTGTTGCTCATCCACAGCAACTGCTTTGTTGCCACGGAGATCAGCATCAAAACACAAGCACCGTTGAAGTAAGGGCAAAATAACCCCAACCTACTCCTACTCCTTTTTACATTCAGTCCAGCTCTTCACTCTGTCTGTTGCTCTCTTTTTCTCCTGCTGCTGCCTTTCCGACAGTATTTTCCTGTGCACCAAATAAATTGCAGGGTTTTTAGGTTTATGCAAAGGTTTTGAGGTTACAACACAGCAAGTCCCTTTTTTGAATTAGCATTGCATCATAAATGTATAGTTTTTTGCAAAAGCATTCATACTTTTTAAACTTTTTCTCACTTTGTAAAGTTATAATCAGAAATTTTCATGAGATTTTATGCAATAGTCTAACTAGTTGCGTAACTGTGAAATGGAAAAGAAGATTATTCATGGTTTTCTAAATTTTTTACAACCAAAATCCTGAGCAGTATCATAGCAAATAAAATAAAATCACTTCAATAACATGACAACTAATTAGTAAATCCGAATTATATACACCAGTCAGGTCAGGGTTAAAGTGGTGGAGAGGTTTCAAGCAGGATAAGGTTGTGAAAACCGTTCAAAGCTTTGAATATCTAATGGAGCAGTGTTCAATCCATCATCCAAAACTGAAACGAGTCACTCCAAAGCAAGACATGGCCGTCTACCAAAAGTGTCGGACCGCAGAAGGAGCGTAAATCAGAAGAGGACCAAAGAGGGTATTACTAATTAGGTGAAAATTGGTGTATAAATCAGTTACTTTAACACCCATGCAGTACTTTGTAAAATTCAAAGAAAATAAAAAGAAGTTTATGGTTGAAAGGTATACTGAGGTCCTGAAAAGCTCTCATATTATTTTATTTCTTTAACCTCTCCCTGTGTACATTTATTTACATTCATATATAAATAAATTAATTAGAGTACAGAAAGACAGGTAAATATGCATACATGTAGGTTGTTATCATACAAATTAGCAAAATTTGGGCACAACAACCACTAGGTGGGAGAAAATGATGTGCTGGGCAAATCAGCAGGGATTAGTGAGATACATGAGCCTCTTTGGTTGAACTTAAACTGGACGTTGTTTTAAGTCATCTGACACCAATCTACAAGGTTGAAGTTATTTTAAAGAGGCAGCAGAGAAAACCTCACATGCTTTAACTCATCTGACTCACTCCTTCTTGGAAGAATGGCTGCGACAAATTCCAGTAGAGGAAAACAATTCCTCCACTGAAAGTACAACAGACTGTCAACCTTATTTTTCTGCACTTCTTTGAAGGACACATGAAGTTGGTTACATTCATTGCCTTTCTTTTATTTTTCATGCCAATCTCAGAATTTTGTTTCGTTATAATCAGTGAATGTCTAATGTTTTATAAAAGCCCTGATCTGTCTGATTTCTTCTTAAATTATTTAATCTTTCCCTAATTATAATTACAAATGTAATGAAACAAACATTGCAAAAGTCGAATGTTGAAGCTTGCAGCAGCTGCAGTCTCCTTCTGAATAGTGAAAAAGTTGTTTTCAACTAGTGGTTGCCAATTCCTTGGCCATCTGAAAATAATTTCTGCCAAGGGTCTGATGGTCTTAGTGAGACGCTTTAGCCAAAAAAATATTTAGGCACAAAAAAAATAATATAAAACTTCACAAATTCTACTTTTCCTTTATTAGAAACCTTGCGGTCTTGTCTCACCTGCGCTTGCGCAACTTCTTGTTCTCCGTCTTGAGCACGTGGAGTTTTTTGGCGAAGCAGACAATGATCATGAAGAGCAGCAAGAGCACCAGGGCCGAGGCGCCCACGGCGAGGCACATCACCTGGAACTCGGTCACCACCGACTCGCAGCGCGCACCTTTGTGCCAAATGTAGTCCTGGACATTGCATCTGAAACAAAAACAGACAAGGGGGGTCATGGTGAAAGAGTCAGGTGAAAGGAAAAGGTGAGCAAAACACAACAAGAAATATAAATATGTGACAAATGGATTTAAACTTGCCATTTGCACCTTTTCGAGTATTATGGGTATGATTGTTCAAGTATTTTGATATTAGTAATTACATATGTTATTAGGTACATGTACTTCCTTACAAACTAATGTGTTGTGGAGTCAGATGTGTGGAAATCTGTTGGACAGACTGTTGCTTGAAGTAAAATCAGATGAACAGAACAATGTCTCAAACACAGCAGGACATCTACAACAGAATGATGGAAAAAGTAAAGAATCAACATGTCACAATGACCCAGTTAATTTGAAGACCTCAGCGTGAAATGCTGTGGAAAGAGTCCAACTCTGCAAAATGAACTGAAACAGTGTAAAAAATAAGTTCCTACGTGAGAAAGAGAGATTAAAAGAATAAAGTTATTTACTGCTGAAGCTTTTTCTACCACAGAGTTTGATTAATGCCTGATTCAGAAAGCATAAGACTGTACTTAGCCCCACTGATAATGGAATGTTAACAAGGAAAAAACACCTGAGGTGATTTTCCATACACATGGCGACTTTAGTCCCATGCTCCTTTTATAAGTGTCTGGTAAAGTGCAGAGTTCGCCTGGGGAGGGAACCAGAACCACAGAGGCAGATGACTTTGTCTACCTAAAGTTTGTCATGAAAATGGCAAACATATCTCAGTACCTCATGAAACTATTGATCCTTTGCACATGGCGTTCAGAAAGCAGCCCACTCGCCATGATGGACGTCAAAACAATCTATGTGTTTCTGTAAAGCTTGCCAAAAAGTCAGAGAGCTGGGAGCCAAGTATCACTTTTATTTAGTTGGTTTCACTGTAAAAATGGTCAGAGGGTGCTGCACAAACAGATACAAATGCATTTTATTATTAACCTTTTGATTGGCACAGACAATGGCAAAAGATAGCAGTCATGAAAATTTAAAGGACTGGCAGACTTTGGTGTAATTAGTGTATCAAAAAGACAAAGAAAGTTAAAAACGAAATTGTTTTTTTTAATAACGACTAAGGATGAAATTAATTCAAAAACAGGAAAAATACTGATCTGTCCGTCCGTCCATCCATCCATCCATCCATCCATCCATCCATCCATCCATCCATCCATCCATCCATCCATCCATCCATCCAAAGACAATATATCATTACATTATAATAAACGTCATCTGATCTGAGGATAATCTTGTCTAACTCAGAAACATGTATGGCAATGAAATATTTTATAAGCATGAACAAAAATGTTTGTAAAACCTTTGAAAATACATTATGAGAAAAAACTATTTGTGAAACCTAACTAAACTTTCAAAGTACTTTTAAAACTTATATCCTAGATTTATGTTATAAATTTTTATTGCGTGGAGATGTTGCAGACATAAACAAGAAAAAAGTTGCAATCAAAGAGGTGATTGGTTACTTTTCAAAAGGTAGTTTTGGAAATATGTTGGAGAAACTTAATAAAAAACAAAGATTTTAAAGAAATGTTGTGGTCTGTGTTAAAAGCTCCAACTTTTGAGCCATTTGTGACTCACAAATAAAAGTCAGTTATATATATATATATATATATATATATATATATATATATATATATATATATATATATATATATATATCTTCAAGCTACATTTTTAAAATATAATGTTATATCACACTCTATATTCACCTTTATCATTTAGGAGAGGAGTACTATGTTCATTGTTACAGGATTTCACAATCTTGGCAATGAAAGCTGCTTAAAATATATATTTTTAAAGATTTCCATCGCTTTCACAGCAAACTGGGGTGAAAAAGGTCAACTTCAAGTGAAAACTGAGCAAGACATGCACTGCTGTCTTTTCACCCTCTCTGTAACATGCCTCTGTAGAGCAACTGAGATGAAGACGCTGTAAAGAGAACGAAGAGTTTGAAGTTTGCTGATCCTATACGCTTCTCCACATGTAGGTGCGTTCCCTTCACGGCTCGTTTTCCTGAATCCTTCCTGAATATCCTTCTTTCATTTGCCAGCTGAGAGGAAGAGCTGCCAAAGAGCCAGGAGACATTTTGAGTGTGTGGGCATGTGTGCGAGGAGGAGAGAGTGGAGCGATGGAGACTGATATCACATTTTCAAGGAGACTTCAGTGCACTCAACCTCTGAGTGTTTCTGTGTTTGCACAAAAGAAGAGGTTTATGTAAGTCGGCGCGAGACGGAGGGAAGGTGAGAGTGCGGGTAGGGAGGGAAATAAAAGGAGGATAACGGGATGCAGAAAGGACGAGGAGGGAAAATTATGTGCTGGTCTCTATGGCAACCCAGCTGAGCAGCAAACGGAGCAGACACGGAGCTGACATGTCATGCCTTCACAGGCGAGCTGAAAAAGAGAGGGAAAAATCCTCTTTAGCATCCAGCTCAACATTCCTCTTCTGTATTCCTGCCCTTGTTTCTCTAATCCCTCTACTGCCGTTTGTCTTTTTGAAAATTTATTTTCCTACTCACTGCCGCTCTTTCGCTGTCCTACTTCCCTTCGAAGAGCTCCAGCTGATGCACATCTCCCGCTTTTAGGTTGTGCAGCCAAATTGTTTTCACCTTGGCTTATTATTAAAATGAGGAAGGTGAAGTCATAAGTGAACTTAATTATCTCTGACAAGGTATTAGCACAACGGAGCTGTGACATTAGAAACTACGCACAGAGTTTGGTGAATGGCACACAGAAAAGTTACTAATAAACATTGTTTGCAGGTCATCCCTGCTGCAGTTAGTTGTCAAAATGAAAGTTTCTTTAAGCTAAAAATAATTTTCTCTCTCACTGTAGTGTAGTAACATGTGGTCTGCTGATGGAGTAGTGATGCCGGCAGGATCAATGAGCGTATTCACCAAGTCAAAGGAAATCAATAGTTACAACCTGGAGACGTTTGAGTCAGTGAGGAAAAGGAGAATGTCAACAAACAAGTTTCTGATCGTCATAAACACAGGAAGTAGGGTTTCTTCTCCTGCAGACTCTTTCAGCTGCTTTGCTTTTACCGACAAAAAAAATCTGACTTGCTTTTTTTTACCAATGCTTTAGAAAATTCATAAGTTGGTTTTATTCCTAGTATTTCTTTTTTCATTTTGCTCTAAATTAGTTCATTTCAAAGTGTTAGGCTGTGTGTAAAAAGAGGATATGTAAAGAAATGCTGAAAGTTAAAGTGTTAATATTGTCCAGTTGTGTTTTTCTTTTAAGACATATAATTTGAAACGATATATGAACAGCATTCAAAACACAATTGTCCAGCCTTCATCTGGTCATTAAATATTGATTTTAGAACCAGGGGGAAATTCAATCATCATTAATTTGTACAATATAGCAAAAGCAAAATGAGGCAATATCTGGTAGGTCTTCCAGGTTCCCTTCACTTTGCTTGTAAATAATATATTTGGCCAGTTAGACAGTTAGATGAACTTCTAATGACTTTATGGACATACTTGGTAAAGAATTCAGTCACAGCATATAGTAGTAACTACAGCTACTTTTAACTTCGTGCTTCCTCTGATCTCAATTTTAAACCCCTCAGTTATATAGACAATTACTAACTTTTAGATTTTTTTCACATTTTAACCACTTTCACACAGAAAAGTGTTGTAGAAACCACAGTTTGTAAGTGCTTACATGTGGTGACGAAAAAAAAAATATAAATAAATAAATAAAAATTAAATTAAATATATAAAAATAATAGACAACCAGACTGCAAAGCTCTGCTGCTATAGTACCATATTATATTCAGCTATCTTTGCTAAAAGCTTATAAACATGCATTTATTATATGCATTTGAATGCAGTCAACAATATCTGTCATGGTTGGATAGAAAAACAAAAACAAGAGTTTAAGAGACACAGAAACAGTAAATAAAGTACAAAGAGATGAAGCCCTATTGTGTTTTCATGGAAGTTAATGGGATTAAGATAAAACAAACAGATGATTTCTGATCTAATTAATACGACTGTTAGGGCACTATAAGACCAGCTCACAACATATTTTACTTTTGAACGACTTTTGTCTTAATCCCTGAAAAACTTTAAAGCCTCAAGCAGCTACAAAAAGGAAAAAAAAAGAGCCAAAGTTTTCAACAGGGATGGAACAGCTTCTACAATCAGGCTTGTTCAAAAGCTCCCAACACTTCTGTGGTTTACATGAGACGCCAGCAACAGTTATGAAGTCACCACACATCCCATTACAGTTTTATTCGCTCTCCAACCCGTCATTATCTATGTTGCCATGGCTGCCCACCACCATATGAGCAGTAATGTCAAAATCTAAAAGGACCACAGAAGAACTGGCACTGGGACAGAGAAAAAATAAGAATACAAGACAGTAAATCTGTTTTCCTAATTAAGCTAGAACATGGGTGTGTTTCATTCTATAGGAGTATATGGTACAAATAGCACTGCAGCACAACAGGATCTATGCTGTGTTGATTTTCTGAGGAAGAATGGAAAGTGACTAACAGGAATAAGCAGAGAGTAAAAAAATCAAGCTCCTCCTCTTGCTGCCTCCCTGTGGTTCTACTGGCATCTGGAGAAATACCCGGCTCCAGGTCAGAAACAACCAATCACAGCCAGGAGGAGTGTCTTACCGCTGTCAATTATGCTTATGTACGCGCTGCTCCCAACACATGCTGCTTGTGTTGCTGCTGTTAAATTATTGTAACTACTGAGGATACTATCTTATCCGTTGTTATGTAAACAGATATGATTGACTGTTTAATTATTTTTCAGGTCTCAAATAATTATATAATTGATTCATTATTAGTTGAAATTTGAATAAAGCCTTGAAAAATGTTTTCTATTTTATTAAAAATAAAACAAAGTAAACATTGTTTTCTGGAACCTGATTTAAAAAGTCAAGAAATTATCCAATATCTTAAGTTACCGTATTCTGCACACTATAAGGCGCACCGGATTATAAGGCGCACCTTCAATGAATGGCGTATTTTAAAACTTTTTTCACATATAATGCGCACCGCATTATAAGGCGCATAGAATAGACGCTACAGTAGAGGCTGGAGTTACGTTATGCATCCACTAGATGGAGCTGCAGTAAAGTGAATATCAATAAAACAGTCTGACTCCGGTCAGCGAGGAGAGCCTTCTGCGACTGGGCCGGGGCGTGGCCGGACGATGGTCACCCTTCTCCGTTCGCGCACAGCATGTTCGTGGAGAACGCGGTGCTACATGACCTGCAGACGACCTGATTCTAGACAGTCGGTAGGTAGATAGGTCAGTCAAACTTTACTAATAGATTACAAATCAGCGTTCTGACAACTTTCCCAGCATGCACCGTGCGCTTCTTCTTCTACGGGTGAAAATGAAGTCGGCGGCTGCTCACCATAGTTGCTAGACCTGCTGTGGCTCAATATTGGTCCATATAAAAGGCGCACTGGATTATAAGACGCACTGTCGGCTTTTGAGGAAATTGAAGGTTTTTAGGTGCTCCTTATAGTATGGAAAATATGGTAGGTCTTTGTTACTACATTGGACAGAGGCATTCTGGGAACATTTCCCTCTGTATTTTTAGATGTAACACATTGCGCAGATCAGCTTCTTTGTTTGCTTAGTTAGGACCTCTACCTTCTGGACATTTTACACAGAAATAGAATTTCAAATATATATTTTTTTAATACAGATTGATGTCTCATGAAGTTCTGGACTCAATATGATTTCTTAAAACTTTTGATCTATGGTCAACGTTGCCTCTTTGGCTGTAGAGAAAGAAAACGGTTATTTAAATATCCCATTTAGCAACAACCCAGATCCAGCATAGGAACTGGTCCAGTGGGAAAACACTGCTGGAGGTATGAAAGCTTCAGTTTTACCCGTAGGAGAGATGAAAGCTTATTGTTTAGCTGTAGGAAACATGAAGTAAGAACATAAGGAGAGCATTTTGACAAGGTCCTAGGAAGGTTAAAGGGGAAGAACCTAACAGAAGGTACGACCTAAACAACTGCATCTGAACTGACAGGAGAGGGTATGCAACAGCGTTGAATATATTAGCATTAAGTCCAGATTTGCATAAAAAATATCACTATTTTTAAACATGTCCTGCCTAAGGCTGATATTTTCTTATGCAAGGATTGCAGAGAAGGAAGAAAAGAACTAAAGAACTGAGTCGAGTATCCAGAAGCGGCTGGATGTGTGGCTAAAAGGCCAGCAGAGGACAGGAGAGACTCGGGATCTCCTAAAGAAAAAAAAATATCAGTAACACGAACCGCGATTCTGGCACTGAGATCCACATTTGACATTCTGTTTCCAAATAATTGGGAACTTTCTCATTCGCTAGGGGCTTTGGGAGGGAAAGGGAAACTACGGGTCAAGCTGAGGGAAAGATTAAAACACTGGAAAAGATTTTACAAGGTTGACAGAGAGAAGGAGGAAAGACTGGAGTTTGATCTCACCCGATTAGACATTTAAACAAGACAGATGGACTTTTTTAGATTTATTTATATGGGAAAAGATGTGCCCACCACTGAGTCAGAATGAGGTAAAACTCATGGAAAATAGCTACATAACTTAATTGGTTGCCATTGCAGAACTTCATTGTTTTAGTCTTTACATCACTGGGTGGAGAACCCTCAGAAGGGGCAATGCATCAGGGCTGGGGAGGACAAGGGAAAAAATATCCTGTAAACATTAGTTAAATGATACAATTTTACTGGAATTCATTAAAAAAAAACCTTGGCAGATTAAGCTAAGCTGTTCTTCACAGGGCTGGAGAAGTCTGGACAAGGTTTGAAAGACATAAAATGAAAACCAAGATCGATATCTTGAAACTCTTTTGGCTTTGCACCAATTTCCTATTTTCTCTCACACTTAAAGCTCGGTGTGTGTTCAAACCACCTTAGGGGAAATTTACATATTCACTGTCAACTGTGGTTGCACCTTGAAGGACACTGGCTTAAACTTGCAGCTCCTAATTTGCATTAAACTGAAGTCAACTCAAGGAAGTCAAACAGAGACCTGTAGTCCAAACAAAACTTTTAAACTCACAGTTATTGATCCTAAATCAAGATAAATTAGCAACAACATGGAAGCAGAAACAAATCAGCTTAAATATTTGAATAAATCAGTTTTCACTATGCTGACATCTTTCTTCTTCAAGGTCTGAGCAAAGCATCACAAAATCTACAAACAAATGACATTTGCCTGCTTTACAGACAGTGTGCTCTAAACGAACACTTACAGCAAAGAACATAGCTGAGCAGGAAAGTGAACTTGGTACGTTCTTGCATGCAGCTTGTGACATCTGGTTAGCAAAACATAAACACCTAATTTGGCTTATTTCTGTTTGCTTGTCACATTTACATATTGTTTCCCGCCGAGCTGTCTGCGCGACTCGGCTACATCCCATCATTCCTGCTGTTTTATACACACCGAGGCTGCTAACGACTCAAATGACTCATTCAGAGGAGATCTACGGATCCAACTGTACCCAAAACCTATTTGCATAAACCTCTGGATCCCTGGAGAGCAGTCACGACACCATAAACTGCAAACTAATTACTGATTCACAGATGGGTCCCTTGTCACATTTAACTGCAACCACTCGCTGAAGCTGAAAGGGGTGTTTTCAACAAAACTGCTCCGCTCATGACCCTGACAAGACGGCAGTAAATCAGCGCCACAGAAACTCTGTTTGCTATTAGGAAGTTAAATATGGACATAAACAACCTCTTACTGCACCAGACAATAAAAAATAGGGTGATTGCAGAGGCTTTGTCAATCAGGAGATTATTTATTTTGCAATTACTGGGAAAAAAATATATGATGTTTGGGAAACATATTAGCTGGAGAGACAGAATTTCACCAGGATTTACAACGTTCAATGGAGAGAGAATATATCCAACAGGCTGAATATCTGGTTGGCATGCAAAGTGTGAAGTCAGGATACTTGGAATGACTTAACAAACAATTATCATGCAAACAATTCATTAGAACAGTGGTGCAACTACACATTATTTAATATGGATGCGAAAACATAAATCGGCGCCCCCCCAGGGAAG
Source organism: Poecilia reticulata (assembly GCF_904066995.2). Taxonomy (NCBI): domain Eukaryota; kingdom Metazoa; phylum Chordata; class Actinopteri; order Cyprinodontiformes; family Poeciliidae; genus Poecilia; species Poecilia reticulata. Next base: position 6,808,013 of record NC_088845.1, on the reverse strand, counting down.
GAACGTCAGGGTGAAGGAGCGACGCTCACTCGCCCCCCCAAGCGACGATACGTGAAAGGTAAAACTCGCTACATTTACCTCATTATGTGCGGGAGGTAAATGAGCGTAAGGCGCTGAAGTGTACGGGAAAACATCATCGGCGCGCCGGCCCCTCCAGACGGGGTTTTGGCGCCCCCTCTGGTGCTGCGCCCCTATGCGTTGCATGCGCTGCATACCCACTTTTTGCGCCACTGCATTAGAATATTATTATTGTAGGCACTGATACTGTGACAATGAGGATATGGTTATCATTGCACTTTAAAAGACTCAAACTAGCTTTAGTTTGAACCATAAATAAATATGTTGATAAATTAAAGAGCCTCCTAAAAGAGTACACACCTTGTTGAAATGCAAGGTTTTTGTGATGCTAAAAAAATTACATATAGCATAACATTTATCCCTTATTCTAAGGGAAAAACAAGAAATGTAACAAAGGAAAAGATATATTATAAAAAAGGCTGCAATACTCTACCTGCATAACTATGCAGAGTTAAACTGATTCTTTGTTTAGTCACATTTTGATTCTGTTTCAGCATCCATGCCTTTTGAGTTCACATCTACAATAAGTTCTAGTGAATCTGATTACAGTCAAATGAAGTTCAGCTATCATAGGACTCTCCTGAGATTTGCAAAAATAATTTTCAGAGAGGTTGCAAAGAATCAAAAGGATCTAATTGAATAAAAGTTTCAATTAGATCCTAGTCAGGAGAAGGGTTTAAAAATGAACATCATTACACATAGTCTATGTCACAGTGAAGGGAGTGACAGATAATATACAACATGTTCTTCCTTTATTGTCTTCATGATAATAAAGGACGATTCTCCCGAACTGGTTAAAGAGGCAGCCAAAAGACCAAACGTAATTGTGAAGAACGACAGCACTGGCTGTGTCCTCGCTCTCAAAATATGTTGGACAATGAGTTATGGTCTAATGAAATCAAACTTTGGGGTTCAGTTATTGGAATCTTAGTATTCACTGTGATTACAGATCACAGTAACCAGAAAAATGGCTAAAATCCATGAATAGTTGAATCTTCCTCTAAAAAAGCTTATAACTACCTGTTTTAGCAGTGAAAACACCAACTGCACCTTCACCTTAATATGCATTATTATGCACAATGGAAACTATCTTAGCACTACCACAGAAGTTACGGTTTTACTTATTTCAGTTTTTGGGGCTACAGCCAATCAGTGCCATAGAAAATAAATGGCAGTCCTAGATTGGCTGCTTTGCAAACACCAGCTTTTTGCATGTCAACTGCCATTGTGTGTGGCTATTTCAGATTTTAAACCTGCACTTACTTTTAAATATTTTAGATTCACTCTACAAAAAAAATCCACAAATAGGTGAATTACCCATTTAGAGTATTACTAGACATGGGGTCATTCACTACCAGCGAAACTATCAATGCTAACCGTACAAGTTGGTGGTGGTAGGATAATACTCTGTGGTTTATCTTCTTCAATAGGAACTGGGATTTTGGCGAAATGGAAAAATTATGAACAGTTAATGAACAGCAGTAATCAGGTGTCTGATAGAAACGTTGAGGCAAAGAGTACAGAATCTAGAAAAGTTGAAGTTGTATCAAAATAAATTTAATTATGTTCTCACACACTAATAGTTTTGCAAAACAGACAAATGGTAAATGTTGTCAATTCAAGATAAGGTATCCTGATATACTCCATCTAAAGAAGACTAAATCCTGAGGTCAAAAGCTTCAATTTTGTAATTTATTTTATCTGTAAACTGATTTTTTTGCTACTATATATGTAAAAGGTTTAAAAATAATTAACCATGATCTGACTTGACATTTTAACATCAGTGTGTAAACATGAGAGCCCCTGGAAGGAGTTTTGGTCTGACGATCTGCACTTTGCATTTATCATGTTGCCTTTATCTGCTGACATCTCAAAAACAAAATGGCCTCTGGAGACAATGAGAGTTGAGTGAAATCATAAGAAAACATATCTATCTTAAGCTTTACAAAACATTTCTTGGACTATTAGTCTCGGTAACATAACATTTTAAAACGTTAAAGAATGACGTAGCTGTATAACAGAACAAACCCAAGACCTGATAAATTCCTTCAGCATCTGGTTTTGTTCTGCAGCAAAGAAAAAAATTAACACTCAAATAAATTTTATATAAGTATATTATATATAATAGATTAAGTCCATATTGGTTTTTCTTCTAAAATAAGAGCATAAAGCAGTCAGAGGTATGAAAAGTTGACAAAAAGTAGAAACGGAGAACTGACCTCATTACAGCATACTGATGCAATAGCCATTTGAAAAGCTGTGAAAATCTGCTTTGACATGCAAACAGGTTTACAATCTCAGCTGTGAACTTCAGAGTCGAAGCTTAGATAACCTGCAGAGAGGTGCACACACAGCCAAAAGTTAATTTCAGCAAATGTTTTTGTGCGTTGTTAGGGATGAAGTAAGTTCACAAGATCCAGCTTGGCAAAAACAAACAGTCGCTTTGCATGTGCATGTGTGTCTGTGTGTGTGAGTCTGTGTGTGTCAGCCCCGGCCTTCTCAGCAGCCGTAAATCTTCCCTGTGTTTGACCTCTGACCTGATTCCACCTCTCGATGCTCTTTCACCTAGAATTGATCTCTAATACGCTCATAATCTTGCATGTGTTTTCATGACGCAAGCATGAAATCCCCCCAAAAATATGGACACAAACGGCTGTTGCTGCTCAAAGCTTCTCTTAATTACATCAAGCTGCAACACACGCGCACGCGCCAATAAATTTGACCTGGCTTGCCTGAGTCGTTTCCATGCTGGCAAGCATTATAAGGTTCTGACTCATTCTCTCACTCAGTTTCTCCTCCACCTCTTCTGCTTGTCTCCACTTCTCACTCTGTTTCAGTACATCTCTTCACTTCTTGTTGACAATTTTTTGTTCTCTTTACAAATGTTTGATCCTTCTGGCTCTTTTTCCCTGCCTTGGTTTCTTTATCTTGCTACATCTGTCTTTCTGACATACCATGGAGTCAAAAATGACCCGATTGCATTCACAAAAAGGCACTTACAATGCAAAAACTTTCAAATAACTACCCAAACTGACTGTGGACAGGTGTACAGATGAACAACAGGTGTGGGATGCTGGAAACTAAGAGGGACACTGCAGTGAAATGCAAGACAGTTTATAAAGCCGCTCAATACACAAATGTCTTTACATGCCAAACACCCTAAGTCACCCGCTCCCTCTGCTTTCTCTTTTCTTTCTCCGAATATGGTCCTGATTCTGCAGCGCCTGAGGAGGAAGTGGTTTATGACACTGTCAGATCACATCTGTGAGAGGGACAGAGGAGCCAGCGCTGGAGATGCCACAGATACTTTAAAGAAGAAGGTCTAGCTGGAGAAACTGGCCGAGGTTTGGAGCTAAAGTGCTCCAAGATGAATAATGTGAAAATAAGATCTTTAAACTGGTCCAGAATGTAAATATTTTTCTTTTACTGAGTGAAGCTTACCATGTCTGCATAGGATTTGTAAAAGAAAAGTACATCTTTGCTAAAATACAGAGGTGGCAACTTGTAACTCTAAATAATCCCCATTGACAGGCTCATAATTTTCCCTTAAAGGGGTTATGAAATGTTTCTTCCACATTCAAAGCAGCCTTTCTGGCTTTAGAAAAACTATGTTTATGTTTAGCTCTGTGCGCTCGATCCAATAGAGATGAAGATGACAGATGGCTTTCTTATGGAAGAGAAGCTTCATGACAAACTGCTCCGAAGGCTGACAGAATAAACGGAGTGAAGATGCACAGCGGTGTGCTAGAGATGGACAATATGGAGCAAATTAGGATAACTGACCACCAGAAAAAAAAACAACAAGCCATCCAATAAATTGTCCTTTAATTATTGAGGTAAGTGATAGTATTGTCATTTTGAGACAATTTTCAAGTAATATATTGATGATAGGGCAATTTTCCCTTTATTTACTGGCACATATAAACATTAATGTATTTTCTCCTGTAATATTTCCTCCTTGCATTTTTTCCCATCCTGCTTTCTCCTTTGTCCATTTTATTTTCCTCGTGTCTTTCTTTTTTCCTTCTGACTCTTTGAGATGTAAATTGGAAAACAGGGAAGGAGAAATGAAGACGAGTCTGGTGAGCTACAATAAGAGTAATCTTTTCTCCTGTTGGTCAACTTCAAAGCTCTCTGTGCTGACAAAGTATATGGAACAGTATATTGTGCAGCTCTCTATTTTCCATTTCAGGCTATGACAATATTAAATCAATCTACAGTGACACTTAGACATACATTTCAATTGTCTCTCCATTTTCTTATAAATTCCAATTTACCTGGATAAAATTCACTCCTACAATAAACCAACATCTGTATTTTATGTATGAAAGAGACAGTAAGGAACATGTGTTAACTCAAGGCCCAGGGGCCAAATCTGGCTTTTTATGTGTGAGAATCACATCAATATATAGAAGCTCCAAGATGAAGTAGTGTGCTTAAACATTAACTTATCAGTCAACATTTTGTGATTCCAACAATGTCAGGTTCAAACACTAGACATTTCTTACACACTGCAAAAAACAGAGACAAAGAGTCAGTAAATAGTTTTCACTCGCGAGGAGAGTGCTCAGAGAATGCTTCAGTTACAATCTCCGACCAACACTCTGAAGTTTCTCTGCTCACCTCGCTCTTTTATTGAATCAGAAAACGCCCTAGTTACAAGCAGCTTCAACAGCTAAACAGACTCTGTTGAAGCTTGACACAGCAAACTCTTATCCATATAAGATAACTTGAACAGCACATTCTCCTTGAGGTCGTTGGGGTGTGTTCTTGTTCTCTGCCGCTTATCTTCTGCAACAAGAAGTGAACGAACAACAGACAGAACAAACTTCTAAAAGAACCTCTAAAAGTGGCATAACATTATAAGCTTCATATAAGTAAGATTAATCAAATAATAATTCTAACATTTCCCTCCTGTTTATGCCATTTTTAGCCAGAGCTAGTCCTTACTCAATAACTTCTTTCGATTTTCTATTGGTAATTCATTAAGTGGTTCAAAACAGGTACACTCAGAGGGAAAAGGACACATTTCGCACTTTACATCAATAACATTGTATTTACAAGTTCAACATAGGAACATTTGAGTCAGGATACAAGTCTGGAAGGTTGAGAGACATTTCATCTTCTTCATCACTGGACTCAGCATCTGTTACATCTTTATTGTCGTCAGGAGGAAGGAGAGAATACATTTGTTCCTGCATCGGAGTGATGGCAGTGGTGATGAGCTTTTGTATTAAAGCTCTAATACAGGGAATACAACAACATCCACACAAGGTCAGTATTGCTGCAAACACAGCTATGGGAATTAAGACAGAGACTATTAGTTGTTGATATCGGCCAAATACATTACCCAAACCGTCCCACATTTCTGTATCAGCTCCAGAGTGGTCTTTCATCTTGCTGTTCAGGGCCCTCAAACCATCCAAGGCCTTGGTGAGGCTGCCATCCGCAGCGGTATTGTTGGGAATGAAGGTGCAGCACTGCTCCCCAAAAAGGGCGCAGACCCCACCCCTTTCTGCCAACAACATATCCACAGCAATGCGATTTTGGAAAGCCATCAGGGAGGTAGCTGACAGTTGCTCGTGGACGGCTGAGAAACCTTGCTCTGTTTTGTTACCTAACCTCTGGACATTGTAGTGGATGTAGTTTATTCTATCAACATTTTTATTTATAGTACACCACCAACAGATAGATGATTCAAAACCTGCATATATCTGATTTACCAACTTATATTCATCAGGTACACCACGTGGGACCCCAATACTATCTATGTATGTGGGATCATCGTCATCTTTCAGTGAGCGTTTCTGACGTTGGTGCCACACTGATGGAAGCACATTACCTAGTGAGTCAAGTAATTGTGGTACTGTCATAGGATATATTGAAACAGGTAACAGCAGAGTTACTACAGTGCACAAACCAGTAGTATTTGACGGCAGTTTGTCAAACAACCTGTTATCTCCACACCACCACCAGATGTCACTGCGGGATAATGGGTGGAAGTGCCGAGTTACATTTACTATAGTTGAACAATTTCCTGCTGTGAGAGTTCCTAATTTAGGTCCGTTACCAGAACGTTGGATGCAAGTGAAGTTATTTCGGGCCACATTTCTAGAGAAGACAGGTCTGTTTTTTCCAAGAGGGGAGAGTGGATATACTTCATCCCATACACTGCAATTTCCTGTAGGATTTGTTGCATTCATAAGTGGAATCAAACATTCATTTGGGAGCGTAGCTGGAACCACTCTCAAAAGTGGTCGTGGACCCATACATACCACACAATCCCCTTGTGGAACTTTTGCAGCCTGTTCTATCATTAGAAGCCAGTTGTTGCTTCGGCTGGTAACTCCTGTGGTTATTCTAATTAGCTCATCTACATCATCACCCTCTGCATTAAATACAGTTATTTCAGAACTTGCGAGTTTGGTTGAGTGTGGGCCCGCAACCATTATGACTGGGGCGGTGTTACTTGACTCTGTAAAGTTCTGGCACAGGGAAAACATTTTATAGGGGTCGTTTCCGCTTTTCTCAATCCATAAGGAAAAGTAGAAACAAGGAACATCATTTTCGAAAGGAATTGGATTGTTTGTGGTGTTTATGATTATTTTCAGCTCTTTATTGATTTTCCCCAGATGCATAACTTTAGCCCAGTACTGTGCTCGGTGTCTGTTCGTTGGATTTGGCCTCCAGCTGTCCCCCGTATAGGCAAAAACGTTGTTCCAGCTTACACTATAGTCTCGTGATGCCATATACCAATCATAACCTGCCCAGGCAGAGCCTGGGTAACCCCCTATCTCGATCTTATTTAGGTCTAGGGAAACCACAGTTGCCAATCTAGATGCATTAACACACAGGTATATTTCATCTACAACCACTTCACCTGACCCGCTGCATGGTTTGTCTATGTTCCTAACCTTAGAACCTTCTATAGATTTTACATATTCATCAAACTCTATATCAGCCGCGATGGAGTCGTCCCTCTTTTTCCTCGGCGTAACGTGTTCCTCTTTTATTTTTATTTCATACCAGAACAACAGGAGAGCTGCAATAATAATGACCGTAGCTCCTACACCAAAGATTACCTTATTTCTTTTAGTCATCATGTTTTATGTTTTGATTCCCTTCCTAAGAACCCCTCGGCAGAGTTGTGGACTATCTTCACCGGTTTGAGACAACTGTATACTAGAAATACAGTTCCCTTTGTACCACGGGCTTCCTCTGGGGGTCTAACTGAAGGTAGGCAAAACTTTGTTTATAAAAGGTAAAAAAGGCTGATGATCAAAAAACTTAGCAATACTGTAGCAGTGAAGGTTATTACCAAGAGAGTTATTTTAGTCATCTTTTTGTATTACCAGTTTACAATGTGCTAAGTGGATCCATGTGTTTCTTTCTGCTATCTTAACTGCAGTTCCTGTGGTCAACAAGACCTGATAGGGACCTTCCCACTTTGGTGATTTTCTCATATAGTTTTTTTCATATAGTCTGCTAAGTTAGGTTCATCCTCTGCTTCCCATTCATTCTTGAATAATGGAAGTCTGTACGGTCTCCCAAATAGTGTTTCATAAGGTGTTAGCCCTGATGTACTAGTGATGTTTATATACATTTTAACTAGGTCCAAACACCGTGTCCAGGGCCTTCCTGTTTCTTCCATACACTTCTTTAATCTATTTTTTATAGTACCATTCATTTTTTTTTTTTTTTACCAGTCCTGCACTTTGTGGGTGGTAGCTGCAGTGGTTTTTTTTTTTTAAGTTTATGTGGAAGGCAGTTCCTATGTTTTTTACCACTTGGTTCACAAAGTGTGTACCATTATCACTATAGATTTTTTCTGGTATTCCATATCTGGGTATTATGTCTTTACATAGGGCTTTTGCCACTGTTAGGGCATCTGGTGTTTTAGTTGGGAACAGTTCTATCCATTTTGAAAATGAATCTATGATCACTAGACAGTACTTTTTCCCTTCACTTTGATTTAGTTCTATAAAGTCCATGTGTATACTCTGGAAAGGATAGTTAGGTGTTGGAAACCTCCCTCGCTTTGGACGTAGATTACCTTGAGCATTGTGCTTAGCGCATATGAGGCAAGCTCTACAAAAATTTTTTTGAATATAGATTAAAACCATAGGTTGTATAATGCTGATTTACTAATCCTACCATCCCTCCTGTTGAGACATGTGTTTTCCCATGGCTCAATATTGCTGCCCATTTATATAGATTTTTTGGTAGGATTGGTTTTCCTTCTGGTCAGATGTATAAGTCATTTTTTACAGTTGCTCCACTTTTTTATCCAGGTTTTTTGTTCTAGTGTGCTTGCTTGTTTTTGCATGTCTTTCAATATTTCATTATCGATTTGTTCTTCTGTGGACCACAGTACTTCTTTTTCTCCCATTGCTGCTTGCTTAGCTGTTTTATCTGCAAATGCATTTCCCAGTGAAACAGAATCAGTATTAGAGGTGTGTGCTGCACATTTGCCTATTGCTAATGTTTTTGGGAGTTTTACTGCTTTTAAAAGTTCTTTTAGCAGATCTGCATGTGTAGCAGGTTTTCCTGTAGAGGTAACCATTCCCCTATTTTGCCAATATTGTGCGAAGGTATGAGTTGTAGCAAACGCATACTGGCTGTCTGTATAAATTGTCACATCTTTTCCTTTCATTAGTTTGCAGGCTTCTGTTAATGCTATTAGTTCAGCAGCCTGAGCCGAGAAATGTTGTGGTAACGCCGCAGCTTTTAGCACTTTGCTCGATGTTACCACAGCATATCCCGTTCTAGTTTTCCCAAATTGGTCTTTCTTAGAAGAACCATCCACATATACTGTGATTCCTTTTGTTAATGGGGTGTCTGTCAGATCCTCCCTACATTTTGCTGTAGTTGTTGCCAAGGCTTCACAATCATGTGGTTCTCCATCATCTAAGGTTGGCATAAGTGTTGCAGGATTGAGAATTGTACACCGCTCTATTGTTAAATGTGGTTGAGACAACAGGATGGACATGCAAGACAAATGCCTTGCTGGTGACAGAAATGTCATGTTTGTTTGTAATAATAATGCAGATACTGCATGTGGCACTTTAAGTATTAGCTCATGAAAAAGGACCACTTCTGCACTTGCGGTCACTGCCATTGAGGCTGCAACTACAGCTCTAATGCATGGAGGCTGAGCACAGGTTACTGCGTCCATTTTAGCAGAATAAAAAGCTATGGGTTTCATCTTATCTCCGTGTTTTTGGGACAAAACCGAGGTCATAAATTTATCTCTGCTATCAACCATTTGGACAAACGGCTTCTTGTAATCTGGAAGAGCTAGTGTTCCACTTCCCACTAATTCTTGTTTTATTTTACAGAATGCTTCTTCACTTTCTGTGGTCCAACTCAGTTTATCTGTCATTTTCATTTCTGTAGTATAGATTAGTGCACTCAGAGGCGCAACTATCTCAGCATAATTTGGCACCCAACTTCTACAGTAGTTTGTCAGCCCTAAGAATGACATCATTTGTTTTTTTGTCTGTGGCTTTGGAGCCTGTAGTATTGCTGTTTTTCTATCCTGTATTACTGTACGGCCCCCAGATGCTAGTTGGTGACCTAGATACTTTACTGCTGGCTGTACTAATTGGAGTTTATTTTTGTTGACCTTGTGTCCTTGTAGTAATAAGTGTTTCAATAGTGCCAGAGAGTCTATCAAACAATCTTCTTTGGTTTTTTGATGCTAGTAGAATGTCACCTACATACAACAGGATTTGGCTCCCTTTTGGGGGTTCAAAGGTGGAGAGGCTGGCTGACATTGCTTGTGAGTAGATTCCCTTTTATCATCAAAGTCACCTCTGGCCTGTATCTCTCCTCGAAAAATAAGTACTCTTAAATTCAAAATTTCCTCTTCCCCTGTTTCAAGATCCTTTTCTTTCTCAACATCATCTAGTCATGCTGATTGTTGGTGTTGGGAACTTCTACAGTCCTTTATTAGATGGCCCTCTTTTCCACACTTCCAACAAGCTCGAGTTTCTGGGTGTGGACCAAATCCTCGCCCCCTGCTCCGTCCTCTCCCACGTCCTCTGCTTCTACCTCTGTCCCTTCCTCCCTGGTAGAAAACCTCTGTTTCCTCCCCTTGGAAAAAGGTAGAAACCGGTGTGGATTTCTGTTTTCCTTTGGTCACTTTTTCTGCATGTAAGGCATGGTTAATGTAGTCTCCGAGTGTACTATTACCCATCCCTATGAAGTGTTTCAAAATCCATCCATTTATTTCTGGTCTAGATCCTGCATGTAATACATTTTTTAACTGCTGTCTGTAAACACCCTGCTCATTATTGTCCTCCTGTAGTCCACTATGGGTTTTAAACACCTTTTCCATTCTCACTCTAAAATCATCAAATGATTCCTCAGGCTTCTGTTTGCATCTACCGATTTCTGTATAGTTAGCCTGTCTATGGTACCTAGCTCTGATCCTGGTGAGCAACTCTCCCACTTTAGTATTCAGGTTTTCACTCCCCTGTTCCTCTGTTACTGGAGGGTCGCGTTGTCTATTTAAAGGATCATAATTTCCCTTTACATGATGCCAGTCGGGCCCTATAACCTGCATCCAGACCTGTTGTGTTTCGGCACCGTTTAGATAGTAGGTTTTTCTAAGATTCTCCATGTCCTCCAAACATTGTTCTAAATCTTCTCTAGGATGTGGAATGCCACCTACTGCTCTCCTTATATATATACCTGTGGTACTTAACCTGCCATTAAAATCGTACTGCTTTACCCAGTAACAAAGCGGTTTTACTGCATCCTCATTTATTTTTTCAACTCTTTTCCAATCCTTACTAGACAGGTCTTCTAAGACCTTCTGTTTATGTTTGCTTCCCCCTTTACCCATTTTGAACTAAATTTAGTCCAGTGTGGTCTCAACACCTGCTGTGTTCTAAACACTGGAAAATTTCAACAGGATGGTGATAAATAGATTGTGGTAAAACTCACTTCAACTCAGAGAGCGGAGTTTTCTTGTCTACAAACATCCACAAAATCTCACCATTTGTTCCCCGTTGTTTTGGTATAAAACTGTTTATCTAGTGATATTCAGTTTTCATTCACTCACACACACTTTCACACTTTTAAGTAGGACGCTCCTGTCCTTCGCGGAATTTAACTACCTAGTAGAGGACTCCCGCCGTCCTTTAGCAGGGGACGCCGCCGTCCCATACAGCATTTAACTAACTCAGAGAATTTAACTAACTTTTTCGACGTTTTAATGATGTAATGTTTATTATTATTATTATTATTTTTATTTCTCTCTTTCTCACTGATTTTTTCTGTTTTTATTTTAATTATGTAAAGCACTTTGAAATGCCTTGCTGCCGAAATGTGCCATACAAATAAAATTTGATTGATTTATTGATTGATAGAGTTAGGGGAGTCTGCCCTCCCGCGGACTTTAACTGCTTTTATTTTACCTGATAGTGCCTAGGATTCTCAGGGTTTTAATTTCTTACCAGAGGACGCCGCCGTCCCACACAGATTTTAACTTATAGTTAGAGGAGTCTGGCCTCCCGCGGACTTTAACTGGTTTTATTCCAATTTTTTACCGTTCCCCATACATACTGGTTTTAAACTGAAACTACTCACTGTGTCTCCAGTCTCTGAGGAAAACCGTCAACCGTCGGACTCCAGCTCGTGAGAAAAAAGGACCAGTCCCGGAAAGGGTCTTAAATGCTGTGCACAGGCTTCCTGGTTTTTTTACTCACCCTCTGGAATCGTCTGGTATATCGGTATCCGGCTCGAAGGACCAATTAAATGTCAGGTTCAAACACTAGACATTTCTTACACACTGCAAAAAACAGAGACAAAGAGTCAGTAAATAGTTTTCACTCGCGAGGAGAGTGCTCAGAGAATGCTTCAGTTACAATCTCCGACCAACACTCTGAAGTTTCTCTGCTCACCTCGCTCTTTTATTGAATCAGAAAACGCCCTAGTTACAAGCAGCTTCAACAGCTAAACAGACTCTGTTGAAGCTTGACACAGCAAACTCTTATCCATATAAGATAACTTGAACAGCACATTCTCCTCGAGGTCGTTGGGGTGTGTTCTTGTTCTCTGCCGCTTATCTTCTGCAACAAGAAGTGAACGAACAACAGACAGAACAAACTTCTAAAAGAACCTCTAAAAGTGGCATAACATTATAAGCTTCATATAAGTAAGATTAATCAAATAATAATTCTAACAGAAATGCAAGACAGTTTATAAAGCCGCTCAATACACAAATGTCTTTACATGCCAAACACCCTAAGTCACCCGCTCCCTCTGCTTTCTCTTTTCTTTCTCCGAATATGGTCCTGATTCTGCAGCGCCTGAGGAGGAAGTGGTTTATGACACTGTCAGATCACATCTGTGAGAGGGACAGAGGAGCCAGCGCTGGAGATGCCACAGATACTTTAAAGAAGAAGGTCTAGCTGGAGAAACTGGCCGAGGTTTGGAGCTAAAGTGCTCCAAGATGAATAATGTGAAAATAAGATCTTTAAACTGGTCCAGAATGTAAATATTTTTCTTTTACTGAGTGAAGCTTACCATGTCTGCATAGGATTTGTAAAAGAAAAGTACATCTTTGCTAAAATACAGAGGTGGCAACTTGTAACTCTAAATAATCCCCATTGACAGGCTCATAATTTTCCCTTAAAGGGGTTATGAAATGTTTCTTCCACATTCAAAGCAGCCTTTCTGGCTTTAGAAAAACTATGTTTATGTTTAGCTCTGTGCGCTCGATCCAATAGAGATGAAGATGACAGATGGCTTTCTTATGGAAGAGAAGCTTCATGACAAACTGCTCCGAAGGCTGACAGAATAAACGGAGTGAAGATGCACAGCGGTGTGCTTGGAGATGGACAATATGGAGCAAATTAGGATAACTGACCACCAGGAAAAAAAACAACAAGCCACCCAATAAATTGTCCCTTTAATTATTGAGGTAAGTGATAGTATTGTCATTTTGAGACAATTTTCAAGTAATATATTGATGTTAGGGCAATTTTCCCTTTATTTACTGGCACATATAAACATTAATGTATTTTCTCCTGTAATATTTCCTCCTTGCATTTTTTTTCCATCCTGCTTTCTCCTTTGTCCATTTTATTTTCCTCATGCCTTTTCTTTTTCCTTCTGACTCTTTGAGATGTAAATTGGAAAACAGGGAAGGAGAAATGAAGACGAGTCTGGTGAGCTACAATAAGAGTAATCTTTTCTCCTGTTGGTCAACTTCAAAGCTCTCTGTGCTGACAAAGTATATGGAACAGTATATTGTGCAGCTCTCTATTTTCCATTTCAGGGTATGACAATATTAAATCAATCTACAGTGACACTTAGACATACATTTCAATTTGTCTCTCCATTTTCTTATAAATTCCAATTTACCTGGATAAAATTCACTCCTACAATAAACCAACATCTGTATTTTATGTATGAAAGAGACAGTAAGGAACATGTGTTAAACTCAAGGCCCAGGGGCCAAATCTGTCTTTTTATGTGTGAGAATCACATCAATATATAGAAGCTCCAAGATGAAAGTAGTGTGCTTAAACATTAACTTATCAGTCAACATTTTGTGATTCCGACAATTCACATAAAACCAACAGATTCCTACACTTTTTCAAGCTGATGCATAATTGTGAGTTTATTGCATATTTTTCACAAAAATGGTCAAAAACATTGGGTTTGGTCATGTTAACTCCCACCTGCAGGTGGCAGTATTTCTTACTTCTACTACAGTCATGGCTTTTTTTTTTGTTTGTTTGTTTTGAGAATGAGTCAAATGTTAATATTTACAAAGTGCTTCAGTTTTTATAATGGCAATTTGCATATACTCCAGAATGTTATAAAGAGTGATCAGCTTAACAGCAATTAATTGCAAAGTCAATATTTGCCTAGAAAACAAACTTTATCCCCCAAAACACATTTCAACTCCATTGCAGCCTTAAAAGGACCAGCTAACATCGTTTCAGTGATTGCTCCATTAACACAGGTGTGGGTGTTGATGAGGACGGGGCTGGAGATCAATCTGTCATGATTAAGTAAGAATGACACCACTGGACACTTTAAAAAGAGGCTGGTGCTTGGCATCATTGTCTCTCTTCTGTGAACCATGGTTATCTCTAAAGAAACACATGCAGTCATCATTGCGCAGCACAAAAATGGCCTAACAGGGACGAGTATCGCAGCTAGAAAGAGTATCGCAGCTAGAAAGATTGCACCTCAGTCAACAATCTATCGCATCATCAAGAACTTCTAGGAGAGAGGTTCCATTGTTGCCAAAAAGGCTCCAGGGCGCCCAAGAAAGACCAGCAAGCGCCAGGACCGTCTCTTCAAAGTGTTTCAGCTGCGAGATCGGGCTACCAGCAGTGCAGAGCTTGCTCAGGAATGGCAGCAGGCAGGTATGAGTGCATCTGCACGCACTGTGAGGCGGAGACTCTTGGAGCAAGGCCTGGTCTCAAGGAGGGCAGCAAAGAAGCCACTTCTCTCCAGGAAAAACATCAGGGACAGACTGATATTCTGCAAAAAGTACAGGGAGTGGACTGCTGAGGACTGGGGTGAAGTCATTTTCTCTGATGAATCCCCTTTCCGATTGTTTGGGACATCTGGAAAACAGCTTGTTCGGAGAAGACGAGGTGAGCGCTACCACCAGGCTAGTCTCATGCCAACTGTGAAGCATCCTGAAACCATTCATGTGTGGGGTTGCTTCTCAGTCAAGGGAGTCGGCTCTCTCACAGTCTTGCCTAAAAACACAGCCATGAATAAAGAATGGTACCAGAATGTCCTCCGAGAGCAGTTTGGTGATGAACAATACCTTTTCCAGCATGAAGGAGCACCTTGCTATAAAGCAAAGGTGATAACTAACTGACTCAGGGAACAAAACAGAGAGCTTTTGGGTCCATGGCCTGGAAACTCCCCAGATCTTAATCCCATTGAAAACTTGTGGTCAATCATCAAGAGACAGGTGGACAAACAAAAACCTAGGAATTCTGACAAAATGCAAGCCTTGATTGTGCAAGAATGGACTGCTATCAGTCAGGATTTGGTCCAGAAGTTGATTGAGGGCATGCCAGGGAGAATTGCAGAGGTCCTGAAGAAGAGGGGTCAACACTGCAAATATTGACTTGCTGCCTTAACTCATTCTAACTGTCAATAAAAGCTTTTGTTACTCATAATATGATTGCAATTGTATTTCTGTATGTGATGAAAACATCTGACATACACACATGAAAACCAGAGGGCAGCAGATCATGTGAAAATGTAATATTTGTGTCATTCTCAAAACTTTTGGCCATGACTGTATATTGTTGCCTCAGCCTGACTTGAGGGGTAGTTATTGTCTATAATCGATATAACGAATAACAAAAGGTCACATTTATCTTACAGCGCAAATATCACAAAATTTCTTGCAAATATTTCTAAATCAGTGATTCTTATTGCAAAAAAAATCACAAAAACAATTGTTAAATTTTAAGATGTGCTTATCAAATGGAGACACAGATACTTATTAATATTTTAACAGTTTTTGAGAACACTCATGATCTTGATATAGCCCAAAATGAAAATGATGTTTACATCCCTGCATTATTTTACATAACAGATAAAGGGCTGAATCTACAACAATTTGTGTTTCAGTTTAATTTGGTACATCTACAGCACAATTCTCAAGCTGAATTTGAGAACAAAGCTCAAATCTGAGGACGTTTTGTTATTATATAAGAGTGGAGCGCACTGTACTAAAGAGTTACAGTGAGCTGGTCTAAGGTCATAAACAGCAGTTCAAACATTTATCTCATGCTAACGAAGCAGCTTAAGTTAAGCTGCAAATGCCAACAAATACAAACACACACACACATACACAAGCACAAAACAAAATGAAAATGAGGAATAAATCAAATCAATGCTTCACATACTAACCCAAGTCACGTGTAATCCTACATGCAATCATGGCTTCATCCACAGAGGACCATATTGGTCAGCATCTGTGCCAGCGCTCCATTGACCCATATCTTGCTCTTGCCCAGAAGTCAAATGCCTCTCAGTATCTCTCTGACTCACTCTCAGGAGGCTCATCACTGCTACTAACTGCTGACAGACACCCCAAATGTGCTCTAAATATCATGGACACTGCTTTGTTTTTTATAATTACTGCATGTTTTCTGTTAAGAATAAAATATTCATTGTTTCTTTTATGGGTTGCACAGTGGCGCAGTTGGTAGAGCTGTTGCTTTGCAGCAAGAAGGTTCTGGGTTCGATTCCCGGTCTTTCTGCATGGAGTTTGCATGTTCTCCCTGTGCATGCGTGGGTTTTCTCCAGGTACTCCGGTTTCCTCCCAGTCCAAAAACATGACTGTCAGGTTAATTGGTCTCTCCAAATTGTCCCTAGGTGTGTGTGTGTGTGTGTGTGTGTGCATGGTTGTTTGTCCTGTGTGTCTCTGTGTTGCCCTGCAACATACTGGCGACCTGTCCAGGGTGACCCCGCCTCTCGCCTGGAACGTTAGCTGGAGATGGACACCAGCACCACTCCTGACCCCACTGAGGGACAAGGGTGTAAAGAAAATAGATGGATGTTTCTTTTACTCTCTACAGTTTTCAGTGTGTTTTAGTCTTTTTTTGCATCTTCAACACGAGTATTAATACAACAGTGGATTGATCTTTATGATAGGGTTTGTGAATCTTATGATCTTATGAAGCTTATGATAGTGAACATGGAGCTGTAGCTGTTAATTCCTCCAAATTATGGATTTTCTCCCATCCATGTTCGTGTGAGTTTTAGACCCATCTGTGGAAGCCCATTTTCCCTTTTAATATGGGAAAATGTCTTGTTATAAGTGAAATAATCTGCCAGAGAATCTAATGCTTTTTCTGATGAATATTATAGAATTATTGACGTAAAACAAGCTCCTATATCTTGCTGAAAAGTTATACTTGTAAGTTAGTTTTGTCTTATTTTAAGTGTACTAAGATATTTGCACTAGAAATGACATCAAAATACTTGATAAGATTTCGTGTTTTTCCAGTGTGAGCAATTCAAATTTTCCAGGTTAGAAGTAAGAAATTCCAACCTTCAGGTACAAATTTAATGCACCTGGAAAGACACAGCCAGACTCACACTCAGGGGTGACAGGCTGGCAGACGCCACTCAGTGTAATCCTTCAGAAACTGCATAAAGCAAAAATAATCGCATCAAATCAACTCAGCTTATGATAGAAATGCTGTCTTCTGACATGCAGAGCTTGGGGTTAAAAGGACAGCTATAGGATGAAGGTCGTGTCCACAACAGGAGATAAATCTCTTAGTCCTGTTGTCCTCTGACTTGAGGTCCCCTGAGGTCATAAATCCTTGACTTTGTTCTTTTATTGCTGGTAGATCTGACCTCTCAGGGATATTTGTCTTCGCAGCATTTTATTTTAATTCAGTGCTTTTTGAATTTGTGAGAGAATTGCATAGACGTGTGAACTAATTAATATCAGTATCATCTGTTCCAGTCAGGAAGCTGCTTGCCATTCTGCATAAATCTGCATGGTAATCTTTGCAGCTGCTCACTAATTGGAAATCTTCCTTCAGTGATTGGTTGGTTCATCCATTTTATGATTATGGGAATTGCATTCTAAATCATCTTTTAATCTGATAGGGCCTGTCACTGTCTTCTGTGTTTAAATGTACATGGCGCTACATTAAACACAAATATATTCCATTGGAATAACTGCAAATCTAATTTTCTAATATTTTCAAGCTCAAACCAATCATTTTCTAACCTGATGCTGACAAAAGAAGACTTTCAGTACAGACTGTCCTTTCATTAAATGCAAATTCAGGACAGCAGCCCCTCAGTAGTCACAATCAGAGTATTAGAAATCACTGGCAGCAGATATCACCTTCCCCCCCAATCTGCAGCAGCTCTAATCCTGACTCAAGACTCCACAGACACACTCTCATTGTTAAAGGTGACCTATTCTGCTTCCTTTTACATGTTAGGATAGGTCTATGGGCTTCACAAAACATGTTCATTACATTTTTTGTACCAAATTCTTTGATAATGAGATTTCAGTCTGGTCAGTTTTGCCTATTTTGAGCTCCTTTCAGAACAAGCTGTTTCAGGGCCACTTTAAATCAAAATAAGCTGCTGCTGGCCACACCCCCTTCTCAATGTTTACACTCACACGTGAAAATGGCTGCAAACAAATACAAAATTATACAACCGTATATTTCTGAAAACCAACAAGAATGCAGCAAGTGGTTTCTCAATGATAAGTCAACAACAAAACATTTCTCTTTCCCAGCAGCCATTGTACAGCAAATACAGCAGTGAAACCAGCTGAGCAAAGGTGCTGGAGCTCCACTGCTTGGGTTGCTAGGTAACGGGGCAGGGCTTGGTTAGGGTTGCTAGGTAACGGCGCAGTGCCTGTCAAATGTGACTCAACAATTAACTTAATCACAAAAATGGATGGAGGGTTTTTTAAAGTGCCTGGGTTGTTTTTAGAAGAAGCTGAGAACCAAATGAAAGTATAAAAACCACTAAGTGTGTTGGCTAAGCATAGAGTAGATCTGAATGCAATCTCTGATCACAGCATATTTTTATCAATTGTTCTCTTAATTTAACAGTAACTTTTTACTGCAGTGACTCTACTGAACCCTGGGTTCATAAAAGAACTGGACTGTTCATGGACAATTTGAAAACACTGGGGGTGTGGGTGGGGTAATATCTAAAATCAACTCTCTTGAGCTTTACATCATGCTATAATTATATTCCCTCATCCCAAACATACTTGGAGCGCTGCTTTGATTCTTTCATGCATATTTGTTAATCTTTCTAGGATTCCTAAATGCTTCCTTCGCACCTTCCCCACTTAGCTCCTCCAAATTAGTGGCACCAGTATTAAGCAAACACCTGGTGTGCATATGCTGAGCTCCTCATGCAAACTTCTCATTTACAACTTTCCTAAGAAAAGTTGCAAATGTGAAGCATTTTTGTGGTGATGTGCTGAAGACAGAGTGTCAGAGAAGGAGCTTCTTAAAGAGACAGAGGACTAATTTCAATGTGTTAAAATGAGAAATCAAATTCCTTTGAAGTTATGTTTGAGACATACAGTATTTTTATACCAACTGAAAGTAATAGTTTCTTGATTGTGTCTGGAAAATACATTCTTTTTTTTTAAAAAGTATACATTTGTGAATAAATTAAACAAGGTGAGTTTTGTACCTGCAGAAAATCTCCTCGCCATCCAGCTGGTAGCACTGTCCTCCGTTGAGGCAATAGTTGGGCTGCATCTCACAGGCAGAGCGGCAGCTTCCATTGATCAGCTGGTAGCCCACTCTGCACCCATTAGGCGAAACGTTAGGTGCAGCACCAGGATATGGTCCCCCAGGGATGAAGGATCCAGACCCAGGGACCCGAGGCCTGGAGCGAGCAGGAGACCCCGCAGCCTCTCTGAGGTCTTCCTCGGTCTCATAGGCATCGGTTGTGGTGCTGTAGCTGTACTCGTCAACAGTGGTAGTCATGCCGTCGTCATAGGGTGTAAGGTAGTCGTAGTTTTCTGGCATTGCCCAGGAAGTTGCCTCTGCGCCTTGCAGCTCGTGGGCCAGAGATGATGGAGAGGGAGGGGCGAGGTTAAGGTTACGCCCACGAGAGGATGGATCAAAGAAGTCCACGTGAAGGACGTCCAGGTTGGAGGGGTGGGTGGCAGCTGCTGGCGAGGCAGTAGTGGTGGTGAGGTGGTCCAGGTCAAACATGGCAGTTTCCTTGACATGGATCCAAGGTGGGTCGGTATGTGGCAGACCCTCCTCCTCTTCATCCCCTTCTTCCTCTCCTTTCACGACGTCCTCTCTGAGTGGGTTGCCAGGCAACAGAAGATCCGTCTCAGCCGAATCGGGGATGATCTGGGGCGTCGCTGCCACGCTCACTTTCTCCACCGTGGGAGCAGGAAACATGCCGCTGCTCTCAGCGTCGTCCTTGTCGTCGCGAGGCATACGACCCGCCCTCTGGGTCACGGAGCCGGTCGGAGCAGAAGTGGCAGAGGTGCTCATCCCGGTTACTGTTGCCATGACATCATTAACCTTTACAGGGCCGTCCTCCTCTTCGATGACTGGAGAAGTGGTATTGACTTTATTGTCTGGCTCAGTAGCATTTACACCAAGAACCATCCCTGCAAAGAGAGAAAAAAGTCTTTTAGTATTGTTTGACAAAAAAAATACTTACACCATGAAGCACAATGTCAAAAGTTTTTTTTTTTTTTTGGTTTGTAAATAATTAGAGCTGCCTATTGTTTCACTATGTTAAAGACTTGTCAGCTTGTACAAATCCCACCTTATAAATTCAATCTTGACAGGAAGATTTGTGAAGATTTCTAAATGCAACAAAATTCACACTGATTTTGATTTATTCTAACAAAAGTTGTTTGTGTCAACTACAGAAAATAATTGTAGTTCTTAACTTCAACTACATGGTTAAAGACAAAGTGGAACAAAAGGACAGCACACTTACACGTGCCCTATTTTCAATTATTCTTTTTAATCGTGTGGGAACTAAAGGCGCATTGCTGCAGTTTTCGGAGACGAATCCAACTGTGTTCTTGCCAAATAAAAAACTCTCAGCAGCTCAACGGGTGGTCTGGGTTCTGTCTGCTTCTATTCTTAAGGATGCTTCATACATTTTTAAAAGAAGAGAGAAAGCTGGATTGGAGTTGCACCATGAAAGCACCCACACTCTGCTCCTATAAAGCTGTGCTGCTGGGACGTGCAGAGAACAAAGTCTGGCACCGTCCAGAAAAAGATGCTGCCTTGATGGCAATGTTTGCCAAGTGAGAGGTCCACTATAGCCCACCACATCATTAGAGATGCTTTAAGAAATCAGAGATGGTTCTTTTACCAATCAGTGAACATACCGCAAGAAAGAACTAACAACAGTTTGCAGTGTGGAAGCTGTTACTTTGGGAGGAGGAATCAGTTACTGATTTTTGTTATCAGCTGTGTTTAGATTTAAGAAGGCATTTGAAAAAGAAACTGTATCCTCTACAGAAAGTACAAACATGTATGTAGTTCACTTATACTGCAAGTAAGTGATAGTCAGAGAGTAAGAATTTCACCAGATAACAGGAAGCCAGAATAAAAAACAGCAAAGTTGTTTCTTTTTACCATTTTATCTTTCAGTCTCTGTCTGTTATGCACCAGGCTGGATGTGGAAACTGCTACTAAAGACAGCATAAAACCCCAACTCCATAATCATTTTGTCTTTGTTTTATATAATGCTTAATTATTTCTCTTCTGCCATGAGTGGTAATTAGTTATTTATAATTAATGGTCACTTATGGAAGAAAAGCTAGAAAAAAAGTATTTGTTTGCTCATGAAAAGAAATCAGAACTAGTCAAAAATGTGTAACGTCAAATCTGTATAGAAATCTGTCACGAAATAATGTGAAACTCTGTTATACAATAAATAATAATAATAATAATAATAATAATAATAATAATAATAATAATAATAATAATAATAATAATAATAATAATAATAATAATAATACAAATGCAACCCTTACACCATCAAAACCCCTGAGTTTTATCTAAAAATTCACTGTCAAATTTTCCTAGGAACTAAAAACACTGAAAGATTAACATATGTGACACCAGAAATGTCTTTATGTCTGCAGAGTATAACAGATACTGAAAAATAATTATAAATGAAAAATGAAATCTGGGAACCAGAAGCTTAAAATGAATGAATGATTTCAATATAATCTAAATCCTCTAATACCCAGAGCAAACTGTTCTAATAAAGAAAACATGGAAAAACAGCCTACAAACAAAATTTCACTCAATTATTTTTGATTATGATTTAAACCATCATAAAAAGTTCATGATGGTTTTTTAAATGGTACAAAAACAAAAAAACCTTAGCATTTTTTCATAATCTCTGATTAGAAGACAAGTCTAAAATCTGAAAATGAAAAGCAAAACAACAAAACTAAGAGTAATTTAACACAACACTAAAACATAAACATTACAGGAAACTGTTATGTTATGTCATTCATTGTGATTCTTTCTTTAAAACACCTCCTTGTCAAGCATCCCCTGGTTTGCCACATTGTTACTTCTTGCTTTAAACTCTTGCAGATTACTTCTGGGGGATGAAACAAATTAAAATGACACACAATTGGCTGTATCCTCCAGTTGATTACTTCATCTGATGGCGGCTCGGGGACCCATGCAAACAAAAAAGCAGCTTTTAGGGTCGCTCCCACTTCTGGATTAAAGGAATAATTCACTAATGTACTTCAATGGCGTGTATCTGGGATTAGGGATTACTGGTTTGAAGAGGGAATGGATTTTGGGGTTCACTTTAGGGATGGGGGCTGATGATCTCAGAGAGACTCAGACAAAACAATGTCTGGACAGATGTAGGAGAGCTGTAACCTAAATAAGAATAGATAACACCAAATAAACTGATCATCAACAGATATAACTGTAACAATGGTCCCCAGTTGTTTTCACAACTCGTAGTCCAGTCAGAATCGCAGCGTAACTCAGCTGGTACTGTTTGCTTCACGCTGCACAGTGTCAAACAAATCAAACACTTAGAAAGACCTGTTTCTCAACTTGTCCAGTGGTGGCGCCGCACCAAGAACCACTGAAGGAAACAACATAAAAATCCCAGAAGAAGACATGAGAGCAACTTCCTTCTTCATGAAATGCAAAGAAAAATAGAGTCAGATTTTAGCAGGTGGAGGATTTTATGATATATTTCTCCCGCTAGAGCGACTTTGGTTGTATTTACCCAGAATGCTCTGCTTTTGGAGCATCTGCTTGACGTTCACACATGCATTCGAACCAGACCAGAATTCATGTCAACCGAATGAAGATCTAGGTTTGACTTTCCATTCGTTTTTTTTGTTTGTTGTGTTTTTTTTGTTGTACTTTATGGATAGCCTCAGTTAGCAAAACATCCTCATTTGTTCTAATGAAAACATTAAAAATGTTTGCATTCGAGACACAATAATTTACCAAACTACACATTTAGCAGCCAATAAGCCTATTTGGATTTTATGGTTTCATATTAATCATCTGGAGGATCTTTGAACATGTTTCTTTATTTGTGAACATTCTGTACACATCTCAGCAGGAAGGATTTACCTCGACTGGCAAGAAAATAAAATCAAGGACCTCCTGTGAGTTGGCTTTAAACATAAATTTGTAGGTTTAAAGAGTTTTTCTCTATCACGCTGAGCTAATCAGCTTCTTGTGCTCCAAGGGTAGAAACCCTGTGAACATCAGCCTTGGTCTGGATGTTGATTCTTGTACTCTTTTAGTTCCAATTTCTCTGCCTAAAACCAGGTCATAATTAACTTCAGCAGTTAACGCTTCTCTATTTCACCTTTTTTAAACACAAACTGCCAAAAAATCATATAATTTGTCTTCTGACAGGCTTATTTATTGTACTTATTTATTTTTTGCCAATTCCACTCAGGGGCTGGATTTATGCAAAAATAAATATCTACCGAAAGGTCCGTTAGGAATGTTTACTTTGAGCAAACGTAAGCCTAATTTTAGGCTACATATTAATAACTTGAGTTTATTTTTTCTGTGTTAGTGAGCAGAACCAAAAGAGCTAAACGGATGTTTAGCTAAGGTTTCATAGACTCGACAGCTTGAATAAACACTGTAGTGGGTCGGGCTACCTTGTAGTGTCAAGACAGATTTGGTAAAAAAAAAAAAACAATAAGGGAAAGTTAGCTATTACTTCAACAACTCACTTTTTTAACTTGGCACAACAAACTCAATCCAACTGAGGCACCAAATTGGACAGACTGCAACAAAAAATCTATAAAACATATTTTTACACTAACTGTTCCAACTTCATTATTCAATGTCTAAAGAACAGAAAACTATATTAATACTATAACATTATAGTATTAATAATGTTAACATAGCTATTAGCATTAATAGCTATGTTAATAGCTATTAACATAGCTATTAACATAGCTATTAACATAGCTATTAACATTAATAGCTATGTTAATAGATAGCTATTAACATAGCTATTAATGTTAATAGCTATGTTAATCTATGTTATTAGCTTCATTTCTGTCTGCAATAAAATCTGTTTGACTGATGTTTAACATAAAAAAAGATCATTATACCCACAAAATAAACCATCCAACATATGAGCAAAAGTAAAAATTAGAAGTTCCTGTTTCAGATGGGCAAAAAGTAACCAGTGGTTGGGGGTTCAAGCCATCATGATCTCCTGCTGTGAGCTGCAAATGCACTGCTGGTCCCATAAGAAGCTTTGTTTGATAACCTCCTCCTAACAGCATATGTGAGGATCATTGCTGACTGCTGTTAAGTTTAGTCTTGATAATATGTTTGTCAATGCAGGGGCAACTCACTGGGTACAACCTTCACTAAAGTTATGAATGCATGTTCTGGAGAGAATGATGTGGAAAAACAAAACCAGCACAGCTTTTTGAGCCTCTTTAACTGCAGTTTATTTTCCCATTTCCCTTGCCAGTCACAAGTTACAGTCTATATAGCCAAGTTTATTTCTATATCCCATTTCAGCAACAAGGCAATTAAAGTGCTGTGCACCATAAAAACACAACACAGTCAGCAATTATGAAGCAAGCAGTAATCATCTTCTTTTGTCAAATGCCATCATCAAAATGATCAAATTGGATGAAATTCCTATACACAGGAATTAGCTGCTAAGAATTTTATCATTTTGAGATGGCAAAGTGACATAACAACTTAACAAAAATGTTACTCATAAAAGACAAAGCAATGACAAATATCTTATATGTAGATTCTTTAAAATAAACAAGTAATATATTTCATTAAATTTAGATAAGGGGGAGGATTAAATAAGTGCCCACTTCTTCCTACTCCTTTTCTAACAGAAGTAGTGGTAAACTAATTATTTTGTTCTTGGCTATGTATGTACACGTTTTCTCTGTCCTACTGAATGTGCTTGGTTTTTGTTTTAAAAACCTGTTTGAAAAAAATAAATCAGATAATATCAAAAAACCATCAAAAAAGAGCAACAAAGATCCAAGGCATTTATAGTTATGTTTTAAAACATCTTTTAAGATGCTGAAGATGCTAATTTGGTTTACTTCTAAATGGTAATAAAGATTTAATTTGGTAAAAACTGGTTTTACAGCGTGCAAAACCTGCTAATAAAAACATTTGTACTAATGAAATGAAATTCTGTTGAAAACTTCCTCATATCTCAAGGCGTTCAGAGGAACATTAAACTCTGAGCCAGTGAAAGGACATAAGCACTTTGGATTAATTGTGACATTTAGGAGGCTTTTAGGGCGCATCACTAAAATTACACTGCAGTCGTTAAGTTTAAACTGGATATATGCTTTTAGTTTACGTTTATGCTTCGGTTGGGGAAAGATCTGTTCCATAGATGAGAAATACTGTTAAGATGAGACTTTTATAAGGAAGGTCTTGGTCAAAGTCTTGCCTAAAAGATTTATCACTACATTAGCATGTAACTATTTTCTTGTTGTTACTATCATCCAGTGGGCTATCTGTGCAAAAAAAAAAATGGCAGGAAAAATGTGAGTTTATTGAAAATATTTTGGGTTCAACTCGATGTTAATCTATCCAGCAGCCTCACAATCCACTGCTGTTTAATGCATCAGCTGAGCAGCCAGGAGATAAAACACAAAAACATATTCTTTTTAACTCTAACATGTATAAATACAACTTTATCAGTCAACACATGCTTGTTTCTCCATTAGGAACTGAATATTGAAGCCAAAAAAAGTTCTGGTTTTAATGTGCGACTAAAAGTGATGTACCAATTTCACTTCTGCTCCTCATGCTGCAACCGGAACCAGTTAGATGAGAGCAAAACTACCAGGGATTGTAAGTTAGTGTAGGAAAGTCTCCCATACATTAGAGAGTGATGACAGATTATGATGGGAAGAGGTGGAGATGAGCGATGGGGAGAAGAGGAGCATAATGACACAGAGACAGCAAAGAATAGAGACAGAAAGATAAAGAGAGGGAGTAGGTGACATTTGCTGTGATTGATGGGAAAAGATGGTGAGAGAGACTGAAGGCAGAAAGAAGAGGAGTCTTTCATGGCCTCTGATAGACTTTCTGACTTTAGCTTTCACTGTGACAGTCTGTCAGCTGCCAGGAATGAATCATAACCCAGAGATCTTTTATCTGCACTCAGAGGACACATTCCCTCAGTTTGATTAAATTACAGCACCATCCTGGTTCAAAGGGTAATTGTTGCTAAAAGATGCTGCTTTTTGTCTGGACTCCTGTGACTTTTGTGGACACATAAGGCAAATCTCATCACATCTGGATACCCAAAACAACACAACTCAGAAGCTATTATATCAACAAACAGGTTTTTATGTATAGTTTGACTCGAATGCAGGACTTTTTCTCTTTTTCATTTTGGAGAGACTGGAAATTGCAAAATCCAAGATATTATATTTCAGTCGCTGTTGTGTTAATTTTCAGATATAACTTGAACCCAGTCTCAGCATGCAAATGTCCACTAATTATTATTTTACATCTTTGTAGGTCCTACTGTGATTTTTGTTCCATTTACATATTTTTAAACTTATGTCTAAACAGCCAGCAAAAAAAGGAGTGACTGTAATTACATCTTTCCATGCTAAGATAATATGCAAATGAATCTTAATGATGCACTTTATTGACCAATTTTGCATCATGAAGCTTTTTATTATGTGAGACAACGTATTATTAATATTAATTGGCATTACTGAATGAAACATATTGAGTACAGAGACAGGGAAACATCCATTCACAGTACAGAAGTAATTACTGTAAAACAATGTGAAAACATTCACAAACCCACAGGAATAACTTTGATTCCACACACACACACACACACACACACACACACCCCACCCGTGTGGACTGATTGCCCAAGGATCCTCTGCATGTTGTTTAATCTCCTCTGTGAATTCAACAGTCGAGCTTGTTTACAAAGCACAGGCGATCAGAGCTCAGGTGCTTTTTTTGAGAACTCAGTGGTGTCATTCTGCCAGAATCCTCACAGTGCGTCACTGAGCTGAGCTCCAATTAAGTGGAGCTGTCTCCGTTTCAACACCTCGTTAGCTTAATTGGATTAACGAGGAGAAACTTTTTTGACGGGCAGCCAATTTTAGAGCAGCACGGTGGCTCTCTGAAACTGTTAAGGCGGGAGGTTTACCTTTCAGACCTTATGGTACATTGTGGTTAAAGTATAAAATATGCAGCACAGGCCTGTGTGCTATTGTTGTAAAAAGTTCAAGATGCTGTTGGCAAGACAACCTAACCTTAGATGAAGTCAAGACCAAAGACAAAACTACAGGTGCATTCACACCAGCCATGTTTAGTCCATTTTAATAGAAGTTGAGATCTGACAATGTAAAACTGCAATTTTTGTCCCAATCAAATCGAGTCAACTGAACTGTCAGGTGTGGAAACACCCTGAGACCAAGACCGGACCAATGACACTGACCTCACAACAACAGATCAGACTAAATGGTTTCAGCTGCAGTTACTTCAGGTAACACAGCTTTGTATGTGGGCAGACTCTGAACTACATGCCACTGCAATAAATATCACAGACTAAACAGTTAAAATCAGACAACTCTTAAGAATTGCTAACTAAATGCTAACTCCCTTAGCATTAAGAGAGGGCAGCATGAGTGGAGGTGACAGGCAAAGGCAGAAGACTAAACTTTGCGAGGGGGTTTTGTTAGTTTTTTGTTTTTTGTTTTTCTTTTACAGAGACAAAGCAAACCCATTTTGACCCTGGCTGTTTTAAAAAGTAAAAATTGAAGATCTAAACTTGAGAACATTTAGTATTTTGTAACAAGAGTGTTGATTTTTGTTACTGCTGTTGTTGATAAAATGATGCAAAAGAAACAAACGATGACGGAACAAGAGAGTCTGGGTTTCTGCGAATGAGAAAAAAATATTTACGGGTCAGTTTATTACATACACTTGTTTAATTACTTTTTAATACAAATGTCATGGTTGAAACTGAGTGAATGTAGTAATCATGACTTGCTGATGTTCAAACCTACACCAGAATGGGAAATAAAGGGCAACTTTGAACGTAGCATGGTTGTTTGTGCCAGATGGGCTTGTTTGATGTTTATATAAACTGCTAATCTACTGGGATTTTCACCCACAAACATCTCTTAAGTTTGCAGAAAATGCCCACTTTGAACATATTTTGGATATCACTACCTGTAATGAGTTTCTGCTAGAAAAACCACAGCCTGAAATGAGGCAACACAACTTGGGGACACTGTAGAAACACAAGTCCGTACCCACACTAGTAATGCTGCGGGTCTTTTGCCCAATTGGTTGCTTTGGTAAAGGCAAACTTGACCTGAATTGACATGATTCTGAATTTCAGACTCTGGCTGACATTGTGGCAGACAGGATCAGAACCAAAACAAGACAAAGCAGACTGAATAAAAGATTCCCTGTTTGTTCCCCTCCCACCTGAATGAGACAAGAGGACGATGTTATATAAGAAGATTCCTCACTCTGTTTGCTTTGTGAGAGCATGTGTGCTGTCTTTCTGCCAACATAACCCAGTGGTGATTAGGGTGGCTTCCAGCTCCTTTGGTGAAGGGTGTGGATCATCATAATGTTAAGAGCTAAGCTGCCCCTAATTGTGTGTGTGTGTGTGTGTGTGTGTGTGTGTGTGTGTGTGTGTGTGTGTGTGTGTGTGTGTGCGTGTGTGTGTGTGTGTGTGTGTGTGTGTGTGTGTCAGAGTGACTGTTTGGGGTAATGGCTTCTCCTGGCGTGCCGCCGACCCTCCCCAGGCTTTTTGTTTAACCCAAATCATTTTCGAAAGGGAAGCCACTAAACCTCTCTCAGACCCGAGGCGCTCTGATTGGTCATGACAAACTGTAAAGAGGAAGCTGATTGGTGGTGACAGTTAGGGTCCTCCGGCCAGCTTGGTGACCCAGACTGTGGGGACGGGGGAAAGGTCAGCCAGTTGGCGATAAACAAACAAAAGATCACAGGCTCATGCAGAAACAACATGGCAGTTCTAGGTGAGGAAACGCTTTAATATTCTGAACCATTTATGTGTAAATGCTTGTGGCATTTAAACATTATAACACGTTACGTTATGTGGGCATAACGTGTTTTCTGATTAAAATTGTTGAGTAATTCTGGTTTAACTTAAATTTTAAAAATAAAAATAGTGGAACAAAAACATGTGGAATACAAGTCAATAATTCCTCAACCTTGATCAAAATAAGTTCCACTGGCAGATTATTTCACTTGTAAGACAGGAAAAATGTCTCGTTATAGGTGAAAGAATATGCTAGTGAAACTATCCATATTTAAGGATTATTGACTTAAACAAACTATTATACCTAAATGAAAAGCTGCTTATAGGTTAGTTTTGTCTTATTTCAAGTGTAATAAGATATCTCCACTAGAAACTAGACAAAAATACTTGCTAAGATTTTGTATTTTTGCAGTGTAGGGAGAATAGTTTGTTAGTCCCTAACAGGTGCTGTTTTTTGTACTTTGCATATTCTAATTTATCTGGTAAATGTACTGTTTGACAGAAGTAACTTGCTTTATTTAATATTTTGTTGTAATCCTTCTCTCTTCTCTTTGAGGTCACCTGGTCATGTGTTGCCATGGAAGCGTGCTGACAAGGTGTTTTCAATCAGCCTCACTGGGAAAATCCATTGAGAGAGAGGGGAGATGTTTGTGGATTTTGTTGGGCCCAGGTTGTTTTTGTTTTAGTTTTGAAGTTGTTAGTTAATTGCAATTGTGTGACTATTTTTCTAAGAATGTAATTTAGTACAAATGAGACTTTTTCCTTCATGGAAATGGAAATGTTGTCTCCACCCCTTAATTAGTCCTGGTAATAGCCAATCCTTTAAAAGCCATGTGGTTTAGCTCTGAGGGGGATTCTCCCTCTTGTTGTTTGAATGCATGTTATGCTGTGAACTGGATTGTAGAGTTTGAAGGTCTGCATGAAGAAAAATTCAGAGCTCTACAGTTTCTGGATCCTATCTGATTTTTGATCGCAAACCAACACTTAGTCATAGCGCATAACTTTGGAGATGAAAATTAATGATTTCATTATTAATGTATACTAAGTGTAACATTTTATTTACACTTAGTATACAAATACTAGAACTCCTTGTTATGAAAAAGCCTCAAAATTACAATAGCAATAGTGTAACAGTTTGTTTTCTATAGAAAAGCTTAAATGTGTTAATTGATGCTCTGAATGTAGACATCAACATGTTTAGTTGAGTAAGTATGATATTCGATTGTTTTATGATTTACATAGATAAACATGCATCTCCCTCAGGTAAATGGTATGTTTCCTTGTCTTTCCTCTTTTAAAGAGTGCCCAGCAGAAGTTAGCCAGTTTCCCAGATCACATTTCCTTCATTATTGTATGTTTGGGCTTAATGCACAGATGAAAATATGTTTATATTGGTGAAACTTGAGCAGATCATAAATAGGACAAGAAAACATGATAAAGACCTGAATAAAAGCCTCTTTATCCCATTCAGATGGATTTTAGCTCCAAACACCTAAACCTCAAGAGAACATGCATCCTCATCATTTTTCCTCATTTCCACATTCACTCAGTCTAATGAAAAGCTCTCAAAGCTGCTTTATCTTTACTCAACGCTGCTCATTAACGTCAACATAAAGAAGAAATGTGCAGGTCGGCATTTGGCAGCAAGTCTCACTCTAACACATTTTCTCCATCTCATGCGGATCTCTCTTTCCTTCATCTGTTCTCTGTGCCTCCTTTTTCCTCTTCATTATTTTTGAAAATTCCTCTGCTTCTCCCTTTCCCTACGTTTCTCCCTCCATTAGCTCTTGTTCTCCGATGCTCCACCATCTGCTTTTTTCTCACTCTCTGTGACATAAGAGCTTTCATTTCTGACTCCACAGGTGGTGGGATGGAGAAGGGATGTGTCGCCATAGAAACAATGCTGGCCTCATTGGAGCTGATGCGGGCGGCTCTGTAAACTCAACAATATCTACAGACGCCGCTCACAGATGGAGTCAAGCACCAAAGAATAATGTGTTTACCTTTAAAGAATTGAGGTTTGTGTGAAATGGGAAGTAAGATGCTATGTGTTTGGATCTCTGTTTGCGCATAAAAGATGATATTTTCTCTGCCCGATTACATGTAACTGTGTACGTTATAGATGGCAATCCCCATGACAACAGTGGTTTATATGGTCTGGCAAAACAGCTTTCTGTTGCATCAAAAAACTCATCTTTGTTGCTCTCTAGTTTACCACTGCAGGTGTGTCTGAACGAAACCTTCAAAGAATGACCTTAAAAACAACAGCTGTGTGACTAAATATTGTCTAGAAATATTCATATGTGAAAGGGAGGCCCTCAAAAATGCAGCAAAAAGAGCACAAGAAATCTTGTAAATTTATATTTACAAGATTTCTTTCTCCACATTGTGAAGCTGTACATGAAAAAGTTGGCTATAATAGAAAATAAAATCTAAATCTCATCATATTGCAGGACAGTGTTTACTTTAAAACAGGGCAATCTAAACCATACAATTGATGTAAAGACAAGATATAAAACTAAATCTGTACAAAAGACCAAACTTGATTGTGCTTTGTATGATTTTGTTTTATTAATGTTCTTCTGCAGATCATGCAGGAGAATCTGAATCGGCGTCTCGTTCTTTGCATGGATTTGCAGTTGTGTTACCATCTGTCTTTGGTTAAAATAGGTCATGCATTTAAATCAAAGCCTAGTCTTGGTCATGTTAAACACAAACAATACATGCATACACAGCACCATATATGACTAAATGTTGCACCCATATACTGTTTGTATCACTCAACAAGCATCTGGTGTTATTCTCTCTGGTCACATGTTATTTAAAATGGTTCATTCATTCACATGGTCCTAGCATTGAAACTTCCAGATGCTTAAAGTTAGCTTATTTATACATTCTGAAGCAATGATGCTATTTGTTTATCATTGCTGAAGCATCCAGTTACGTCCAGTTTTCAGACTTTTATAGCTCAACAGAAACAAAACTGAAATTATCACATTTGGTCTTAAAGAGAAACCATCAAGATTCAGTGCACACACATTAGTTCTTTAATCCTAGAAATGTTCTTCAGGTAACAGAAGGCTGACTTTGTAACTGTCTTCATGTGTCCCTGGAGGTTCAGATCTGAGTTCATCACAACACCCAGATTTCAGACCTAATCAGAAGTTTCTAGGATCATGCTGTGGGGTTGTTTTGCTGCCAGTCACACAGATGGATTGGACAAAGTAGATGGAAACTTTATTCAACTTGTCAAAAGCTCAAGATGAAGCTTTTGAATTAAGTTGCGTTCTCATAGTGATTTGAAACTTTTGGTGGCATGGCAGCGCTGTATTGAAAATGAATGAACATATGCTTGGAAAATTGGTCCACTAGGCCAGGAAAACAACAAATTTAAATGAACGGTTTGGATAATTAGAGTGGTGAAATATGCAATTTGGTAAGAACCATTTTACTCAACATTAGGAGTATTGTGTCCATATATTTGATCCTGTATGCTTAGTTTGTAAGCATTAGAGAAAAACATGTCACTTAATTCCTGTGTTGTGTCTTTGAAGTTGTGTGGAGCTGTTCATAAATGCTTGACCCTTGAAAACAGTTTATATAAGTTGAAAAAAGTAATAATAATATGAGGTACATGGCTATGATGAGCCTTGTGTGGCTACTCCATTAAGTTTTACTAGTTAAACTTTGGACATCTGTGAAACATTTATAATAGAAAAACATTTGATGTGTCATCTCTAACAACAGAAAAGTTATAGGAGTGCTATAATGCAGTTTGAAAAGCTCATTTTAAATGTATTTGCTAATTGGTATATTTACATAACAAGAACCTTCGAACACCAGAGTAGAAGTAGTTTCTATGTCGTTGTCTCAATGAGGATAACTCTGCATTCAACAAACCAAACAAACCCGTCTGCCTAATTATTTATCTATTAAATGTGGTCTGTTGCCATGACAGGTGTTTGTGTGTGTGTGTGCGTGTGTGTGTGTGTGTGTGTCTGTGTTCATAGACGACTGTGATGAGCGAGCTGAATGCTAATGTGACAGCGGAGGAGAGCGGGCGGGCGCCGCCAGACGAGGAGAGTGAAGCGTGCACGAGCATGAACTCAATGACTCGCTTCAACAAGGACACACAGGCAGTGCAGCATCTGATGAATTAAATCAAACTCTTCCGTAGAAGAGGGGAAAAGATGGCACATGGACATGGACATTGAAACATCTAAACTGATAAGATTTGCATTTTACATATTTTTTTTCACCTTTTGTATTCCATTACCATATACATTCACTTCCCGTAAAACCCAGAAACATGTAAATTACCACTCAAGGGCATCAAGAGTTTGAGAACAATGCCAACTCAGCACTGCTAAAAAAGCACACCCACAATGTTTCATCTGTTAGACGGAAGCACGCAGCTGTCGAGATGCTCATGAAACTCTGTGAAGGTTGTTTCATGACCTTTTCCTTTTCCGAGCCACAATGAAAAAAGTTCTGGAGGACCACCAGGAAGGACAGGCAACAAAAATAAAAGTTACACGTAAGAATCAAAGCAGCAAAAACAAATAACACCTACATGCTGCGAGAGACACAATGAAGCAGAAGAACACTTAAAATTGGACTCTTAAACTGCAGAGTTCATGAATACAGCATTGATAATGATGTTTTGTTTTCAGGTTTTGTCTGTGTTGTCAAAATCCTTGGTCTGTGAACTTGTAAAACTAACTGAAAGGTTGTCTTGTGCAACAACCTTGTCCATTTACATACAAAGCATTACATAAGCAGCCGTCAATGAACATTAGCAGCTTGAATCGCTGTAGAAATGCCAGCTGTGGGTGGTAATTCATAGGTGCAGGACAAGGAAAAACAAATGTAGGTGGATTCTGTTAGTTCTGCAGCATTGACTCAGTGTCTCAGTGTTTTGAGTGGATCTCCTGTATAAAGTGAGGCCAGATGAGGAGCACATAGAAGGAGGCACTTAAGGTTAGAATAAGGCAGTCGAGCAAGTCATGAAACTGGTGGATTTTTTTCAAGAAGAAAAATATTCATGTTTGTCATGTGACGGCTAAGTATTTGGTAAAAAGGCTCCTCGAGTATTGAGTAGCTGATCAAAATGTAATTCATTTAAAATTTACATAATCAGGACCAAGGCCATGTGGAAATGTTGGTACTTTAAAGACGAAAGTGAAAATAATTGATATTAATAACATAATTACAAAATGACAAGATCAGACAAAAGAAAAAAATCCAAATAAATTGTTTTATATAAAACTGATGAAACTTTCACAAAAACTGCAGGTATCCGTCTGTGTCTAGTGATTCTTTCGTTAAAACGTTTATTCTTCCTTCAGTGAAGTTATTTACATGGACAGAGTAACCAGAGAATTTATTCAAGTCAGAGAAGTGATGCTTTGTAAGAAAATCACTCAAGTAAAAATAAAAAAGTCCTTTTTTCCCAAAACGTTACTCAAGTAAATGTAAGTGAATACTTTTGACAATATGGAGTATATCAATGCAACATTTTAAAGTGTGTATTGTGATTTTATTTTATTAATTTGGCAGAGCTGTGTACTTACTTTGCACTAAAAGGACAACACACCTTCATGCACTCAAACAAATACACCACAGCTTCTCTTCTGTGGCCACCTACGTCTGCAGGCCTGCAGGCAGAGCTAGGTTGGACGGTAGCGCAAGTGGCGTTAGGATCACTAAGTTTCCCAACAAACAGATGTGCTGGAATGAGGCACATTATATCCACAGTAAATCCAAATATCATTCCTTCTTTTTACATGTAAGTATCTCAGAATGAAAAAGCATCTAGCTCAGTTGTTTCGGTTGTTTAGTCGCTATTGTGAGTATAGTTTCTTTTAATTCATCACTCAATGTATTTTCAGTAGAGTTTAGTAAAGTTGGGTTTTTCCAAATGCATCTGCCAATGAGTCTCACTGCTGGAACTTTCCCATTTTCAAAATATAAGCAAGTAAATTAATCCAACAAGTCAAAAGAAAATATTTAAACGTTAATAAGTTTTATATAACAAATAACAACACGAAGCAGGTGATAAGATCTCAATAGAAAGATTTAAGAACAGTCTAGAAAAGAAGTCCGTGTGAAAATGGGATGCAAAGCACAACAGCAAGTCCATTTCTGAGTGGCTCAAAATGAAACTAATGAATGTTTTGGAGTGGCCCAGTCAAAGTCCACACTAAATCCAGTTGTGATGCTGAAGCATGAATTTTAACATCCCATTCATGCTCAAACACGCTCTGTTGTGGTTGAACTAAAGCAATTCTGTGAAGCAGAGAGTGAGCCAAATTTCCTCCACAGCGAAGCAGAAAGACTCGTAAATGCTTGATGGTGGCTGCTGGCAGCGTCGCACAAAAAGTCTTTAGTTTTAGGAGGCAATTGCTTTTTCCCTTGATAAATGAAATTATCCTTTTAAAACTACTTTTGATCTTACTCAGATTATCATTATCTGATATAAAAATCAGTTTTTTGATATGGGCATAACAAAGAAAAGCAAAAACAATAGAAATCTGTTAGGCAGCAAACATCAGAAAACGTGATGCTTCATCTGAAGCAATGTTAATGTCAGCATGTCTTAAAAATCTGAGTGTGACCACGCAAAAAAATCTCACAAAAAATGTGACAAAACCCATAAGGCCATCTGATTTGAAACCGTTTGTGTACTCGACACACACACATACACACACACACACACACACACACACACACACACCAGGCAGAGCCAACAGGCACACAGCCACCCAGTTTGAACAGAAATGTGAGCATGTGCCAAAATCCAAACATTCTCCGCTTAATGAAATTCACTGCTCAAACACATCATGGCAGCGATATGAACACACTGAGTTGCTGGCCGCTGGATGTGCACGGTTTCCATGGAGACCACAAGGAAGAAGCCGAGACGGCGCGTGCATCGCTATTCTTCATGACTACGAACACGAACTGCAAGATTGAGTAAATTTTATGATTGCTGTCTATGCTTTTTTTTTTTTTTTTTCATATCCTTTATGATGAAAAGGGACAGAGTGGGTTAGTGGGCTGATGGAGGGAGGATTTGGCTTAAAGATTAACCAGATATGTGTGTCAGCAGGACAGAGGAGCAAACACACCGCGAAGAAGAAGAAGAAGAAGAGGAGGAGAGGAGGAGAACACATCCACGAGTTTCTGTCCAAACACAAGCAGCAGACATCCTCCTCGGTCCAGCCATCAACCCATCCGCCTCAACCGCTCATGGGGGATGGGGAGGAGGAGGACGGCTGCATGTCATCAGCTCTAAACATACAGAGGGAGGGGGATTACAAATGGCCACAAGAAGAGGAGAGGGGGGGGGAAATGGATGGAGGAAAAGAACGAGCGGGTTCTGATTGTCCGCTGTCAGTTCAGCATGGTTGGATTTTTGTCCTTCGCAGATGTGGGGCAAGCTGCCGTCTCTACACTCCACCGGTGAAGTGAGACGTGTTGATGGGTGAGAAAAGGGAGACGTGAGGCGGGGGGGGGGGAGGGAGGGTTAGCCCAAGGTGGCTGTCTGCACCAAATCTGCCAGCTTCTTTTTGTTCTTACTGTACATGCACCTGAGCTGAAATCTGACAAGTGACAGAAACACAGGACAAGGAGAGGACATTTTTACTCAAACTGACACTAAGATGATGATGGTGAATTGTATTATTTTAATGCCCTGTACTATCCCTAAAGCAGTGAAGGAATCTCCATCTTATTGACCCGGTTTTGGACAACCAGGTCTGCCTTCTGTCTGTCACTGACAGGGAATTTTAGCAGCACCGCTCCTTCTGCCAAACTCATAAAGTGGTATTTGTAAAACTGCTGGTTTGTAGAATCATTTAAAGGATCACACCAGAGTTAAGCAAACAGAAGCATGAGCTTGGCTGCTAATAAAGCTACATATTGATTATCTCTGGATGATATAAAAATATGGTTTACATTTAGAGTTTTAAAGAACATTAACTTTAAAAAACTGAACATTTTAATAATTATTTAACCCTTTATAGATTATTGTTGTAAATCAACCTCAAGCAGCTTCCAATCTAATGCATTGTCGGATTTGCCTTTGATGCAAATCCCACACAGATAATATTAGACACACTTTGATGCCAT
Source organism: Poecilia reticulata (assembly GCF_904066995.2). NCBI lineage: Eukaryota > Metazoa > Chordata > Actinopteri > Cyprinodontiformes > Poeciliidae > Poecilia > Poecilia reticulata. The sequence goes on along the minus strand of NC_088845.1, from coordinate 6,770,741 downwards.
TTAAGTCATAATTATGCCAAACTGTCTAAATAAATACCTCAATTTGTCTATAATTTTCTAAACCTAAATGCTATTTTTATATAGCTTAACAGTAAATAATTTAGCATTAGAGTTTAAGGATGACTCACCCCATTAATCTGAGAAGTATCCAATTATGTGAACTATAAAAGTGTAATAGAAAATTGCATACACATGCTTTCATTTCCATTATTGTAGATCTCAGCTGTGTTTTAATAGAACAGGAAGATGGGCTACTTTAACATTCAACACCTCATATGTGTCTGATACTGAAGCATTTGTAGTAAACCGGCTGCCAACGATCGCTCAAACTCATCAAGCTCGTAGAATGCATGTTGAATTCTCATTCAAGGAAAAAAGAAAGACATTTCTGCCAAAGAAACTTCCCAATGTTGTAGCACACTAAAGTTTCTCCTCTTCGTTCCAATGAACATGAACGATACAAAACGGAGGAGAAAAAGAAACACACATACGTCATCTAGACTGACATAAAGCATGTCTAAATATAACAAACCTTCCAGATAAAGCATCTGGAAGGTTGTTTTTTATATACTGTGTATTTTCTTTGCAGAAATAGCATATAGTATATAAAAATTACCTTTAATACTTATTTTGCATGTCCATTGAAAGCTTTGGAGCTACTATTAAGAAGAAAAGTCCCTCTAAAGTTCTTAGCAGCAAAAGAAAACAGGATGCCTCCAAGATCCAAACCTTTCATCTTAAACTTGAAAGCAAAACATGCCTACAGTGCTGAGAAATCCATGATATTTATACAAAATGGTAAGTGAAATTAAATTTGCACATTTGCAGTTACTGCCTTGAGTGCTAACTCTTTGCTAAAGTGGGATAATAGAGCTTCATATTATAAAACCATGCAGTTACATTATGTTTGTTGAATAATGTGATAATAGAGCCCACTCCTCTTTTTCTCAACTGTGATTCTGATTTTTTTTTCTGTCACTGTTTTCATCTGTGTCAAATATTAAGAAGCTATGCAACATGTTAAACCTTCAAACTGAACAGAGCTTCTTTAATTTGGTCTGTTCAAGTCAGCAAATACATTTCAGTGAATATAGAACATTTTCAAAAATTCCAAAAATATTATTTGAACTGTTATAAAACCTTTCTAACAATATTTGATGTTTTCTTTTTTCTTTTTTTTTAGAAATACACTCTACAAAATGACTGGATTAAATGATGTAAAAGCTGAAAGAAATGCCATGTTTTCCAGTTGAGTCAGTGGATGTGGATCTTTGTTGCGCCAAATAAACCAGACAATGACACCAAAACCACATCCATGTGAATTTTAGCCGCTCGGACGAATCAACGAGATGTTATTTGATTATAACGCCAGACCGATTTCATCTCCTGCATTATTAATCTGACGCATGTGCAGCGGCCCTCAGACAAAGAGCTACGGCCCCTGTGTCGTTTTTTTATTTTTTTTTTACTCGAGTTTTTCCTTCTCTTTTTTTTTCCTGTGTGTGTATCAGAATGTCCTCTCAGCCCCCATCATGAATAATTCATCAGCTCCCCCTCGGCTCTAATCCTCGCCTATTGTGCAGCCGCGGTGCCTGCGCCTTCGGGGATCCGGTTTGCTGCGTCTGCTGCTGGACGCTGTCACTGTCACACAAACCTCAGGCTCCTTCAGGGACATTTGGATTCTGGAGATTGTGCTGGAAGTGTTAAAACAGTGACCTGGTTTGAAATGCCACCGCTTTGATCCACTGCTATTCCTCCAGTTAGGAGAATTTTAGACCTCACACAATAGACGCATCTGCTTAACTCAACATGAGCCGATAGAGAAGCAGTTGTAAGCTTCCTGACCTTATTCGGATGATGTTTGGAAAACATGACGTTGGATAAACGTAGATCTTCCTCACTATCTATCTTTCTTTTGCTATATCAGAATCTCTCCACCACTGAATCTGATTGATCCGATTCAGACGTGGGAACGGAGAAAAGTGAAAGAACCATCTCAGAAGATTTGACATATATTTTAGTGACTTTTGCACACAATGGTACTGTAACATGTTGCTCATCTGATATCGATTGGGTTCCTCGAGACTTTAACCTGACCTGCTTTATCATTTGTGGAATTTCTTTTAGATCTCATGCATTTTTTTTACTGTCAAAAAAAATCATCCTTTGCCTTCTATAAATCAAGAAAACAGACGATGTTTGCTCTCTAAATCTTTGAAGAATGTGATTAAAGACATCTTCTTCCATCAAGTGTCGCTTCAAAGACGCTATGATGAAGAATTTAGCAGATTCCTCCGAGCAGAGGTTCATGAATATTACCATCAGAGTAAAGAACCTCCTAACCTACATTCTGAGCCTCACTGACCTCCCTTCTGTCTGCCCGGTGGGAGTGTGTTACGGTACCCTGAATCCACTCAGAGGATGTGCTGCGACAGCAGGAAAAACATTTAACTAATTAATGAGACTGTTTTAGCGTGATTTCCGCGCGCAGTGGACCGACGGGCCGGCGTCTTACCGTGGACACTCAGCGGGATCAGGTGCAGCGCCAGGACGCACGGCAGCAGCATTTGCCTCCAGCATCCCGTGCAGCCGCTCGCTTTCTTCTTTCCCTGCATCCTTCTTGTGCAATGTTACGCTCACACGATCAAAAGTGAAACAAAAACCTGGATTTTTTTTTTTTTTCAAAAAGATTATAGACAGCAAAGTTCGGAAAGCTTGCGGAAAGTATTCCGGACCGATGGATCTGAGGGTTTCTGTCTAGACTCCAGCCTCTCCGCGCTTCTCCTCCATAGCCGCTTGATCTCTGCGTCTCCGCCGCTGTTTCACTCGCTCGGCTCAGCTCAGCTCTTTGGGGCAGCGTTTACGGCTCCATTGCTACAGAATGTGCTGGAGACGGGTGCGGATGGGGCAGCTGGTTCCGAGGTGGCACAGAGAGAAGTCACGGTTCGGATCGGTGCTTTTTTGGGGGCACTTTGTGTGGCTGAGAGGGAGACAAACGCACGGCGGTCTGCAGCGCGCTCGGCAACCTTCTCATCGTCTGAGGACGGGGGCGAAGGGGGGAGAGACTGTTGATGCGCCTCCTCTTCATCTCCCTCATCCTCATCCCACCTCCTCCTTTCTTCCCTCCCTTCTTTTCCCAAGTCGACTTCCACCTTCTCGTCTTCTCTCCATCCATTCCCTTCATTAAATTTGATCACTGTCACTCATCTTACGCACTTATTTTAAGACAGTTTTATAGCATACAAGGACATTTTGTTGTACAATTAAAATTAGGAATTAAATTCCTTTCAGTTTTGTAATAAAGCATATTAGTTTGTACATTTCTTGCCAAAGAAATGCTTACATTTTCTCTTAGCTCCTTCATTTCAGTAACAAAACCTAAGTGAACATTTTGAATGTGATTTATCTGAGGATGCATAATTCACTGAAAGGTTCATTTATTTCAGCAACACAATAAAAAAAGAAGAAATTTAGTTATATGGATTTTTGTAGGGGTGATAGGAAGGGGATTTTTCATCTGCTAAACCAAAATGCTACGATATACAGGTTTTTACACAATCATAGAGAGCAACATTCTATCATTCACAAGGATGGACGACCCAAAAAAGGTGGAAAGTTGAGTGGAAGGAAAAATGTGCTGTAGAAAAGGTTACACATGCAACAGGGATTGCTTTTTCTTTATGTTAATACTCGTGTTTACAATTTACAGCTTGGAAACTTCAGGAATGTCAAGGGAACATTGAGTGGAAGGAAAAAGTATTATAAAGAACTGCTTGCATGCAAGATTTTGTTGGCTGCAACATTTGATCAATTTCACCTATAAAATGAATATTTTGTCACTTGGAGAGACTTTCACTTTCATTTTTACCCACAAATAATCTATACCAACCCGGTGCAGCGGTGCATCATGACGGTATGAAATAAGACTAGAGTGAGAAAATGTGTGTGTGGAAGGACAAAGTAACAATATTTAGCAATAATATTGCAATGTTGCATATTGTGCAGCTCTACATCTAAAAATCTTGAAATTCCAAACTTTTTCATATAAAAATCCTTCTTACTTTAGATTGATGTTAAACTTTCTCCTAGCATTTCTTCGTTACGTGTCCAAACTTCTACATCTTCATTTTCAGACTGTTTTTAATCTTCCTCCCTGCTTTGTTTTGGAAAAATAAAAAAAAAATCCTTTCTGTTTTCTATAAATGGTTATTTGCTTCATTCCAGGGAACATTTTCTTCACACGTTTTCAATTTTCCTTCACTTCTTCGTGTCATTGAGATTATTTCCATCCTCTCATTTAACAACCGAAACTCTACGTTGACCTTTTTCCGTACAGCTTCTTCTTACTTTTACAGATTCTTCCCTTGTTTCCCTCCAAAGTTTCTGTCAGTTATTTAAGTGTTGGATCTCACTCTGCATTTTGCTCTGTCTAAAATGAATCATTCTTCATCCTTAGACTAACTGAGGAGGAGGAAGCTGCTTAATATTGTGCATAATAATAACAATCTGAGGAATCCAACGTCATCAAAACAATAAGCTTTGCTTAATGGTGTGACAGAGAGGAGCAAACAAAGAGGATGGGTAGGCAGAGGGGGTTATTATGGAGATGGGGGGGTCTGCTCACATGGTGATGAATGCTCAAGGGCCCTCAGGGTAATGATCGCAGTGGGGGTCGGAGGCATTCTTCCACACAGAAAACCAGAAAGGAAGAGGGGATAACAGGGGATGTTGTAGCCATGCATGTGTGTGTGTGTGTGTGTGTGTGTTTCCATATTCATAAGAATTATAAATGAAACATACTGCATATGCACGTTCATAACCACATTTGTATGCAGATGTGTATGGAAGCTATTTGTTTAGCTTTTGGGAGAATTGTTTTGCAGAAAAGAAAACGTGTTCAGTGAGTTGTGAAAAGCAGGTCAGGAGGCTGAATTTAAATGACAATAAACTGTGTTGCTTCTACAAAGAGAATTGAGTCATAAAATGTTGCCAGAAAGAAAAAAAAAACTCTCCTCTGTCTCAGTCTCGTGTTTCATGTCTTCTTCCTTTGACAGCAATCTGGTCCCTTTCGATATCTTCACAGAAAATGTTTTCCTTCATCCTCATAACACAAACACTGTTTGCAAGAGTTGCAGAAAACAAAACAATACGCAAACATGCGCACATCTAATTAAACTAAATGATTTACCTCATAATTTAAGCTGCTCATTAACTGACAGACGCACACTGAGCCAGATGACTTCTTTTTCTTTGAACAATCTGTTATTCCATATCTTGAACTTTAATGGTTTTATAATCAGGTAGAGATGATTTAATTATGTTCAGACACAAAGAACTATTTTATGCAATGGTAACTTTGAACCAGCATTAATGAGGATTAACTCGTCATTGTTGAACATAAACATGACAGGCGTCCCACCGCCAGGCTTTAATCATTCCTGACATTCCTTTAATGAACACAAACATAATCTTAATAAAACCTTTATCCTCTGTTTGAAAATAATTAACAATTTTAATTAACACAGTCATCACAATGTCATATTATTTTAGTCGTGAAAAGAGAAGGGCATATAAAGGAAAGAAATACACAATGTGTCTTTTTGAGAAAATCTAATTATCTGTTTTTGACCAAAATTGCTGTTGCAAAAAATTTCTTAATAAAATGTGAAGACAAAATGTTCCTCATCCGCTTTTGATTCAGGTATTTATTTGCTCTGTTGTTTAGAGAAGCACAGGCAGGATGATGAAAGTATTTCTAATAAGTTTGAACAAACAATGAAAGGCAGGATTGCTGAAGCAGCGCAATATTATTAGATTTCATGACGAGAGAATATGACAAGTAGCTTCTCAAAATTAGATGGTATTTTTAAAATTATGTTGATTTTAAAAAAACAAACGAAAAGCTATTACATTTTAGAATGTCAAGTTTTTGTTTCATATCATGAACCAACCTGCTCACTAAAAATGCATTGTCTTTATAGTGTACAGATCTGAAAACTAAAGCATCATGATGTGTAATAATTATGTTTTAATAACAGGGTGGGTATTTTATGACCTGTACATTATTTCTATCAATCAGAAGCTACAAAATAGTTTCAAATGATTCTGTTCCTGCATAACTTTCATAAACCTTTCATTCCTCATCTGCTCTTAAAAAGATTGTAGAAAATTGATTTAACTTTTTTCCACATTTCTTTACTTAAGAATTAAATAAAATCACAATAAACATACCAGAGATTATGGTTACTTAAGAAATGCAAAAAGAATTAAAGAGATTAGTATTTTTATAAGGTCATGTATGAATTTAGGCTGATTTTTCTCTCACTTTGTTGCCTTCTTGTCACCAAAACCACGTTTTAAAGTGTTGCTAAAAAAAATGAGAAAAGTAAAAAAAGAATAAAATAAATTAAAAAATCAAAGACAAAAGAAAATGTCTGAGAACCAAATTAATGTTTCTGGAAAATCTTGTTCAAATAGAAAATAAGCATGTTTTTCTTTTACTAAATGGTCATCTTTTGAATTACAAAATGCATTCCCCTTGTTGAGTTCAGTTTATTTATGTTGTGCCAATTCACAAAAAACTTGTTGTCTCAAGGTACTTTACAAAAAAACTGTAATGGTTTTGTTGGATTCAGCTAAAGAAACAGAAAAAAACCCAGTTGTTCTCTGACAGGATGCTGGTAGTTACTAAACCTAGTTCATCTTTTAAGCTGAGTACCATTTCGTGAATGAATAATTAATAGGTTGAAGTTAATTTTCTTACAAACCAAAACCTCCATGTGAAAATAGCCAGCCTGAACTAAAAAATCTTTGGAAAAAATCTCTTTGAAATAACTTCTGAAGAATCCAATATTACATGAACAAAATGATGTAAATGAGCAGAAGATGTTAAGCTCACAAATTCAACTGAACTCTTGTGCATCTGTTCATCTTTACAGCAGCTAGAAGGAAATTAAGAACAAACTGAAGAGATGAGACAAAAGGAAGGGAGGAGCTCTCATCCCGCTGCGAACCTCTGGCCTACTTTACCCTTCTCCATATTTTATGACACTCACACACAGTTATTAGCACATAAGCTGTGCTCACACACACACAGAGCCATCGCTGTGCTCCATTAGATGTAGACATGGCTGCAACAAGTATGCCCCCATCAGCACCAGACAGAGCAGTGACATGTCAGGGATTAAAACACACGGCGAGATGCGTATCTAGAAAACAGGAAGTAAGTGTCCTGGGTGGGATTTCACAATCAGTTTGTCTTAAATGTATTCATTAAATCCACTCCATTTAATATGCTATATTTTTTATATTGTGGTTGTGAATACTGGCTGCTGGAAGGAAAAACATTGATGTTTCTACCTGTAACAGGATCTACCAGCTGCTGGGATCTGTTAAAAAGCAAAATTCTGTATATTTTTTTTATATTTTTTACCCTCTTTCTACAACAACAGCAACATCAGTGATTAAATAAAGTGGTTTTAAATAAAGCAAAAGCAGTTTTTTATTTGAGACTGATCAGGTAGTCTATTTCCAAATGTACACCCAACTTCTTCTAAACCCACAAACCAAATTGTATGAGAGGAATACTGACTGATAAAGCTGCAGCTCACAGCTCCAGACTGTTAATGTAGGTATGAATGGCTGTTATGTAACAACACTAAGTATAATCGTTACATCAAATGGCCTCAGAGGAGAGCGATCTCTTAATTGCTCCAGGATTTTATCAGGGATTTAGATGTTGTCAAGTCACATTTATGTTTCTTTCTTTAATTCATTTACTTGAGCAGGTGGTATGAAACTGAAGCTGTCATCGGCCTCGCCACTGACCTGCCAGTCGCATCCCAAACGCCGAAGGCGGCGTAACCATGGAGCCGTTGTTATGGCAACAGCCTCCTCCAACAAAAGAGCAAGGATCTGCAGCGGGTTGAGCAGCACTAGAAAGTAAACGCACAACAAGTTTGAATTCATTTATCAAATTACGTAAACTCAAACACATACAGCTGTGCTCCGAAAAGCAGACGTCACTTTTAAAAATCCAGCATTTTAGGAATTAGAAAAAGAGTAGATGTTAATAAATCAGTTCCTGGACTCAATCCCGTCACCATTCATGGTCAACCAGTTGAACAGGTCAGTACTTTCAAATATCTTGGGCTCACAAGAGACGATAAACTGAAGTTCAGTGAACATGGCATCGTACAGCAACAGTGTTATTGTCAAAATGTTGCCTGTACAATAAATGTGGTCTTGAAATCATTTTTGGTCATTTATAATAAAATCAATTGTAGTAAAGAATTTTTCCCAAAAGAAAACATTTATTTAATAAATAAAGTTTCAGTTGATACTGTAAGTACGAACACCAAAGTTTTACTTAACAGATGTAGTTTGATATTTACATAGAAGATTATTTGATATGAATTTGAGATGAGCTATAATTCAAAACGATGAAAACAGTTGATTTTATATAGTAGAGATGCTTTAAGCCTGAGAAGTTAAATGAATGAGAAATATTTAGCTCTGGATCATTTTGTCATCATGTAAATATACGTTAACATTCACTGCAAACAAAATGTTGTCTTAAAAGTCACAGATAAAAGTCTTGGTTCACTATTAAACCTGAAGGTTTGTTGAAACGATCATTTTCTCTGACTGTCAGCAGACACTGATGCAGTAAACTGACTATTCTGTCTGAGTGAATCAGAAGATGAAAAGTGGCTGCTTAAAGTAAATGTTCTGTCTTTCAAGTAAGATATGCGAGTTTGTTCAGTTTGATTTGAACATTTTCTTGTGCCTGCTGGCTGCTCTGGGTCTGGTGTGACTCCTTGTCTGACTCGGTGTTGGATTGGGGTGTTTTGGTTGTTTTGCTTGCCTGGTTGTGTTTCCACAGCCCGGTGCTTGGCTGTGGATCAGGGCAGTGTGGCGAACAAGGAGCTGTTGCTCTGGCGATTCTGATCCAGTGGATGTTTGGACGTGCTGGACGTCTGCCTTCCTTTGCATGGCGAACTCTCGTTGCAGAGGATGGAGGGTTGGTTCCTTCTTTGGAGTGGGGATGTGCTCTCAGTCGCTCTCGGTTGGCTGCCTTCCTTGGGATTGGGTGGTTGTTTGGTCGGGTGCAGGGTATTGGACTGGAGGTCTGGTCAGGGAGTCTGTGTGACTCCAGGGGAGTTTGGGTTGCTGGACTCAATCCCTTCTCCAAGGTCTGTGCCTGACCCTGACCTTGGTCCCTCATGGTGCTGCTGCCACTTAAAACTTTCTCTAAAATGTAACCGTTGCCTAAATTATATTGTGCACCGATCAGAATATCTATTGAGTAAGAAGAATAGTTTTTATCGTACTTTATTCTTCAGGGCTTAAGTTACTTTTCCCCCCTCTCAAATTCAACTTTAAGGAAACCAGAGCTTCTCTGACACATTTAAACCTGGGTCCTGTAAAGTGACTTTGATCACAGACGTGGCATGTTAAATATGAAACATTACTGCGAAAACATTTTATAATTAACACGTCTGCCCCCTCTGGCCTCCCACATCTGCACTGAATCTGCCACAACTGATGAGCGTCACACTTCACTACTCAGCCGCTGAGGCTGCTGCTGTCCCTGAAATTTATCTGTCAATATCTCCAAACCCTTTGACACAAACAGTTTCACCTCCTTAGATTTTTCTTCAAATGCTATTAAATTGTGCAATAATAAATAAAAGGGGATTCATCTGTTCTTGGATTTCCGTGGATTTAACCGGAACCCTTCCAGAAACCTAAACAATACTGGCAGTGGTGGCAAAGAAAGGGAGGAGAAATCTGCGGAAAATAAAAGAAAAAGACAAGTGGAGTTCCTACATCAGCAGTATTTAATCAGGCTAAGAATAGACTGCTGTGTCGGTAAAAGGTCAGGAAGCAAGTGTTTGGGTTTCTGAGTGAAATCTAACCTTTCCTCCTCTTCCCTCTGTCAGATACTCTCCATGGATTGCAGCAAAATGCCAACTCAGTTTTTACTGCCTGGTCGGGAAGCCGGTGGTGATATTTTACTCTAACAGTCAGTGCCACACTGTCATGAATGTCTCTGCTTATCTTTTATTTATTTCACTTCATCTTTTATTGATTGTTTACCGATTAGTTGCACAGTTTGTGTTTTTTCCTCCCTTTTTTGAACTTCAGAAATGGTAATATTCAAATAAGAATAAATACAAAATAATACACAAGATGAATCAACTTTCGATTTAAAATCCGTTATTCTTGACATTCGTTTTTATATCCAAAATGTTAGTTTTAATACATTTCTGTCTTAATTTACTTTTCATATTTCTCATATCTATACGCAAACAAATGTCATGTTTTGTCTTTTTACTTTAAATGCTGAATTTATTTTTATTTTTTACAGCTGTTGAAATTTCAAGAGAAAATCTGAAACTAAAGTATCAATCTGATAATTATTTATTATTGCTGATTGATCTGGCAACAAAACACCAACTATACTGTATGTGTTTCTAGAAAGTTTGTAGCAATTACCTAGCGATTAGGATAATTTAACCATTATTTAACAGCATATCTGTTCCATCTAGATTGCAGAAACATGTCTGGACGTCCTGGCCCACATCTGAACGGGGGATGCCCACCCATCCTTCTGGATGCCCTTTCCCAGCTCAAGTGGTACCAATCTCTTTCTACCCTCCCGTCTGACTGAGTAATCTCTCTCTGGCCCTTCATCCCACTCAATAACACACTCATGCTCAATCTGCTGGACACTGAAATCCGCCCTCAACAGATTACAGCACCAGGCGGCTTGGATTAGGTTTGAAATGGTATCAGGACTCACTTATTCTCCTCGTTTGTGTGTGCAGCCGCAGATGCTACAGGACGTTTGTGCTGCAAGAAACACTGCATGGGTCTCCCTCTGGTAATGAACATTTACTGACGGTTTTCAAGCTCAAAAGTACAAAGATCATAATCAGAAAGTTATTTTAGAGATCTAAAAATGATTCTACCTGCTGGTATGTAACCATTTCATCTGGATAAACTCAAATTTATGCATAAAAATGTATTTAAGATTTGTAAAATGTGATTTTCACTTAAATAGATTCTGCTACATGTCTTGATTTTATAGTATAACGGTTGTCTGCTTATGGATCGAAACGTAAAGCATCTGAGTATTGAGTCGTTTGAGGAAATTTAAGCAGTTTTCCTTTACAACAGGTGCATTAAACCCGCGAGGCCACAAACCACCTAATTCAGAGAACGTGAACGCCTCGTGTGCAGATGTTTCACAGCGTTGCCCCTAATCCCAAAACAAAAGCAAACCCCAGATAATCCATCTTCTCATTGTGGATCTGCCGTTTTGTGAAAAACACGAACACAGAGAAAGGAAATAATGTAACGATCCAGAACTTCTCAGCCCAAATCCAGTAATCCACTTTTCAAATCTTTTGTTTTTCCAGAAAAAGTGGTGGTCAGGATGTTGTCACTAGAGATGATTATTGAGTGCAGCTGGTTGTTTTTCAATGAGGACATAAAGGTTTGACAATGGGAAACAATGGAGGAGAACAAATTAAATCAGTGAATTTCATTGCAGAATTTTAGATTCACATCCTTTGTTGGAAGAAAACATTGCTAAATAGTGAAAACACTAAAATCGTATCTTTTTTTTTTACCTTTTGTGGGACATTTTCTATTCCTTAGGAACAAATTTCCAGCATTGTTCCTAAAGAGCAATGCTGGAAATGTACTCTTTTCAGCTTCATGCAGGGTTCACACTCTTTCCCTGCAGAAAAATACAGACAATTTTCAAGGATTTTCAAGGTAAGGTTTCAAACTTTTCCACTTTGGAGACAAAACCAACATAAATGACCTAAAGTAGACTGCTATAATTCACTGTTGTAAATACTGGTATATTTTGTGACAGTATTCTACATTCTACAGCAGGGATGAGGTAAACTAAAATACAGCAAAATGTTATGTTTTGAAATGTTTAATTTAACAAAAAAACAAATCCCGCAATTTCAATAACATTGTTTAATGTAAGACGATCAGTAAGTCATTAAGAATAATAAATATTCATGACATATTTATGAATAGCCAAACATATCATGTAAAGGCAAAATACCTTCCTGATCAAATTAAATGCATAAACACAAAAAGCAAAGAAAGTCACAATTAAATCTCTGAAAATGTTCTCACCACGTTTTCTGGAATTTAGAAAATAAAAATAATCAAACTTAAAAAAAAAGTTCAGTTTGATTTAACTTCAGATGGTGAGAAAAAAAAGTCTTCATATTAGCTGTATGAAAATAGCTGGTTTCAAATGTAAAAACATTTAGCAAATTTAGGTTTTTAATCAAACTTTCGAGGACTTTATAAATAAATCAACTATTTTTACACCTTGAAAACACTTAATCAGAATTCAAGCTTTTTCAAGGATTTCAAGCACCCATACAAACCCAATTTATATAAGGAACATGCTAGAAACAAAAATGTTTAAATATTCAATTATATTTTCATATTTATCCAAATGTGGAATATATTAAAAATCAAACAGCACATTTAAACCCAACTCATTCCGTCTTATGACTTTATAAAAGTCTCTTTAGTAATGAGAAAACCCCAAACCGATTATTAAAAAACAGTTTATTTGACAGTGTCTAGGTCCAAGTACCAACAGACCCCATACAAAATAAAAAGAAAAACAAAACAAATGCTACAAACAGAGAAAACTTCCATCTACACAAAACTTCTCCTTAAAAATACATTACCATTAACACAAAAAAAGCATCCATAAAAGATAATATATGTAATAAGGGAATCATGTCATGTTTAAGCAAAGATAAATCACACACCTAGTCAGATGTTAACACAGGAAAAAAGAAAACAAAGAGGGCACGGTGAATGAGAGCGCGATGAACGAATGAGAGTGCGATGAACGAATGTTTGCGTTTTCTTCTTCCTGCAGCCTGGGAGAAGAGGGCAGCGGTGACAGCAGTCATGTGGGCAGCACTCAAAAACAAAGACTAAAAAAGGAAAGGAAAGGCTAACGAGAGGTAGCTAAAGGGTGTGAGAGGTAGCAGAGAGCAAGAGGAAGATTTCTAGAAGAGGTAGCTAGCAGATGAAAGAGGAAGAGGTAGCAGAGACACCGACAGCGCTATGAAGGAAATAAGAACAGTTTGAAGTTCAGGTACCGTTTTTGGGTTTAGTAGCAACTTGTGTGAACATGTGACTTAGTTTATATTAAAGAAGTTGTACACAGGAAGCAGTTATCATATGCAAAACAGACCAAATTTTACATCTACAGGCTTAAATACCGACAACCGAGACAACGGTCAGGGAAAAACAACAGCGACGGTCGTTAGGAGCTACTGCAAACAGAAACGTTTGTTTATAGTTTTGGCTGTTGGTGAAGTGAAGCTGAACTTTAACGTCACATTTCGACAATATTCTTTTCAACCAAACAAGATGGTACTACTGGACTGCATCAACAGAAATTTCAAGGATTAACACATCATTTGTTTTTCTGTTTTGACCACAGATTGGAGAAGATTGCAGAAGAATATTGCAGAGCTTTACGGCGACTTGTGAAAAGTGAGAAACGGAAGAGGAGGAGGTTGTTAGCGAGGTAGGCAGTGCTAGGCGTCAGGAAACGGAGCAGAGGAAGAGGAGGGTCGAATAGCTACAGAATCAGCACCGAAAGAGCGACCAGAATACCCACGATGCTGAGGAAGAGCTCAGTCTCGTTTGAGCAGAAATGCAGCGTCTCTCACTGTGTGAAGGTCAGCAGAGGATGTGTGTGTGTGTGTGTATGTGTGTGTGTGTGTGAGGGTCAGTGCCAGGTTTGAACCAAGATGTGGGTGTGTGCATGCAGCCTCCAGTGTTTGCCTGAGCTTAGCTTACATTTCTCTGTGCGTTTTCGCGCTCTGGGAGCCGAGACAGAAGGACGGATGTTTACAGTCTGTGAATCCTTTGGCAGCCCGATCAGATCTGTAACAAAATTCTGTATTTAAGCAGAAGAAAATTAAGAAATACTTCGGCTTCGGTTTTCTAAGTTTTATTTATTCGTATTTTGTTGCTGCTATTGTATTTGAAGCAAAATGAGGTCAGCCTGCACCTGAAAGTAGCTTCCTAACAGCATCAAATATATTTATTACAGAAGACCAGAGCAAGGCAGGTGTTTAGTTTAACTTAAAAAGAAGAATGCTGTCGTCTTGTTTATAGAATCTGATCAAAGCAGCTAAAACGAGACACATTTAAAAGATTCCTGCATAATTTTCTGATATTTTTTTAATCTGCAACAAAAAGCTACTAAGGACTAAACGTATTACACCTACCAGCTTTGTTTGAGAGAACCTCATCAGAAACATAACAGTCTTTCCAGCAACATTTGACCTAGAAGGCTTTTCGTCTGAAGGCAAATCGTAACTTTTTGTCTCTATTGTAAATTTCTGTAACTTCAGCCGACTACACAGACCAAATTCAAGCCTTCGTCTGTCTTCCAGGCGCGCGCACACACACAGAACTACAGTGTATCATTTTAAAGAAGAGCGAGAGGTAGATACTCAGCAGGAGTGAGGGCAGGCTGGATCCACTCACATGTCACAGCTCAGGCTACTCAGCACACAGACTGGCTGTCTGGCCCAACAAGCCTCCTCTAGGGGTTTATCGCTTAGGGAAACGGGGAACAGGAGAGCCTGGGGTTGTTTTTGTTACTCTGGAAAGCGTTACAGTGTCATTTGAACAAAATAAGAAGCTGAGAAAGGAGGATTCTTCAAAAATATTTTCTGTCTCCTTGTTTGGTTTTCTATACACAGGATTGTTGTCTTCAGCCTCGCTGTTACTCGACAGAGTGTAAAACAGTGTTTATTACTAGATGAACCTCGCCGCTGTGCCCTGAGAGGAAGTCTGCATGTGTGTTTGTGAATTTGGATCCCAGAGTGTGGGTCTGTGTGTCAGGGGGAGCAAAGTTTATGGTTGCTTGAATGTGAAGGAGAAAAACGTAGCGACAAGCAAAGGTCAGAGACAGAGTTTTAGCTTTATGCACGTGTGCTTTTTCTGTTTGTACGTCTTAATTGTCAGACACCCGGCCACTTGGGGGCGCTGGAGGAGCCACGGGAGCTGGAGGCATCGCCTCTGGTTGTGCAGGTGGAGGGCCAGGATCTGCAGAGAGAAGCATGCTAGTTTTAGAAACTTTACAGGGCAGATGGACTCATAAGAGCAAAGTTTCAAGATTGTTGCACTATCAAAGGAAATATTTGACTTTAACTGAAGTAGAAATATACAGTAATTGTTTTTAAAATCCAACAGAAAAAGAGATTATGATCAACTTTGATTCAATGAGTATCTCAGCAAATTATCATGGAAAAGTTACAGCAATTAAAGCAACCTGAGCTCCTTTGGCACATGACTGATCACAAATACCCTAAAGTGAGGTTGTCGCAAATAAATGTTTTGATATAATCCACATTAATACTGTCAGCTTCAGTTGCTGCATAAACTTCATCCATAAATGGCAGGATCAATTATTACTTCTATAAAGAAAAGTATGAGAAACAAAATAAATAACTCAAATTGTAAAAAAATTTAGACACACTAAAACCAAGTTAAAATATATTTCCATGGCCAGAATTTTTAAGGTTAATAACCTGCATTTGTAAAGCTTTTTATAAGGACTGATGTCATGTGAAGCTCTTAGGAGTCTGTCATTCATTTACACAATGACAGGGGAAAAGCTACACTGTAGCCCTGTGGCTATTCAATCTACGCCACGGGGCTCTGATCACCACCAGCAGGTTCAGTGGGTGAAGTGTTTGTCCAAGGAGCAGCAGCTGAGGCAGGAGTTCAAACCGGCAGCCCACCAGTTTCAGAAGAACTACAACTCTCTATAACATAATCGTTAGTTGAAGTTAATTGTTATACTCACACATGCCATTGGGGGCTCCTGGGTGACGTGGGGGCATCATGGGCGGCATGCCCCCTGGTGGCGGTCCGGCAGAGGGCGGACCAGACAGCATCCGTCCTGGCATGGGCTGACCCGGTTCCATCGGTCCTGTAGACAAGTGGAGACAAGGTGAGACGTTAAAATTTTATTTTTTCTCAACCACACTTTTTTATTCATATTTTAAAAAGGATTTCCTCTAAATCCGTTGAAATACTGATCAACATTTCTGCTGTTGCAAAATAACTCCAAAATATTCCCTCTGGCTCAAAAATAACAAACAGATAAACTTTTCAAACAAGCTTTTTATCCACCTGGATAAAATTGGTTTGCATTAATTTTTATTAAACGTTATGATGAGTTTAATGAAGGCACTTTACAAAATGCAATCGTCGTTCTGGTTTTTGCAATTGTTGACTATATGATGTGTTTATGTTTTCCTTGCTGTTGAAATGTGCTGTACAAAAACTTAAAAAATAAATATTTCTGCAGTTAAAAGATGTTTTATAAATTTAGTTTTATAAAACTATGACATCTCCACACACACACAAAGTCTTAAAGTGACCTCTGACCTGTCTGTCCTGGGTGGTGGGGGGCCATGGGGTGGTGGCCCATAGGAGGGAACCCAGGATGCATTGCAGCACCTGGTGGCGGTCCTCCATGGAGGGGGGGAGGCCCGCCGTGGTGGGGCGGTGGTCCTCCATGGTGAGCAGGAGGAGGTCCGCCGTGGTGGGGCGGGGGTCCGCCGTGATGCATACCGTGTGGAGGGGGGCCGGGGTGGGGTCCGGGTCCAGAGCCCTGACCTTGAGCCTGGGCGGCGGCGGCGGCAGCAGCAGCGGCAGCGGCTTGCTGCTCCATCTGTTGTCTGGCCTTCATCTCGGCGTATTTCAGCTGCTCCATGTGAAACGCCTGGCGCTCGGTGAGGAGCTGCTGCCGCTGAAGCTCCAGCTGCACAAAGAAACACCAACACAAACAATTAGAGGTGGGAAAATCCCTCCATTCTCAGATGCATCATGACCATTAGACTGAGGAAGTTATAGGAGCTTGCTGCCAGCAAAAGGTTAATAAAAGTGTGTTAACTGGTGCTACAACCAACTACGATTAAAAGGCTAATGGTAAATAGCAGATCTGTAACGATTCATCAGACGAGTCAAAGAACTTAATTCTTAAAAGTCCTTGAGCCACATTACCTGCCTCAAGGCTTCGTCAAATAATGTTCAACTCTTTAGCGCACTGTGCTACAGCCACTCACTCCACCTATGAGCTGTTGACGAATGCTAAGTGCTATTAGCAGCTTCCGTATTTTACTAGCTTAAAGAAGCTACTGCAGAACAGGACTTTTTTTATTTGATTAATCATCAGAACAATTTATAGATTACGCCATTACTAAAATAATTGTTTACAAAAGTTCTAGTAAATAAGCAAAGACATGATTTCATGCCAAGACTGTGTTAAGAGTTAGAAGAGAAGCTCCAGATTAATTCACTTATTGGCCATTTCTTACCACCTTTCCATATCTATTAACTAAAACCATTGAATTTCATTATATTTGCCTTGGTGCTCACTGATATACAATCATAAAAATATTAATTCTTACTTGTTGAACTTAATTAAATAATATTTGACTTGAGACTGCAGGAATCTTCATGCTTTTACTGAACGTTTTCTCCATTACCCAGATTGTTTCCATGTATTAGAGCTGGAACACAGTTTGCTGTGTTTCTGCTGTTCTGTGTGGATCTTTACAACTACGATGTTTTATAGCAGCAGCCTAGGTTTGGGTTCTCTCCAGTTCCACAAAAACTTCTTTAAACAGTTCTTTTCATGAAGTGTTTGCATCTGTGAAACTGGGCTTGAATCCCACCGCTATGAAAACACAGTTTTCCACTCCCACCAGCGTCTCCAGGACACGCTTTGAAACTCATAAGCTAAATCACTCATGTGTCCCATGAAGACCACTGTCGGTTCAAACTGCATCACTAAACAACTGCTTTGCTCTTGAAAACCTTCTCCTAGCAGCTGCCAACATTTTAAGTTTTGTTTCTGCTTCAGTATCTTTGAAAGACCCAAGACTAAGTCAGGTTTAACGCACCCGGTGAGAACATGTGCTGATGGACTACATGTTTCTTGGCTACAGCATCAAAGTAACCACAGAACTGGGCTGTATGGTACAGGAAATGCAAAACAGACAAGTACTCTCAACAAAAACAAGGGTCCCCAGTCTCTCTTATAACAGCCACCTTATTTGGAGTAACAAAAAAAAAAAAATTCAAAAATTAATAGAAGAAAACGAGGACGAACCATAAAAAATAAATGACCCAGCAGCTTTACAATTTCAGACAAGAGTAATTTGTCTTTGGGAGACTAACAGAAATCGGTTTATCGCTTGAACAGCAGATAATCTAGCATTTTGTAGTGTTTTCTTAACATCAAGCTCAGACATTGTACAAGTATTTATTTCAAAATGGGACTGTGTGTTGAATGAAGTGGTGGAGATGCAAAACGTGGTCCAATAAATCCAATTTAGAGCTTTTTCTCATTCAGAGAGTGACGCTGGGTTACCACTGGATGGTTTAAACCAACATTTTCACAAAATAATAACCTTAATCTAAAATAAAGAAACTCCTGTTTCACACTAACATGGTGTTTAAAAATATCCACCATGATCTAGTCAATTTTATTTAAAACACAAAATCAACAGTTATCGTTACTGCAATAAAAATAACATACATTTTGTAACACGGCTATAGTGCTGCCATTTATACTATATTTATTATTTTCATACATAAACTTTCAGAACTTTAAAACACCCTTTAATTTTAATAACAATAGATTTTTTTAAAAAAATAATGCCCTTTATATCTTTAGATCTCAAAGAGCAGGAAACAGGAACAAAACAATAAGTTGTAATGGATAAAGATAATTAAATGAATAGATACATGAATAAAGAGATTAAAACCAATACGTAAGAAAATGAACCAAAAATGTTGCTAAGAGAAATAACTTAAGGTATTTTTAAAAACAGTTAGTAATAAACTGACCTTTTTAAAACCTCTGTTTATCACAATAACTAATTATAGTATTAGTTTTCAACTAAACATGTCGATTCTGCAGAACAGTTTAGCTTTTTTGGACATAAGTAATTGGAATAAATGACCGATGGGAATTAAAACTTGTCATGTAAACACCCCAATCGGGATATTTTATCAGATTCAACTTGATCGAAATAAATTTATAATCTGAATAAGAGGGGTAATTTATGCCCACTGATAATCCGAATGGCGTGAATGTAAACACAGTTAATGTTAATAAACTTGATGTGCAGAAAACATCTTTGAGATCTCATTATAAGGGCTTTAAACCATAGGAATGGTGAGAAAAAAGACTTTTTAAAACCTCCTTTTATCACAATAACAGTTACAAGAACTATGCTTACTTATAAAATGCTAGGGAGGATCAAAGGGAGTCCTGTCTTTGCATTAATTAACACGTTTTTCTCCCAATTCCCAACGCTTAAACTCTGACTTACAGCTTCCTTTTCGCGGTCCATGATGGTCTCCAGCTCTTCGAAGTGCCTCAGCTTGATTTCCAACTTCTTCATCTGGGTTTCCACCAGCAGAGCAACCAGGGACTTAATTTTCCTTTCTTCAACCGCCGCCAAGTGCTGAGAAGATGGATAAAGTAAGATGATAAATATCCAAGAAAACGTAAATCTGTTGCAGGTCAGCATAACAGAAACATGTGATCTGTTGAGCGGCCGGCCTCACCTTGGCTTTGGTGGCTGCAGAAGCGAGAGCAGCAGCGGCCGCTGTGGCGATGTTTCCCTCTCCGATGTCATGCTCCAACTTCTTCTGCTTTTCCTCTCCCTCCTCGGTAGCCGTCTTCTCCTCTTTCTCCTTCTCTTGATCTGAAGACGAGGTGTCCATAGTTTCATCCTTATCTTTATCTGGAAGAAACAGTTTAAGAGGTTTTTTTCTACTTCATTCCAACAAAACAATGTCATTTTTGAAAAAGAAAATGTCCTGAAGGACTAAGAACTGTTTGTGATAGACAAGTTTTTCTTTAGGCTACAGATTTCTACTTTGTCTCCGAAAAAAGTCAAGCAAACTAAAACACGTTTTAGTGGTTTGTTTAAGAGATGTGATGACCTGTTATCATGTTTTACCTGCTGAAGCTGTTTTAGTCTCTCCTTCTTCCTCCTTCTCCTGTTCATGCTCTGATCCCTCTGCTCCCTCCTTCTTCACCTTTTCCATGCTCTCCGTCTTGTCGCTTTTCTCTGCCGACTCACTGGGCTTTTCTGCCTCGTCCTTCATCTCGGCCTGAAAACAGAACATCACATACATGAGCTTAATGTATGAGAAAAGACATTTTTCAGGAAGGATGCTTTGGGACTTAATGGGACGACTTAACTGTATTAAGTTTGTCTTGTGAAATTAGAAATGCATGTTATTAGAATATCTGCCCATGATGCATCTTATTTGTAAATATTGAGATATTTATGGTATCAGGTGCAATTTTTCTTTATTTTCTTTTGTCCTTTGCTTCTCATTTGTGCTTCCATAACTCCAGGACCTTCACGTACGTTGGACAAAGTCATTTGTGTCGATGTGAACATCTGCGGCCGTCAGACTCTGTCCAACTGACTAAACATTATAATAATATGAAAAATAGAAACTCTTTCACTTTGAATACATTAGCCAGCAGTTATTGAACTCCAAACAGTCCTTTGCGATATGAGTATGAATACTGCGCACACTAATATTCCGATGATGATATATCATTCAGCCCTATGTAAAACAACAATTTACATCACTGTGAATTTGTTCTACATTAAATAAACTGCTTTTAAATGCAGCCATGTTCATCGTTTGTGGATTATTAGTTCAAATTTCCCCTGTAGTGATCCAATCCAAGCGCCTGACGCTTGTTAACGAAAGATAATGATTCAGCCGCAGACACCACATGCACTTTGGAGAAGACATTTACTTTCACCTGCAGCTCCTTCTACAAGCAGAAACTAAACACAGATGACTGGAAGGATAAACTTTACCAGCCCTGAGAGACAGCTTATAAAAGGAAAACTGATGGCTGCCAAGAACTATTTAACACCTTAACAGATTTAAACTGTGTATTGATTTTCCTATTTAAACATAATGAATGTTCCTGACTGCAGATGTAACGACATGATTTCAAACATTCACACACCACACCAACGGCGCGCTGGGTACAGAAATGGTCAGACATGAGTCCACGGTCAGCGTTGATCATTTGAAATGACAAATATAGAAAAGCAATAACCATATGTAGGGCTGGGCGATAAGTAGAGCTGATCAACTAATCAATTTATCTATTTATTTAGACTCAGGTAAAGTCTATAATGGTGTATTAGCCCAGGCTATGATTTATTTTTTATTCTTTTTTTTAAATTACAAGAATAAATTCATAATATTAGGAGAATGAAGTTGTAATTTTATGAGAATTCAAACACAAAAAGAAACAAAGAAATAGAGGAATGTTGAGTATTTTATGACATTATCCTTTGGTGTCTATTATAAATAAGGAAATGCACATCAGCATCATTAATTTTTATCTGTACAAACAACTGAGTCTATTTGGAAGAAAGAATCACATGGACTGAGCTGATCATGTCAGATCTTGATAACTACAAGATTATTTTCAAATAAAATGACTTTCTTGTAATTTTAAGATGTTCTGGTAAAATTGTGTCTTTATTCTGCTAATAATATGAAAATATTGTCTTAAAGATTCTTCAGCCTGGCACTTATTTTTCCATCATACAACTCAATATTTTCTGCTGTTTGCAATTTCTTTTATTTTTTAGGAAATAATGCAAGAAAAAAAAAATTTAATTGGATCTTGCATGAAAAACACTGGTGAATTTAAATTTATTTTTAATTTCATTTTTTCATTTATTTTTATTCCCAATCTAGATTTAGATTTATTGCAAATCTTCAAACAACTGTAGGAAGAGGTAAGATGGCGGTATGAACTAGTGACTCCGAAGGTTTGTAGCGTTTCCTCAAGGATTTATCCTCACCAGTTTGAGGAATTACACTTTTTTTGTTTTAAAGATGGCTTATCAATATTTTTCAAAAATGTTTTTTATAAATTGCCTTTTTATCTCACCTTATCAGCCTGTTGGGAGTCCGAATCTGTTTCCATCTTTTCTGGTTCTGCGGTTTCTGTGAGTGAAGAGGTGAAACAAAATATACATCAGGAAAATAATTCATTAAAACAAACTCAATGTTTTTTTGTTTTTACAAAAACAGGTTTTATTCCTTCAGATAAACCCCTTTCAGAGGAGTGAGATTAGCAAGTTATTTTTAGTAAACAGATCAGTGGGGAAAAGTGTGAAAGCATCTGCACACAGGAGAGCAGCTGAATGAATGTTTACAGCTGAGAGTTAAACCATGTCACGGGTGCACTTAGGCCAACGTTAAGAGTCTGAAAATTGATTGTGGGTCGGGCGAAGTGCTTCAGGCCGAGTGAGAACTGGAACACATTTAGGGTTATTGATCACCACTGTAGTTGAAGAGGGCAGTAATTCAGGCAGCAGAGGCATTTCATCAGGGATCATATGTGCTGTGATGACAGTAAAAAGGCACATTTTTAAGATGCTGCTCAGCAAAAATCAAGAGAGGCAGAGCGATGACCCAGTTTTTCTGTTTTCCCTCCACCCAGCCCCTCTGCCCCATCTGCCACTGTTCTTTTAATCCACTGGTTACCACGGCAGTATAAACACACACCAATATCTGCACTGCTCGGCGCGTGCCGATAAAAACAGATGCAGATCAGATCCTTCAATGATCATAGAGAGTCATCATCTCCTGTTGGGGTTTGTGTGGATTCTTCCTAAAACATTAATATATTCTCAGAGCACTAATCTGCATCAAAAACGCCCAGCTGCGTTTGATCCTGTGAATGTGTGCTGCCCTCTAGAGGCTGCACATTTTTTTTATCTGAAATATCTTATATGTAGGATTCGTACATTTATTCAGCAGTAAAATTCAAGCACTTTTAAAAAGGCAAGTTTTCGTTTTTTAGTAAATAGAAATAATTTTGTTAACTCTAACTAACAAAAACCAAGAAAAACTAAGTGTGACAGAAAAAAATATGTATGTATGAATTTATTAGGTATGAAATGTAATGTAAATCATGTTTTCCAAATTTAGGTTTTTAATCAATGTTAGATTGCACTTTATTACAACTGTGCACTCAATGAATTTATACATAATTCAAGCCCTTTAAAAATCTTGAAAACACCAATTGAAACTCAAGCATTTTCAAGGATTTCAGGCGCCGTTACAAGCACTTTATATGTTGTAAACTTGCCCAAAAATATTTTTCGCAAGGGTTCAAAAGAATAAAAAAAGTCTCCTCTACATTTGTACCTGTTTTTTCGGGCTCCTCTGGCGCGGTTCCTGCGATGCCGCTGCTCTCCAGGCCGAAGGTGGGGTCCACCTTGCCGGTGCTCCTTGCTGCCTCCTGGACCTTCTTCACGTGAGCTTCCACCAACTCGGCAGGAACTTCCTCCCGCACGCGAGAAAACTCCTCTGAAAAAGGAGAAAGGACATTTTTACCTTCATGTCCTCTAAATGCTGCCAGGACTAAAACAATACACGAAGAGATAAAGTTTTGACTCGTTAATTTAGGCAAAAGAAATCAGCTTTTTACAACACTTCTTGTCGTTTTGTGTTTTTGTAAATGTTTCAGGGCTGCAACTGACAATTACTTTAGTTATCAATTATGACAATTAAATGGATAAAAAAATTGCCACATTTTGAAAAAAAATATTTAACCATTTAAATTTATTTTTTAAATATTAAAAATACATCAAAATGCAAACAAAACAACTCAAATACTTTTAAATAGGATAATACGTATTACTGAATGCTTGATTATCTGTAGAAAATGATGCAAATCTGCAGCTAAAAATAAAATATTTTAACATCAACCTGTGAAAACTGAGTCCTTTCTACCTGACCTAACATGAATGCAGTGTGGAGCTGATTTGTTGATTAGTTTTTAGTTTTGGATAGCAAAAGCTCCCTAATAGGATAAAAAACTTCACTTGACGAGTTTTGGATAGAACATATTTACAGACAAAGGCTTTACTTTTATCTTAAATGTGAAATATATATATTTTTTGGACAGTTTTAACTTTATTGCTACTCTGAGAGTGGTGTTCTTTCAACAGATGGCCTTTCTGTGTGTCGGTGTGTGTGTATACTGCAGTTAACGAATAATTGATAAATTCGTTGAGGATTATTTCAATAATCGATTCATCACGATTGATCAAATTAATCGTTTCAGCCCTAAAATAGCTGAATAATGTCATTGCAAATTCACAATTCTGATTCCAATGCATCAGCAGCACCAAATTATAGTAAAATTATGACACAAAACCTGATCCATTTCAGTTCTTCCCCCTGTTCTCACCTAAAGCCGCCTTGGCTGCAGCAGACGCCACTCTGGGATCCACCACAGAGGCCAGGAAGGCGACTGTGCTCATTACTGGGTTTCCGGACTGGCTGAAGGGAATGGGCTGGTAGGCCAGAGGGCCCAGAGACGTTTCTGTGCTCTCCAGGTACGGATCCTCAATGGGCAGCCGCAGGAAGTGCAGGATACATTCATCTTGGGTGCGTGAACCAACATGCTCTGACACTTTGTTCCAGTCGTCTTTGAACATTTCCAGGGCCTGTAAGTGGTACAGAGAGAAATCTTTATCAGAACAGAGTATTTGTTTTCCAATAGAAAATAAATACAGGTAAAGGATCTGAGAACATATTTAAAAATGTAACATTTACCGATTTATTGTGTGAGAAAGTAAGATAAGGAAGAGCAAAGTTGGAGAAAAGTGATCTTTGCATAGAAAGGCTGACCTCAAGCAGCAGTAGAGTCTCTTGCTCGGTCCATTCTCTGGTGGTACCGGCTCCCTTTCCCTGCTGTGATTCAAAGCAAATACACATATAAAGTTAGACCATTTACAAATAATTTTAAACATAATTTAGAATTTTACAGGCAAAATCCACTTTGATTTCTCACTTTGGCGCTTTTCTTGTAGAGGTCAGGGCGGAGCCCAAAGTTCTGCAAGTCAATCGGTTTGTCTTTGGACTTATCTGCGAAGTTGGGCATTGGCTGAGGAGGAGGAATCTGAAGAACACATTGTAATAATAATGTTAACCTTTTAGCTTTTAAAGGTTTAATTCATTACGGATGGTAGAAAATGTTGTCCTTACAGGTGGAGGCCGGTGGTTGAGGGGCATGAGGCCAGAGGGAGTGTCAGCCAGCACAGTGAAGTGGGGCGTGGGAGGGGGGCCCATGGGTAATGGCCGACTCTCGGCATCCACCTGGTAATTTACCAAACCCCACTGCTCCAGGAATGCATGAACCCTGAAGATGAGCAAAACAGAAAGTTTAAATTCTACCATTATCAGCGTTTTCAAAGCATTTATACAAGGCCTGAGGACAATTAATCATGATTAATCGATTATTTAAATAATCATCAACTAATGTAGTAACCGATTGTTAACTACACTATAAAGACTCAAAAAAGGGCCAATCACTGAAAGAACATACTCAGAGCAGTAATTAAGACAAAACTGTACAAAAATATTTACATTTGAATTTACGATAATAAAAAAATCTGTGTAAATATATTTTATCCAGAAATCCTTGAATGGTATATTTTTAGTTTTACCTGGTTCACATTCTGTAAAAAGAAAATATCTGTTATGAAGCACCTTTAGCTTAATTGTCTAATCCAGAAGATAATCAGCAGATTAGCCCTACATCGTATTAGATCTGAGCTTTCTGTTTGATCTAATAACCTACTTCTAACTTATTAGAAGTAAGTTAGATACTTCTAACTTACTTCTAATAAGTTAGAAGTATTTTCTGGGCTGCAGATCCTTTGCTACAAATGATGAAGCGTAAACTAAAAGGAATGCTATGTTATTGCATTTTAGGCAAATTAAAAAAATGTTTTATTTAAAAAACAAATTGAAGTATTTGCATTTTAAATATATTTCTAATATGTACAAATATTCAATAACAAACATCCAGAATGTGCCAAATTTTATATAAATGCCTAATTAACATATTTTTCATATTTCTTTTGCAGAGAACTAAAACTGGGTAAAAATAAAAAGCTAAGAGCCACATATTTAGCAAACCTCATGATGGCACAGACGTCCCCAGTCAGGTTTCTGCGACAGGAAGTGGAGGTCAGGTACTCCTGAGGGTTCAACCGATACGTGTCGATCATGAAGTTACGATAGGCCAGGTATCTGTGCAGGAAAAGATGAGCATGACAGAAAATGTTTACAGTAATACCAGAAATAGTTCTCATAAAATAACATTTCCAACTCTATGTGGCTGGTGCAGGACTGAATGTCAAACTCACATTTCTGGAGTTTTGGATTTGTTCTTTCCATTAAAGAACTCTGGAAGAGCTCTCCTCTCAATCTCATGGATGCTAAAAAGAGTTAAAACAACAATAAAAAAATGATGTTTAACATGAAGTAGGCATATGTTAGTTACTGTAAAAATTGTCTGTTGTGATTGAACTTAATATAAAATTAAAAAACAACTATAACTTAAATGGGTTATCCATCACACTAACTTTTAGAATTAAATTTTATCTGTTGACTCCTCAGAAGGTCCAGCATTTTTTGACCTTATATGGTCAATGCAATAGATTAAAGCATTTATAAACCTTCCTACAAAGCATTTAATCACTAAAAGTGCTAAATGTAGCAACAAAAAAGACAAAATAACAGATGTTTCCACTCTGAGCTGACCTGTTGTAGTCGAACCAGGCAGCATAACTGGGAATGATGATGTGATGCGTCTGCTCAGTTACATTGTCCTCTCCAGCATCCATCCGATTGACTTCTCCTTTGCCTTGTTCATCATCATCCTGCAGATACAGACAGTTCTCTAAATAATGACACTAAAAATATTGCTTTGATTTTTTCAAAACTGTAAAACATTAGTTTCTTAGTATACATTTAATATGCCATCTAATCCACAAAAACAAAACTATCCTGACCAAATATATTTCTCTTAAAGACAAAAATCAAAACAGCCTCAGCTGTTTTTACCCAATGAGAGTTAATCTGACAAATTGACATAATTCTGCACAGAACCAGTAAAATACAAACTTTCTGGCACAGATTAAAAATATGGATTTCACTTGAGCTTTAAGTTCATCTACAGGAACTGAAAACAAAATTTTTAACTTCTAAAATGCTTTGCATTCCTCATGGAAATACCAAAGTCTATGTAATGTACAAGTGAAATAGCTCATTATAAAATCACTGCTATAATCACTGAAGGCCTTTTTATGGTGTTTGCAGCTTTTTAATGTTTCTTGCTTGTTTATTTATTGGAAAATAATTCTCTATAATTTAAAAATTCTATACTTGAAAATTCTTGATTCATCAGTTTACCAATACATTTCAGTTCACTATGATAAAAATTTAAAAAAAGATAAAGTTTTTTCGGACCTTGCCACCGGACAGCACCGAATCATCCTCCATGTCATCTGGGAAAAATGCAAATAAACTTTGTTAGACACATAGCAGCGCTAACGTTCAAAGGTTTTAAGATGATTAAACACAATTATGTTACCAAACACACAACCAAGCATGCAAATCCAGTTAGGATACAAACCCAAATCTGCCATATTCCCTCCCTTGACTGGAGTATTTTCACTGTCTTTTTTTGAATTAGCTGTGCATGGAACAGAAGTGAGAAAAATGAACCAAGTGAAACACTGGAGGGGAGATAAAAGATTAAAATAAAAAACCTTAAAGACAGCACAATTCAGGGGCATGGAGGTAATAACCAACATGAAGAAAAACCGGGGGGGAAAAAATGAGAGGACCCTAAAATAGACTGAATTAGTTTGGGTGATCCGAGAGAAGATGATTTCTTTGGGGGGACAAAAAGTGGGACAACATTAATGGGACAAGGTAAAAAAAAAGAAAAAGAAAGCGTTCTCAGTTTTTTGTGTTTGGCATTAAAGTATATCCTAAAAGAAAATGATTTGAGCTTGACATTCCTCCTAATAGACCAAGTCTTAAAAGTTGGAGAATGGCATTTTGTTACAAGATACGAGTATAAAGTAAAGGACAAAGAGTTAAAAACAAAACTACTGATAAGTAGGGCTGTGTAATAATATCGATTTTGCGATATATATCGATATTTTCTCTCCTAGAAAAAAATCAAAACATGTTTTCTCACCACTTCTTTGATTCATTTTGTCCAGCTGTCAACTTTAAGTCTGTGTCCATGTCCAACCAGAGCCAGGTATTGTGTAG
Organism: Poecilia reticulata; assembly: GCF_904066995.2. Taxonomy (NCBI): domain Eukaryota; kingdom Metazoa; phylum Chordata; class Actinopteri; order Cyprinodontiformes; family Poeciliidae; genus Poecilia; species Poecilia reticulata. Next base: position 6,742,487 of record NC_088845.1, on the reverse strand, counting down.
CTGGTTTTTAATCAGTTTTCAGTTAAATTAATTCAATTCAACTCTATAACAGTCACAAAATGTCATCATAATCACTCTGTCCCTCTAAAATCTTTCAGAAAATCGCTAAAGTGTATTGAATCGTATCGTTTGCTGAAAATTGCAATATATATCGTATTGTGAGCAGAATATTGTGTATAGTATCATGAGATTATTGCATCACTACAGCCCTACTGATAAGTAGGACTGGAAGCCTAGAGAAAGAACTTGGCTTTGTTGTGAGAGTATATGCTGCTGCTGCATTTCCACTCTGTTGAGTTCATTCCACTGACATGCAAAGCAGGTGAGGACAGAGGAGCTCAATCCCAGAGCCATCAACATGATATGCAAGATGTTGAAACAAGTACAATGCTTCCGTGCTTAGAATTACTCAAGGACGTCTTGTGCAGGATACCTTTAATTAATCCAAAGTTTTGGAAATTCTCTAATATTTTGAAACATAAAAGGGCAGAGTATCCAGTGTCAATTAACTGGTTATTTTTTGTTATTTTACACCCGGATAGTAAAAAGTTCTGCAAGTGCTTCCCAGAGCAGAACGCTGTAGGACGGAGAACACACCATGCTGTCTTTATTTGAATCACAACAGAAGTTTGTCTGTCCTCTCTTGCTTATCGTTTCATCATTTTTTTAGCCATGTGATACTTTTAACAATGTTATATTATATGATTACAGACAGTATTATCCAGAAAATTACTGATTTGAAGGTCAGGAGATAATTTTATTTGAGTGTTTTCCTTCTGGAAATGAACTTCCAAATACATCTTTTTAAACTGAGTAAATATGAATTCAGAGGCTCCACTACATATTTACAGTCAAACTAGAATTTTAATCACAATGAAGGTGAATAAAATTGGTCTTAAAGAGAAATATAAACATTTCCAAATTGATATTCAATGATAAGTGCGATATTACTCACTTTTGTCTAGTACAGATAACTTTTATTAGTACCTTCAGGCTGCACTTGGCCACAAACAGTTTTGCCCAACTTAATTAATGTATTTTAGTTGTTCCATTTAACAGGAAAAAAAAAAAAAAGTCAAGATGACTTAAATTAACCAAATTGTCAAGATGCTCAAGGCTAGGAGTAGTGAGAGCATGGTGATGAAAGAAAAAAAAGGTCAGGAAAACAAAGGTTAACAGTAATCAATGTTCCAATACGCAGAAATAGCTGCTTGTGCAGCTTTCAGAAGCTTTGTCCCTGAAAAACATAAAAACAAATCTAATTTGCTGTGAGCTTTGTCCTTTGCTTAAACGGCCCACATACCATTCTTGGACACACCATCCTCCATGCTGGCGCCGGCAGAGGAGTCATCCATGTCCTTCGTCATGTCCTCCTCAGTGTCCTCTTCCTCTCCTCTGTGTCCCCGTCGCTTCCAGTGAGGCCCTGGGTTCCTGAGAAAATTCAAGGGTCAATTGGAAACGTTTCAGCACTGACTATTTTTTCTGTGCTGTTCAACTGAACTAATTGTCTTTCTTACCCCTTCTTTCCTCCTTTTTTTCGAGACTCAGCTGGTGTGCTGGGCGGCGAGGGCGAGCGCCTCCTCTTCTTGCCCGCAGAGTTTGCCTTGCGCTCCTTGCGATCGGGTGTACGGGAAGACTGATCAGACAAACCCCGTGCAGCGCAGGGAGCGAGGGATGGAGGATGAGAGAAAGAGCGGCAGAATGAGAAGAATGGAACGGTTGCACACACAAGGAGGGGAAGCAGAGGAAGAACAAGAACAGGGCAGGGGGAGGGGGATGCTTTGGTGGGTGGTGGAGGAGACAAACAGGGTTCCTGTACACCGTCCAGTCAAAAATAGTCAGATTTGGCTAATAAAGTTGCATGTTTGCTCTACAAATATTGTCATTTTCCAGCTTATAGTGGTCAAATCCTAAAGCAAGTAAAAACATTGACTGCCTCCGTATTAACGCTGACAGGAACCCTGAACTTAATCAGAAAGTGGACAAAGTGCAACAAAAGGTTTGAAAAAGGTGAGCAGCAGACAGAAGCCGGATGTGGAAAAGGACGACGAAGAACAGGGAAAAGCTACAGGCAAAAAAGCTAACAAAAAATACTCTCACACAAAACATCCACACATGCCGTCAAACAAGACACACAAACCTACCTCCTCCTCTTTGGGGAAGATTCTCTGTCGGAAGCTGACAGGCTTTTTGTTCTCGTCCAGCTCATAGTCTTCCTCATTCATCCACTCATTGAAGGCATCTGTGTCTAAAACCCACTTGGCGTGAACCTAAGGAAGTAAAGAGAAGTCTTACCTCTGTAAAATTTACAAATGATCAAAGGAGCATTATTAATAAGCAATGACTGTGATAGCAAATAATCCCTTCAACATTAATATATTAATGAAATTATTAGATTTTATTTTCATTCAACAGGATTTAATTAGCAGTATCAATATAATTCTGCAATTATTCCAAATAAACTGCATTTCATGACATTGGTAGATTTGTTTTTGTAAATATTTTACCAGAAGTCCAGTTTTAGTCTTTTTCTTCAATAAAATTCCAGCATTAGTTATAACAAAATTTGTAAAGTGCTGTAAGGAAACAGCATTTTTTTGAAACTTCCAGGCTGATCTTTTTCAAGAACTAACTTAAAAACTCAAATAATTTTGAAAAAGTATCAATTATTTTAAACAGGGCAAAGATAAGGAGTTCATTTTTCTTTTTACACAAAAACATTTTCACAGACCGTGATACTTACCTTCCAGGGTTTCTCAGAGCTGGGAGGATCTTCCACATCAGCATCCACCTCACCGGCGGATACCCAGGTGTCATAGCTAACAAAACATGAACCGTCAGTGATCAGTCATGCAGCGTATTTTTAAGAAATACTTAAAATAAACATGCAAAACGTTATCCAGAAAATATGAGGTATGAAAAAAGCCATTTGGGAAAGAAAATCTGAGCTTTTCAGCAACAGATTCTGTTCACCTGTCGGGGTAGAAGCCCCAGTGAACGAGGACCTGCTTGTCCTTCCTCATGACCGGACGCAGCCAATCCTCTGAAAAACACAAATCGGTGTTTAAATTCTAAATGTTCAGGAGAAAACCAATCAACTTACATTTTCACCCACTTATTTCCATTTTCATGTTGGTGAAAATGGAAAACTATATCTAAACCACTGTTTGCTACATTTTTATACAAGTAAAGATACATTATGTGGCATCTGAAAACAGTTGGATCGTACTGGGAACAAAATAAATCTTCCCCTGAGCATTTTTAATACATTTTTATATAATTAACAAGTGAATCTGTGAGTCAGAAAAATCTCAATCAAGTTTATTTATATAGCATATTTCAGCAGCAAGGTGGTTTAAGATGCTTTACATAATAAAAACACAAAATTACAAAGCTATAAAGTCACCATACAGTCAACAATTGAACCAGCTACATTTTGATAAGTGTCATCACCAAAATCATAAACATCAAATATGATGGTCAATTTTTCACTTCTTATGGTTCAAAAGATTTGAAACCAACCGTCTTCCTGCTGTGTCAAAGATGGGTGAATGTGATGAGTTGCCTTTGACTTGTCCTCAGTGACCGAACCCTGGAGAGCAGATGAGAAAAAAAAAACAAATACATCAGCCTCTATTATAAAATCTACTTCCCAAATAATCAGGATTTTCTTGGTTTGACCCAAGCTCACCTGGTGCCTCTTGATGATGTCTTTGAGCTTGCTGACTTGCTTCTGCTCAATTTCTGGCGACAAGTAGACGAGGGGCCGTGTCAGGCAGTTATTCTAAAAGCACACAAACACTTTCAGGAAACCAATAAAGAGCTAAATGAAGACATATTTAGTCTAAATAACACACACTGAACATGTACAGTCAGCAGTCTTTGTCTACACTCTTGCTCTCACCTGGACCAGGTGTTTTTCAACATTCAGGAACATTTCCACATTCCGGTCCATCCGAGACGGATTCTGCAGGTCAAATCTCCTCCTAATAGTGAATGTCAGATAATATATAATAAAATCCCTGATAAATATCTTCAATCGGTACTCATGGACATACATATTGAATCCTTCAAGTTTATTTTAATATCACATTTCAACAACAAGGCTTTACAACATAAAAATACAAACTCATAGAAAACACAGTTGAAACATTTTGCCAAGTGCCGTAATTACACATCAAAATATTGGGTAGTATTTCAATTATTGTGGTTCAAAAGAAACAGTTAACTTACCAGCCCTGCTCACTTTTATACTTGTATACTGATCCCAAGATGTGACAGAGAGTTCCTCCTGCCTTGAAATCAAGGAAACATTTGGCCTAGACGATGAGAAGGAACAAGAACTGTGTTTTAGTACTTTGGGTACGTGGTTAATGTCACGAGTAATGAGTGTGTGCTTACAGGTAGCTTGGTAAGAGGAGGATTGTTGACCCTGCGTCCAAACGCATCCTCTTGAAACTGAAGCAGTTGGACCACCAGGCCAGCCAGGGACTTACTGGATGGAGAGTCATTCTGGACATACTGGGAGAACACAAAGACAAACACGTTAACTTATCTAATATTTGTTAACTCATGTTTAATAAAACAGAAATGCTCCAAGACCTCCAGTCAAAGTAGGCGGTGATAACATCAATCAAATTAATAGTAAAATTCAAAGGAGGAACTCTCTGCCTCTCAGTCCATACATTCATCAGCTTTTTCTTTTCGTTTAAAGAGCAAATGAATAAATCAGAAATTAAGTATCTAAATGTTTTTTTTTTTAACAAGAGCTCTGCTTACAGACAAAATGGAGACAGAAATGCATCAGAAAGTAGCAGCGCTAGGCTCTAAAATACAAATTATGCTCATGTAAAGGAATATCTCATATTGCACTTTTCTGCAGTCACCAGTGAAAATCAGAGATGATCTGGGAAATGAGCTGGTGACCGGAACCAGCAGATTTTCAGCTGGATCTGCCCTGACCAATGACCAGACAGAAAGTAGAACATTTTGTGACCAGTGAAAGCACAAAGTACCGCCAGGTCACCCGATAGACCCCACTCCTCAGTGTGGATGCATTTAATGTGTGAAGAAGACTCAAAGTTAGGTATTTTTCGTATTACTGATGTCTATTAATCAGAAGGAGAATGGAGATGTGAGTAACAACTGAAAAGGAGGCTGTATTACCAACAAGACATCAAGACATCTTTCCACTTCAAACTGCAAAAGAGCGAGAGAGAGCAAAACCTGCAGCAGTTAACAGGGACTATGAGCAAAATGCTGCAATGTTGTTCTGTTTTATCCTTTTACCTCCCAGTGAAAGTGCTGGATTATAAAATCTTGTTATTGGGGATCTCAGTGATGAGGTAATGTGCTACATAATTAAGAGCATAAATATATATTTTTTCTAATTCTTTCTCATGAACAGCAATCATTACTGATATGGCATTACTCTGACAAAAAATAATTACTGATCACACACAGCTGGAAGGAAAAAAAAAATACTTTTTATAGTTCTTGTATTTTATATTACCTCTTAATGAGAAATCCGAATTATTGGCTAAAATCCGTTTCAGGAGGTTAAATCTTTACAAAATCGAAAGATTGGAAATCATCCACAAAATTATGATCAGTTCTTAAGATTCATAAATAAAACCATGTAACTCATAACTAACATGTAGATTTTTTTATTATAAACAGTACGAACCAATGGCAGTCCACATGAATCTATAAAAACTTTACTTTTTGGAAAAGGTTGATGGAGGTGCAATTACTAAGCAATAAACAGAATTTAGTAATTGCAATAAACAATTACTAAGCAATATTGATGGATATGTTCTTATTCAACAATTCTGCAGTTCATAGGATAAACTACCATCTTTAGAATATTAGTCTGCACCCACAAATAAGTTAATACATAAAATAACATCTTCGTAAACTGGTATCTGTATATATTTTAACACTTGCTCAAGGATACATCAAGAGCGTAATATGTCTGTGGGCACTGTGCTTGCCACGATAAGTTGCATTCTGTTTTTCTAGTATCATTTTCCAGGCATAAGATACACGTCCACATACAAAGATGACCTTTATTATAAATCTGAGCACAGAACAGCTTGTAACAAAGAAATCACACTTCTTATACACTGCTTATGCATGAGCAAATTACTTCCTATATTAGATTTCTTTTGTGAAACTGTATTAAAGGCAATAAATATGCCTCCATATAAATCCAAACATTTCTATGTATTATTTAATTCAAACTTTACCCAGATTACAATCTTAACAATCGTAGTTTAATAGTGGGTTAGATTTGGAGCATTAGGGGAACACTCTTTGTTTAGCTAACTGAAGTGGGTGAATGGAGCCTGAACTGGCTGATAAGCTACTGTGGTGACAAAACACAACCTACTGTTCTACACAAAATGCATCTGGAATTAGAAATCTGTACAGTTATCTAATAACTGATTTTATTCCTGAATTTAATACCACAAAAACTGGATGAATACGCATTTATCCATGATTTGTATGAACGCTATCCCGTGACTTTTCCGTTAGCTCTTGGGGCCTCGATGAGAGAATGTTTTATTTTTTATTATCTTAACTGAATAAAGTTTCAAATGTGTTTCTCTATAATAAAATCCACAAGCAGCGCATCCGATGGACGTTTACGAACATTTCCTAAACAGGGTTGCCATTTAGAAAGCGGCATGAGAAGTCAGGGAGCTAACTGTAGCTAGGCTAGTTTAGTTCATTTCCACTAGTACTCGTGTGAATACAGCGTATCCCTGTATTCTATTCTACGATATTCTATCGTATTTTATAGGGATACGCGAACTGCACAGTCCTAAATAAGTTTATATGTGTATAAATCCAGAAAATGTGTCTCGAGATAGTACTTGTGAGGCTAAAAGTAGAAGATGTAGCAGCTCCATTGTGAAAACGAGAGGCGGGCCTTCATAGAAAGCAATGGAGAAAGAGCAGCTAGCTCACCTTCTTGTAGTGCTTTCCGATCCAAATTCGCACCGACTCAAGCTGAGAAATCGTTTCCGAACTTTCCCAAAATTTCGTAGAAGGTCCGCCGTCTTTCTTTCGGGCTACAGCCGTTCCGCCGCCGACCAGACCCGCGGCTCCTCCGCCTGAGCCCGTCCCGCCTGCTGTTGTCGCCGACGTCGCCATTGTGTTTAGCTCGCTGCGTTGCCTTTCTCCTCCAAAGCGTCCCTCACCGTGCAAGTTTTCAAATGATATTGCGCAGCCGCAAAACTCTCAATGGAAGAGCTCATGGGAAATGTAGGCATAGCCTCAAAGAAGAAGAAATGTAGGCATTCAAGAATTAGTCACGTTCAACCACTCACACAGTATTTCGGTTGGTACGGCTGTTTACAAAAAAACAAGATTGAAAATGAAAAAAGTGCAAAAATAGAAAAGAGCAATTATGTAAATTAATTTACAAGAGTATTTTATGTGACCAATTTTTTTTTTACGTCGATGCACAACATGAGAAAGGAGCAATAAGCTCATCTGCCAGTGCAGCAACAATTTGGTTACATAAGGTAATGTATATATTATTTAAAAATTACTGAATTAAATCAAATCCATTTTGAAACTTTTATGTCAACATTTTAAACTGCATTTGCTTTGCAATTGATCAACAAAGTTTCCCAAACATACACACAATTCTGTTGAATGCTTATGTTTAATGATATACTCTTGTTTGTATTAGACTTCATGGTAAGCTTTGATCACAGTTTCAAAATGGCATAAACCCTGTCGGTTAAAGAATCAGAGTGTATTTTACAGTCCACCTGACAGCACATATGATAATTAACTATATTTTACTGCTTTATCTCAACTTAGAAATGTGAACAGGAAACAAATGTACTTATTTGGAACTGACAAATGACACATGAAAGAAAGTCATAAAACCAAAAGGGAACAAAAAACAACCTTTAAACTGTATTTTTTTTATTTGGTAATGTGATTTTAAATGTTTATTCATTTTATTCATAGAATGCATTTGAGACACTCAAGTTATACCAAAATCTGGTTAACTAAAATCTAATAAAAACAGTAAATAACTAAAAACAAGAACAGTGTATCAGACAGTACCAGAGCTGAGAGATAGGTTCAAGAAATGGGGCTTAAGAATTTTATTTTTCAAAAGTTCAAAGTACTGTGTTTGGTGTGGCATTACCACTGAGTATATAGCTCAAAATGTTCACAAAGTCACAGTGTAGCAACTATCATATTTTACACTTCTGGTTGTTGTTTTTTACATGCACTCAAAGTTTTGATCCACTTATAAAAGTAATTTTATTCCTTTACAAAGTCTATTTATCTTTCCATTTCCATTTCCTACAAACAAAGTCCGCCAGAACTGTTGAGTAGGCACAGTAGAAAACAGTTTTCCCTTTCTCATTAGCAACACCTGAACAGAACTTGACCTTAAAAAACCCTGTATCTGCCTCTGGCATAATCAGAAAACAAAATTAAATACAATTCCTGGGTGATAAACACAGGCAAGCAGGAAACATGGCTCCTACACACAGTTTGGATCCTCAGACAGTGTTCAGAGCCCTTTTATTTCAGATTCTTTAAAACAGATCCTGCATAGGACATTTGTTGCTCCCCTCACTGTCCTCTGCTGGCCCTCTGTGAGCTATAGAGCTACTGGGGACCGTAAAATAATATCGGTTTTCCTTCTAAGGGTAAATTAGGATAGATAAGGCATAGAGAAGATGATGATTTGTTATTACATGTAAGATAAGATACGCTATTTACAAAGGGGAAAAACGTGCTGCACGGCAATGACCGACATTTCTGTTGCATCAAAATAAAGCCATAAACTTTCTCGATTTTAAATTCATCGTTGTCCAGAACTTACTCATTTTCATTTTAACAGATGTTACTAAGTTTTAAGATGCTTCAGATGAATTTGAGTAAAATGTTGAAACACATAGAAAACAGGCAATAACTAAACTTCAGATCAACAGTGACAGGTGCTGCACTGATAAAACCCACAAACTGTCTTAAGTTTTTCATTTCAGTCCAGTAAAGCTGGCTTAATTTGACAGGTCTTTATTTAAATTATTATGGCCTTCATCTTTTAGCATGACATGACACAGATTTTTTCAATCCTCAGAATGAAAGTAAATAAAATTATGTTAGAAGCTGCAAATCCCTCACGGGTTTGCAGCAATAAATGTTATCTTATTCTAAGGAATAATCAAAGTCACAAGCAGAGTAACAAAGCATATATCACGATAAGATTCCTGCATAAATATTCCTTGATAAACAGCAGTTCTTCATTTTCTTCAGTGACTTTTTGACACAAGGTACTTACACCAGAATCAGTCTGTAATGTGCATTGAGTTCAGTTTTTCTTTTCACAATTAGATTTTGATATCCGACTTGTGAACTTTCTCTGCAGCGTAAATCAGAACAATGAGACACACTCCAGCTCTGCTTCTGCTGCTTCTCCTGGTGACAGCCGTGGCTTATGGATACAGCAAGAATCATCTGCCTTCCTCTGCAAATTAAATGTTTTACTTTTGATTCACTCAATGTCAAAACAGTAAACTGTGAGGCTGCCATCTTAGTTGCTCAGCTATGTTTCTCATGTTTTTAGTGGCAAGAATAAAAAAAAACAGATTGGGATTTTCAGATGATTTTTTTTTCACCAACACTCAGGGGCTTCCCAGAAATATTTGAAATTCAACACAAAAACATAGAAATGTATATTTAATAAAACTTGAGAACACTATACATTTTAATTTAATGTCAGCCAGCCCTGTTTACAACTCAAACTAGGACTGCATGAACAGTAACACATGTGTATTTCTGAACAAAATACATTATGTTATGCCTCCTTTTATATTGGATTCATAATATTGTGTATTGAAAAACAACTTTTAAAAGTTAAATAAAATATAATCAGAGATCTCATTGCCCTCCTGCAGTACCACCAGTTGCAACCCCCATGTTAAATAGCCACGACTTTAAAGACTTGATGGAACTTCATCCTTTATTAGAGCTGCTTCATTTCCTTATGCTTAAATCAGAAACATGTTTTTCAAAACACCAACATACATAGCAAGAAAGGAAAAAGTGCCACAACAGCTATTGTTGTTTCACTGTTTTGTTTAGTTTATTTTTTAATTTTTTTCAGAAAATGTGGCTTTACGTGGCAAAGCAACTCAGTCTCATCGGCTCAAATCAGAGTTTAGTGTGGATGCCAACAATGCTATTGATGGAAACCGAAATCCCGATCTTATACAAGGATCTTGCACCCACACTGGATCACAGGCACACCCCTGGTGGAGGGTGGACCTGCTGGAGTCCTACATCATCACTTCCATATCTGTGACCAACAGAGGAGACTGCTGCTCAGAAAACATTAACGGAGCAGGAATTCATATAGGAAACTCCCTACAAGATGATGGTAGATCAAACCCCGTGTGAGTAAAACCCTTTTTTATTTCAAATGTTTGGAAAGAAAGAGGAGAACTCTCAGTCGCCTGAGGATTCTTGAATATAAAGTGTTTTACAATTGGCCTAATAAACTGAAATTATTTGCATTTCACTTATAAAACTTATATTTATTTAACAAATGTATTGTTTTTAATTCTACAGGATATGATAAATGTAAAAAAAAAAAAAACATAAACAAAGTATATAGATGTTTGTTATCCACTGAATGATATATAGTATGTAAATGATACAGTATTTAAGTTTGTGTTCATTTATTAATTTTGGTTTTGATTTTAAATTGCTTTTCCCCATTTTTAAATTTCTTGCAGAAAAATCATGGTCGATAGATATGCATTCATTATTTTACTGTCTCGATTGTATTGAAATAAACTCACATTTCTCCCACTTTTTCTTCAGGGTTGCTGTAATTGATGGCATCCCATCTGGAAGGACTTTGAAAATAACTTTTACAAGTCCTGTGAAGGGTCATTATGTGATTGTATCACTGCCTGGTTTAAACCGGGTGCTTACACTCTGTGAGGTGGAGATCTATGGTTATCGTGCTCCAACTGGTGAGACCCACATGTCTTACTCTCAATATATTATTCAAAAGAAGCTCAAGTTATTTTATCTCTAATTTTAGGAATAGTATCAGAAGATGAAGTTGTTTCACATTTTCAGAGTGTAAATAATCCAAAAAGACAGCAGCGCAGAAGAAAGAGCCTATATCTTATATGAGTAAGAAGTGCAATGGTCAAATATGAAATAACTGCCAGGAACAAATGACGCAGTTACAAAATCTACTAAAATATTATTGCTTTGCCGCTTAAAGCTCATTCAAAAGCTTTTGTTTTTGAATCCACTACAATAATATACATCCAGGCATACCGTTAGAACCCACATTTCACTGAAGTCAAATTGTTAATCAATTCTTATATTTTAAAATCTTGTGTTGCAGGAGAGAATATAGCAATTTATGGAAAAGCTACTCAGTCATCATTGCATTCTATTGGCATTGCCTACAACTCCATTGATGGGAATCGTGTTGGATACTGGGGCAAAGGTTCTTGCAGTCATACAGTACATGAATTAAATCCCTGGTGGCGACTGGACCTGGGAAAAACCCATAAAGTGTTCTCTGTCAACGTAACCAGCAATGTGGAAGGCTACTTACGACTTCAAGGAGCTGAAATTCGTATTGGTGATTCACTTGATAACAACGGCAACAATAATCCCAGGTGTTAGTCAGTAATCCTCATATTGCAACGTAACATATTTTCTGCTTCATCACATTTTTTTTCTTACCAGAACCAATTTTCTTTTCCTAACAGGTGTGCTGTGATCTCAACCATCGCTCCAGGTTTTACTCAAAACTTTCAGTGCAATGGAATGGATGGTCAATACATTAACATTGTCATACCTGGAAGAGTTGAGTATCTCATCTTGTGTGAGGTTGAAGTCTACGCATCAAGACTAGATTAACTAAATAGACCTGGCATTCCTTTAAATGTTGATATTTTTGTAGAAAAACATGTCTTCCTCAGATTTAATGACTAGCTCTAAATCCTTTAACTAGAACCTGATCCAATCACTTTATGCTTCTGTTCTGCTGATTTAAGAAAATACTTATTGAAAATCCAAAAAGTAAAAAACAGAAAACAATAGTCTTGTTAATTAGTTTGCAAGGTGTTTTGTGTAACCAATTCAATAATTCTTTGTTTTTATACGTTGACGCAGATATGATGAGAAAGAAGCAATAATCAGCCAGAACAGCAGCAATTTGGTTAGATAATGTAGCATGTATATTTGGATTTAAATATTGATTAATTAAATCAAATCCATTTTGCAGCCTTTATATTTACTTTTTATTTTTTATGTTTATAATGTCAACATTTGTAACTGATAGTCTAATGGACTTTTGTTGTGCTTAGGAACAAATACATTTTAATAAAGAAATTGTTAAAATTTATTGTGTGGAAATGGCTATTGAAGTGCAAATCTATGATTAAAGTGCAATGCTAAATAAAGTGCTAGTTTTAGTAAGGTGGAAAAGGTGCTATGAAGGTTACTTAAGTAAAACATGTAGTCCCAGTAATGAAAACCTTAAAGAAAAAAATGTGCACAAATTTTGTTTTAAATATTTTTAACATGAAAAGAATGTTAAGTGAAATGTTTTTTTGATTTTTTTTTTTGGCCACAAACCAGAAAGGGGCTTATTTTCATGTGTTTTATTGTAAAACAACATAAAACTCTTGTTTATTTTTTATCTGTGGTTTCTGGTGACAAAAGTCACATGACCAGAATATGCGCTGACCTATTTGATAAGAACAGAAAAACAAGTTGCTGAAACTAAATGGTCAAGTCTAAAATAACACGTCAGTGCTTGAAAAAGTTGCATCTTTGTGACGATTAGCATTTTTTACCCTCAAACACCAGCTATTTTCTTTTTTGTTTTTTGGCTACAACAATTCTGCATTGCACAATAAGATATTATGAATAGCTGAGAGTTAAATTTTCTCAAAAGAAAAGAACTAACAGTGAGGGCCATCTCAAGTTCTTTGACATACAAAAGCTATATCTCGCTTAAAAAGGTACTCAAAAAAATCTTCTAACATGTCCACAGGGAAAATTGGAGACTGAATCAAAACTTTTATTGAGGCTGCAAAGTACGAAGCGGTGGCATTTTGCTGACTCTGCAAAATGCTGTGTGTAACAACCTCTAGAAGATCTACAAGAACCTCTACATAGTTTCTACATGGTATATGACCAACCAAGTCTTAAGCTGGCTGTTTCTGTACAAATGTACAATTCTTCAAATCCAATTTTATGCCCTGTTAAGTTGTGGTCATGCATAACCCCATTCTATTTTCCTATTTTGCTATAAATTCATGAATCAATGTTAAATCATCAAAGCATCAATCATCTGTTCCAGGAAATATATGGCTTTTATCACACTGCACTTTACTGTTCACTTGGCATTGCAACTGTAGCACTAACTTTATTGTAGTATTTTATTTCTACTGAAAGATGTGACCAGGAAGTCTGAGAATGTAATTTCTCAAACTACACAGTAAATCACATTTAGGACACATATGAAGATGTGATCTATCAACAGAGCAATGCATTTATGGTAAGGGCCTTGAAATACTATATGAAATATCCACTATATAAATCTGGTTTCTTGGTATATCAAGTATTGCTGGAGTCTTCACTTCATCAGATCGTTATACCTCTAGTGTCAGTCGGTCTGTGTGTCCAGTTTTGAACATGGTTTAACAGTTACTATAAATCTTTCCTTCAACTGGCAGTGCCTGACCTGCTTCTTTGAAAGATAAGAACTTTATAGCTGGTGTATGATTAATCAATGCTGTATGTGTTGCATAAAGATGTCCGTATAAATATCCTTCATGAAATCAGGCCCTCATTTTCTTCTAAGACTTTTGAAAGCCAGTGTGTACATACTGACCACCGGATTACCAGATTAACTAGTTCTGTAAACTACACTGGTAACTGGTTTTATTAGTAATTTGATGTGACAATTTCTAAGCAAAGTTTTTGTGATTTTTTTCTGCTGTGAACAATGAAACTCATTTCAGCTGTGCTTCTGCTGCTTTTCGTGGGGACGGTCTTCTCTCTTGCATACAGTAAGAATCATCTGCCTTTGTGTCTACAATTAATATTTTTACATGGTGAAAGTCCGCTGATGTAGTTCAGAAACTTCTATAAACTATGGCAGGAGGATCTCAGTTGTTTAGCTGAGTTTCTCATATATGTGGTGAACAATCCGGATTGTACTGACATCTTTTGTAAATATGTGATTATACTCAATTTTCTGAGGATCTAGATGGAGATATATTTTCTAAAGTACCCAGACTCAGCTTTATTGTCAATGTTTTTGTGCACAAACACACAATTTATTTCTTGTTGTACACCTTACATCATGCAAACATGAAAAAATAAAGAAACAGAGGCAATAAAAAACTAAAAGAGCATTACATCTATATACTTATATATATATCCACATATATATAATTGTATTTTTTTATGCTGAGCTAACTAATGCAAAAGTTCTTACTTTTTTCTCTGTGAAGGAAAGAGTCAATAACAAACCAGAGCTCCAATAACTCCAATTTCCTCACACAGTTAAAAAAAATCTTCTTTTCTTAAACTGGCAACAGGATTAAATGTGAACCTGTCTGTTTATCTGTCCTGTGTTCCCATGCAGGATCTCTACATATGCTAATCTTTAAAAGCCCTGCCTTTTCAAACTGAAGTTGTTAGATAATTACTCTCAACAACACTTCATGCAACCATGTCTTGACTTTCCTTCCTTTTGCTTCCAGAAAATGTGGCTTTACGTGGCAAAGCAACTCAGTCTCATCGTTTCATAGGAGACTTGGATAGTCTTGTGGATGCCAGCAATGCTATTGATGGAAACCGAAATCCCGATCTTACACAAGGATCTTGCACAAACACTGGACAACGAACATATCCCTGGTGGAGGGTGGACCTGCTGGAGTCCTACATCATCACTTCCATCTCTGTAACCAACAGAGGAGACTGCTGCTCAGAAAACATTAACGGAGCAGAAATTCATGTTGGTGACTCCTTACAGGATGATGGCACATCAAACCCAGTGTGAGTAACACAGATACACATTTTTTATCCCCTTCAAATGCTTCATTTAATTTGTGAGGATAACATGCAGTTGGCCAAATTTAATTAGATTTACCAATTGGTCTAGTAAACGGAAATTGAATGCATTATTTTATAACTTGACTGAAATTACTAAATTTTTATGTAAGCAAATCAGATCTGTTAGTTTTATAAAGTGCTTTGAGGTTACTTTAATTAGGAATCAGCAATATAAATAAAATAAAGCCAAAATGAAAATTATTTCACAGTGAAATATGGTTGTAGGTGCTTTATGTATTCACGTTTTTCATATTTTCCTAACTAGCAGCTAGAAGATTGTCATACTTGTTTTGATGTGTGATTAAATAATTTCAGACTTCTTTTTATTATCTACTACAAGGAAATATGGATGGATGGAAATATGGTTTTATGACTACAGGAAATCTTTACAGACGAAATCTCTAAGTGCCCTCTTTACAGACAGGGCACTTAGAGTGCCCTGTCTGTAAAGGGCACTCTAAGTGCCCTGGTCATAACCTACAATACTTTACAGGTCAGCTGGCCCAAACAGGGCAAGGGTGACAGTGTGAAGTCCAGAGTAAGGCTGCTGATCCTACATATTGAAAGGAGTTTGATTAAGTATTGGTATAGGATTAGGCTTTTACTAACTATTGCACTGCTTAAACGGGTCGCTGGTGGTTGCTAAGCTACTTCGCTTGCTTGGTTCGCTTGCTACTGGAAACTGATTGCAGTGGAGTTAATTTTGTTTTTCATCAACCTAATTTAAAGCAAAAATGTGATTTTTTTTTTCCGATT
This sequence comes from Poecilia reticulata, assembly GCF_904066995.2. Taxonomy (NCBI): domain Eukaryota; kingdom Metazoa; phylum Chordata; class Actinopteri; order Cyprinodontiformes; family Poeciliidae; genus Poecilia; species Poecilia reticulata. The sequence goes on along the minus strand of NC_088845.1, from coordinate 6,726,587 downwards.
CTCTCTGTTTTAGGGTTGCTGTAATTTCTCACATCCCACCTGGCAGGACACTGAGAATAACTTTTACAAGTCTTGTGGAAGGTCGTTATGTGATTGTGTCACTTCCTGGTTTTAACAGAGTCCTTACACTCTGTGAAGTGGAGGTCTATGGTTACCGTGCTCCAACTGGTGAGACCTGCATTGTTACCATTTTCTTCAGGTGTCTAATTATTCAAGTCAAACTTGACTTGTATAAGTCAAACTTGAATAAGTCAAGTTTGACTTAAATAAAGTCAACTTGAATAAGTTGAATAAGTCAACTTATTCAAGTTTGACTGATTCAAGTGGTAAACTTGACCACTGTAAACATGGTCAAGTTTACAGTTATAAACATCTGTATAACTTGACCATGAGATTAAATTGTGCATTAAGTGTGGAAACTGAGTGTAAATAATCCATGAACTTTTATACAGACACATTGTTTCAAACATAAACTATCAATTTATTGTAGCAACATCAGTGTCATTAAATGTACCTCTGAGTCTATAACAAAGCCATGCACAGTTTCTCTAAATACTTATTGTTGTGACCTGATTCCAAATTCAGTATTTCAGTAGATATTTTAAAATGTTGTTTTTCAGGAGAAAATCTGGCTATTTATGGTAAAGCTACCCAGTCTACACTGCATGGTGTATACGTTGCCTACAACGCTATCGATGGGAATCGAGCAGCCAACATTGCAAAGCACTCATGCAGTATTACAGCAAATGAATTCAACCCCTGGTGGAGACTTGACCTGGGAAAAACCCATAAAGTTTTCTCTATTAAGATAACCAACCAGATAGAAGACTTCACTCGAATTAATGGAGCTGAAATTCGTATTGGAGACTCACTTGACAACAATGGAAACAACAATGAAAGGTAACAATCTGTCCTCTATATGAATTTGAAATATATTATTGTATATATCGTCCTTACCATAAGATTTATCCAGTGAAAAAAATATGAAATATTTCATACTGTACCTGTTTTTATTTTTTTCTGTCAGGTGCGCTGTGATCTCAACCATCTCTCCAGGTTTTACTGAAACCTTTCTGTGCAACGGTATGGACGGTCGATACATCAACGTTGTCGTACCTGGAAGAACTGTGTATCTCCATCTGTGTGAGGTGGAAGTGTACGGCTCCAGATTGGATTAATTTTAAAGATCCTAAAATTTTTAAGGAAGAGTTTGTTTTTAATAATTTCCATGATTACATAAATTTGTTAGAAAAAAGGTTAGCATAAACTGCAGATTGACTTGAGTCTCATTATAATAAACACATTTTGCAAAACAGAGTCCCATTATTTTTATTTCCTTACCGTCTGTATTTTCCAAAGATTTCATGAATAGTGCACTTAAGAAGTAGTGCACTCCTACTTCCATTTACCGCCACATCTCTCCTGATATTATGAAATGAAAAATTAAGCAAAACTTGAATGCCTGTCATATCTGATTAGACTGACAGAGTTTTTGTCTGAGATCGACACAAACTCGGAGCCACACTGAGTTGATACAGCATCAACTGTGCTGTGGTGTTTCTTATATCCCACTTCTGATTGCTCTTGATGGGAAACAGTTGAGGAAAGCTGCATCTGCTCTGTGACACAACCAGTCACAGAGTCTTAAACAAACACCTGCACATAACCCACCAGGATATGACATACTTCTACAACTCAACTGAGTTAAATTCAGCTGACTGAATTAGAATGAGATACATTTGGTTATATATATGTTTCCAACATGAAAGAGTAAAACATACTATGAAACATGTTGATAGTTCTGTTCAATACTAATTTACTTCATAAATTATTACAAACAAAACATCTGTATAACTTGACTGCTGGGTTTTGAAAAAAACTTGTCCAGTGTCTTTCCCTATATTTGTAAAATAGGGCAGAAGGAGCAGCTATCACATACAAGATAAGAAATGCTTTGTTGAAAAGCAAAGAGCAACGTGCCACATGACAAATCCCTCACGTGTTTGCACAATACATGTTATCTAATTCTAAGGAAAAGCAAAGTCATAATCAGAGTAACAAATTACACGTCATGATAAGATTCCTGCGTATATTCCTTAATAAACAGTAGCTCCTCATTTTCTTTAGTAACATTTGACAGACCAAGGTACGTGCAATAAAATGTACAGAATTGTCTCTCTTTCAGTGTATAATGTTCATTGAGTTCTGTTTTTTTTCTTACAAATAGATTTTAAAAGGCATATTTTGTGCACTTTGTCTGGAGTCTAAATCAGAACAATGAGACACCCTTCAGCTCTGCTTGTGTTGCTTCTCCTGACGACAGCCTCAGCTTATAAATATAGTAAGCATAATGTACCTTAATCTGCGTATGAAATGTTTTTCCTTCTACAGTCTTGTTGATTCACGGACAGTCAAATTATTAAACTGTGGAGCCATCATCTTTGTTGTTCAACAAAATTTCTCATGGATGTAGTGACAATGATGCAAAATGTATTTGGATTTTTTAAAAATCTGGAATATCATTTTTTATCAGTGCAGGCACAATCAGTGCATAAGAGAAATAAGCCAAAATCTATCAGGAACCTTCCATAAAAATTTGGATTTTAACATAGAACATAGATCTGAAATATTTGTTTTTTGAAATTGAGAATGCTATAGTATGTTTCAAATGTAAAGATTTGACACAACTTGTGTTTTATAAAACACAAGTTTTGGACTAGTTTCACAACAGCTATTTTGCTTTGTTTGTTTTTTTTTCTTCCAGAAAATTTGGCTTTACGTGGCAAAGCAACTCAGTCTAATCGTCTAAAAGGAGAATGGGATAGTTTTGTGGATGCCAGCAATGCTATTGACGGTATTAAGAGAGGAAAAATTATTCTGAAACTTTAAAAACCTTTTGACTCGTTATATCCTCTCTATGCCCGGATTCAGAAAATGCTGTGTGCAAGGACTGAGATCACACAGAGATGACAGCGTCACAATAATCAGCATTTATTCAAGACAGATGAACACTATCACCAGAAAAGCACATCACAAAACATCAGAAACCTCAGAGCACAAACAACACATGAATTTACTTGAGAAAAGGAAAAAGACAAACAGACAGCAAAGACGTCTTTGGAGAATTGCAAGCGCAAATCTGATTTGTTACTTTGTGTGGAAAGTTTTATCTCCCTTTCTTTAATTTATTCAAATAAGGCGTATCTTTGCTCATCCAACCAAGACCTGTCTCTGACCCTCTCTCTACAGCCATTTGCTCCCATTGTCTAAGGAGAGCTTCTCCAAACTCCTGCTGGTTTATGGCTTTCACAGATCAGTGTGAAAAGCTGGAACTTCCTACTGATTGTTTCCCAGACAGACAAAGGGCAGATCAGAGATCTTGGCAAACAATCTGCCTTAACTACAGGTAAAATAAAGATCAATAGGCCAGAATAAGTTATACATTTTAAAACTATAGTTAGGCTATTTCAATCAAGTCGTGTTAAATTTCAAAACTAGCTTATTTTAAATATATTTTCTTAACAAACCCTCTTTTAATCTCTTCAAAGAGATTACACTCTAAAATATTAATTTAAAATATAGTATGAAAACGTATAAGCCCAAATTCAGAAACACCATCTTATAGCTGAAAAATTCCACCCGGTTTTTAGTAGGCAACCTTCTACATAACATTTGTGGTTAAAATGTTGGAATATTCATTGCACATAAAATCAAACCAAGTCAGACAGAAAAATCATATAAAAATTCAAATCCTAAAATAAATGTTCAAAATTGTCTAACCCAGAGTCATTTCTTAATAGAAAGATGATTTAAAATGCACAAATTTATCCATGTTTAACAAAAACTTTACCATAAATCTTAATGTTATGATTTTTTAGAAAATTCAATCCAGTATTCCTGATGTAAATAGGATGATACACAAATATTTGTCCAAGATTATCCATGAAATGAATGAGCAAGTTAGACACACAATATACTGCATATAAAAGACTTACAATCTATGAATAAACCTTGATTAGTTTTGTACACATTTTTTTTTTTCAAACATTTCTTCATTTTGTGTCTCTGTGTTCTTCGATGCTTCTTGAAGTAAAAATGAATTTGTTGTCACGTCGTAGGTGAAAGATGATAACTTTGTAACAGGAGAAACAACAAATATAATCCTCTGGTCTCCAGTTTTGATGACAGAATTCCTTGATGCTTCTGGGTGTGAGGTCGTCCTCCAGCCAGGGCTGAAGATTCCCAGTTTTTCACCAAGTTGTGGTCCTTTTGATGTTCAATGGGGTCATCAGCTGGTCGGAGTACTGGAGCAGAGTCTATCACCCTATCTAAAGCTCCTTAATGTATTTAAAATAAAATAAGTAATTCCTTCCAACTTGAAATAATGTTTTAATTGTACTGATTTGTTAATTAATATTCTAATCATTCTTTATTGTTTTAAGTCATATATTGTTCTTATCAAAACTTATTTTAATAGTTTATTTTATTATCAGTAAGGGAGAGATTTTGTAGTAACTTTTAGTTTTATTTTTTATAACTTCATTTCAGATTATAATTTCATTCCTTATATTAACTCTCCTGTAATTTTTCTTGTGTATTATAACTCAGTAAATTTAGCATTTTAAAAAGCTGCTCCTTTAAATCTGTATTTTGTCAATATTTTGACCCTCTTTTTATATAAGGCCTACATGAGAAATTAATGTTTCCCATCGTTTTTAACCCAAAACTTAACTATATTTTAGAAGCAGTTCCATAATTGCTAAATTTAAATTTCCAATTTAGACCAATTTGAATAATATTTTTTGTCTTTTTAAAACCTTAAATAATGATCAGCCTGTTTTACAAAAATAAAGTTAACCACGTCACTAAATATCAAAAATGACTTATGTTATTCTAATCACTTTTACATCCCAAAATTTCACCCATTTTTACCTTTGTTCCATTTATTCTTTTGAAAACCTATTCATGAAATATTTGAATAGTAATTTACCCTTTTATATAGTTTATCAGTTATCAATATATTTTAAATTTTTTTTATTTTTTTTTATTTTTTATTTTTTTTTGGGGAGAAAATTAATACAACTAAATTTATTAAATGATGTAAATTTTTAGTTTCAGACATTCCTGGATTGGTTAAACAACTTATTTTAAACCATATGAAGAGAGATGCAATAATGGAACGATCACTTTCCCTGTTTTATGAAACACTGTTTTATATAAACTATTTGACAGGTAATGTTAGTAAGTTTAGTGTATTCGATTTATAAATTTTATTTCATATTTCCCTCTTTATTCTATAACAGAACAAATGTTCTGTCATAGAATATTATAAGAGTCCTATACAAGTTAAGTAGGTGGAATCTGCTATCACTGTTAACTTCAGCATTATGTAACACAGCTGGATGCAATTCAAACATGGTGTCCCAGATGCCATAACAATCTGCACACCTTAATCAAAAAATTTAAATTTGGTGTATAATTTAAGAAAGTAAGACAGAACTTGGTGTCTTTAGCTCAGTACATCCAACAGACACCCCTCAGTCCACTTTAGCATTCTAAATAAAAATTTCAAATTTAGTTGAACTCTATTTTTTACTGAATGATAGTCACTGTCATAGGAACCAAATAAAATTGAAATCATCTACCTTTGTAATTGAAACGTATGCAATCCAGATATGACTTTAAGAAAAAAACATAAAAGTATAACGGCTATTTCCTTTCCCATTCTTATCAGACTGCAACGGGAAAAACACATCAGGATATTGGGGAGAGACAGAATGAATCGTAAAAGGTCTGACACCAGGAGATGAGGCGTCGTTAACACTGTAGCGTCAAACCACAGGGATTCAGGATGTGAAGGCAGGAGACCGTGGGTGCTATATATTAATTAAGGAGAGAAAAAAAAAAAAAAAAAAAAAAAAATGGCATCACACGATACAAAAATTCAAAAAGAACCAGTTTACCACTACCAAGTTTTGTTGGCATCCCTCTAGTCTCCAACCTGCAGACTGACGGAAACTTCAGAAGCAGGCTTCTGGTACTCGGATCACATGATCAGAAGTGAGAAATCCAGGATCAATCGTGCGAACACACAACAGAACCACTGCTTAGAGCATGCCCCAGTCCTTTATCTGCCATATCAGAAGATATCCAGAGTAGCAGTCAGTTCTGGAGTGCAGACACATCTGGACATCGAATGCAGTCTCTTGGATGAACCTAGGTCAGACTTTCGTGTCGACAGAGCAGGATGTAGCAACACAGCAGATCAGTCATTGACTCCAACCCCCGTCTGGCTACGGACAGAGGAAATTGTTCTTTGTGGAACACGACTCCCTGCTGATTCCCGGCCGTAGAAGACCCTCACAGCTGTTGCCCGAGTCCCTTTTGGTTCCAGCCAGGTGTGAAAGATAACACCGAACGCAGACATCTGTTGCCAGGCCTTGGAAGCAACGCTTTGCCTTGAGATGACTACAGGAAAACAGTTCTTTCTTCACTGACCTTAATTGTTCGACGGCTTTTGGCTTTCATAGAGCAATCCAACAGAAGATGGGCATTGTTTCAGCAGTGGCCTGATGTGGAACTCAGAAAGATCCCTGAAAGTCACGTCCTCCCATGATGTCTGAGTTTCAAAAGACCCAGCCCCCCAAGATTGCCATCAGTCACAGGCAGGAGCTCTGGCAGAGAAAAAATAATACAAAGTAATTAAAAAAATCCACAAAAATATATGCAACATTTTGCTTACTTTAACTATTATAAATAAAATGTAATTTTATCTTGTGATGCATCTTCCCGTGTGGCTTTTGGATTTGTTGTTGATGTCATAACAGAAACGGCCAACTGCTTCAAATCCTGAACTTCAAAAAATCAAATGGAAATGTGTTAAATGATACACCATCAGATGTGCCAGAATTAAAGTATTTTATGAATGTAATATTTAATACCAAAACATCCTTATCATTGTCCTACGCTTCAAGACAAAGTGCAACATTTAGATTTGAATAAAATTATTACTGTTATACTGAGAGTTTTTAAAGCAACTTCTATTTTTCGTAAATGTCAGAAGGCATTCACATGTTATTTGAATGTCATAGCAGTTTTAACCAAAGTTTTCCTCAAAATTAACAATTTATACCCAACTGTAACTGCACAATTGAAGAATCAGCAGTGATGCAGAAATCCATCAACAATATTAAAGAAATAAACATGAGATAAATGTTGTTTGAAGCTGTTCAATTTTAGATTATCAGTTTTAATTTAGTATGAAGCTTCTACGTCAGAGACACCATATTGTGTCAAACAGGAAGGCAATGTAAAAGCTCTTTACCCAAGTAAACCCATAATTCACTGTTGTCAAGTGAAAAAGTCAAAATTATTGATCAACTAATTCACAATTAGCCATTACTATAAATTTGCCAATTTAATTCTGGTCTATTTTCCCTTCTCCCCTGTTGACATAATAAAACCATCATTTTGAAAACAATTTTGAATGTATGTTACCGTTTTATGATAATTTTAAAAAAAAATTTTTGTGAGACGTTCCACCATTTCTCCAATTATCCATCTAATGTACAAAATAGACTGAGATGTTTCAAATATCAAAGTTCCATCAGTTAGATCTTATCTTTATAAACACCCCATGTGTTTTTCTTATTTCAAAAAAAATAATTTATAGGTGGAAAACCAAATTTGAAGAATTGTCCCCATAATACTAAAATTTCAACAAGTCCAATTAGTTACCCATGTGTCACATAAAACAACAGTTAATTCAGTCAGTACATTAGTGTGTTAGTAATAAAACACTATAGTGGATGAGACAGTCTGTCAATCACTAAATTTTCAGGTTTAAGCCAAAGCTCAAGTTTTGTTGCTCCTATTGCATCGTATTAATTCTACTGTACAAGCAGAGGATTCCACCTAAATTCAGATTGTGATACCAAAATCTGTAATCATTATCAACTTAAAACTGTCCGTAAAGTAGTAGTGAAAGTTAATTTATGAAAGAAAAATGTACTGAATCTAAAGAGTCTAAAATAAGAAAAAATATCACAGCTACTCACTCAAATGACGTCATATTTACACAGCGCTTGTAAAAACCCATGAAAGGCTCCTGACCTCCATTCACTCTCAATCACACGCAAGCAGACTCTTTCACACCTTATTGTCAGAAAATGCAGAATGTAACCAGAGAAACAGTGGGCAAACATATTAAGTTGTCAAATGTCCCACAGCAACTGAAAGAGTCTCATGTAATTCGTTCGTCACGAAACCTGTAATTCGTTCGTCACACTCCAACATGTGAAATAAAGATATCTGTTAAACATAAAGTTAGAACTTCCCAATTTGTACTGATTCCATCTTCCAAACACATATTTCTCCAGATTCAAAACCAAAATCCATCCTATTCAAAGTTTTAAACAATTCTCATAATACCATGTCTGAAAGAAACATAATTATCCAATAGTTGTAATATTGTTTCGTTTTGAGTGAACCCGTTTTAAAAACTCCATTTCATCCATGTAATATGTAAAAGACAAGACAAGTAGTGTGTAATCATACAAATTTCTTGTCTAAATCAAAACGCCATCATGTCCACACCAAATGTGTTGGCTGCGTGGAAAGACCCTCCTACAAGAAATGAATGCATTCATTAGAATTTTAACATGTCCTACATCAATAGTTCTGAAAACACTGTCAAGCAGAAAAACAGCATCCATATTTTCACGTTACTGCTTCCGTGTTCTGATCAGTGAGGGTGTACCATCCAGTGTCAAAAACCTAGGAAATGAAGCGATTGTAAATGTGAGACAATTATAGAAAATAAGGAAATGCATTTCCCACAGCTCCGGCCCAGATCCGAAGCCAGAAGGGCTCAAGATGGTGTGATGCCCCTTGCTGAAAAAGAAGAAACATTAGCAAATGTGTTATGCTGTACTTTTCAATCCCACACAACAACAATAAAAAAAATCACATCAAAATCTAAAAATCCTGAAGATATGAGCTACAAATGTTAGTGTCAACAGAACAACTGAATAACTTAAAAAAACACTAATGGACCGGTCATTCAGTCCCCCTGCTGTGAAACAAAAGCCTGTAAAACTTGTATCCAAAGGAGAGAAGAAATCACTGCTCCACAGAAGCCATGTGCTCCAATATGCCATGTGTTAGCAGAAATTCAACATCATAACATACAGCAAAACCATTCAACAATATTTCATAAAATATTCTCATTCACCATCCATTGAATCAGTGCAGCATTCGGAGGTTGTGGTGTTCGTGAGATTGACAACACACCTTCGTCCGCAGGTGCTGGCGGTTTATGGGGACACTGTTTGATCCAATGTCCCAGTTCACCACAAAAATGGCAGGCGTAGCGATTGACACCGCTCCTTCTGCCCCTTCCCTGCTGCCAACCTGGAACCCGATTTCGCCTAGTCAAAGCTCGATTGTCATGTGAACCAGACCATGGCGATGCAGCTGGGGTGTGAGTCAGAACAGAATCCGGTGTAGGAACAGCTACTTTCATGGGTCCCACCTGTTGTCTTTTCGCAGCTTCTTCAACTGCCTGTAACTGAAGCTTCAGCAGCTGCCTCTTATCAACTTCCTGCTCCCTTTCCGCCTTCCTTTTTGCATCCTGAGACATCTGTAAATGATGTAGCAAATGTCTCTCCCATTTAGAATGATCACAACCTATCAAATCCGGATTCCGTTTCATTATTTTGGCCACAGAGAGAGGGACACCAGCCAGCACGGCCTCTCTAAAATGTTCCCTCAAAACAGTATGATTAGCTGGATGTAGTCCAGATTGCCGTTTCCACATTTCAATTGCTTTATCTAAAAACACCTTTGGGGGTCCTTAGAATCCCAAAAAAATTTTGGAATACATGATGGAACCACAAATGGAAACAATTCTCTCAGGGCAGCACCAAAAGCCGTCAAGACAGCAGACAAAGGTGTGTGGTCAGGCAAAGCAACCGTACCAGCAGTCTGTTCAACATTACGACAGTTTGTGTTAGTGGTGGAACGACCCAAAATTGCTCTGAAATCTCCCAAAACCAAAGTCAAACCTTTAGTGAGGGAATATAATTCATTGAGCCAAGGCACAGCGCCATCTGCCAGAGAGGGAAGCTTTTCAACCAGTGTGGTAAGATCACCAAATGAGAAAGGCTTATATTTGTAGCCTTGTGACGTAACAAGCAAAGGCATGACATGGTCAGACTGGCCTGTAGAATCCTCCAACGGAGCCTTCAGATGACCCGATAAATTAGACAGATTTGTTGCCAGATTGTCCATATCACATTGCTGCCCATCAGCCAAAAGAAGGCTATCCAAATCAGGAGTGTTAGTTGGAAGAGAACCCGGTAACAGTGTGACCGCTCTGGCCGATCCAACCTTTGAAGGTGTAGCAGCATGTATAACGGAAGGGGAGACATTCAAAGTTCCCCACTTTGCAGTGCCCATGTTCACATCCAGAACTGGAAATAAACCTACAGAAAATAGATTTCTATCGGTGTATGGCGCCGGAAGCACACCATCAAAGAGGCCAGAAATTAGATTAGCCTGCAAACGGTGCACCTCCTGTCGGTCCAAAATCCACAGATTGTGTGTGTTGAAATTCCCAGTAGTCAATCCCCGTTTAAATAAATAGTCCGTACCTTGCCAGCTGACCAGAAGCCTAGCCCATGTCTGCCTGTTTCGTTCAGCCCTTTCTAATGTCCTCGACGCTGCTCTCCTAGAGGAGAAACTAGCTTTGTCCTTTTCCAACTGTGCTGCACTTTTATCCACGTCTGCCTGTCTCAGACCGACACTCAAAATCAGACCCAAAGGCATTTCAGTGTGTAAAACTTCACTCTGACCATGGACCGCATTTTCCAGCATAAGTTTTAATTCATCTGGCTTCATCTTAGCAAAGTCCTCACCTAACTGTTGAGTCAATATATCGATCAAACCAGTGATTTGTTCTTGCAAAGTTTTCCACGGACCTGAACCATAGGAACTGCCAATTGTGTCTCCTTGTAATGGACTCTCCATTTCATGACCTGAATCTGAACCACAACACAAAAGAATAAGAGAAGAAAAAATGCAAATCACACATGTTCCAAACGCAGTTTCTCAGGCACGCACAAACAGACACACAATCAGCAAAATACACACAGAACCGCACCTCTGCTCCAGATCAGAGAAAGAACAAGCAGATACAGGCACAAACACAGAGAAAGCGAAAGAGAGAGAGAGACCGGGCCGTCTCTCAGTGAAAAACAAAAACCGTAATATCCAGCCACATTCAAAAACAATTAACAGTAAACACACAAAAAGATTAGTGAGATGCACAAAATAACAAAACAGCAAACGTACACAACAAAAGAAATCCCTACGGACACCGGTGTCAGAAAATAAAATAAATATGTGGGCCTCACTCCCTGTCCTTTCGTAACGCTACTCGTCACAGGTGGATTTCACACCGAATTTAGTTCCAGTCCTTTGCGAGTCGAGTGCAGAACTCGAGGGGGACTGACCCTTCAATTTAACGTACGCTTCGAACCACAACCCCAAACACAACGAAGCAGTACAATCTGTGCCAGATCCGAATAACACTCAGCCAAGAACATGTCCCTTCAGAGAGGATCAAACTCTCAGGCTGATACAAGCCTGTTCCTACAATAACCGCACCAATCCATGAGAGCTACAGGCCCAGCCTGATCCAGAAGCTGCGCCTCGACAACTGGGGGTTAGGCCAACAATCACAGTGGTACAAAATAAAAGTCCTATATGCTAAGATCCAATAAAAAGAAAAATTACACAATCGTTTCTCTGCAATTAAACCAAAGATCCAGTGGAAGCCACAAACCAGCGCGTCAAAGAGAAATCAAAGTCACATCAGGAGACGCACCTGTATCATGGTCCAACATGGAGCTCAAAGTCACTCACTGCGGTCCCAGCTCCAATCACACAGCACTGTTCAGAACCGGACGAGTCCCCAATTATTAAGAGAGGAAAAATTATTCTGAAACTTTAAAAACCTTTTGACTCGTTATATCCTCTCTATGCCCGGATTCAGAAAATGCTGTGTGCAAGGACTGAGATCACACAGAGATGACAGCGTCACAATAATCAGCATTTATTCAAGACAGATGAACACTATCACCAGAAAAGCACATCACAAAACATCAGAAACCTCAGAGCACAAACAACACATGAATTTACTTGAGAAAAGGAAAAAGACAAACAGACAGCAAAGACGTCTTTGGAGAATTGCAAGCGCAAATCTGATTTGTTACTTTGTGTGGAAAGTTTTATCTCCCTTTCTTTAATTTATTCAAATAAGGCGTATCTTTGCTCATCCAACCAAGACCTGTCTCTGACCCTCTCTCTACAGCCATTTGCTCCCATTGTCTAAGGAGAGCTTCTCCAAACTCCTGCTGGTTTATGGCTTTCACAGATCAGTGTGAAAAGCTGGAACTTCCTACTGATTGTTTCCCAGACAGACAAAGGGCAGATCAGAGATCTTGGCAAACAATCTGCCTTAACTACAGGTAAAATAAAGATCAATAGGCCAGAATAAGTTATACATTTTAAAACTATAGTTAGGCTATTTCAATCAAGTCGTGTTAAATTTCAAAACTAGCTTATTTTAAATATATTTTCTTAACAACGGAAACCGAAATCCCGATCTTACACAAGGGTCTTGCACCCACACTGGACAACAATCATTTCCCTGGTGGAGGGTGGACCTGCTGGAGTCCTACATCCTCACTTCCATCTCTGTAACCAACAGAGGAGACTGCTGCTCAGAAAACATTAACGGAGCAGAGATTCATGTTGGCAACTCTTTACAAGACCATGGTACATCAAACCCAATGTGAGTGAAACATTAATGTTGATTATATATATGTTGTCACTCTGGAGATTGCAATATCTATTTCAGGTCTGATAATATCTATGATAGGATGATTCCTACCAACCATTCGTGTTTAACTAGCTAGTGTGACTAGTTGAAACCTAAATTTACTTTCTCAAAATAGAAAAAATATTAGTTTTCTCCACTTTCTCTGTTTTAGGGTTGCTGTCATTTCTCGCATCCCACTTGGAAGGACTCTGAAAATAACTTTTAGCAGTCATGTGGAGGGCCGCTATGTGACTGTGCTGCAGCCTGGTTTAAACAAGGTGCTTACACTCTGTGAGGTGGAGGTCTACGGTTACCTTGCTCCAACTGGTGAGACCTGGATATGTCACTAGCATTTCATTCTGTGGTATTATTATTTCAGCCATGCTAAGATTAGAGGGTTGCCTTACAAATGTCCAAAGTGAAAACAAATAATCCATAAAGACACAGATACAATACAATAAAATAACTGGTTAAATAGAATCATATAGTTTAACAAAAAGAAAACAAAAGTTGTTGATGTCAGTGTTTTATATTTATCCAAGAATTAGAATGAAAATTGTTTCATGACTAGATACTTATGTTGCTATTTATCACCTTAAAGAAGTTCATTTTCTTCTTAATCTTGTTATAGTGACATGAATGCCTTTGAGATGATCAGTGACTTAGACCTTCAATAAAAAAATTAAAAAATGTGAAGGAGGATGTACTGTATGTATTTTCCAGTCAAAATGAACCATCCTATAAGCATAATCAAATAACTATGTTACGTTCAGTTGTTATGTAAAAGTGTATTTAAACAAATTTGACAGCTTGAAAACTTCCCTTCAATATGCTGAATTTAAAGTAAAACAAAACTCCATCCTATTGATAGATCTGTCCTGCTGCAATGTGCCTTCAGAGCTAAATGTCTAAAACTTGATTTTATATTGCTAAGACAAATAAAATTCATATCTTATAAACTTCTCAAAATCATAAGATTTATACCTTGGTTCCAGTGTAATGAGTAAAAAACTGCAAATACATAGAGAATTCAGGGAAGTGAGAGATTATTATTAGGACTCCCTGCATATGTGATAATATAAAAGCGAGCTGTATATTGGTGGTGACATTCTAAAATGTTATTTTGCAGGAGAGAATGTGGCATTTTATGGGAAAGCTACTCAGTCATCATTGCATGGTACAGCCATTGCATACAATGCTATTGATGGGAATCGTGCTGGTCACTGGGAGAAGGCTTCTTGTACCCTTACAAAATATGAATTCAATCCCTGGTGGCGTCTGGACCTGGGAAGAACCCATAAAGTGTTCTCTATCAACATATCCAACCGTGTAGAATATCACAATCGAATTAATGGAGCTGAAATCCGTATTGGAGATTCACTAGACAACAACGGAAACAACAATCCCAGGTACTGTAAAGTGTTCTTAAAGAGAGCAAAGAGAGGACATGTCTATTTGTGCAAAACTCAAATGATCACTGAACCAAAAACAATTTGTGTTTCTAACAGGTGTGCTGTGATCTCAACCATCGCTCCAGGTTTTACTGAAACCTTTCAATGTAACGGGATGGATGGCCGATACATCAATGTAGTCATACCTGGAAGAACTGAGCATCTCAGTCTGTGTGAGGTGGAAGTGTATGGCTCTAGACTGGATTAAGTCTGAAGATACTAAAACATGTTTCCAACAGCCAGACTTTGGACTAAGATATGGAATGAAACAGAACAAACTGTAATATAAGGAACAACAGCAAATATTCAGCTGAACAATTGGATTTTTGCTTTCTCTCCATCTTCTAAATATTAGAGCAATTCAGACTTTATAAAGTCTAGTGACAGACTTTATAGGGATGCTGATTTCATTGGCATGGGCCGAAACTGTCAAAGTACCAAAGCTGTTTAAATTACCCTTGTGTCAAACTTGATTAGTCAGCAAACTGACCTGACCTCATCTCACCCAGTAAAACATATCAGCTATATAGGTTGATGAGCTGTAAGTTATATGTATGTTTTTTGTAATGCTGAATTTCCAAAATAGCTTCTCGTTTCGTGGTTTCAAATTAAACTTTAAAGTTGGATTTAAATTATTTGCATCTAAAGTTTGAATTTAATTTTTTTTTTCTTTTATGCAAAGCTGTCATGTTTGTACTTTGTTTTCTGTTTGTTTCTCCTTTAATGTCCAAAATGAAATTGTGTTGATCATTTGGATTTTTAATTGTTTCTTTGTTGTGATTTACTCAACAAATAATTAAACTTTTGTTTGAAGCAAAAGAGCAACAGCAGTTTCTCACTTCAGTTTGTGCATATTTATGTCTCTTCTGAAACAAAAGATTTACAAAATAGCTGAAGTTCTTTCAGACTAAATGAAGATGGACGTAAGCTTTCAAGTAAAGGCAAGGAGTTCTTTATCTGATTTTGAACGTCCTGTTGGCAACAATAATTTAAACCTGCTAATCATAAACCAGCTCGTCAAAGAAAATAAAACTCATCTCATTCCAAGGTAAAAAAATAAAGTCATAAAGTGTGTATCATTAATCCAAACACCACATCTTAAGATAAGATGCCCACATAAATATGCCTTACAAACAGCAGCATGTTGTTCACTTCAACATTTATTCCACAAGGCAAGGTTTGTGCATGTTGGGTGATCTGTTGTTTCTGCATGTGCTGTGCATTGACATGATTGTATAACTTCCCTGGATTTTTGGTTACTGATTTGCTAAGTAACATTTATTTTGTTTACTCTATGCAGCGTAAGAAGCAACCATGAAAAACCTTTCAGCTCTACTTCTGCTGCTTCTCCAGGGAACGGTGCTGGCTCGAACATATAGTATGTTTCATCATCTCTGTGTGTAACAAAATTGTTCAAAATATTTGGAAAAACACAGAGAAGATTAACAGTTCTGAAAGATTTAAATTGATCCCAATTATTAATTAGAGAACGTTAAAGAATCATAATTAAACCATTTTTTATTTACAGGTCTGTAAAAGTTCTGCTTTTCTGCTGAAATATTTCAGGCCATTTAAGACATTTTAATATAGAACAAAGGTAAGTACATCAAAATGCAGTTTTCAAACAATGTTTGTGTTTATTAATTAAAAAAGTGGTTCATTGCAGTTTTACTAGCAACACAATAAACAGAGATCTCAAAAAGCAACACCTTTACATGGATCTAAAGAAATGCAAGGACACACAAGAAGCAAATCATAAAATAAAAGTGGAAAAGAAATAACATCCCACCAACAACAAAAAAAAGATGATTGTGTGTTTGTTTGGCAGCATTTCACTTCCTTAGGTACTGAATACTTAACTGATGGAACCATGGTGTTCCTCAAAGATTAAACAATTTTGCTCAACAATTTTCTTTATTCACAGAAAATGTTGCATTGCATGGAAAAGCCACCCAGTCTCACCGGATAGAGCATCCTCTTTCATCTGCCTACAATGCCATTGATGGAAACCGTCAGGCTGACCAACTTGCAGGATCATGCACTCACACTATTGCAATGACCAATCCCTGGTGGAGAGTGGACCTGCTGGATTCCTACATTGTCACTTCAATGTCCGTCACCAACAGAAGAGACTGCTGTTCGGAACGACTGAACGGAGCAGAGATTCACATTGGCAATTCTTTACTCGACAACGGTGCTGCAAACACAGTGTGAGTTATTTTTACTGGTTGAAAGGTTGTTGGGAGAACTCCTGACAGGAAGAACAGGGAGGTCATGTTCTGTGGCTGTCGGTTGTAAAAGGCAGGTGTCCTGGGCTTAGTTTCTTGTCAGGGCAGTACATTTTTGTATAATTTCTTTACTTTAATCAAAACCCCTTCTATTAACATAATGATGAAATTCATATGTATTTCATGAAGCTTTGTCATGCATAGGTTTCTGCACACAGTTCACTGTGAGACAATATTTTATTCTCTCTCGTATCACCTTTTCATATGTAGGATTGAATAGAGATCTTTGTAAATATTTATTGCTACCTGGTTTGTGAATTTAGAACAGAAAAGGCATCAGATACTGGTTAAAATTTGGTTAAAATACATAAAAAGTAAAAGAAAAAAAGGATTTGTAAGCAAAATCAAAACTACAATGAACTCTGAACATTTTAGTAGTTTCCCTTGTTAATACTTTGAGGGTTTTAGACCAACTTAAAAGTCCATTAATTATGTGGTGAAGAAAAGATCAACACTTAATTTGTAATCTCTATTCTTAAATGCTCAATCTTTATTTTGATGTAAGGTAGCTGATACTCTTGTGACAATCATGATTAGTTTTATAGATAGGAATACATTTATCTGAAGTGATGAAACGATTTAGAACGTGATGCTGAAACGTCAGTGATTATTATTATGAACCAAATCCTAATGTTCCTTTAACATTCTGTTTTAGGGTTGCTGCCATTTCTCATATCCCAGCAGGAAGGACTTTAACCATTACATTTACCAGACATGTGGAAGGCCGTTATGTGACTGTTGTGCTTCCAGGTTTAAACAGAATGCTTACACTCTGTGAGGTGGAGGTTTATGGATACCGCGCTCCAACTGGTGAGGCCTATGCTGCTACTGGGTTTTACATATTCACTATAAAGTACTTCAATTACATTATATGCTTTATCTTACTTTACTGTATTAGGCTTGATTCCAGAGATGTTCAAAATGCAGTGAAATGCTTTTGTCATGCTAAGAGTGAGTGTATAGCAAGAAAATAGCTCATATACATTTAGACTGTAAATGAATTTCTCATTGGTATGGAAAACAGACATAAAACATCAAACTGTTTTTAAATGTGGTTGGAACCTAGAAAGACATTCTAAGGCTCAATTAGAGCTGGAGATATAACATTGCATCATGCCAGATGAAGTTTATACATAACATTTTCTTCAAATCCTATTAAAATTAATTCACATATGACATAGGATAACAGCACATACATGTGTGGGATGCTATGTAATATAAAAGTTCAGGATTGATAAAAAACAAACTTTGGAAGACAAGGTAAGGAACTGCTTTAATTTTGGGTCCTAACATAAAAAACAGGTTAACAGAGGAAAACTATGAGAACTGACATTTATTTTTATTTTATTGGGGTTTTTTTTGTTTGTTTTTGTTGGGTTTTTTTGCATTAGGGAATGTGGCAATTTATGGAAAAGCCTCACAGTCAACGGTTTATCCCGGAGCCATCGCCTACTATGCTATTGATGGGAACCGTGCAGCACTGTGGAGCCAGAGTTCCTGCAGTGCCACAAATAATGACTTTAACCCCTGGTGGAGACTGGACCTGGGCAGCACCCACAGAGTGTTCAGTATTAACATAACCAATCGGGTAGAATATCCCACTCGAATTAATGGAGCTGAAATTCGTATTGGAGATTCACTTGATAACAATGGAAATAACAATCCCAGGTAGTTTACAGTTCTCTTTGAAAATAAAATATTACAGGAAAATATGTTTTCTACCAATTCACTTTGTGCCATTTTTTGTTCAAGTAAATACTGAAAAAAAATGCTTTTTTCCTCTGACAGGTGTGCTGTGATCTCAACCATCTCTCCAGGTTCTACTGAAACCTATCAGTGCAACGGCATGGATGGTCGATACATCAACGTTTTCATACCTGGAAGAAATGAGTATCTCACACTGTGTGAGGTGGAAGTGTACGCATCCCAACTGGATTAAACTAAAGATTCTATGACAGGGATGTCATTTCATTTATAAGAGTCTCCACAATATAAATTATGCAGTTGTCATACTTAATTATAGTTAGAGTCAAAGCTTAGAAAATTGTGACCACAAGATGGCAGAAAATCCTCACAATGAATTAAGTGTCAAAGCTCTCCTTCAGACATTTATTCACATCACAAAGGGTGAGCTTTCAAGAGTTTTATAACTGTGTTTACAATATTAAATTAATTTGTATCTCATGCTGAAGCTTGTGTTTAAAAATGAAACAATAAATGGCTTTTTACTTAAAGCACTGAAAGCAGATACTTTCTTTTTTACTATGCAGCCTGGAGTCTTACAAGATTGTCTGATTGTTTGACTTGATAATCTGCATTTTGAGATAATGTATCATCATGAATGACATCTGCAATAAATTTAAAGATCTGCCGTAATATTTTCAAGTGAAATAATTTTAAGATATTAAAATCAACAACAATTGACCACCGAGTTGGTTATTGTTTTGGATTTCTCCTTTTCCCCAAATGTATTCACTGTTTATCACTTACTATACAATTATTTGCAAAGACAGCTACATCAGTCTCAGCTACGATCTTTAATTCTCCTCAGACGTAAATAAAGTCTGGCTGCTCATGGAATTTATCCTATCAGGTTTACACCTGTGTCTGCAAGGGATTTTGGTTTCAAATTGGGAAATAAGTGTAGTTTTTCTTGATCTTTTCAAACTATAAGAATGTTTGCAAAACAATTAAATTAAAAAAATGTAAATGCAGAAAGCATCTGAAGTTATCTAGTTATGCATCTACAAGACAAATAATTGGCAAAAACCATTTATCAATATCCAAACCTACTGACTGTGTCATACCTTACAATGATGCAGTACTTCTTAAATTATTACAAATAACACATCTTTATACTGGAATTAATATAAATTCTAAAGTTTTCTAAGACAATGTGAAGGTGTTTTGAAACAATACCAAAACTGGAACTGGACTTATTCCCACATACACACAAACAGCAGAAGAATAAAAATCCATGCATGTTTGTAGCAAAACATCTAACTAAAACTTCCTAGCAAGAAAATTAAACTCAAAGTTCATCTCATCAACTCCTTCCTCAAAATCCAATATGGCTGCTGACAGTTTGAAACACTGCAGTTGCAATAGTTAACGGTTGGTTAACCTGAAGGAAGTTCAAGTGTCTAGTGTTGGTCCAGATCCAACAAACTTCAGAGATGCCAGCATTTGCTCTTTATTCATTTTCTCTAGAGGTTCTTTACATGCTCTTCAGTTCCCTCTGAGTACTATTGGTTTGAAGTAAAACTAATGTACATAAAGGACTTACATTTTTGGTTGTTAAAGCTTACTGGATATACATTATTGCTAATATATTTCATATTTACCATGTTAGTGCTTAATCCTGTTGCAATTGTGCTTTTTTTATGGACCAGTCCATTATGAAGTTGACTGAAAGTAATCTTAGTGTTAATGGTGCACATGTTAATGTGTATCTCTTCTACACAGGAGGCTCTAAATCAAATGAAAGATGAAATTCTCAGGATGAAAGCAGGATGAAATCAGAGGCATGCAAAAATTAAAAGGCCTAATAGCTCACAGAGTTATTGAAGATAATCATCATATTAGCGACTAAATGGAGCATTCCTATTGAAAAAAGCTTAATCAGCAACAGCTAAAAGTTTTTTTTTTGTTACCACCCTGGTTGGTGGACTTTTACATCTCCAGATCAGAATCTTAGCAGTCATCCTGTATTCCTCTCATGGGTTGTGTTCCTCTGTCTCCTTGATGAAAACTCTTTCATCTGAGTGATTTTTCCACTTAAGATTGTTGACACCACTTACATTTCCAACCAGCCTTTGCTTCATCTGGAATAAAGAAAAGTTTATTTTTTTCAATAAAGTTTATATTGACTGAAACAAAGTGTACCTGCACTAGATACGTGAATATCTGGAAGACTTACTTGCTCCAAGATGCTGTTTCGCACTGCAGGGTCATTCAGATCCAAATTTGAGTCCTGCAGGCTGAGCCTCAGTTTTATGAACTGCAGTTTGGTTTGTACTAAAATCAAAATAAATCCAAATTATTTGCTATACACTGCTTCCTTATTTTGCACATTTTACAATAGGTTTGTATTGGTTAAAAATGTTTACTTACTGCATTTGCAGAGGAAAGGATGAACTTCTGTGCAGTTTCTGTCTCCCCATTTTCCAGCTTCAGTCTTCAGCATTGCAACACAATTTTGATGAAATTCTGTATTTACCAATTGGGATTCCCTCCAGTACCGTAGTGAGGAGTCAGTCAGGTCTGACCAGTCGTACGGGTCTCTGAAGAGACCAACAAATACTGCTGTTCCATTGGCTACTTCCTGGACTGCGGTGTATTCTGCGTCATTCCTCAAGCTGACCAGGTCTGTGTAGTTTTTTCTGCAGAAATCTCGAGCGGCGGTCCATTTCATTAAATTTGGATTAAAGATGTACTGAGCTGCTCCTTGTTTTGTTCCTGAAATGAGACATTTTACAATGTTTTGTATTTATTACAACAAAAACAACAGGTGAGATGATATCCAATGTGGCTGCTATGCTGATAGAAGGAATTTCAAACTTGCAGAATAAACAGTTTTTTGTTTTTTTTTTGTGGTTTACATCACATTAAACTACTGTATTAGAAGATAATGTACAACATCTGTAAGAAAACATGTTTTTTGGGGGTTTTTTTCACTCTAGAAGACATAAAATGAAAACATCCAAAGTTATTGGAACTACATTAAGCAATGACTCTTCTAGCCTTGGGGCTAATAAAGCATATCAGTGTAAACTTAAACAAATTTTCTCAACTCAAAATGTAATTGTGTGCAAAATTTACAAATAATATCAACTTCCAGATGCTGACATTCATAACAGGCTCATTTAGTTTTTTTTATATGGAGAACTCATGCATGTGTGGTTTTCGTTACATGTTATTAGGATCAAAATGCAAAATACTTACTATCGTAGCAGACTGAATGTCTATTTTCAAGACAGGAGAGTGTAGAAAGGTTTCCATTACTGAAAGTAGCACAGTTATCAGCACTTAAAGGCATTCTCCACTTTATATAATTTCTTTCTCCATCCTCGTAGAAGTATTTGTCTGCCAGAGACCAATGCCACTTTAGCTCCTTTCCTCTATGCAACCCAATCCAGACGGCATCACTGTAGTCACTTCCAAAACTTTGAAGAGCCATTTCCATCTCCTTCATGTCTTCGATTGTGGCCAGATCAATGCATGTTTCCCTGCAGTAACTCTGTGCATCGGTCCAGGTTTTTGGAGTGTGGAATAAGACATATTGATGCTGATGCACACAGAGACAGAGATAACTCAGTCCTGTAGATGAAAAGTTAGAAGTGTAAAAAGCAGCAAGGATTAGTCGGAAATGTTCTTGTCCAAGACGATTATGATTCTTTTGTGTCACTTAGCACAGATGTATAAGACTAACCTGCAAGTATTATAAGACATGTGACATTTCCCATGGCTGTAATGAAGTGAATAGGAAGAGAGAAGATTGATTAATTTATAGGAAAACTTCACATAATTCCTCAACAGTGGTCTATAAACTAGATGGAGAGATAGCATTGTAATGAGCGGTTTAGGATTTTACTTTGTTTGCATTTATTTTGAAATAAATACAACTACAAATGTGCATCAAAATTGTCTATTGTCTTAACTGATGAAAAATGTATGATAAATATTGAGAATTAGAAAGCTTCTTACCTTAATTTTTCTGAGTCCAGTGTTCAAGGAAAATAGTGGCTATAAATTAACCGTTGAACAGTTAATCATTTGTTACTTTAGCAGCACAGAGTGTGCTTAATGTGTGTGGTGCATGCTTTGGTAGTCGGGACTTTCCTTATCTTCCTGTGTATGGAAAACCATATGAAAATTAGAGAAGATCACATGTTTACTGTCATATGGTGTGGTTGTTGGTGGTGAGGAGAGACGCAGGTAGACCCAGGATGTAGATGAAAAATTGTGATTTATTGATGAAAATAGCAGCACGGCAGAGCGGAAACACAGAGGCTCAGCACTGGTAGCAACTGAATTTAACAAAGACTGACAAGACGAGCTAATGCCGACACAGGACTTCACAGTTCTACTGTGCCGGCAGACTAACTTTCATAGACAGTAGCACAAACAGGTGGGCTTAAATACACAGGGAGGGTAATCAAGGAATGTGACACACCTAGGAAGCAATCAACGGGGAAGACGCAGAAACAGAGACTCAGGACAGAAACTGAACACAGAAAAAACTCAAAATAAATACACAGAAACACGGATCATGAAATTTTCACCAAAAAGGCAGACAGTTTTAGATTAATCTCAGAAATTTTCTGGAAAAAGGAAGAATTTTTTGAGTTTGAAAAGCAAAATTTTTCTTACTTAGTTATACATATTTAGTAATCACGGCCAGCCCAAGCCTCCATGGGGCCCTAAGCAAAATGTGGTTTTGGGGCCCTCTAGTTCTGCTAACAGTGTGGACTGGCTGCAATGAGGACTCCAATCATTAGATCATTCACACACCTACTGTAAACTTAATGCATCTCTGGCAGTGCTGTTTATATTATATACATGTATTATAGGATACATTTATTAGCCAACTGATTTATCGACCAGCTGTTTTCCTTAATTTTGGTAGATCATGATCGGCTGATACTTACATGTGAAGCCCATCTTTTCCCCTAATCTTATCTTCATCAGCAAAGGTTTAAAGATCAGCCTCTGTCCTCTTCTGCTCTGCAGTGAGAGGTTTGACTGACAGACCAGCCCACCAGATCAGGTCTGCAAGTTTACAGTTAACAATATTCAACCCACTGTTACCAACTTAGTGACTTTCTTGCTATATTTAGACAAAAAAATTCATATCAATCAAAATCAAAATAGGCAGGTCAGGTTTTTTAAAGATCGGCAACCAGGGATCGGCCAGAAAACTGCAATCGGTGCAGCCCTACACACATTTTCATCACATTCTTTGATTAAATAATTTTCTCTTATGCGTTACTCCTACAACTAAAAATGTAATTTATACCAGGTGAGTCTTTCTCCCCTGAGAATGTGGACCGGTACCAATACTGGACTGATTCTGTGCCTTCAAATGATTTTAACTAAAGTTTCACATAAACCGATGTAAAAAAACATGTTTGTTTTAGCCACAAAAGGATTATGCTCAGCAGCAAACAACATATCAATGTAGCAGCTATGTAGCCTGACGTAAAAGCATTTTGCTAGTCAAACATTGAGAAGTTTTATTGTTATTAAAACGGTGTCAAACACGGCGTTTTGAAGCCAAAATACCTCAGAAATATACAGAGCCAAGCAGGAGAATCAACTCATTTAAAGTTTAAACTCAGTTTCACACAAACACAAAGGCGCTAGAATAGTTTGGCTGTTGAACTGGACCGTTTCAGTTTGCTATCAAGCTAATTTTCTATTAGCAGCTTCACTAATCTTTTACATTACAAAGGCACATTAAAACAAACCTTTATCTTGGCTTTATTCTATTTTTCCTTTTTTCTCCCTCCCTGAAGGATAAGTCCTTTTTTGAGACATTGTTTTGCTTACTTAACTTCTGACCGGAGCTTTGGACGTTGGGATGCTCAATGCGCGGCAGCTCATATTACCGGCGAAGCGTGCGGTACCTACCGCGACCACCAGGGGTCCCCAAGAGCAATTAATTTTTTTTCTTTTTATCAATAAAATTATAATTTCTACATACATCATCAAAGATATATTATTGTAAAAACAAATCACTTTATAGTGAAATTGTGAGTTTTTGATATTATGACATAGAAATCATTACAAAAAAAATCAGCTCTACTGAGGGGGCCTTTTAGTAGCATTGGGGCCCTAAGCGGCTGCTTAGTTTGCTTTGCCTTGGGCCGGCCCTGTTAGTAATACACCATCACAAATTTCCAACAAGAAAATAAATAAAGAGCTAAAAGGAGATCAAGAGAATACATAAAAGAAGAATGCATAAATATAAGCTTGATCCAAAATAAGAATAAAACTGCAACATGAAAAAGAAACCTTAAATCAGGGCATTTAATTCTATAGTTTGTTGCATAAAACAATGGCTGTAGTGATGTCTGTAACTCAGTTATTCAGAAGTGTTTTAGAAAAGAAGGGGCTGTTGATTTATGCAGACAAGGAGAGTCTGATCAAAATAAAATAAAACAGTTTAAAAGGACATGTAGGTAATTTTTGCAGCTGCTGGTATCTAACAGAGTTAACAGAAAAGACCAGAAATCTAAAACCTGTTTCATTTTAAATATCTCTTTGTGCATCACACAACCACTTATACTTTCTCACAAAACCTGCTTATATAGTCAAAATGCTATTCATTTCTGCTGTGGTTTGAAGCTTACCGTAATTCACCCTTGCAGTATTAGAGAAAACATTTGGCTTAAATGGGGTTATTTTTCTTTTTGCAATGACTGTTTCCAGAGAACATGTCAAACAAGGCTAATCAGTAACTAAACACTGCAAAGTATTTGTCTACGCAAATCTTTGTTAGAATTTAAAACACAAGTCCAGGCAAATGCAAACTTTATTCTAATTGTCTTGTGAACACAGATAAGGTTCTTGTAAAAACAAGAGAGCAACACAAGCGAGCATTGATTCTCAAGTGCAGCTTCATTCAGCAGAATCATAAGAGTTTTAGAGAACTATCTGTGTCGTTTTAGCAAGAGAAGCTGAAGATGAACATGGCTATTACTAAAGAGTGACAGGATCAGCTGGGCAAAATACAGTTTCATAAAAATCACACACATTCCCAGTGTGTGTGATCCCAGTGCAAAGTATCTTCTTAAATAACATTTTAAAGCATTTGTCTTTAATTTGTTTTTGAACTCTGTTTAGTTGCAGACATGTGCTGTTGAAATGTTTTAAAAATATTTCTGAACTTTTAGTACCAGCTCAGAACTTTGCCCTTATTCTTACAGCCAAGACAATCTGGGACAACATAAATAAACACTGCTTGGAATTTTCAGTATTGCTCAATAACTAAATGCACCTCATTTAAAAGCAACTGTTGACTCCTTTAACTGTAGTACTAAAGTGTTTTGGGCTAATTTGCAGATATTTAAAAATTTATTTGTAATGAGGTGAATAAAAAAGTAAAGTTCAACAATGTATTGCATGTTTCAAGTTCTCCTAATATGAGTACATGACCTGCTTGACTTGTAATTTGTTCTATGAACAATCTTATTGAATGATTTATTAGTCAGCCACTTCTAAAAAACAACCGCTTCACCTTCTCCTCACTCCAGATATTTGAGGCTTTGTAGAGAATATATTATGTTGACAGAAGCAGAGTTCTTCATATTTATTCCTTAAATTGATGAGGAAAAAAAACTGGTGGACTTTTCAGAAATTGTTTCCCATCCACAATTAAGAAAGGAGTTAACCACACAAAATAAAACGATAAACGCTTTGTTTGTATAAAGATTTAAAATGTTTTTCTTTTAAGACTAACAAATCACAATGGTTACATGAATGTTGATCTGTAATGGTACTCAGACTGACTTCATAATGAAGTCAGTCATTATGAAGTCAGTAATATTAGAGATATATCTTTAATATATAATTTATATTAAAGAAATATAAATTATACTAACAAATAACTTAGCATCCTCATGTCAAGGTCTTACTTTAATCATTTCTCATCAACACTGGAATTCTTACAAACTCCTGTAACAGATGTTTCCCCTGAACAACTGATTAATGTTGTTGGATCCAAAATTTGAAACATTTCCGTTTTGCAGCTAAGGGGTAAACCATTGTTACAGACCATAGCTTGTAAGAACTTTTAAATTGAGTATTAGTATGTCAAAGCAATATTTTTCGATTTATTTACAACTATATTTCCGATGTCTATTTTAAGTTCCAACAGAATTAATGGAAGTTGTTCCTTTTAAAATAGTTTATAAACATGTTTTTTTTTTTTTTAACAATAATCATATTACTCTTCTGTTCTGAGGATGATTAGTGTTTTTAAAAGATCCACACTCAGATTCACAATGAATTTGAAAGTGTCCTGAACCTTGGTTAATATTTTCCTGTTGGCAGTAATGACCGTTTTTATTTAGGAAGCATAACTCTGTGTTTTACTATGTCTACTTAAAGTTTAACTAACCCATGATCTGTTTAAACAAAGATGGCAAAGTAAATAACTGAATCCAGTGACAATAGGACTTTGTGAGCTGAAGCTTACTGAGAATTGTAGGAGTTGACTTCTCTTTGAGATGTGATTGGACAACATGTGAGTTTTACCTGATATAAAAAGATGAGTGAAGGACTTAGCAAACGCTCAAAGGCAAATCCCTCACCTCAAACAGCAAACTCACCAAAGAATCGAGGTAATTTCTCAGTTCTCATACATTATTCTAACCAAAAATTCTCACAAATAGGACACTATTTACTATAATATAGCATGACATGTTATAAAATAGTTATACTAACTATCCTAAGTCCCAACTTTTCTCTCCTGTTTTTGTCAGAATCATGAGGTATAATGTATTATTTCATTTGCTGCTCCTCCTGCCAATGTGCTCAGCTTACACTTACCGTAAGTAGCATGTGAAAGTATTTGTGTAAATTTAGAATACTGGATAAATATCTTAAGCAAAACAACCAATATTGGGATTAATTTATTCTTCATTGAATTTCTCTCTTCATTTCAGAAAATGTGGCTTTACGCGGGAAAGCTACACAGTCTTCTCAGTACAAAGGGGATCCGTGGAATGCATTTGTAGGTGCTTCCAATGCCATTGATGGAAACCTAAATGCTGACCTTACAAAGGGATCTTGCACCCACACTGATACTGAAAACAACCCCTGGTGGAGAGTGGACCTGCTGGACTCATACATAGTCACCCAGGTCGTCATCACCAACAGAGGAGACTGCTGCGCAGAGCAACTCAATGGTGTGGAGGTTCGCATCGGAAACTCTTTACGACAAGATGGCACTGCAAACCCACTGTGAGTGATTAGGTCATGACTACAGTATGAAACAAGGAAGGCTCAATGCTGCTCAGATTTGAATTTTTTTCATTTCTGCACCTCCCCTTAAACAGAAACATACTTGGTATCCTAAAAACATCAGACTCTTGGCTACAAGCTGATAAAAAACATCTGAGCATTTGTCCAAGGGCTAAAAGACCCTTTTCAGAAACCTTCATCAAAGACATTGTAGGGAGCTCTGGTAGTGTCGATAGTTGTTGTAATTTATCATGTGTTACACTATATTTCCAAAAAATACACTTCAGTTAGACGGAAATGTAGCAATTTATTGTTTCGGATTTAAAAAAAAATAGATGAGGGTAATTAAAAAAGAAAAATTACTCTCATCTATATATTTTAGTATATTTTGATATACTAAAAATAAGTTTAGTATAAATTTAGTGAGTAAAATAAAGGAAATCCCCAGTTTTAGAGCAAAACTCCTTTAAACTTTGTAAATGTTCATGCTTTGGTGACACTTGATGGAATCAAATGCAGAGAGACATAGAGGCTCTCTGCAACAAACAAAATTACAAAAACCACAGGCAGTCAATAATCCACAATGGAAACGCCAACAAGGAGATGAAGGGAATATGCAGGATAATAAATAAGTAATAGAAGAAACCCGCGAGGAGGGAATAAAAGAGGTGTGATTAAATACTGGGAGAGTGAATGCAGGAACAATAGACCTGGGCTGATGAGGGAATGGGTGTGAGGGGGGAGAGCAGAGGGAGAGCACACCGTGCACTGGGATTAAATCTAAATCTACTGCGAAGTAACTAAACAAAGTAACACAATAAAACTAGAATAAGCAAGAAAAAACTAGACAAGAAATAAACATAACTACAATCAATAAGTAGAAACAAAATTAAGAATAAAACAAGGCAGAACTTGTATAGATGAGAAACTAAGGAACTCAAATAAAGGCAAAACCCAAAACAAACTCAAACAACCTAAGATTTTAACAGCAATTTTTTTTTCGTTTATCTTAACTGCATCGATCTTTGCACAGGTAATGTCCAGGGTAATGTCTATGGTTTCCAAAAGGTTTTAGCCTTATTTATATTTCTATATTGTTTTTGCAATATAGTCTGTATATTGCAAAACCTTTCTGCTGATGGACAAAAAAATCCAACTAATTTCACATTCCATCCTCATTTTCCCTGAAACTCTCCTTTCACTTCTGATGGACTCTTCCAAATGTAATCTTCATATTGATACCAAGACTATTAAAATAAAGTTTGTAATTGTCAAAAAATTCTAAATTAGATTCTGGTTTGTTATTTTAAGCACCTCAGCAAACCCTGTGGGGATTACTCTTACAAAATTTTGAATGTTACCGATACAACTCTTCTTTTCCAGGGTTGCTACCATTTCTACTGTTGCAGCTGGAAGCTCTTATGCAATGAACTTTACTAAGGGTGTTGAAGGACGTTATGTGATCATTATAGCCCCTGGTGTGAGCAGGGTTCTACATGTCTGTGAAGTGGAGGTCTACGGATACCGCGCCCCAACTGGTGAGAATCTTTCGAAACATGTTTGATCATATTATATGATCAATGAGCACCACTGACAAGCTTGATTGATTAGACCACGTTAACCCAGGTATACTTCAATGAAGATTGCTCACTGTACATCTTGTAACTTCTCAGATTTAAATTCCAATAACTCTTATTTGTATTTTATCTTCTGACCAACATTTAAAACTGCATTCACACTTAATATACAACAACAACAAAAAAAACATATTGCACTATTATGATGTCTCAATCGGGGCATTTACAAAATAAAGTTTACTTAAAAGTTAAAAATGAAAAAAAACAAACATTTTCTTTTACTTTGTGTTGTTTTTATGACTTTTTGAGACCAAAGTGAAAACAATTAAAGATATTTGTACAGACAGCCTTAGCCAATATTTAACTCAATCATAAGATAAAGCCTGCACAAAATGGCACCATTTTCACAATGTCAATACTGTTCATGAATGTAAAATGTATTCAAAAATATATCTCAACTGCTGAAAGTTGATGGGAATTTAAAACAAAAAATAGAAAAAAGCACCCGCTGGGAGTACTGTCACAAAAAGTAGATATTTATTTTCTAACAAATTTTATGTAAATTCTTATTCATATATGAAAACAACACGTTTTGCATCAATCAAATACAAAATGGAGCATTTGAACAAAAAAAAGTAAGCTTTTCATATAAAGATGTGCAGTTGTCAATATGTACATATAGGCAGAGCATATTAGAAGATTATGTATCAAAGCTGACATTTAACATTTTGTTTTGCAGAAGAAAATGTGGCAGTTTATGGAAAAGCTTCACAGTCAACAGTTTATCCTGGAGCCATCGCCTACTACGCTATCGATGGGTATCGTGAAGGCCGCTTCAGCCAGGGTTCCTGCAGTGCCACAAATAATGACTTTAGCCCCTGGTGGAGACTGGACCTGGGAAGAACCCATAAAGTGTTCAATATTAACATAACCAATCGGGTAGAACATCCCACTCGAATTAACGGAGCTGAAATTCGGATTGGAGATTCACTTGATAACAACGGAAATAACAATCCCAGGTAGTTTACAGTCATTTTATCAAGACACTGAATGCAAATAAAACATGCTGTTATTAGCATAAAATTTTATTTCTCATGATTATTTTTGCTAAATTAATGTATCTTTAAGTATGTCTTAAATCCTCTTTCCTCTGTCAGGTGTGCTGTGATCTCAACCATCGCTCCAGGTTTTACTGAAACCTTTCAGTGCAACGGCATGGATGGTCGATACATCAACGTTGTCATACCTGGAAGAAATGAGTATCTCACACTGTGTGAGGTGGAGGTGTACGCATCTAGACTGGATTAAAGTTTTCATGACATCATTGTGGTTTAAGGTCTTATGAATATCTGATTGTATTAAAAACCAAAATAAAACTCACTATGGTAGAAGCAGTTCTGAGCTGTGGTCAGCCTCTGATGAACCAATCACATGTTTTTGGGAAACTGTCGGACGCTTGATGGGTCTGATTTTGAAATATGTGTGTGGCCTATGTGGTTCTGGTGGCTTCTATTGATGTGGCAATGAATGACAAGGAGCTGCTCAAGTTGGCATCACCTGTTTCTTTATTTCTCCATCTGCATTTTACACAACAGGCATGTAGGTAAAGTCAGTCTCTGGCATAAAACAGGCTCCTCGTCGGTGATCCTCATCTCTCCGAGGATTACCCATAATCAAGTAACCACAATAAAATCATTACAAATTACAGTGATCGCATAGTGGATTTTGTTTTACAGTAAATTACACTGAGTGAACAACCACTGAGTGTCTTTTTCAGAGAAAATAAAGCAACTAATTAAAATGTTCTGAAAAATACAATAAAATGCTGACACTTTATTTACTGGATGCCATTTTTATGTTTTAGTTTATATAACCTTGCATTTTAGAACAATGCAGAAACATAAATTAACCATATCATTATGTAAAACTGTTAATATAGAACTCAGTCTCATGTTAACCATCTGCTACAGGACATTTGGTAAAACATACCTGCATTTCACACAACGGCCCTGGAGGTAAGGTCAGTCTCTGGCATAAAACAAGCTCCTGCAAGGAGGAGCCATAATGTTACCGAGTGGGAAATTCCCACTGCACTTTCCCACGAACTAAACATTATCAAACACGACAAAAATGACACAGAACTAGCGTGACCCAGACCGAACACACCCCAACAATATGCAAAAACGAAAACCACAAACACACTTAACAAAATGCATAAATAATGTCTTTATCACATAGCAGAGACACGTCACCTCGTCGCTGATCCTCATGGCTCTGAGGATTACCCATACTACCCCGCTCTTTCTAGGGTGAATGCAATACCACTTCTTACCAGCAGATGGTGCATTTTAGCAGGATTTAACCTGAACCATTTTAACTATGTTACATAAGCAACAACTTCAGACTACAGATTGAAAAACAAGTAAAAAAGAAAGAGCAACAAATGTATTAGTTAATTTAAAACGAAGAGCTATAATGTGTAACTCTTCAAAATCTTGTTTTTAGAACACAATCTGTCAGACTGATTATCTATTATATATCAGACAACAGTGGTGGAGAAAGTACTCAAAAAATGTACTTAAGTAAAAGTACAAATACACAGACAAAAATGTACTCAAGTAAAAGTCAAAGTATCACATTAACATTTTACTTAAGTAAAAGTAAAAAAGTACTGGTTTTTAAAAATACTTAAGTATTAAAAGTAAAAGTACTTGCTGAATGCATTGCCTAATCACTAATATCATTAAGTGTACCGATCATATGATCATATGCCACAGATAAAGCATGTTTTTATTCCGTTTACTCTGTAACATAGTTTAGACTTAGATATATGATTCTATGCATCATAATTTCAGGGATGGAAACATCTTGTCTCCTGTCCTAACATAACATGAACTTCACTTTTTTTGCCACACATTTATTTTGAAAGAAATCCAACTGGCAGAGGAGGACATGGAACCAAGTAGCCTCGTAGCAGAGTTGTAGTCTAGACCACTGAACCCAAGGCCAAATCAAAACCAGCACCCCGTGCTACATGACAATAAAATTTAGTGCACCTATCAAAACTGCTTCTCAAATTGATCTGAAAGATTCACTTTCCCACCTAGATATTAAATACTTAGAGCTGAAATAAATTTAACCAGTGACAATTCAAACTCTTCTTCATTCTGTTTTGCTTTCATCTCTGTGCCACAATACACAGAGGTCTCCTTCCATCCCTAAAGAAATAACGCCCTGTGTGGTTGCCCATATTGCCAATGTCAGAAATAATAATTGTCTGCACCATTAAACATAGCAATTAACAACACTCAACTATGAACACTGTCCAAGGCCTAATAAGCAAGAAGTAACGAAGCAGGAGGAGCACCGTGACTGTTCTCATCCTCCCTCCTGCTGCAACGTCTGCCACCATGACAGGTGACGAAAACAAAGAGCAATGAGCATGCTCTGTGTTCTTACGTTCTTGTTTTATTTATTCACCAATTAAATATAAAGATATTTTAATGAAATAAAATAGCTACTGCAGTGTATAGAGCATTACAAGAACAAAGAACGGCTCTCAGTGAGGCTTCAGTACTATATGACTTAGTCAAGATCCGTCCAGAAGAATCGGATCGTCCATGAATGTCATATTACAATATTGCACTTTGGTCACAGCGTTGTCCCATATCTGCGACATGACTCTTTACACTTATATGTTAAGTATAATTTGCATGATAAGTGGCTGATTTACAATTATATGTCAACCAAAATTTACATGATGATTATTATTAATTGAATTGAACATGATTGTATATAATTACAAAAGGTGAAGTGAAACATATTTAAGTGTGATTTATTTGGATAGACGAAGTCTTTTATTTTGAAGAATGCTTAACAGGATCTGGTTCTGTCTTTTGTCACTGTCTTGCTTCTGTTGATTTTAGTTGCTAGGTAACGAACAGCTGTTGCCGTTATCAGCATGGGCCGTTTTCTCCTCAATAAAAACTGAACAGAAATGTTCAGTAAAAGACATCCGAGCCCTGTCTTGATTGAAGAAGCTTTCTCTCCGTAACATAGGGACTTATAATATATATATATATATATATATAGTGAAGATTCCTGCACACCTCAACATACCGGAATAGCACAGTCTGACCCAAACTCTTGCCCGAGTTGTTCTTGAAATCTGCCTTTGAAATACAATCATGAAGCCCTTTTATACCCAAGACTCCTAAATGACACAAGACAAGAACTTCTAAGTTTTGGACCTCAATAAAATGATGTATAAGTGCAGGGCTGGATCCTGTTGTTTCTTATGTTTCGTAAAATAGTCACAGCATTAAATTGTCTGCGAAAATGTATACAAATAAATATAATAAGTCACAGACTGTTCCTAGCACTGTGCAATTATTAATACATTAATAATCCTAATAAATTTCCGTAATTGTAATTAAAAATTATAGTGGAAAAAGGCTTCAGAACATTTATACCACAGCAGGTATGGAAAACCACAAAAGCAAAAATTAAATCATATACAAATCCTTTAATCTCTTCATGTAAAATAAAAATTATAATGTTTTATTTAAATATTTATGCCAGCTTGAGTCATGCAGAGCTGAGCTGATCATTTCCATAGCAACGATCAGAAGCAAGGCGTTGCACCAGAAGTCCAGTGAGCTCACTGATGAGGTCATAGGTGACATTATGTACATCACAGTAGATCAAAGAAGTTCTAATGCTTGAATGCTGGAATCTCTAAGCATCAGTCAGGATCCAGACATTTCTACATTTCTTGGAGTTTCACAATTGTGTAAAGCAACAATGTTCAGTTTTGCGACAGCGCTTGTTCCCCTGATATTCCCGGTTGGTTGGGGCATCGGATATGCCGTGACGACTGGGATGAAGAAAGTGTGCGATCGTTTTTTTCCAGGTAAGGATGGCAACGAAGAAAGCGATCAGAATGAAGAGGACGATCTGTTTTGGAATGGATTTCCATCCAATTCCAAAGAACGAACCGACCCGGCTGGGGAGGTTTGTTCGCTGGATGTTGGGACCTCGGACTCCATCTCGTCCTCTGAACGAGACAGTACAGAGGACGATGGTACTGTCTCTGGACAAACCGACCCGGCTGGGGAGGTTTGTTCAGAAACGATGGTACAACGTGAGGGTGAGACTGCAGTCGCAGAAAAATCTAACCCGGCTGGGGAAGATTGGTCTGCGGCTGATCTCGCAGCCAAAGCTGTGGCTGAAGTGACAGCCAAAGCTTTGGTTTCGCTGGTCCCATCCTTACAGGATAGTAGTCCTCTGAAGGCCACTTTCTCAGGGTCCTTTGAAATACAACGTTTCCCGGACGGGGATCGTTGTATTTCAGAACACAACAGAGTTGCTTGTTTGTCCGAAAAACCAGCTCTAAATGTAAATGTCTCTGTTGCTGTCGAGGTTTCCTGTTCCCCTGACGTTAATGCAGTGGATGGCGTTGGCTCAGATCTGCCAGATGTAGGGACGACATCTGCAGGACCAGGACAAGAGGAGGAGAACTTCAAGTTCTCCAATGAGCTCCAGAACAGCTGGGTGAATGCTGCCTTCCAGAGCATCCTAAACTTGAGCGTCACCAAGCGGTGTCTCGCTCAGGAAAGGGTTTTTCTGGAGGCATCGTCCATCCCCTGCTGTGGGAGTCTCCTCCTCTCAGCTGTCCGCCAGCCCGGCAAGCATTTTAGTCAGGAAGACCTTTCCCCAGTTCTGATGGAGCTGAGGGAGAAGAAGCTGCCATCAGGCGGGGGAAAGGATTTCGACACAAAAAGTTTGCTGGAGTCTGTGCTGGTCTGGCTGGATTCGTTTGGTGGCGACACAGATAGAGAGTTGTATGACAACGACTCCTGCTCTAACTGTGGAGCCACTTCCCTCAGGCTCCTGAACGACGGCGCCCTCATTTCACTTCCACCAGTATTATTTTCAACCAGTATTTCTATACTGCTTGAATACTGGTTGGATTTGGCGTGCAAACGCCGTTGTTCAGGCTGCGGGTCACCCTGGCAGAAGAAACACTGTCTGACCGATAACAAGGTCCTGGTGTTTTTTCTGCATAGGTTTACCAGGGAATACCGAACAAAAGCCACTCAGACCATCGATGTGCCTGCAGAATGTGGGACGGAGACGTACCACCTGTCCTCCGTCATCTGTGGGGATCCAAAGCAGACAGACATTTACTGTTACTTAATGAAGGGAGAACGAACCGTGAAGGCAGACAACGAGCATGTCTTCACTGCAGACAGCGACTGCAGTGAAGACATGATCAACAACGGTTTCATTTACATTTACGAAAAGAAGTGATCAGACACCAGAGGTTAGTTTCTCCAGCCCCTCCTCTGGAAGAAGACAAAGGGCCCTTTGGAAAGGAGCTACAAATATTAACATCGGAAGAAGAAAAGAATCCTAGAAGATCTAATTAGTAATCATTTTGAGCTGGAGAAATCTGACTGGGACCAAACATGTGTCTGATTTAAATTTATGGGACAAAATGTAAAAAGATTTGACAGGTTTCTCTCCGGGCACTCCGGCTTCCTGCCACAGTCTGAAATCTCCACTGAAATGATCCAGTAGGCCAGGGGTCACCAACTCCAGTCCTCAAGGGCTACCTACCATCCTGCAACCTTTAGATTCACCTCTGCTCCAAAATGTCTGAATTTCCTCACCAGCATTCATTCATCTCTGCAATAGGCTGGAAATGAGCAGCTTATTTGATCCAGGTGTGTTTGAGCAGAGACACATGTAAAGGTTGCAGGACGATAGATAGATAGATAGATAGATAGATAGATAGATAGATAGATAGATAGATAGATAGATAGATAGATAGATAGATAGATAGATAGATAGATAGATAGATAGATGTACACACACATTTTAAATGTTGCCCCCCCCCCGAGGTAGTCCTGGCCCCCCCTTGGCCACCCCAACTTTAAAAGTCTAGCTCCGCCACTGCATGTCAGTCATCGCAGATGCAACATGTGTCTCAGTCAATACAGTTAGCTTTGCTAGCATCACGTCCACGGAGCTTACCTTTCTTTAAGCTTTCCTTCCAAGTGACATTAAAAATTGGACGAAGTCCCACCGTCTGTGAAAGCGAAGAACTGCTGATTTTACATGTCGCCATATCTTATGATTTATGCAGCGCTATTATATTACTGACGCTCAGAGGAAACTACTGCGCATGTCTTGGAGCTCCGCGTGCGAGTAAAGGTGGAGCCGATGAGTGACAACAGACACTAAGTCACGTTATTGCTCGGATTTTACGGCGCCACCTTAAGACCCTGAACTTCACATTTTAACGGGAAAAAAACACAACGCGACTTGGATGTAACGAGTAATGCGACAGTTTTGTAGAAATGTAGTGAAGTAGAAAGTACAGATACTTACTGTAAAATGTAGTGGAGTAAAAGTAGAAAGTATCCATTATTAAATCTACTTAAGTAAAGTACAGATACACGAAAATTGTACTTAAGTACAGTACTTCCCACCACTGTCAGACAATCAGACTATTTAATGATCTGTCTCAGTTTGTTGCATAAAACAATGGCTGTAGTGATGTCTGTAACTCAGTCATTCAGAAGTGTTTTAGAAAAGAAGGGGCTGTTGATTCATGCAGAGACAAGGAGAGTCTGATCAAAAATAAAATAAAACAGTTTAAAAGGACATGTAGGTAATTTTTGCAGCTACTGGTATCTAACAGAGTTAACAGAAAAGACCAGAAATCTAAAACCTGTTTCATTTTAAATATCTCTTTGTGCATCACACAACCACTTATACTTTCTCACAAAACCTGCTTATATAGTCAAAATGCTATTCATATCTGCTGTGGTTTGAAGCTTACCGTAATTCACCCTTGCAGTATTAGAGAAAACATTTGGCTTAAATGGGGTTATTTTTCTTTTTGCAATGACTGTTTCCAGAGAACATGTCAAACAAGGCTAATCAGTAACTAAACACTGCAAAGTATTTGTCTACGCAAATCTTTGTTAGAATATATATATATATATCAGACAATCAGACTATTTAATGATCTGTCTCATAGGTCCTATTCATCCTGTGGTTTATTCTACTTGTCGGAAATCTGGTGTTTATTTCTTTATTAAATCACTATAACGATGAGTCTGCAAAGTTGGTTGTGGATTATTTGTACATAGTGCTATTACTGCACACAACTTAATTTTCTGTTAAATTGCTTGTTGATGCTAAAAGAACATCAGCAAATCACATGCCAGTAACTCAATGCAATTGGGAATGAACTGTGCAACAGTGTCTGATGATAACAGAGCATCACTGGGATGTGGTTTCATTTGCATCATTCTTTAAAATATAGTCAGTGTTTTCAGCAAAGTTGAGCTGACAGTCCAGGAACGACCCAAGGTATTTACAATTTGCCACAGTTTCAACAGGTTGGCAATCGAGAGAAACTGGAACCACTTTAAGGTCTTGTTTAGGTCATTTAATTTGTTCTACATTCTTAAGATAATGAAAAATTAATAATAAATAATACAGACTTTGCGGTATTCTGATTTAGTACTGTAATTATTAGTTGTGTTACCGCCCCCACGCCACTAGAGGATGTAGCAGGCCCGACAAGATGCGACTAAGGAGCAGATTCAAATCCATGCTGAGAGTGGAGCTCCTTCAATCAGGGCTCCTCCGCAGCACTGATTAGCTAAGCAATGTAACGTGATCCTCTGCAGCAAGTGATGGCAAAGCGGCGCGTCATCACGACTTTACACAAGTGTGTCTTTAACTCCGCGGCAGAGGCTCCGCCGAACCCCTGGGGTTCGATCGAACCCAGGTTAAGAACCACTGACCTAGTTGAATCTCTACCATGAACAGGAATGCAGTTCTGATGGGTCAAAGGGTCCAACCTGGGCTTTTTTGGAGACTGATATATGGAAACGATCTTTTTTTTTTCTTTGCTTTATATTTGCTTCACTAGAGGATTCATCTTAGTACAAGATTTCCTAAAGGAGCTCTCATAACCAAACAGGATTTGACATTTTAATGGGAGTTGACAGTAAATTATTTACCGACTTGTAAATTAATTTCTAGTTCTGCCACTGTTTAACAATGCATTGCTGCTTTTCATCTTTCTTTTCCTTTTCTTCAAGGAAAGGAAAGATTATTCACTTCCTTATTATGCAAATATTTGCAAAAATCACAGCATCAGTCTCTGGTGCCATTTTGTTTTTCATTTTTCCTTTCCTTCAAGGCCATTCACTGTGCTTCACTTCCTTATTATGCAAATAAAGCCTCCAGTGTCATTTTGTTTTCCCCGCAGAAATGAATGAAGTGTTGCTGATTGTTGTATTTTTTCTGTCAGAAAATCAAATGTGTCTGCAATGGATTTTGGTTTTTGATTAGGACAAATAAACACATTACTATTTCCTGATATTTTCCATTATTAAAAACTTTTCAGACCTTTGATGAAAGGAAATGTCAAACCAGGGCAGATAAGTCACTTGATAAATGTTTTATTTTGTAAGGTTCTCAAGCAAAATAACAAATAGTAGAATATAAATCCACACAATGCTATGCTAAATAGATAAACTGACTTAAAGATTAATGCATCCTTTAGAAGAACATAGAAAATAGCAATAAAGAAACGTATTACGGTAGTAATTCGGGCAGATGAGGTTCACAAAAATCTGAAATTAACTTTTTACTCTTCTTAAAAAACAAATAGACAGAAAGGAATACAAAGATTTTGTTTTAAACCATTTAGTAATAATGGTTTGAAACAAGTTTTTGGGATAGTTTCTGCATTCTGATATTTAAGAACAACAATAATTAGAATAATTATCATATTGTTTCCAAAATTAGGTAATTTTGCTGGGGGAAAAAGTCCTTATTACACCTCTATTAGAAACATCTAAATGTTTTTTTTTGTTACCACCCTGGTTGGTGGACTTTGACATCTCCAGATCAGAATCTTAGCAGTCATCCTGTATTCCTCTCATGGGTTGTGTTCCTCTGTCTCCTTGATGAAAACTCTTCCATCTGAGTGATTTTTCCAGTTAAGATGGATGACATCATTCCCATTTTCACTCAGCCTTTGCTTCATCTGGGGTAAGGAAAGCATCATTTTTAACCAGTATATACATGTAGTTTAAGCTGACTGAATCAAAGCATTCCTACACTAAAAGGCTTGACATCTGGAAGACTTACTTGCTCCAAGATGCTGTTTTGCACTGCAGGGTCATTCAGATCTAAAGTTGAGTCCTGCAGGCTGATCCTCAGTTTCACAAATTGCACATTAGATTTTCCTAAAAGTCAAAATAAAACCAAATCATTTGTCAGAGTTGCTTAGGGACTGGTTCAACATGTTTGCACATTTATCCATAACTGTCTGTGTTGATTAGAAATTTTACTTACTGCATTTGCAGAGGAAAGGCAGCATTTCTGTGCATTTCCTGTCTCCCCATTTGCCAGATTCAGTCTTCAGCATCACAACACAATATTCACTGTTTACTGTATATACCAGTTGGGATTCCCTCCAGTACCTCAGAGAAGAGTCAGTCAGGTCTGACCAGATCCAGGGGTCTCTGAAGAGGCCAACAAATACTGAGTTTCCATTGGCTACTTCCTGGACTGTCTTGTATTCTGCATCATTCCTCAAGCTGACCAGGTCTGTATAGTTTTGTCTGCAGAAATCTCGAGCGGCGGTCCAAGTCATCGGCTCTGGACTGAGGATGTACTGAGCTGCTCCCTGTTCTGAGCCTGAAAAGAACATTTATGTGTTTGTTACAACAAAAACAATGGAGCGCATCCATCAAGCAGGCATCTAGATCAGTGTTTTTTGTTAAACTTAGACTATTTAATTCACACAGATAAATCACAAAAAGGGTTCTAAGTATTTTTTTTAAATATCTGCTTTGGACATATGTCAGTTTCTATGTGGACAAGAGGAACAAATGCAGCAGAAAACATCCATCCATCTTTTGTCTAAATGTTATCTGAGATTGGGTCTCAGGAACAACCCAGACATCCCTCTGCTGAGCAACACTCCCCAAAACGTTTGAGGGGAATCCCAATGCAGTCTCAGGCTGATAGGGACGTCACTGACCAGGCACAAAGTCTTAGTGTTACTGTAATTTCCATGTTAGAGTGCACAAGGAAGGCATTTGTTTGTACTGGAAGTATGAAAATCAAACAGAACGCTACATAATGATGGAATCAGCCAGAGTTAGTTATCCAATATGGCTGCTGAAATAATATGTTTGTTTTTACTCGTGATTGTTTGCATTACATGAAACCAGTGACACAAACATTTCTATATAAACATGTTCTGATATTATCAGTGGTGGGAAGTAAGGAAGTACAAGTACTTTGTTACTGTACTTGAGTACAATTTTCGTGTACTTAAGTAGATTTAATAATGGATACTTTC
This sequence comes from Poecilia reticulata, assembly GCF_904066995.2. Taxonomy (NCBI): domain Eukaryota; kingdom Metazoa; phylum Chordata; class Actinopteri; order Cyprinodontiformes; family Poeciliidae; genus Poecilia; species Poecilia reticulata. The sequence goes on along the minus strand of NC_088845.1, from coordinate 6,686,016 downwards.
TACTTTTACTCTACTACATTTTACAGTAAGTATCTGTACTTTCTACTTCACTACATTTCTACAAACTGTCGCGTTACTCGTTACATCCAAGTCGCATTGAGCTTTTTTTCCATTAAAATGTGAAGTTCAGGGATTTAAGGTGGCGCCGTAAAATCCAAGCAATAACGTGACTTAGTGTCTGTTGTCATCCATCGGCTCCACCTTTACTCGCACGCGGAGCTCCAGACATGCGCAGTGGTTTCCTCTTAGCTGGCGGAGATGTCTGTCTAATCGTCAGTAATATAATAGCGCTGCATAAATCATAAGATATGGCGACATGTAAAATCAGCAGCGCTTCGCTTTCACAGACGGTGAGGACTTCATCCAACTTTTAGCGTCACTTGGAAGGAAAGCTTAAAGAAAGGTAAGATCTGTGGACGTGATGCTAGCAAAGCTAGCTGTACTGAGACACGTGTGCGATGAAAAAAAGTTGTCACTCATGCACTGAATTATTGTGTGGAGGTGTTGACTGAGGTGTCGCATATATGGGACAACGCTGGTACCAAAGTGCAATAAAGTGGTATGACATTCAGGAACGATCCGATTCTTCTGGATGGATCTTTACTGATTAAATTTATTTCAGCTCTAAGTATTTAATATCTAGGTGTTTTATGGGAATGTGGATCTTTCAGATCAATTTGAGAAGCAATTTTGATAGGTAAAACTTTATTTTTTTGTGTCATGTAGCACGGGGTGCTGGTCTTGACTACAACTCTGCTACGTGGCTCCTCGGTTGCCTGTCCTCTCCCACCCACCTTCTTTCCACCCCCTTTCTGTTGGATTTCTTTCAAAATAAATCCCACTAGTGGCAAAAAAAGTGAAATTTATGTTATGTTAGGACAGGAGACCAGGAGTCTATCCCTGAAATTATGATGCATAGAATTTTTTAAAAGCTAATACTTTTTTACTTTAAGTACAAATGTTAATGTGGTAGTTTTACTTTTACTTGAGTACATTTTTGTCTGTGTATTTGTACTTCTACTTAAGTAAATTTTTTGAGTACTTTCTCCACCACTGTATATTATTGAACACAATTAGGTTCATTTGTGTTTTGATATGCATAATTCATTGCCAGCGTTTTCATATTATTAGGAGAAAAATGTAAAAGGACTACTCACTATCAAAGCAGACTGAATATCTGGTAACGATACAAGGGACTGTAGAAAGTTTTCCAGAATCGTAAGCACCACAGTTGTAGGTGCCTATTGAGCTCCATATTAGATAATTTTTTTCTCCATCCTTGTAGAAATCTTTTTCTGTCAGAGACCAGTGCCACTTTGGGTCGCTTCCTCTGTGCAACCCAATCCATACGGCATCACTGTAGTTGTCCCCAACACTTTGAAGAGCCATTTCCATCTCATTCATGTCTTCCATGGTGGCCAGGTCAACACAAGTTTCCCTGCAGTAGCTCTGTGCATCGGTCCAGGTTTTTGGAGTTTGAAACAAGACATATTGGTACTGATACACACAGAGACAAAGAGAACACAGTCCTGTAGGAGAAAAGTCAGGAGTTTAAAGAGCAACAAGGATTAGTTGGAAATTCTTGTCTGAAAGGATTAGTGTTTTTTTTTGTTAGAAAATTTGCTTTGGAGGAGGCACATGTTTTACACATGTATAAAACAAATGTATAGAACATGTAGAAACTAACCTGCAAGAAAAATTAGCTTTATGACATTTCCCATGGCTGCTATAAAGCTACAGGAAGAAAGAAAACTGAGATTAATTTATTTATATAGCAAAGTATTTATTAAAGTGCAATAGTGGCTTGTAAAAGACATAGAGATGACATAAAGCACTTTGAAATACCTTGCTGTTGAAATATGCTATACAAAAAAAAATATTTGATTGATTAGAGAGATGTTAATGTAATATGTCATGTATGATTTCTCTCTATAAATTGAATTTATTTAGAAATGTAAACATTTGAAATGTAGAATGTAAAGATATTATCTTAATAGTTGATTTTTCTTATTTTTTACTAAATGAGCAACAATCTTGTAATCTAGCCACTGTAGATAAAAGCAAAGCAAAAGAATAACAAATATATAGGGTGCCAAAATAAAGGCGTAAAGTAAATGGAAAATAATTTCTGCAATGTCTTGGTTACATGTAGTGAAGGAAATGGTTAATTAATGAATAAACAATGAATATTATAAGATTTAGAAATAGTCTTACCTTTTGTTTTCTGAGTCCTATGTTCAGCAATAATAGAGGCTTTTAAAAATTTACTTCTGAATTAAACTTTTGTTAAATTAGCTGTGCAAAGAGTGTTTGAAGCTGTTTCTGAATAGTTTGTGGTGAACGTTTTGTGACAGTCATGACTTAAATTACCTGCTTTTCTGTATGGAAATCAGTATGGAAATGACAAGACCAGTAATCCACATTCCTTTTCCTCATTGACATCAAATAAGGTAAAACATTTACTGTTTTACAAACATTATGTCTTTTTTTAAATGCCAGAATAACAAGATTTTATAGGATTTTTTTATGACTTTCTGTAAAGTGAAAAGTTCACATATTTTGTCTTTATACAATTTGGAAAAGTCCAGATGTCCATTTGTCTTCAATAACCTTGAAACATGATGATCCATAATCATGTTACACAACGTTTTGCATAGTTGTGTAAAAAGTCAGATTTTGGTGCTCTTCTAACTCTACACATTTTCCATGTTTCCAAAATAATAAAAAACTGACCATAAAAATCACCAGCAATAATTCTGAGGTTTAAGGTGTGCTCACATGTGATAAATTTGGTCCACCTTAAATGAACCAGAGTTTGTTTCTCACATTGGTATGGATCTGTGGTGCAGGTGTGAATACACCGAAGCAAATTCTGATGTGGACCAAACAAACATACAAAAAATAAATATAGCAGGTTTTGATAAAATAAGCAGACCATGGGTCTTTCGTGGTGTGAATCCACTCTTAGAAAGTTTTACCTTATGTTTTCTGAGTTCCATGTCCAGGAATAATAATAGCTACTGAAAATTTGCCCCTGAAGCAGAAGGATGTCCACTCCATCAAACATCTCCTGGCATATCTAGGTGATATTAAAGCTTGGTTGGCCTTGAACTTTTTACATTTTAATGAAAGGAAAACAGAGGTGATGGTGTGTGGACCCAGTGGCTCCTGTGAGTCCTCCTCTCTTGACCTGGGACCCTTGGAGGTTTATTTTAAACCTGTAATTACAGATCTTGGTTTTAAGGTGGACAATGATTTCAAATTGGACAGCCAAATCAGAACCGTGGTTAAGTCCCGTTTTTAACATCTAAGACGATTGGCATCAGTGAAATCTTTTCTTTCCAGGCAGCATTTTGAAACAGTGATCAATGCTTTTATTTCAACTCGATTGGATTACTGTGACTCACTTTATCTGGGAGTCAGTCAGTTGCTGCTCTCACGTCTGCAGCTGGATCAGAATGCTGCTGCACGACTTTTGACAGGAACTCGACAGCAGGAACATATGGCCGCTGTCCTGGCCTCACTTCACTGGCTGCCTGTATATTTTAGGATTAATTTTAAAATTCTTATGTTTGATTTTAAATCACTGCATAATCTTGCCCCGGCTTACCTCTCTGAGCTTCTTCACCCCTATGTACTCTATCGGTCTCTCAGGTCAGCAGATCAGCTGCTCTTAGAGGTACCAAGATCCGGGAGGAGGCTCAGAGGGGGCGGGGCTTTCTCTGTCATTGGCCCTAAATTATGGAACGACTTGCCTTTGCAGGTCAGAGAGGCTCAAGAGATTCGTCTTCTAATCTTTATGTAAAGCAGTATGAAAATTAAAGGTGAGATCAGGTATTTACTTTCACTTTAAAAGGTAGATAACTTTTAATTATTACCGACAACAAATCAGAATACACATTTCCTGCTTTTAGGACTTCAGTCTGATTGCTTTTGTTTTCATGCCTGCTCATGTTTCAGTTAGTGATCAGTTCTTCCACCTACCTGTGGCTATTGGCTGATAGATTAGATTATTGATAACAGTTCTGTGTGTAGATGTCCAGTATTATTTACTTGCCAGGTCTATAGGTCGAATATCTAAAGGGGTATTTACTCAGGAGAAACAGATGAATATTTCCTGAGCTCCACGAGTGAGTAATCTCATGGAAATAATTTTTAAATATGCAAAATCTAGGGTATTACTGTCCCAGATAGCACACGATGTTAAATCAACATTGAAAAATATACTGCTCAAAAAAATAAAGGGAACACTTAAACAACACAATATAACTCCGAGTAAATCAAACATCTGTGAAATCAAACTGTCCACTTAGGAAGCAACACTGATTGACCCGACGAGGGTCCCCGTTGTCAATCAGTGTTGCTTCCTAAGTGGACAGTTTGATTTCACTGAAGTTTGATTTACTTGGAGTTATATTGTGTTGTTTAAGTGTTCCCTTTATTTTTTTGAGCAGTGTAGTTAGAATTGTTGATTTTTGGTTGAAGTTGACAAATGACGGTGGTTCAACCATCAAACAACCATCCACCTCTAGCCAAGTAACTAACGCTGAAACTGTGTCATTGAATCAATGTTGTTTTGTCGTTGAAATCTAATGACTGAAATGCATTTGTCTGATCAACATCTCATCAATGTTGAATCAATGTCAGCTGTTTTGCCGCACCTCTTCCCCTCTCCTCCTCCGAGCTCTGGGTCAGAGCATTTTATTACTGACCGGGGGTTATCATGTTTTAAATTAAGCACTGTAGAGGATAGTCGGTGCTGATTCCTTTCTGTACATTTTCTTACTTGTTCATAACAATACTCACTGACTGTTTGCGTGTGATATATTGACACAAAAACATCTACAACTTACTACAAGGAGTGGAGCGGTCCACACAGCTGCTTCGCTGTTGGCTTGTTGGCAAAAGATGTTAATTCAATGTTGAATTATTATCACAAAGGTTGCATGTGTGGTTGAGGTCAACAACTGATGGTGGATCAACTATAAAACTCTCTAAAAAGAAAATAGTTGGGCTCAGGTGTGTTCTACCAGGGAGACATCTAAGAGTTGCAGGACACCGGCCCTCGAGGACCAGGATTGCCCACCTCTGGACTAAGGCCTCCATATGTGCAATCTGTGCAGTTTGTTGCACCCCTCATCACCGTCTCATCTCCCCCTACTCCTTCCCAAAACTCCTCACACCCACCTGCTCCTCCCAGCCATCCCCTCTTTACCCCCTCTCATCCCTTCTTCCCTGCCCCCAACCTTGAGCTCTGGGTCAGAACATTTTATTACTAAGTGGGGGTTAATCATGTTTCAAATTACGCATTACCTATTGAGATTGGTTGTGATTCCTTTATGTACATTTTCTTACTTGTCTGTAAATATTATTACTGACTGTGCATAATGTGTTGACACAAAAACATCTACAAGTCTCTACTAGGAGTTGTACAGTCTGACTCCCCCTTTTGACACTAGTGGTTTGTCCCAACCAGCCACTTTGCTGCTGGTTTGTTTGCAACCAGCTTCTGAATTGAATTCTCCTCTGAGCAGTTTTATGGTAAGTTTTTCAGTATTACTTTGATCTTAAATGTGTTTATTGAAAAATAAGGGCATTGTTTTGTGTTCATAGTAATCCTGGTTATTTTGGGGCAAAACAGATATCTTTAATAATTGAGGTCATGTCTCATTTTGTATTATTTTCATCCTGCCCACCGCTCCAGGCCTAAGTATGAAATCCTGCGAGATTTTGTGAGATTTGAGTTTTTAAAATAGGGTGGGGCCTATTGTTTGGTCTGGGAGAGCATGTGGTGGACAAGGAAGTGTGTAAGGCTGGCTGCTCCAGGTGGGCTTTAAATTGTTTTGATAGTAATCACTTGTTTTTCATTTTTTATTATGATGTGCTTATAAACGTGCTTTGATGTGCCTCTGTTCCAGAACAACTGGGTTAGATGACTGCATGACTGTCTGTTGCCATCAAGAAGTTCAGAAGGTCGTTAATCACCCACAGATTCAATCCAGGTGAGGCAGAAAGGAAACACTTAAAACATGTAAGGCAGGTGAAACACTGAACTAAACCTGCTAATGATTGATTCTGTCTGTTGTTTCTTGGATTGGTAACTGGTTAAACTGAACTGGTCTATTATTACTGGTGTGCGATCTTTATCAGCACGTCGACATTTTGTAATGAATTTAATAAACTTATTTGGAAATATTTGTAGTTGATTGAAGATTAAACCAGCTATTTGATGGAAGTTCTGTATAAATTATTTTTCCCACTACAGTATAAATCACCTTTTGCTCTATTTATCTCTCTGGTGTGTTAAATAAACCCTGATCTTCCCGGAGTTTTATCTTTAGGTTTTCTGATAAGCAGCCTTTATTTTAAATATTGATTCCCTCATTTTAACATGACTGCAGCATCATAAATCCTACACTAGACTGCAACTTCATAGGTAAATGTAGTTGTATATGTAAACATTAAGATAAATATTAATGAAAGACTAAGATAAAAATTAAACGGTGAGTTTACATGGGGAACTACATGGTTTGTATTTGTTCTCAGACCTGTAACCAGTACACTGTTTAATCTTTCAATGTCTTTCAGAACTTTTCAAATGTTTATCATCTTTCTAACCGGCACCTTCCTCACTTTTATTTGTGTTTTTCAACCGTTGCTCTGCAGTTTGACCAAAAGCTGACTCTTGAGGACTGCAGTAAAACTGTCAAGAAGTGGCTTCATTACATGCCAGAATGAGAGGAAGATATCAAAAGGAATCAGAGTCCTTGTCAACCAGAGTCTAACTGGGGTTACCACAACTTGTACTGTTTCCCTGGTTCATACAGTACAAAGCTTAACCTCCTGGACTCTGTTCTTCTGTGGACAATAGACTGTTATTCTGACAGTCAAAAAGGAGTCAAATATGTTTAAAGATCTGTCCATCTTTTCTTAAATAAAATGTTATATCAAACCTATGTTGTCATTTTTAAACTTTTGTGCAGTTTACCCATGATATGCCAATAATATAGTGTTTAACACCAGTGAAGAAACTTTTAGTGGTATGTTATGATGCAGACCTATCAAACCTAAAAATGTCCATAAATCCTTAGCTTTCATTCAATATGAGATAAACCCAAATATGCATGTAGATCCACATTCAGATGATGGTTGAATCAACATTGATTCCTAACTAATTCAATGTAGAATCAACACAAATGTGCATGCATATCCACAGTCAAATGAGTGTTTAATCAACATTTATTTAATTTAAAATAAACAAATATGTGTACAGAACCACATTCAGATCAAGGTTGAATCAATGTTGAATCCTAACTGATTCAATGCAACATTAACACAAATATGCATGTAAATTGACATACAAATGATGGTTAAATCAACATTGATATGTCAGTTATGGTTGAAACCCTAACGTTGATTCAACAAACAAGTCACTGACCACTTTCAATGTCAGCGTTCAACGTTGATTCAATGTTTCTGGCTGACATTGATTCAATGTTGTTTCAATCATTCTGTGCTATCTGGGAAGTTTCATCAGTATGTAACACTGTTAAAACTTTGCCTTTAAGCAAATTAGTGTTGTTCTTTAAGTCATAAGTCTGGACAACAATCCGCAACACTTCATTTACTTCTGAGGGGAGGGAGAACAAAATGACACCAGAGACTAATGCTGTGGTTTTTGCACATTTTTGCATAGTAGGGAAGGTAAGCACAGTGAATGGCCTTGAAGGAAATGAAAGATGAAAAGCAGTAATGGAAGTGGAGCTGAAAGTGAACAAAGTAACTAGGAAGTATTTCAAATCCATAAAGAGTAGGAGAGTCAACGGCCTCTGTTTGTTTGGGGCAGCATGTTACTATTAGAAACTATGTACTGGATAAATACCTAAGATGTAAATGCCAGATTGGAAGGACATACTTATATTAAAACAAACACTATTTTGAAGATTCCGAAAGAGTTTCGACTTTTCTGTGTAAGACTTTAAAGAAAAAGAGAGTAAGGATTATTTAATTTCAGCGTTTTTCCTTTTCAAATACCCACTGATGTCCAGGAGGTGGCGGCAATGCGCCATCAAATAAATGAACACAGTTGAAGAAGAAACGGTGTCTCCATCAGGAAGCTGAGGGTAAATACATGTAATTATCGATTCTTGCTTTTTCTTATATATATCATTTAATGTCCTCCATTTGCTTTATTTTTTCAAGTCTTTACCATAAATGCTTGATTTTGTTTCTCCTGCTAAATCAAGTTTAATCATTTGTTGACAAAAGACAACAAATGTATTTTGTCAACAAAATGATCATGGGTACAATAAAGCAAAACTATTACTCTATGCAATGTTATTCTTTGTACTTTCACAAGTCACTCAAATAGAAATTAAAAGTCCTCTAATTTTAGAGCTGCAACATCCTTCCTCAAAGTTCAGTTTTCCTCTATGAGTCTCTTTATTTCCATCTGCATTGCAGTGATGCATTCAGAGGTGAGATCAGTCTGAACGTTAACCGATTTCCTGTGTTCAGTATATTCCTCATCGTCTTCATGAGCAGCATCTCTTAGATCAAGCAATGCTGAAGCAGCAACTTGCTCTAAAATCTTTTCTCTCCCATAACGCTTCTTTTTGGGTCTTTGTGTGCCTCCAGTTGACGTGGTTACCTCATCCCTCCCATCACAGCCCAGATTAATAGAAGGCGCCCAGTCTGGGTTGGCATCATCATACAGAGCAGAAGGTCGGCTTAGGAGAAAACTAAGTTCAGCACAATATGTTTCACTTTAAAATTACACAAAATTTAAAAAATACTTTATTTATCCCAAAGGGAAAATGCCAATTATCGTAACTCATATCATTGAAATATTGTCAGAGTCGTTCTTGATTGTGATGCTGTGGGCAGGAAAGATTTCCAGTAGCAGTCAATCTTGCAACAAACCATGTACACAGGCAGAGCATATTAGAAGATTATGTATCACAGCTGACATTCAACATTTTGTGTTGCAGAAGAAAATGTGGCAGTTTATGGAAAAGCTTCACAGTCAACAGTTTATCCTGGAGCCTTTGCATACTACGCTATCGATGGGTATCGTGAAGGCCGCTTCAGCCAGGGTTCCTGCAGTGCCACAAATAATGACTTTAACCCCTGGTGGAGACTGGACCTGGGAAGAACCCATAAAGTGTTCAATATTAACATAACCAATCGGGTAGAATATCCCACTCGAATTGACGGAGCTGAAATTCGGATTGGAGATTCACTTGATAACAACGGAAATAACAATCCCAGGTAGTTTACAGTAATTTTATCATGACACTTAATGCAAATAAAAGATGTTGTTGAAAGCAACATTAATTTCTCATGATTATTTTTGCTAAATTAATGTATCTTTAAATATGTCCTGAAATTTTAAATCTTCTTTCCTCTGACAGGTGTGCTGTGATCTCAACCATCGCTCCAGGTTTTACTGATACCTTTCAGTGCAACGGCATGGATGGTCGATACATCAACGTTGTCATATCTGGAAGAAATGAGTTTCTCACTCTGTGTGAGGTGGAAGTGTACGCATCCAGACTGGATTAAAGTTTTCATGACAACACTGTGGTTTAAAGTTAAAGCTGAATTAATCATTTTGACCACTAGAGGGTGTAAAAAACCTTATGAATATCTGATTGTATTGAAAACCAAAATAAAACTCATTATGGGGAAAGCTGTTCTGAGCTGGGGTCAGCCTCTGATGAACCAATCACGTGTTTTTGGGAAACTGTGGGACGTTTTATGGGTCTGATTTTGAAAAATAAGCAACAACTGGAGACTACAGACTGAAAAACAAGTAAAGAAAGAGCAGTGAACTTCTTAGTTGATTTAAAACGAAGAGCTATAATGTTTAACTCTTGAAAATCTAAATTTTTTAACAGAATCTGTCAGACTGATTATCATATCTTTCAGACAATCAGACTTTAACAATCTGTCTTATAGGTCCTATTCATCCTGTGGTTTATTCTACTTGTCTGAAATCTGGTGTTTATTTCTTTATTAAATCACTATAATGATGAGTCTGCAAAACTGGTTGTGGATTATTTGTACATAGTGTTATTACTGCACACGACTTAATTTTCTGTTAAATTGCTTGTTGATGCTAAAAGAACATCAGCAAATCACATGACAGTAACTCAATGCAATTGGGAATGAACTGTGCAACAGTGTCTGATGATAACAGAGCATCACTGGGATGTGGTTTCATTTGCATCATGGATGTGCAACAATCTGATCCAAGCTTGTGAGGGTATCATGTTAATATATCTAAGGAATGTTTCTAACACCTAGTTGAATCTGTACCATGAACAGGAATGCAGTTCTGATGGGTCAAAGGATCCAACCTGGGCTTTGTTGGAGACTGATATATGGAAACGATCTTTTTTTTTCTTTGCTTTATATTTGCTTCACTAGAGGATTCATCTTAGTACTAGATCTCCTAAAGGAGCTCTCATAACCAAACAGGATTTGACATTTTAATGGGAGTTGACATAATAAATTATTTGCCCACTTGTAAATTAATTTCTAGTTCTGCCACTGTTTAACAGTGCATTGCTGCTTATCATCTTTCTTTTCATTTTCTTCAAGGAAAGGAAAGATTATTCACTTCCTTATTATGCAAATATTTGCAAAAATCACAGCATCAGTCTCTGGTGCCATTTTGTTTTTCATTTTTCCTTTCCTTCAAGGCCATTCACTGTGCTTCACTTCCTTATTATGCAAATAAAGCCTCCGATGTAATTTTGTTTTCCCCGCAGAAATGTATGAAATGTTGCTGATTGTTGTATTTTTTCTGTCAGAAAATCAAATGTGTCTGCAATGGATTTTGGTTTTTGATTAGGACAAATAAACACATTACTATTTCCTGATATTTTCCATTATTAAAAACTTTTCAGACCTTTGATGAAAGGAAATGTCAAACCAGGGCAGATAAGTCACTTGATAAATGTTTTATTTTGTAAGGTTCTCAAGCAAAAGAACAAATAGTAGAATATAAATCCACACAATGCTATGCTAAATAGATAAACTGACTTAAAGATTAATGCATCCTTTAGAAGAACATAGAAAATAGCAATAAAGAAATGTATTACGGTAATAATTCGGGCAAATGAGGTTCACAAAAATCTGAAATTAACTTTTTACTCTTAAAAGACAAATAGACAGCAAGGAATACAAAGATTTTGTTTTAAACCATTTAGTAATAATGGTTTGAAACAAGTTTTTGGGATAGTTTCTGCATTCTGATATTTAACAACAACAATAATTAGAATAATTATCACATTGTTTCCAAAATTAGGTATTTTTGCTGGGGGAAGAAATCCTTATTACACCTTTATTAGAAACATCTAAATGTTTTTTTTTGTTACCACCCTGGTTGGTGGACTTTTACATCTCCAGATCAGAATCTTAGCAGTCATCCTGTATTCCTCTCATGGGTTGTGTTCCTCTGTCTCCTTGATGAAAACTCTTCCATCTGAGTGATTTTTCCAGTTAAGATGGACGACATCATTCACATGTTCACTCAGCCTTTGCTTCATCTGGGGTAAGGAAAGCATCATTTTTTAACCAGTATATACATGTAGTCTAAGCTGACTGAATCAAAGCATTCCTACACTAAAAGGCTTGACATCTGGAAGACTTACTTGCTCCAAGATGCTGTTTTGCACTGCAGGGTCATTCAGGTCTAAAGTTGAGTCCTGCAGGCTGATCCTCAGTTTCACAAACTGCACATTAGATTTTCCTAAAAGTTAAAATAAAACCAAATCATTTGTCAGAGTTGCTTAGGGACTGGTTCAACATGTTTGCACATTTATTCATAACTGTCTGTATTGATTAGAAATTTTACTTACTGCATTTGCAGAGGAAAGGCAGCATTTCTGTGCATTTCCTGTCTCCCCATTTGCCAGATTCAGTCTTCAGCATCGCAACACAATATTCACTGCTTACTGTATATACCTTTTGGGATTTCCTCCAGTACCTCAGAGAAGAGTCAGTCAGGTCTGACCAGATCCAGGGTTCTCTGAAGAGGCCAACAAATACTGAGTTTCCTTTGGCTACTTCCTGGACTGTCTTGTATTCTGCATCATTCCTCAAGCTGACCAGGTCTGTATAGTTTTGTCTGCAGAAATCTCGAGCGACGGTCCAAGTCATCAGCTCTGGACTGAGGATGTACTGAGCTGCTCCCTGTTCTGAGCCTGAAAAGAACATTTATGTGTTTGTTACAACAAAAACAATGAAGCGCATCCATCAAGCAGGCATCTAGATCAGTGTTTTTTGTTAAACTTAGACTATTTGATTCACACAGATAAATCACAAAAAGGGTTCTAAGTATTTTTAAAAATGTCTGCTTTGGACATATGTCAGTTTCTATGTGGACAAGAGGAACAGATGCAGCAGAAAACATCCATCCATCTTTTGTCTAAATGTTATGTGAGATTGGGTCTCAGGAACAACCCAGACATCCCTCTGCTGAGCAACACTCCCCAAAACGTTTGAGGGGAATCCCAATGCAGTCTCAGACTGATAGGGACGTCACTGACCAGGCAGAAAGTCTTAGTGTTACTGTAATTTCCATGTTAGAGTTCACAAGGAAGGCATTTGTTTGTACTGGAAGTCTGAAAATCAAACAGAACGCTACATAATGATGGAATCAGCCAGAGTTAGTTATCCAATATGGCTGCTGAAATAATATGTTTGTTTTTACTCCTGATTGTTTGCATTACATGAAACCAGTGACACAAACATTTCTATGTAAACATGTTCTGATATTATTGAACACAATTAGGTTCATTTGTGTTTTGATATGCATAGTTAATTGTCAGTGTTTGCATAGTATTAGGAAAAAAATGTAAAAGGACTACTCACTATCAAAGCAGACTGAATATTTGGTAAGGCCACAAAAGACTGTAGAAAGTTTTCCAGAATCGTAACCACCACAGTTGTTGTCATCTATCAAGCTCCATATCAGATAATTTTTTTCTCCATCCTTGTAGAAATCTTTCTCTGCCAGAGACCAGTGCCACTTTAGGTCGCTTCCTCTGTGCAACCCAATCCATACGGCATCACTGTAGTTGTCCCCAACACTTTGAAGAGCCATTTCCATCTCATTCATGTCTTCCATGGTGGCCAGGTCAACACAAGTTTCCCTGCAGTAGCTCTGTGCATCGGTCCAGGTTTTTGGAGTTTGAAACAAGACATATTGGTACTGATACACACAGAGACAAAGAGAACACAGTCCTGTAGGAGAAAAGTCAGGAGTTTAAAGAGCAACAAGGATTAGTTGGAAATACTGGAAATTCTTTAGTTAGAAAATTTGCTTTGGAGGTGGCACATGTTTTACACATGTATAAAACAAATGTATAGAACATGTAGAAACTAACCTGCAAGAAAAATTAGCTTTATGACATTTCCCATGGCTGCTATAAAGCTACAGGAAGAAAGAAAACTGAGATTAATTTATTTATATAGCAAAGTATTTATTAAAGTGCAATAGTGGCTTGTAAAAGACATAGAGATGACATAAAGCACTTTGAAATGCCTTGCTGTTGAAATATGCTATACAAAAAAAATTATTTGATTGATTAGAGAGATGTTAATGTAATATGTCATGTATGATTTATCTCTATGAATTGAATTTATTTAGAAATGTAAACATTTGAAATGTAGAATGTAAAGATATTATCTTAATAGTTGATTTTTCTTATTTTTTTACTAAATGAGCAACAATCTTGTAATCTAGCCACTGTAGATAAAAGCAAAGCAAAAGAATAACAAAAATATAGGGTGCCAAAATAAAGGCATAAAGTAAATGGAAAATAATTTCTGCAATGTCTTGGTTACATGTAGTGAAGGAAATTGTTAATTAATGAATAAACAATGAATAATATAAGATTTAGAAATAGTCTTACCTTTTGTTTTCTGAGTCCTATGTTCAGCAATAATAGAGGCCAGTAAAAATTAACTTCTGAATTAAACTTTTGTTAAATTAGCTGTGCAAAGAGTGTTTGAAGCTGTTTCTGAATAGTTTGTGGTGAACGTTTTGTGACAGTCATGACTTAAATTACCTGCTTTTCTGTATGGAAATCAGTATGGAAATGACAAGACCAGTAATCCACATTCCTTTTCCTCACTGACATCAAATAAGGTGAAACACTTACTGTTTTACAAACATTATGTCTTTTTTTAAATGCCAGGGTAACAAGATTTTATAGGATTTTTTTATGACTTTCTGTACAGTGAAACGTTCACATATTATGCCTTTATACAATTTGGAAAAGTCCAGGTGCCCATTTGTCTTCTATAACCTTGAAACATGATGATCCATAATCATGTTACACAACGTTTTACATAGTTGTGTAAAAAGTCAGATTTTGGTGCTTTTCTAACTCTACACATTTTCCATGTTTCCAAAATAATCAGAAACTGTATGACCATAAAAGTCACCAGCAATAATTCTGAGGTTTAAGGTGTGCTCACATGTGATAAATTTGGTCCACCTTAAATGAACCAGAGTTTGTTTCTCACATTGGTCTGGATCTTTTGTGCAGGTGTGAATACACTGAAGCAAATTCTGATGTGGACCAAACAAACATACAAAAAAATAAATATAGCAGGTTTTGATAAAATAAGCAGACCATGGGTCTTTCGTGGTGTGAATCCACTCTTAGAAAGTTTTACCTTATGTTTTCTTAGTTCCATGTCCAGGAATAATAATAGCTACTGAAAATTACCTTGTGAATTAATCTTTCCTTCATTTGGCAGCACAATACCTGCTTAATTTTACTGACCAATTTGTTATGAGGGCTTTGTGACAATTAGATCTCAAGAGATCCGTCTTCTAATCTCTATGCAAAGCAGTATGAAAATTAAGATCAGGTATTTACTTTCACTATAGAAGGTAACTTTTCTATTTCTTACCGACAATAAATAAGAATAAACATTTCCTGCTTTTAGGGCTTCAGTCTGATTGCTTTTGTTTTCATGCCTGCTCATGGTTCAGTCAGTGATCAGTTCTTCCACTTACCTGTGGCTATTGGCTGATAGATTATTGATAGATTATTGATACCATTTCTGTGTGTAGATGTCCAGTATTTAATTGCGAGGTTCAAAAATCAAATATCTAAAAAGGATATTTGCTCAGTAGAAGCAGATGAATATTTCCTGAGTTCGATAGAGTGAGTAATCTCATGGAAATAATGTTTAAATAGGCAAAATGAAGAAAATGGCAGGTTTCCAGGGTATTGTTGCTCCCATCTTTTCTGAATTATTTACTTCTGAATTATTTACTGTGATGGTATAGAAAACTCTAAAGGTTATTCAGAGAAATTGTGGGTGTTTTTAATTTTGGGATATATTTGAATTTTCTCCCAAAAATTATAATAAAGAGTCAAGTTCAAAAAATTTGAATATGCATTCTAGTGAAGATTGTTTCTTTTTTCAGTTCAAAAAATACATTTTTGACAGACGAAAACATTTCTGTGTTAGAATGATGACTTTCAAATCTTAAATGTCAAAAAATCTAAAAGAATTTAAAACATGAGTGGTTTCTTAATCTGTAAAAAGTGCTTCATTTAGTGAATTGAATTACTAAAATGAATTGATATTTCACTGATGTGATTTATTCAACAGATTTTTAAAACTGCCACATAGAAGAGTTGCAAATTACAAGGAACTGCAAATGTGTGCCTTCGAAAAAACCCTGGCTGTGAAAGAGTTAACTTTTCCTTTCACCATCACTGTGGACAGGGCAAACAAGTTTCTTCAGTATGTAACACTGTTAAAACTTTGCCTTTAAGCAAATTAGTGTTGTTCTTTAAGTCATAAGTCCGGACAACAATCAGCAACACTTCATTTACTTCTGAGGGGAAGGAGAACAAAATTACACCCAAGACTGATGCTGTGGTTTTTGCACATTTTTGCATAATAGGGAAGGTAAGCACAGTGAATGGCCTTGAAGGAAATGAAAGATGAAAAGCAGTAATGGAAGTGGAGCTGAAAGTGAATTGAACAAAGTAACTAGGAAGTATTACAAGGCCATAAAGAGTAAGAGTCAACTGCCTCTCTTTGTTTGAGGTGGCATGCTACTATTAGAAACTTTGGATTTAAATAAATACCTACTGTGTAAATACCAGATTGAAAGACGAGACTTATATTGAAACAAACACTATTTTGAAGATTCCGAAACAGTTCCGACTTTTCTGTGTAAGACTTGAAAGAAAAAGAGAGCAAGGATTATTTAATTTCAGCCTTTTTCCTTTTCAAATACCCACTGATGTCCAGTAGGTGGCGGCAATGCGCAACACAATATAACTCCAAGTAAATCAAACTTCTGTGAAATCAAACTTTCCACTTAGGAAGCAACACTGATTGACCTGACGAGGGCCCCCGTTGTCAATCAGTGTTGCTTCCTAAGTGTAAAGTTTGATTTCACAGAAGTTTGATTTACTTGGAGTTACATTGTGTTGTTTAAGTGTTCCCTTTATTTTTTTGAGCAGTGTATATATATATATATTTTAAAAAATTCCCTTCTCACCCTCCGTGGGTGGTCTGTTTCATCCTCTGAGCTCGGGTCCTCTACCAGAGGCCTGGGAGCTTGAGGGTTCCTCCAGTATCTTGGCTGTGCCTAGAACTGCACATTTCTGGACTGAGATGTCTGATGTTGTTCCTGGGATCTGTTTGAGCCACTGCTCCAGTTTGGGGGTGAATGCCCCGAGGGCCCCGATGACCACAGGCACCACTGTGGTCTTCACCTTCCAGGTCTTTTCCAGTTCCTCCCTGAGGCCCTGGTATTTCTCCAATTTCTCATGCTCCTTTTTCCTGATGTTGTAGTCACTTGGTATTGCTGTATCCACCACAACGGCTTTCCTCTGTTCTTTATCCACCACCACAATGTCCGGTTGGTTCGCCATTACCATCTTGTCTGTCTGGATCTGGAAGTCCCACAGGATCTTATATATATATATTGGTGTTCCGATCGATCGGCCACCAATCATAATCGGCCGATTTCAGTGAAAAAGTTTATGATCGGTGATTGCCGATCATGGTCTCTTGTTGCCGATCACACAAACCGATCACCTGCTTCTCATTTTGCCGCCTACCTGTGCAGCTGGTCTCCTCTTTCCTTCACACTGCGCAAGCGCGCAGCAACAAATCCTAAGCGATGAGGAACTATAACGCACTGAGTGAATGGGGAAGTTTGCGTGTTGCGGCGGAAAATTGAAGCACGTCAAAAAGCATCAACACAACGAAGCTAATACGACATAAAAACAATGCCATACATGATGGAGTTTGGCTACATATGGAGGATCAGATAGCAGGTAAAGCAGCACACAGCTACAAACACTCACCCGGATTAGCATGACGGTCAGAAAGCTAAAAAAATAACCCGCAAAATTATTTAAGTCTTTGAGCTGCGATGTAACACGCTGGTTCTGCTCTCGCAGCGGAGCGCCGCTTCTGCTCCACCTGGTAGTGACTCTCACACCGAACCTCTCCCAGATAGCACACAATGTTAAATCAACATTGAAAAATAGAATTGTTGATTGAAGTCGACAAATTACGGTGGATCAACCATCAAACAACCATCCAATCAAACCGTTGAAACTGTCATTGAATCAATGTTATTTTGTGGTTGAAATCTGATAACTGAAATGTCGAGGTCTGATTAATGGTTGATTTTTGGTTGAAGTCGATAAATGACGGTGGATCAACCATCAAACAACCATCCACCTCTAGCCAAGTAACTAACGCTGAAACTGTGTCATTGAATCAATGTTGTTTTGTCGTTGAAATCTAATGACTGAAATGCATTTGTCTGATCAACATCTCATCAATGTCAGCTGTTTTGCTGCACCCCTTCCCCTCTCCTCCTCCTCATCCGAGCTCTGGGTCAGAGCATTTTATTACTGAGCGGGGGTTATCATGTTTTAAATTAAGCACTGTAGAGGATAGTCGGTGCTGATTCCTTTCTGTACATTTTCTTACTTGTTCATAACAATTCTCACTGACTGTTTGCGTGTGATATATTGACACAAAAACATCTACAACTTACTACAAGGAGTGGAGCGGTCCACCCCCACCATTTACATGAGTGGGATGGCCCAATCACACAGCTGCTTCACTGTTGACTTGTTGGCAAAAGATGTTAATTCAATGTTGAATTATTATCACAAAGGTTGCATGTATGGTTGAGGTCAACAACTGACAGTGGATCAACTATAAAATACACTCTAAAAAGAAAATAGTTTAACCAACTTAATTGAATTGCTTCTGTAGGTAACAAGCAATTCAATTAAGTTTATCCAACTGAATTTATTAAATTTATCCAACTTAATTTATTAAGTTTAACCAATTCAATATATTATAATCATCCAACTCAATTTGTCAATTTATTTTTAACAAATGTATTAAGTATGTTTAAGATAATAGATTTAAGTCAGTCTCACTCAAATCATTTAGTTTACTTCAGAAATGGTAAATAAACTTACATAGCACTTTTCTAGTCATTTTGACCACTGAAAGCACTTTACACTAGAGTCACATTCACACATTTATTTAATGCACAGATCAGTTGGGGTTGGGTGCCCAGGGGTCACATTGACATGTGGCAGGAGGGAGCTGGAATTGAACTGTCAACCTTCCAATAACAAGACAACTGCTCTACCCACAGAGCCATGGTGGCTTACCAGGGAATCTGTATCTGGTTAGCTGGAGTCATTGTGTCAAACGAGGGATACAAACGTGGTATCACGCTTACTTATTTCAAGAAAAGTCAAAGTGAAAAGTTCATTTAGGTTAAGATTTGATTGATTGATTGGCATTGATTGAAATGCCAACATCGAATCCAGTGTGTTTCAGCACTGGTCCTCCAAGCCCTGCAAGTTTTAGGCATTTCCCTAATTCGGCACACATGATTTTAATTGATATCTGATTAACGGGGTTTTGCTGAAATGAAATTACGCAGGTCAGTTTGCCTTGAGGACAAGGTTTGG
Organism: Poecilia reticulata; assembly: GCF_904066995.2. NCBI lineage: Eukaryota > Metazoa > Chordata > Actinopteri > Cyprinodontiformes > Poeciliidae > Poecilia > Poecilia reticulata. The sequence goes on along the minus strand of NC_088845.1, from coordinate 6,667,009 downwards.
GGAAGAACTCATGAGCTAAATGTTCAATCAATAGAAGCTGTTTTTCACTCCCCTCTACACACACCCTTTTTGTTTGTTGCACCCCTCATCACTTTCTCATCTCCCCCTTCTCCCTCCCAAAACTCCCCACACCCACTTGCTCCTCCCAGCCTTCCCCTCTTTACCCCCTCTCATCCCTTCTTCCCTCCCCCCATCCTTGAGCTCTGGGTCAGAACATTTTATTACTAAGTGGGGGTTAATCATGTTTCAAATTACGCACTACATGTTGAGAACATTGGGTTGTGATTCCTTTATGTACATTTTCTTACTTGTCTGTAAATATTATTACTGACTGTGCATAATGTGTTGACACAAAAACATCTACAAGTCTCTACTAGGAGTTGTACAGTCTGACTCCCCCTTTTAACACTAGTGGTTTGTCCCAACCAAACAGCCACTTTGCTGCTGGTTTGTTTGCAACCAGCTTCTGAATTGAATTCTCCTCTGAGCAGTTTTATGGTAAGTTTTTCAATATTACTTTGACCTTAAATGTGTTTATTGAAAAATAAGGGCATTGTTTTGTGCCCATAATAATCCTGGTTATTTTGTTGTAAAACAGATATTTTTTAATAATGGAGGTCATGTCTCATTTTGTATTATTTTCATCCTGCCCACCGCTCCAGGCCTAAGTATGAAATCCTGCGAGATTTTGTGAGATTTGAGTTTTTAAAATAGGGCGGGGCCTATTGTTTGGTCTGGGAGAGCATGTGGTGGACAAGGAAGTGTAAGGCTGGCTGCTCCAGGTGGGCTTTAAATTGTTGTGATGGTAATCACTTGTTTTTCATTTTTTATTATGATGTGCTTATGAACGTGCTTTGATGTGCCTCTGTTCCAGAACAACTGAGTTAGATGACTGCATGACCGTCTGCAGCCATCAAGAAGTTCAGAAGGTTGTTAATCATCCAGATTCAATCCAGGTAAGGCAGAAAGGAAACACTTAAAACATGTAAGGCAGGTGAAACACTGAACTAAACCTGCTAATGATTGATTCTGTCTGTTGTTTCTTGGATTGGTAACTGGTTAAACTGAACTGGTCTATTATTACTGGTGTGCGATCTTTATCAGCACGTGGACATTTTGTAATGAATTTAATAAACTTATTTGGAAATATTTGTAGTTGATTGAAGATTAAACCAGCTATTTGATGGAAGTTCTGTATAAATTATTTTTCCAACTACAGTATAAATCACCTTTTGCTCTATTTATCTGTCTCTGGTGTGTTAAAACTCAGGGAGGATCAGAGTTCATTTATCTTTAGGTTTTCTGATAAGCCGCCTTTATTTTAAATATTTATTCCCTCATTTTAGCATGAGTGCAGCATCATAAATCCTAAACTAGACTGCAACTTCATAGGGTTGTATACGTAAACATTAAGATGAATATTAATGAAAGACTAAGATAAAAATTAAACGGTGAGTGTACATGGGGAACTACATGGTTTGTATTTGTTCTCAGACCTGTAATCAGTACACTGTTTAATCTTTCAATGTCTTTCAGAACTTTTCAAATGTTTATCATCTTTCTAACCGGCACCTTCCTCACTTTTATCTTTGTGTTTTTCAGCCGTTGCTCTGCAGTTTGACCAAAAGCTGACTACTGAGGACTGCAGTAAAACTGTCAAGAAGTGGCTTCATTACATGCCAGAATGAGAGGAAAACATCAAAAGGAATCACAGAGTCCTTGTCAACCAGAGTCTAACTGGGGTTATCACAACTTGTACTGTTTCCCTGGTTCATACAGTACAAAGCTTAACCTCCTGGACTTTGTTCTTCTGTGGACAATAGACTGTAATTCTGACAGTCGAAAAAGAGTCAAATATGTTTAAAGATCTGTCCATCTTTTCTTAAATAAAATGTTATATCAAACCTATGTTGTCATTTTTAAACTTTTGTGCAGTTTACCCATGATATGCCAATAATATAGTGTTTAACACCAGTGAAGAAACTTTCAGTGGTATGTTATGATGCAGACCTATCAGACCTAAAAATTTACGTAAATCCTTAGCTTTCATTCAATATGAGAGAAACCCAAATATGCATGTAGATCCACATTCAGATGATGGTTGAATCAACATTGACTCGTAACTGATTTAATGTAAAAACGGAAATATGCATGAAAATTGACATACAAATGATGGTTGAATCAGCATTGATTCCTAACTGATTCAATGTAGAATCAACACAAATATGCATGCAGATCCACAGTCAAATGAGTGTTTAATCAACATTTATTTAATGTAAAATAAACAGAAATATGTGTACAGAACCACATTCAGATCAAGGTTGAATCAATGTTGAATCCTAACTGATTCAATGCAACATTAACACAAATATGCATGTAAATTGACATACAAATGATGGTTAAATCAACATTGATATGTCAGTTATGGTTAAAACCCTAACGTTGATTCAACAAACAAGTCACTGACCACTTTCAATGTTTCAATGTCAGCGTTCAACGTTGATTCAATGTTTCTGGCTGACATTGATTCAATGTTGTTTCAATCATTCTGTGCTATCTGGGAAGTTTCTTCAGTATGTAACACTGTTAAAACTTTGCCTTTAAGCAAATTAGTGTTGTTCTTTAAGTCACAAGTCCGGACAACAATCAGCAACACTTCATTTACTTCTGAGGGGAGGGAGAACAAAATGACACCAGAGACTGATGCTGTGGTTTTTGCACATTTTTGCATAAAAGGGAAGGTAAGCACAGTGAATGGCCTTGAAGGAAATGAAAGATGAAAAGCAGTAATGGAAGAGGAGCTGAAAGTGAACAAAGTAACTAGGAAGTATTACAAATCCATAAAGAGTAGGAGACCTCTGTTTGTTTGGGGCAGCATGTTACTATTAGAAACTATGTACTTGATAAATACCTAAGATGTAAATGCCAGATTGGAAGGACATACTTATATTAAAACGAACACTATTTTGAAGATTCCGAAAGAGTTTTGACTTTTCTGTGTAAGACTTTAAAGAAAAAGAGAGTAAGGATTATTTAATTTCAGTGTTTTTCCTTTTCAAATACCCACTGATGTCCTGTAGGTGGCGGCAATGCGCCATCAAATAAATGAACACAGTTGAAGAAGAAACGGTGTCTCCATCAGGAAGCTGAGGGTAAATACATGTAATTATCGATTCTTGCTTTTTCTTATATATATAATTTAATGTCCTCCATTTGCTTTATTTTTTCAAGTCTTTACCATAAATGCTTGATTTTGTTTCTCCTGCTAAATCTCTCAAGTTTAATCATTTGTTGACAAAAGACAACAAATGTATTTTGTCAACAAAATGATCATGGGTACAGTAAAGCAAAACTATTATTCTATGCAATGTTATTCTTTGTACTTTCACAAGTCACTCAAATAGAAATTAAAAGTCCTCTAATTTTAGAGCTGCAACATCCTTCCTCAAAGTTCGGTTTTCCTCTATGAGTCTCTTTATTTCCATCTGCATTGCAGTGATGCATTCAGAGGTGAGATCAGTCTGAACGTTAACCGATTTCCTGTGTTCAGTATATTCCACATCGCCTTCATGAGCAGCATCTTGCAACTTGCTCTAAAATCTTTTCTCTCCCATAACGCTTCCTTTTTTTTAAGTGAAATTAGAAAACACAAAAAAGGAGGAGGCGTGGCTTCAATATTTAAGAATACCATAAACTGTAGTAAAATCTCTTTGGGTAATTTTATGTCTTTTGAATATCTTGGAATTGAGGTAAAAGGCCACAAACGAACTTTGACACTAACTCTATACAAAACACCAACATATGTGGAAAATTTTTTTACGGATTTCAATAAACTTCTATCTCTCATATGCATTGATTACAATTGTTTGATAATTGTCGGTGATTTCAACATTCATGTTGACAACCCCCAAGACCCAGGGGCTAAAAAGCTCTTTAACATATTAGAGAGTTTTGGTTTAACACAACATGTCAAACAAGCAACACACACTCAAGGACACACACTGGACCTGGTTATCAGTAAAGGTATGAATATTTCTAATGTCTCTGTAACTGATATTGCCCTGTCGGATCATTTTGTTGTTTTCTTTGACAGTTCTTTATCCGTTAATCCACATGGACAAAAAGCTACTATCACAAAACGTACTTTAACAGAAAACACAGCAGAAACATTTAATCAAATTTACTCTTCTTTCTCACTCTTAAGTTATAGTGACGTAGATAAGTTGGTGGATGATTTTCAGTGCAAACTTTCAAATATCATTGATTACATTGCCCCCACTAAACTAAAGGTTGTGACTGGCAGGAAGAAATCTCCATGGAGAAATGCACAAGTAGTTCAATCTGCAAAACAACTCTGCCGTAGGGCCAAATGGAAATGGCGTAAAGGTCAAGTGCACGTTTATTATGACATCTACAAGGAAAGACTACGTAACTATCACACAATACTAAAACATGCAAGAGAGGCTTTCTTTGCAGATGTCATAAACAAAAAAACTAACAACGCTCGAGCTTTATTTGCTACTGTTGACAGGCTCACAAATCCTCCGACGATGTTGCCACCTGAACTCCAATCTATTGCCGCCTGCAACAAGTTTTCAAGTTTCTTTTCAGAGAAAATTCAAAAGGTCAGAGGATTAATCTGCACATCCACTCCAAAGACAGTACTAATGCTGTGCCCAAACAAAACAAATGCAGAAAAAATGACCCAATTTCAACTACTAAATTATAAAACCCTAGAAGAAATTATAAGTCAGTTAAGCTCCAGTTCCTGCTGTCTGGATGTCCTACCCACACATTTCTTTAAGAAAGTCCTGCCTGGTCTGACCCCAGAAAACATTGCAGTTAAACGACGTTTAACTAAAGTCCTAAAAGGGGTTTTAATGTTTTTATCTTTTTAAAAAAATCTCTTTCTCACTGTTGATTCAATGTCACATCCTGTTTTTATTTTAATTATGTAAGGCACTTTGAAATGCCTTGCTGCTGAAATGTGCTATACAAATAAAATTTGATTGATTGATTGATTTTGCGTCTTTGTGTACCTCCAGTCGACGTGGTTACCTAATCCCTCTCAACACAGCCCAGATTTATAGAAGGAGCCCAGTCTGGGTTGGCATCATCACACAGAGCAGGAGGTCGGCCTAGGAGAAAACTAAGTTCAGCACAATATGTTTCACTTTAAAATTACACAAATTTTCAAAGATACTTTATTTATCCCAAAGGGAAAATGCCAATTATCGTAACTCATATCATTGAAATATCATCAGTCGTTCTGGATGGTGATGCTGTGGGCAGGAAAGATCTCCAATAGCAGTCAATCATGCAACAAATCCATGTACATAGGCAGAGCATTTAAGACGATTATGTATCATAACTGACATTTTGTTTTGCAGAAGAAAATGTGGCAGTTTATGGAAAAGCTTCACAGTCAACAGTTTATGCTGGAGCCATTGCCTACTACATTATTGATGGGAACCGTGCAGCACTGTGGAGCCAGAGTTCCTGCAGTGCCACAAATAATGACTTTAGCCCCTGGTGGAGACTGGACCTGGGGAGAACCCATAAAGTGTTTAATATTAACATAACCAATCGGGTAGAAGTTCCCACTCGAACTAAGAGCTGAAATTCGGATTGGAGATTCACTTGATAACGACGGAATTCACACTCCCAGGTAGTTTACAGTTATTTTATCAAGACACTCAATGCAAATTAAACATGCTGTTATTAGCATAAATTACATACAATCCGGATTCCAAAAAAGTTGGGACACTAAACAAATTGTGAATAAAAACTGAATGCAGTGATGTGGAGATGGCAAATCTCAATATTTTATTTGTAATAGAACATAGATGGCAGATTAAAAGTTTAATCTGAGTAAATATAAAATTTTAAAGGAAAAATATGTTGATTCAAAATTTTACAGTGTCTACAAATCCCAAAAAAGTTGGGACAAGTAGGAATAAGTGGCTGGAAAAAGGAAAATGAACATATAACAAACAGCTGGAAGACCAATTAACACTAATTAAGTCAATTGACAACATGATTGGGTATAAAAAGAGCTCCTTAGAGTGTCAGTGTCTCTCTGAAGCTAAGACGGTAAGAAGATCACTAAATCCACCATTGTTGCGCAGCAAGTTAGTGCAGCAATACCAGAATGGTGTTACCCAGCGTAAAATAGCAAAGACTTTTAAGTTATCATCATCAACCGTGCATAACATCATCAAAAGATTCAGAGAATTTGGAACAATCGCTGTGCGTAAGGGTCAAGGTCGTAAAACTCTACTGGTTGCTCGTGATCTCCGGGCCTTTAAACGTCACTGCACCTCAAACAGGAATGCCACTGTCAAGAAATAACAGCATGGACTCAGGAATACTTCCAGAAACCATCGTCAGTGAACACAATCCACCGTGCCATCCGCCGCTGCCAGCTGAAACTCTACAGTGCAAAGAGGAAGCCATTTCTAAGCAAGCTCCACAAGCTCAGCTGTTTGCACTGGGCTAGGAGTCATTTAAAATGGAGTGAGGCAAAATGGACGACTGTTATGTGGTCAGATCAGTCACAGTTTGAAGTTCTTTATGGAACACTGGGACGCCATGTCATCCAGACAAGAGAGGACAAGGATAACCCAAGTTGTTATCAACGCTCCGTTCAGAAGCCTGCATCACTGATGGTATGGGGTTGCAACTTCCTCACTTTTATTTTAGTGTTTTTCAGCCGTTGCTCTGCAGTTTGACCCAAAGCTGACACTTGAGGACTGCAGTAAAACTGTCAAGAAGTGGTTCCATTACGCGCCGGAACGGGAGGAAGGCATCGCAAGGAATCAAAGTGACGCCAACCAGAGTCTAACTGGGATTACCACAACTTGTACTGTTTCCCTATGGAGAGCCATTTCAGCCAAAATTAAATAAATAAATAAATGGGTGAAATAAATAAAAAATGAGTAAAATAAATCAAAAAATGAAGAAAATGAGTGAAATAAATAAATAATTTGTCAAATAAATAATTTAGCTTTTTCATTAACCCATTTTTTCATTTATTTATTTTTCATATTATCAATTTCTCAATTTCCCTTTTTTCATTAATCTATTTTTCATTTACCCACTTTTCATTAATCTATTTTTCATTGAACCATTTTTTAATTTAGCTTTTTCATTAACCCCATTTTTCATTTTTTATTTTTCATATTATCAATTTCCCAATTTCTCTTTTTCATTTATCTATTTTTTATTTATCCCTTTATCCATTTACCCATTTTTCATTAATTTATTTTTCAATTAACCACTTTTCAATTTCCCTTTTTAATTTACCCAATTTTTTCATTTACTTATTTTTCAGATTATCAATTTCTCTTTTTCATTTATCTATTTTTCATTAATCTATTTTTCATTTGTCCATTTTTCATTTAGCCCTTTATCTATTTACCCATTTTTCATTAATCTATTTTTTAATTTAAACATTTATTGATTTCCTTTTTCCTTTAACCCGATTTTCTATTTCCCAGTTTCATTAATCAATTTATCATATATCCCTTTTTTATTTACCCAATTTTCTTTTATCTATTTTTCATTCAACATTTGTTTGAAAAATCTTTACTTTTCCCATTTTCCAATTTCCATTATTCATTTAGTATTTCCTTATTTTCTTATTTATCACATTCTATTTCCCCGCAAAACTTAGGGAAAAAATAAATGCAAATGAGGAGAGGCACGTCATCAGGCTACAACTTCCCCAATTGGTTGGTTAGCGTCACACCCATACTTTGCTTCAAGAAAGATGGCGACCTTCTAACGGGTTATCAATAAGCTGAAGCTCATTAACTTCATTAGAAAATAGTGTTATTACTCCTGACTTTAGTTTTCGTGTGGCCGCTCAGACAGAACGTGTTTCAGTTGGCGGCTCTCATGGACTCAGAGCTTCACCGTCGGGAGTTTTTATAGTTTGAACGAAGCGGCCGCTGAAGTTGGCTTTCGATTGAAGGTTCGGGACACCTTCGTAGCTACCAGCTGTGATCCAACTATAAGGAGCAACTTTACTGTACATCGTAAGTGAACTGCAATATCCAGAGGCAGCTACGGAGCATCGGGCTGAAAGAATGAGAGTGGAGAGCCTTGGAGATCTGCATCGGAGGCCATCTTTCAGACATGCACCGCTGCTGTCCGTCCAGGATCCTCCGGTTGCCCAGACGTTACACGGTAAGCTACTAACGCTGATGTTTGTTTTCCAACTACAGTCATATTTAATCAATAGGGCTCAATTACGATCGTGGAAGGGTTTGAGTTGATCTCGGCAGTAGGTGACAAACTGAACGCCTCCAGGATGTTGAGACCAGCACGTCCTCTGATCCAATACATCTTATTAAGGATAAAATCAACAAAACGTGTTCAAATTAATGGCCCAACAGGTTGATTAAAGACAGTAAAAAGGTAGGAGTGGTTTCGAGTCGATCGCCTTGTTTTACCTTTGTAAACAGACAACCTGAATACAGTGACCTTTAGTGAGGGTACAGAATGGAGAATGGATAAAAGCTGAACTGCTACAATCTTTGCCTCTCTTGGTTACATCCCTGAGGTGTGCCAAGTGTGGCCCACATGCATATAAAGTAAATATGACTATTAATTTAAGTATTTCTTTGTATGTATAACTTGCCCACCTTAGTTTGCCTGTTTTTGGTCAACATGTGCCTCAACATGTGGTTACTGTTCCTTAGAGGTGGACAGAGGACCCACAATTTATACTCCAGGAATAACAGTAGTACTTCAACATGTTTTTACTCAAAGTAAATCGTAGCTGAATAAGAAATTAAACAAGAGTAAAGAAGCATTTGGTAAAAAGTTGATCAACTGATCAAGTTATCAATTATTTCATATCTAAAAATAATTACACAATTAGAAGGCCCAAAATATTAAGTTCATTGGAAATGTTGGTATTTTAAAAACAAAATGAAAAATTAGTTTAAATAATAGTGATGCCTCATAATAAAATGACTTGAGTAAAAGTAAAAAGTTCAGCATAGTAAGAGTATTCCTAAAAGTTCATTTGAGTTTCAAAAAGTTACTCAACTATATTTAAGTAAATGTAATTAGTCACTCCTAAACTCTGCCCTGCTGAGGGAACAGGAGAAGGAACTGTTAAGGAAATAAATTAATCTTATTTTGATACTAAACATTGTTTCAATTAACAAATGAATCATAACACCCAGAACATATTCTGTTATGTTTATTCAAGGGTGAAGGAACAGAATGACTGGAGGTTCTGGCTGAGAAGGACCAGGGCTGACAGTGAGGAGAACCGTCTGCACTGTGAGCAGCACCAGAACTCCTGATGGATCTCCTTCAGGAAGAACCAGAGAGACGGCCGACCTCCACAGAGAAGAGTTCACCCAAACATCAGAGGAAATATTAATGCTGGTGCTCAAACAGAGCAGCCTCTTTTCTTAAACCCAACACACACAGGGTGTTGTGGCCCTGATTAAAAACCTGCTAACTTCAATTTAACTGAAACACAGAACATCCAGAAATGTGATGAGCTTCAGCTATAGAGTGGAAATGACACAGTGAGATGAAAACATTTGTCTATATCACTCTGTTATACAGGACATTAACATTTTAAAGTGTTTGTTCCAGAGCACCTGATACAAACGATAGCATTAGCTCATCCATCAGACATTTACTGAGGCCTGAAACATGCAGGGCAGACGACCTGAGGACTGACTGGTTAAACTATTTCATTGATACTTCAGATTGCAAATTTCCAATTGAAGGCGTCCGTAAATGAACACAATCATTATTCAATAAACCAAGCTGTGTAAAATAACTGCTAGGGTTGCTATTAAGAACCCAATATGTCAGTTTGTTCATTTCTACTTTGTCGTACATACAAGGTACGACAACGTTTAGCTTCATGTTGAAGAATCTTCAGTGTAATGAAACCAAAAAATAAAACGGGTCCAAAACTTTCAATCTGTATTCCATTTTTGTAGCTTTGTTCTATTAAGATTGTTTCGTTTACTTTAAGCCACAAACAAACGATCATTTTATTGTCTCTGGGACGTAAAAACATGAGATTTGATTCAATTAGAACTTCACATATTAGAAGGAACACAGATTTCATAATAATCAAACAGTTTGTTTATTCAAAACGGTAAAATACAGACGGTTCATGCATATCAATGGTATAAGAACAGACACATTTTTCTTAAATGAATGTGTCACCAGTGCATTTGGCCGAGTGTTCCTGCTCCAGAAAGGTGAAGGTCTCTGGTCATCCTGAAGCTGTGAGCCCACTGGGAGTCTGAAGGGAAACACTGAGACCAGAGGCCTGCAGGATGGACTGCATCTGAAAACATACATGATGGAAACATTAATAAATGTGCTGCGCCAAAAAGCTGTACTTTTGACCTGGTGGCGATGGTACCAGTTATGGTAGATCTGAACTTTGGTTTGATGACCTAAATATGAGAAGCTTCAGACTGACAGGAGTTAGGTTAAAGCCACATCTTGTGAAGTTGGGATATTTTTCCTCCAACAGGATCCAGAGGAATCGCAACAAACCAGAAGTTGGACTAGAATTTATTTCAATGTCATTTGTGAATGTCAGCTTCTCATTTTCAACAGTGCATATGCATGTGGGCCACACTTGGCACACCTCAGGGATGTAACCAAGAGAGGCAAAGATTGTAGCAGGAGTTCAGCTTTTATCCATTCTCCATTCTGTACCCTCACTAAAGGTCACTGTATTCAGGTTGTCTGTTTCCAAAGGTAAAACAAGGCGATCGACTCGAAACCACTCCTACCTTTTTACTGTCTTTAATCAACCTGTTGGGCCATTAATTTGAACACGTTTTGTTGATTTTATCCTTAATAAGATGTATTGGATCAGAGGACGTGCTGGTCTCAACATCCTGGAGACGTTCAGTTTGTCAGCTATTGCTGACAAACTGAACAACTCAAAACCTCCCGCAACTCAAAACCTCCCGCGATCGTAATTGAGCCCTATTGATTAAATATGACTGTAGTTGGAAAACAAACATCAGCGTTAGTAGCTTACCGTGTAACGTCTGGGCAACCGGAGGATCCTGGACGAACAGCAGCGGTGCATGTCTGAAAGATGGCCTCCGATGCAGATCTCCAAGGCTCTCCACTCTCATTCTTTCAGCCCGATGCTCCGTAGCTGCCTCTGGATTTTGCAGTTCACTTACGATGTACAGTAAAGTTGCTCCTTATAGTTGGATCACAGCTGGTAGCTACGAAGGTGTCCCGAACCTTCAATCGTAAGCCAACTTCAGCGGCCGCTTCGTTCAAACTATAAAAACTCCCGACGGTGAAGCTCTGAGTCCATGAGAGCCGCCAACTGAAACACGTTCTGTCTGAGCGGCCACACGAAAACTAAAGTCAGGAGTAATAACACTATTTTCTAATGAAGTTAATGAGCTTCAGCTTATTGATAACCCGTTAGTAGGTCGCCATCTTTCTTGAAGCAAAGTATGGGTGTGACGCTAACCAACCAATTGGGGAAGTTGTAGCCTGATGACGTGCCTCTCCTCATTTGCATTTATTTTTTCCCTAAGTTTTGCGGGGAAATAGAATGTGATAAATAAGAAAATAAGGAAATACTAAATGAATAAGGGAAATTGGAAAATGGGAAAAGTAAAGATTTTTCAAACAAATGTTGAATGAAAAATAGATAAAAGAAAATTGGGTAAATAAAAATGGGATATATGATAAATTGATTAATGAAACTGGGAAATAGAAAATCGGGTTAAAGGAAAAAGGAAATCAATAAATGTTTAAATTAAAAAATAGATTAATGAAAAATGGTAAATAGATAAAGGGCTAAATGAAAAATGGACAAATGAAAAATAGATTAATGAAAAATAGATAAATGAAAAAGAGAAATTGATAATCTGAAAAATAAGTAAATGAAAAAATTGGGTTAAAAAAAAAGGGAAATTGAAAAGTGGTTAATTGAAAAATAAATTAATGAAAAATGGGTAAATGGATAAAGGGATAAATAAAAAATGGATAAATGAAAAAGAGAAATTGGGAAATTGATAATATGAAAAATAAAGAAATGAAAAATGGGGTTAATGAAAAAGCTAAATTAAAAAATGGTCAAATGAAAAATAGATTAATGAAAAGTGGGTAAATGAAAAATAGATTAATGAAAAAAGGGAAATTGAGAAATTGATAATATGAAAAATAAATAAATGAAAAAATGGGTTAATGAAAAAGCTAAATTATTTATTTAACAAATTATTTATTTATTTCACTCATTTTCTTCATTTTTTGATTTATTTTACTCATTTTTTATTTATTTCACCCATTTATTTATTTATTTAATTTTGGCTGAAATGGCTCTCCATATTTCCCTGGTTCATACAGTACAAAGCTTAACCTCATGGACTTTGTTCTTCTGTGGACAATAGACTGTTGTTCTGACAGTCAAAAAAGAGTCAAATATGTTTAAAGATCTGTCCCTCTTAAATAAAATGTTATATCAAACCTATGTTGTCATTTTTAACCTTTTGTACAGTTTACCCATCATCTGCCAATAATATAGTGTTTAACACCAGTGAAGAAACCTTTAGTGGTATGTTATGATGCAGACCTATCAGACCTAAAAATGTACATAAATCCTTAGCTTTCATTCAATATGAGATAAACCCAAATATGCATGTAGATCCACATTCAGATGATGGTTGAATCAACGTTGATTCCTAACTGATTCAATGTAGAATCAACACAAATATACATGCAGATCCACAGTCAAATGAGTGTTGAATCAATATTGATTCAATGTAGAATCAACACAAATACCCATGCAGATTCATCTTCAGATGAAGGTTGAATCAACGTTGATATGTTAGTTATGGTTGAAACCCTAACGTTGATTAAACATACAAGTCACCGACCACTTTCAATGTTTCAATGTCAACGTTCAATGTTGATTCAGTGTCTCTGCCTTACATTGATTCAATGTTGTTTCAGTCATTCTGTGCTATCTGCAGCAATCACAACATCATGGCTACGTAGGAGAAGGATCCGGGTACTGAAATGTCCAGCCTGCAGTCCAGATCTTTCACCTATGGAGAACATTTGGTGCATCACAAAGAGGAAGATGCAACAAAGAAGGCCCAAGATGAATGAACAGTGAGAGGCCTGTATTAAACATGAATGGGAGAGCATTCCTATTTATACACTTGAGAAACTGGTCGTCTCTGTCCCCAGACATCTGTTGTGTGTTGTAAGAAGGGGAGATGCCACAGTGGTAAAAATGGCCTTGTCCCAACTTTTTTGGGATTTGTTGACGCCATGAAATTTTGAAAAAACATATTTTTCCCTTAAAATGATACATTCTCTCAGTTTAAACTTTTGATCTGTGATTTGTGTTCTATTGTGAAAAAAATATTAGATGTTGGCACCTCCAAATCATTGCATTCAGTTTTTATTCACAATTTGTTTAGCGTCCCAACTTTTTTGGAATCCGGTTTTATCTCATGATTATTTTTGCTAAATTAATGTATCTTTAAATATGTCCTGAAATCTTAAATCCTCTTTCCTCTGTCAGGTGTGCTGTGATCTCAACCATCAATGCAGGTGTTACTGAAACCTTTCAGTGCAACGGCATGGATGGTCGATACATCAACGTTGTCATACCTGGAAGAAATGAGTATCTCACTCTGTGTGAGGTGGAAGTGTACGCATCTAGACTGGATTAAAGTTTTCATGACATCACTGTGGTTTAAACCTTAGCAGCTTCAAATGACATTTTGACTACACAAGCAGATTTTGAGAGAAAGTCTAGAACAGTATTTCTCAAATGTAGTCCTCAAATTAACATGTTTGTAGTACGTTATAAAAGGTTGTCTGTCAGGCAGACTTTGAAGAGAGGAATAAAAAATTCATTCTTTTTAGTATGCCATAAAGTCTATCTTACATGAAACAGATATTTATTATCACTTTGCATACATAGAAACATAAGGAATGTCATTACATTCTTTAAATAATAATAATAATAATAATTATAATAATAATAATCTTGTAGATGCTTGCTAGGACATGTTTTTAATCCTGTCTGTTGATTTTAGGGCGTAGTACATGTGGTAGGTGCATGATAACATCAATATGTCCTGTTGAACTGTTTTCTTAGCTGTTTGAATACCTGTTTAATATTGGTGAATAAACACTTGGATGGACCGTACCCAGGAGCCTTAAAAGTCAAACATTGACATTCAGTGCCTTTAAATTTGGCATATCCAAACATGGATATATTTTAAGGCAATATCTCAAACATACACCTTCTTGTGAGAAATCATGGAAAAATTAAACCATTAAATTTTTCCAAGTTGAAAATTATGGACCCACGTAAATCTTGATGATGCTTAGGTCTAATTTTCAGATGCCTAAAATGTACCAATTTAATTTGCTTATACAATTATTACCAAGTTTAACCATAGGAATGTCCGGTGATCACATTGTTCAGGAAGGAGACAGGTTCTGTGTTCCAGAGATAAACATTATATATTCTCACGACATATATACTAATAATTGGTGAAAGAAAAACAAACAAAAAAATCAAAGGAGATTAATTTAGAGCTGTGTTCTTCAAACTTTGTCACGCTGAGGGCCACTTAACCCATTTAACTAAAACTCACGGACCATCTAACTGGAAATATTCCCCACAAAAACACAATATTGTATTGTGAACAATGTGAAACTTATACAATTTGAAAATTTGAGAGCGTAGTAGGTTATACGAAGGAAGTCTGATAACATCATTATGTCCTGCTGAACTGGTTTCTTAGCTGTTTGAATACCTGTTTAATATTTGAATACCTGTGTATGTGTATTTTTGTGAAATATACACCTGGGTGGATCAGACCTCATTTCTGTCTGGGACTCAAACCTCTTTTTCTTGCACGAAAGCCCATTTTAACAAACAGCGACTGTTCAGTTGAAACAAGGACTTTCTAAACAAGTTATTATTCTTAGTTGTATCAGAAACAACAGTTTCTTAAAAGTTAGTTAGTTAAACTTTATTGTCATATTGCATACACAAGGTGAATACAAAACGAAATTTCGTTGCATACAGCTCAAGACAGTAAATATGTATCTAAATATAGAAAATATAGAGTGAAGGAATAACAGTAAAAGAGTTCTTTGTTCTATGCAAGAGGCAGATATAATGTGGAGACCAGATTTTCAAGTGCAATACGGTTGGGAGTTCAGCAGTCTAATGGCAAGTGGAAAAAAGCTGTTTCGGAACCTGGATGTCCTGCACCGGATGCTTCGAAACCTCTTTCCAGAGGGCAGCAGGGAGAACCATCCATGCTGTGGGTGTGAAGGGTCTCTGACGATGTTTCGACCTCGGGACACGCAGCGCCGGGATGAAAGGTCTTGAACGGAGGGAAGGGTGGCCCCCATGATCCTTTCTGCTGTCCGCACCACTCTCCTCACGTTCTTCCAGTCGGAGACGCTACAACCACCACACCACACAGAGAGGCAGCTGGTCAAGATGCTCTCTATGGTGCTTCTGTAGAACGTCTTGAGGATGGGTGGGGGCAAGTGTGCTCGTCTCATCCTCCGCAGGAAATACAGACGTTTCTGTGCCTTCTTGACTAGAGACGCGGTGTTCACAGTCCAGGAGAGGTCGTTAGTGATGTACACCCCCAGAAATTTGGTGCTGCTGACCACCTCCACAGCCGAACTATTTATGAGCAGTGGAGAGTGGCTGGGCCGATTTTTCCTGAAGTCGACGATCATTTCTTTAGTCTTGTCAACATTCAGGATCACCTGAATGTAAGAAATGTAAGAAATGTAAGAAAGAGATGTGCATTGTGAAAATGTTTTAAATTAAATCAAATAATCAGTGTAGCATTTTCATGAAAACAATATGTGGAAATACATTCAACCCACAAGTGAATCAGGACAAGGCAATACCTTTTTAATCCCATTTAAAGAACCTTCAAAGTATATGTTTAGTAATATAAACTACATATATATATAGAAGGCAAAGGTATTTAGCTCTGTTGAAGTTACAGAAAACGCTTCCTTCTAAAAACAAAACTACTTTTAAATATGTTCAGTTAGATTAACATGCTCTGCTCATGCTAAATGTTTTAAAACAAAATCTTTGCATTCCTTTCTATCTACCTGTCTTTTAGGTGCATGAATAGTTAAATTCAGATTAACTTCATCTGCCCCAATCATTAACAGGTTTCTTTCTTGTTATATTTTATGTTCTTCTAAAGGATGCATTAATCTTTAAGTCAGTTTATCTATTTAGCATAGCATTGTGTGAATTTCTATTCTACTATTTGTTCTTTTGCTTGAGAAACTTACAAAATAAAAATTAATCAAGAGACTTATCTGCCCTGGTTTGATATTTCCTTTCACCAAAGGTCTGAAAAGTTTTTAATAATGGAAAATATCAGGAAGTAGTAATGTGTTTTTTTCCCCCAATTATTAAACGAAATCCATTGCACACATTTGATTTTCTGACCGAATAAATACAACAATCAGTAACACTTCATTTTCATCTAAGGGGAAAACAAAATGACACCAGAGATTGATGCTGTGGTTTTTGCAAAAATTTGCATAATAAGGAAGTGAAGCACAGTGAATGGTTTTGAAAAAAAAGGAAAAATGCAAAGCAGCAATTCACTGTAAAACTGTGGCAGAACCAGAAATTAATTTACAAGTGAGCAAATAATTTATCAAACATAAACTCCCATTTAAATGTCAAATCCTGTTTGGTTATGAGAGCTCCTTTAGGAGATCTTGTACTAAGATGAATCCTCTAGTGGAGCAAATATAAAGCAAAGAAAAAGATATGATCGTTTCCATATATCAGTCTCCAACAAAGCCCAGGTTGGACCCTTTGACCCATCAGAACTGCATTCCTGTTCATGGTACAGATTCAACTAGGCGTTAGAAACATTCCTTAGATATATTAACATGATACCCTCACAAGCTTGGAGCAGATTGTTGCACATCCATGATGCAAATGAAACCATCGTCATCATTATAGTGATTTAATAAAAAAAAAAAAAATACACATCAGATTTCAGACAAGTAGAATAAAGCACAGGATGAATAAGACCTATGAGATAGATCATTACATCGTTTGTCTGAGAGATATAATAATCAGTCTGACAGATTCTGTTAAAAAATCAAGATTTTCAAGAGTTAAACATTATAGCTCTTCGTTTTAAATGAACTAATACGTTTATTGCTCTCTTTACTTGTTTTTCAGTCTGTAGTCTCCAGTTGTTGCTTATTTTTCAAAATCAGACCCATCAAGCGTCCCACAATTTCCCAAAAACACGTGATTGGTTCATCAGAGGCTGACCACAGCTCAGAACTGCTTCCCCCATAATGAGTTTTATTTTGGTTTCCAATACAATCAGATATTCATAAGGCTTTTTTTTTATCCTCTAGTGGTCAAAATGATGAATTCAGCTTTAACTTTAAAGCGTGATACACTGTTGTAGCACTAGAGAAAACATTGGGTATAAATTGAGTTCTTTTTTTTTTTTACAATAACTGTACAAAGAGGACATAGCAAACAAGGTTAATATGTACTTAAAAACTGTAAAATAATATTATGTGTACAAATATTTGTTGGGATTTAAAATACAGGTCTTCTTGCAAGAAGAGCTAAAGAGCTACGACGTTGCCACCTGAACTTCAATCTATTGCCGCCTGCAACAAGTTTTCAAGTTTCTTTTTAGAGAAAATTCAAAAGATCAGAGGATTAATCTGCACATCCACTCCAAAGACAGTACTAATGCTGTGCCCAAATAAAACAAATGCAGAAAAAATGACCCAATTTCAACTACTTGATTATAAAACCCTAGAAGAAATTATAAGTCAGTTAAGCTCCAGTTCCTGCTGTCTGGATGTCCTACCCACACATTTCTTTAAGAAAGTCCTGCCTGTTGTTGCTAATGATCTGATCCAAATAGTAACTCATCGCTCTCCTCAGGTGTTTTCCCCCAGGCTTTGAAAACAGCAGTTATCAAACCACTGATAAAAAAGAACAATCTAGACAAATCCCTACTGCAGAATTACAAGCCGATCTCCAACCTCCCATTCATCAGCAAAATTATTGAAAAAGCTGTTTTTAAACAATTAAATAACTTCCTAACAATAACAAACTGCTTTGACTCCTTCCAGTCTGGTTTTCGCGCTCACCACAGCACGGAGACGGCCTAGTCAAAGTGTTCAATGACATCCATATAAATACAGACTGTGGGAGAACCACAGTGCTGGTTCTGTTGCACCTCAGTGCAGCTTTCGACACTGTTGACCACGACATTTTACTGAATCGACTGGAGAGTTGGGTCGGACTCTCCGGTCCAGTGCTCAACTGGTTTGAATCTTACATAAAGAACAGGGATTTCTTTGTTTCAATCGGAAACTTCTCATCAGAGAGGTCAAAGGTCACATGTGGGGTACCCCATGGTTCAATACTAGGACCCCTTCTTTTCAATATTTATATGCTTCCACTGGCTCAGGTTATAACAGGACATAGGATTAGCTACCACGATTATGCGGATGATACACAGCTCTACATCACGATGTCACCAGGTGACTCTGAACCCATCCAATCACTGAATAGATGCTTAGAACAGATCAATGTGTGGATGTGCCAAAACTTTCTCCAGCTGAACAGAAACAAAACTGAAGTTATTATCTTTGGACCTAAAGATGAGCGAACTAGAATCAATGCACAGCTTCAGTTATTACAACTTAAAACCAGCGATCAGGCCGAAACCTGGGAGTAGTGATGGACTCTGACCTGAACCTTCAGAGCCACATTAAGACGGTCACAAAGTCGGCCTTCTATCACCTGAAGAACATCTCCAGGATTAGAGGACTTATGTCTCAGCGCGATCTAGAGAAACTCATCCTAGGTTACAACAAGAAGAGTGAGAAAAAAAACCCTTTCACCTGAACCACCTGGCTCTTAAATGATTGGCTCCCACCAGGACTAATTGGAGGGGTGGAGACATTCACATTTTCAGACAGAAACAAACAAACATTTGCACTAAACTATTCCTAAACAATGTCTACAGTTACAATTAACTCAAACAAAAACTATCTGGGCCCAAACAAAATTCAAACTACATCTCTCCTCCCTCTCAGAAAATGGATTTTCCCAATGAGGCTGATTGGTATCACCAGGTCCTTGTCAGCACTGCTCATGGGCGCGCTTCCATGGCAACACATGACCAGGTGACCTCAAAGAGAGAAGAGGATTAAAACAAGTAAATAAATCAAATTACTTCCCAAAACAATACATTTACACAAATAAATTAAAATTTATAAAACACAAAAACAGCACCTGTTAGGGAGGGGGCAAATCCCTCACAGTTTCTATCTTTTTTATTTTTATTTATTTTTTAATTTGTTTTAATCTTTTTTAAAAATCTTCTTCTCTTTCTCACTGTTTATTCCTGTTTTTATTTTAATTATGTAAAGCACTTTGAAATGCCTTGCCGCTGAAATGTGCTATACAAATAAAATTTTATTGATTGATTGAAGAGTAACAAGGGATATTTCAGAAAAAAATAATTTGTATGTTTAAAAGAAACACTTTCAGATTCACATTGTACTTGGAAGTGTCCTTAACCTTCGTTATTGTTTTACTGTATTGTCAATAATTATCTTTCTTATTTAGGATGAGCAAACTGTGTAACATGAAGCTGTTTGAGTGTTTGACTTCAGTGTTTGAGCTTACGTGTCTTCATAAAGTTTAACTAACCCATGATCTGTTTAAACAAAGGATGGCAAAGTAAATAACTGAATCCAGTGACAATAGGACTTTCCGAGCTGAAGCTTACTGAGAATTGTAGGAGTTGACTTCTCTTTGAGATGTGATTGGACAACATGTGAGTTTTACCTGATATAAATAGATGAGTGAAGGACTTAGCAAACGCTCAAAGGCAAATCCCTCACCTCAAAAGCCAAACCCACCAAAGACCAAGGTAATTTCTCAGTTCTCATAATTTAAATAAATAATTCTGGACTCACAATTGGCAGTATTTCTCACAAGCTCAGAAAATATTTTCAGTTTTTTTTATTTTTTTAGTTCTCTCCTGTTTTTGTCAGAATCATGAGGTACGGAGTACTATTTCATTTGTTGCTCCTCCTGCCAATGTGCTCAGCTTACACTTACCGTAAGTACAATGTGAAAGTATTTTAGAAACTATGAGCATTGTTTATGATAGAACATTAATCTATGAACTCAATACAAAAATCTTTAGAGAAAGGCTTTGCTCTAACTTTAGCAAAAAGCTTAATACTCTGCCTTCCATATATATGTAGTTTATATTTATATTTACTGAGACAGAAAAACCACCAAAGACTTTTAAAATGACTAACAGATAAATGGATGTGTATTTTAACTGCATACATCTCTTAAGCAAAACAAAGAACAATGGAATTAATTTATTCTTCATTGAATTTCTCTGATCTTCTCAGAAAATGTGGCTTTACGTGGCAAAGCTTCACAGTCTTCTCAATACAAAGGGGAGCCTTGGAATGCATTTGTAGGTGCTTCCAATGCCATTGATGGAAACCTAAATGCTGACCTTACAAAGGGATCTTGCACCCACACTGATACTGAAAACAACCCCTGGTGGAGAGTGGACCTGCTGGACTCATATATAGTCACCCAGATTGTCATCACCAACAGAGGAGACTGCTGTGCACAGCAATCCGATGGTTTGGAGGTTTACGTTGGAAACTCTTTACAAAAAGATGGCACTGCAAACCCACTGTGAGTGATTATGTAATGACTGCATTGAAACAAGGGAGGCTCAATGCTGCTCAGATTTGAACCTTTTTTTATTTCTGCACCTCCCCTTAAAGATATTTGGTATCCTAAGAAACGTTAGACTCTGAGCTACAAGCTGATTTTGTGCCTAGGGCTTCAGGACAGTGACCACAAACCCTCATGCAGAGAAATTGTAGGGAGCTCTGGTAGGAACAAAATATATATAAATATTGGTGGTTTCCATTTTTTTTATTTTCAGTAAATGTGACTAAATTTATTGTAATTGCTTTTTTTTTACCATGGTTTTCAAAAGAAAAAACTTCACTGGGAGTCAAATATAGAAATTTCTAATTGTTATTACAGTTGGATAGAAATATTTGGGTGACTGAAAAAGAAAACAGGAAGAAAAGCAATTTTAGACATGTAGCATAGGTTTATTAAGTTTAGTAAATTAAAAGAAATCCTCAGCTACATCAATCTTTGTACAGGTACTGTCCAGTCTTGGATTTATGGTTTCACAAAGTTTGTAGGCCTATTAATTATATTTCTAAAATGTTGGTATACTGTTGCAATCCTCATTTTCCCTGAAACTCTAGCAGCTCCTGTGATACTTAAACTTCTGATGGAGTGACCCCAGTGTTACCTTTATATTGATACCACGATTATTGGAATAGTTTGAAATTGCTAAGAAATACTAAATTAGATTTGGGTGTATTATTTTAAACACCTCAGCAAACACTGTGGGTATTACTCTTACAAAATCTTGATTGTTACATATACAACTCTTCTTTCCAGGGTTGCTACAGTTTCTACTGCTGCAGCTGGAAGCTCTTATGCAATACCATTTACCAAGCGTGTTGAAGGACGTTATGTGACCATTAAAGCACCTGGTGTGAACAGGGTTCTACATGTCTGTGAAGTGGAGGTCTACGGATTCCGCACCCCAACTGGTGAGAATCTTTCAAAACATGTTTGATCATATTTTTATCAGTCAAGTCAGGTTTGTCAGTGAGAGCCACTGACTTGATTGATTAGACCAGATTAACCCAGGTATACTTCAATGAAGAGCGCTCACTGTACATCTTGTAACTTTTGAGGTTTAAATCCTAACTCTTAGGATTTAGTAAGTCAATTAATTATACGTGACTTCTGTCAGCTTCAAAGAGAAGTTACTATTGAAACAAAGAAATCCCTGTTCGTTATGTAAGATTCAAACCAGTTGAGTGCTGGACCAGAGAGTCTGACCCAACTTTCCAGTTGTTTCAGTAATGTTGCACTGATGTCCAACAGAACCAGCACTGTGATTCTTCCATAGTCTGCATTTATGTGGATGTCATTAACCACTTTGACTAGGACAATCTCAGTACTGTGGTGAGGATAGAAACTGCACTGAAAGACATTAAAGTGGTTGGTTATTGTTAGGAACCCTCCCGACACCACTGAGGGACAAGGGTGTAAGAAAATGGATGGATGGGTTATTGTTAGGAAACTTGTTAACTGTTGAAACAATGCTTTTTCAATAACTTTCCTAATGAGTGGAAGGATGGAGATTGAAAATTTGTTAAAAATGTTATCTTCCAACTAATATTTAAAACTGCAATCAAACATTTAGGACAAAAAATATGTTTAGAAAAGTATCATACCCAAATCTTTTTTTTTTGTGCCAAAATCAATAAATGAGATAACAGCTTGCACAAAAAAAACACTGTTTTTTCAATGTCAAGGCTGTTCTTACAAATGAATTGTATATAAAATATATCCTCTGCTGAAAGTTGTTAGTAATTCAAGACAAAAAAACACCTTCTGGGATAATGTCCTTACAAAAAGCAGTGTGGCGGCACAGAAAGTAGAAAGGTATTTATTTTCTCTAGCAAATTCTCTGTCAATCCTATGCTAACAACAAGTTTCGGTTTTGCAAATTTCTAATTACCAAATTAATTACTTGAACAAACAAAAATAAACAAAATCCATAAAACTATGTAATTGTCAATATGTACATAGATAGAGCATATTAGAAGACGATGTATGACAGCTGACATTTAAAATTTTGTTTTGCAGAAGAAAATGTGGCAGTTTATGGAACAGCTTCACAGTCAACAGTTTATCCTGGAGCCATCGCCTACAACGCTATCGATGGGTATCGTGAAGGCCGCTTCAACCAGGGTTCCTGCAGTGCCACAAATAATGACTTTAGCCCCTGGTGGAGACTGGACCTGGGAAGAACCCATAAAGTGTTCAATATTAAGATAACCAATCGGGTAGAATATCCCACTCGAATTAACGGAGCTGAAATTCGGATTGGAGATTCACTTGATAACAACGGAAATAACAATCCCAGGTAGTTTACAGCCATTTTATCAAGACACTGAATGCAAATAAAACATGCTGTTATTAGCATCAATTATTTATCTCATGATTATTTTTGCTAAATTAATGTATCTTTAAATATGTCCTGAAATCTTAAATATTCTTTCCTCTGTCAGGTGTGCTGTGATCTCAACCATCGCTGCAGGTTTTACTGAAACCTTTCAGTGCAACGGCATGGATGGTCGATACATCAATGTTGTCATACCTGGAAGAAATGAGTATCTCACTCTGTGTGAGGTGGAGGTGTACGCATCTAGACTGGATTAAAGTTTTTATGACATCACTGTGGTTTAAAGTTAAGGCTGAATTAATAATTTTGACCACTAAAGATAAAAAAAATTCTCATGAGTATCTGTATTAAATGTATTGAAAAGAAAATACACTATGGGAATAGCAATTCTGAGCTGGGATTAGCTGCTGGTGAACCAATCACGTGTTTTGGGGCACTTTGGGATGCTTGATGGGTCTGATTTTGAGGGGAAAAAAGCAACACCTTTAATCTGCATATTAGGAAACAAGTAAAAAAGCAAGAGGAATAAAATCAATTTAATCAATTTATGAACAAGACTTGTAGCAATGTCAACTCCAACTCTTGGTAATTGTCTTTTGAATAGAGTCTGTCAGAGTAATCGGTCTGCAATGATTTTATCATATAACATCCATTGTATTCATCCTGCGGTTTCTTGTACTGTTCTGCATCCTTCTGTGTGTTTCTTGACTAAATTGTTCCAATAAGTCTGCAAAGTTGGTTGTGGATTCTTTTCATGTAATGTTTGACAGTAGATGTTTATTGTTGAACTATACTCGCTAACTAATTAATTGTCCCTTAAATTGTTTTTTGGCACAAGATGCAATGATAAGGGTTCAACTGACTGCGATGGTTCTGACATGGTAAAAATAAAGGTGATTGTGCAAATTATCAGCTGCTCACATAGTTTGTCAAATCAAACTAGTAAATTTCCACATAAAATGAAAATTGCAAAAGTCATCTCAATACATAAACCTGGGAACAAATTTTACAAACCATTTTACAAATTACAAGCCTGTTTTTTACTTCCACAATTCTCCAAAATTTGGAAAAAAATGTTTGTTGCAAGATAGGATAGATTTATAAATACAATCAAATCCCCTATGAGAGTCAGTAAGGTCACAAAGATCTGCAGCAATGGTAGTTCTTCAGTTAATGCTAGAGTTTAACATTTTATTAGACAAAAATAAATCTGCTTTGGGGTATTTAATGACAATAGCTTCAACCAATTCATATCCATTTTCAGACACATAATCACCAATGCATATGTATATTTGATAATATGATGTTGCATTTATACATAGAAAAATAAAAGTACTACTTTTATTTTGTGTTGTTTTTCTTGGTGAAAATATCTGACATAAACTAATCATCATCAAAGAATATCAGCAAACCACATGGCAGTAAATCAATCAAATTGGGAATGGACTATAGACCAGTGTCTGATGATAATAGAATTGGGATCTGGTGGAGTGGGAGGGCTGGTGTCCTGCAACTCTTAGATGTCTCCCTGGTCCAACACACTTGAATCCAACAACTGAATCATCACCTCCTCAGTGCAGTCAGGCTCTCCAGAGTCCTGCTAACGACCTCATTATTTGACGCAGGTGTGTTGGAAGTTGAGGCACATCTAAAAGTTGCAGGAGTCTGGCTCTCGAGGCCTGGAGTTGCCCGCCAATGATTTAGAACATACTCATGCATAGACTATTTTTTGATTTCAATAGAATTTCTCTCAAATATAACTGATTGTTGCTATGAACATAGTTCTATCAGATCACACTCCCTGTAATTTAATATATTCTAACAACAGCCTGATGAGAGACTGTCCTAGATGGTGTTTACACCAGAAATGGCTGAAAGATCAACAGGACCAGGTATCAAACAATCTATCAAACAATCTATCTATCAGCACATGCTAAAGACTTTACCTCTGGAACGCATAACATATCTTCAAAAAGGGAAAAGCAAATTATTTGAAAGCATTTGGAGACCCTTCCTGAATTTTGTTGAAAGTGTGGACTTGTCTCAAGACAAAGAAGCTAAAGACAAGATTAATGTCGGACCATAATGTTAAACAAGGGAGCCTCAGCAGTGGACTATCATCTCCTGTATACTTAAAGGAATTAATGCAGATGTGTATCTAAGAGGGTGTTTGTTGGTCTTGTTGACTGTATTGGTTATATGGCAGATAGATCTGTAAAAAATACAATAAAAATATTGATGGAAAAAAAATATATAACAATTTAGCTAAAATAAATTAGTCTGGCTGCACTCGGGAGTGCACATCTATTTTAAGAAACTGTTGTTTCTGATACAACTAAGTATAATAACAGCTTCTTTAGAAAGGTCTTGTTCTAACTGAACAGTCACTGTTTGTTAAAATGGGCTTTCGTGCAAGAGCACGAGGTTTGAGTCCCAGACAGAGATAATGTCTGATCCACCCAGGTGTATATTTCACAAATATTAAACAGGTATTCAAACAGCTAAGAAACCAGTTTAGCAGGATATAATGATGTTATCAGGCTGCCTTCTAAAGGTGATTGTGCAAATTAATTATTATATTATGCGCCCTTAAATTTTCAGGTTGTATAAGTTTCGCATTGTTCTCAATACAATGTTGTGCTTTTGTGGGGAATATTTCCAGTTAGATGGGAAAAATATGTTGTTTCAAAATTTCATGGCGTCAACAAATCCCAAAAAAGTTGGGACAAGGCCATTTTTACCACTGTGTGGCATCTCCCCTTCTTCTTACAACACTCAACAGACGTCTGGGGACAGAGACGACCAGTTTCTCAAGTGTATAAATAGGAATGCTCTCCCATTCATGTTTAATACAGGCCTCTCACTGTTCATTCATCTTGGGCCTTCTTTGTTGCATCTTCCTCTTTGTGATGCACCAAATGTTCTCCATAGGTGAAAGATCTGGACTGCAGGCTGGACATTTCAGTACCCGGATCCTTCTCCTACGTAGCCATGATGTTGTGATTGCTGCAGACCCAGATAGCACAGAATGATTGAAACAACATTGAATCAATGTAAGGCAGAGACATTTAATCAATGCTGAACGTTGACATTGAAACATTGAAAGTGGTCGGTGACTTGTATGTTTAATCAACGTTAGGGTTTCAACCATAACTAACATTATATCAATGTTGATTCAACACTCATTTGACTGTGGCTCTGCATGTATATTTGTGTTGATTCTACATTGAATCAATGTTGATTCAACACTCATTTGACTGTGGATCTGCATGGGTATTTGTGTTGATTCTACATTGAATCAGTTAGGAATCAACGTTGATTCAACCATCATCTGAATGTGGATCTACATGCAGATTTGGGTTGATTTTATATTGAATGAAAGCTAAGGATTTATGTACATTTTTAGGTCTGATAGGTCTGCATTATGGGCTGCACATTGGCGCAGTTGGTAGAGCTGTTGCCTACCAACTGCTCTAGCAAGAAGGTTCTGGGTTCGATTCCCAGCCCTGGTCTTTCTGCATGGAGTTTGCATGTTCTCCCTGTGCATGCGTGGGTTTTCTCCGGGTACTCTGGTTTCCTCCCACAGTCCAAAAACATGACTGTTAGGTTAATTGGCCTCTCCAAATTGCCCCTAGGTGTGAGTGTGTGTGGATGGTTGTGTGTCCTGTGTGTCTGTGTTGCCCTGCAACAGACTGGTGACCTGTCCAGGGTGACCCTGCCTCTCGCCCGAAACGTTAGCTGGAGATAGGCACCAGCAACCCTACCAACCCCACTGAGGGAGAAGGGTGTAAAGAAAATGGATGGATGGAGGTCTGCATTACACTGGTTTATCACTGGTGTTAAACACTATATTATTGGCAGATGATGGGTAAACTGTGTACTAAAGGTTAAAAATTACAACATGGGTTTGATATACGTAACATTTTATTTAAGAAACATATTTGACTCTTTTTTTGGCAGTCGGAACAACAGTCTATTGTCCACAGAAGAACAAAGTCCATGAGGTTAAACTTTGTCATAGATAGATAAATAGATAGATAGATAGATAGATAGATAGATAGATAGATAGATAGATAGATAGATAGATAGATAGATAGATAGATAGATAGATAGATAGATAGATAGATAGGATTAATGTTTCATTGGAGAAATGTGATGAGATATATTAATGTTCTATATAATAGGGAGACCTGGTATGGTTGTAACACTTTTTGCTCCAGCACCTAGAGCTTTCAAACTTTTATACAAAATACCAGTGGTGGAGAAAGTACTCAAAAATTGTACTTAATTAAAAGTACATATACATAGACAAAAATGTACTCAAGTAAAAGTAAAACTACCACATTAACATTTGTACTTAAAGTAAAAAAGTATTAGATTTTAAAAATACTTAAGTATTAAAAGTAAAAGTACTTACTGAATGGATTACCTAATCGCTAATATCATTAAGTGAACCGATCGTATTTAATTTTAATACAATAGAAATGTGCCATTTTAATGAACAATGCCACAGATAAAGCATGTTTTTATTGTGTTTACTCTGAAACATAGTTTAGACTTAGATATGTAATTCTATGCATCATAATTTTAGGAATGGAAACATCTGGTCTTCTGTCCAAACATAACATGAACTTCACTTTTTTGCCACTAGTGGCTTTTATTTTTAAAGAAATCCAACAGAAAGGGGATGGAAAGTTGGGTGGGAGAGGACAGGCAACCAAGGAGCCAGTAGCAGTGTTGTAGTCAAGACCACCTACCCAAGACCAAGTCAAGACCAGCACCCCGTGCTACGTGACACAAAAAAATAAAGTTTTACCTATCAAAATTACTTCTCAAATTGATTTGAAAGATCCACATTCCCATAAAACACCTAGATATTAAATACTTAGCGCTGAAATAAATTTAATCAGTAAAGATCCGTTCCGAGGAATCTGATCGTTCCTGAATGTCATATTGCACTTTGGTCAGAGCGTTGTCCCATATATGCAACATGTCAGTCAACACCTCCACACAATAATTCCGCGCATGAGTGACAATTTTTTTTCATCGTGGATGCAACTCTCAGTACAGCTCGCTTTGCTAGCATCACGTCCACAGATCTTACCTTTCTTTAAGCTTTCCTTTCAAGTGACGCTAAAAGTTGGACAAAGTCCCACCGTCTGTGAAAGCGAAGCGCTGCTGATTTTACAAGTCCCCATATCTTATAATTTATGCAGCGCTATTATATTACTGACGATTAGACAGACATTTTCTCCTGCTCAGAGGAAACCACTGCGCATGTCTGGAGCTCCGCGTGCGAGTAAAGGTGGAAGCGATGGATGACAACAGACACGTAAGTCGCGTTATTGCTTGGATTTTACGGCGCCACCTTAAGTCCCTGAACGTCACATTTTAACGGAAAAAAGAGCAACGCGACTTGGATGTAACGAGTAACGCGACAGTTTTGTAGAAATGTAGTGAAGTAGAAAGTACAGATACTTGCTGTAAAATGTAGTGGAGTAAAAGTAGAAAGTATCCATTATTAAATCTACTTAAGTAAAGTACAGATACTGTTGAGGAATATAATTATGTTAATAGTTGGAAGTTATGTGGATTCACCCAAGATATGTTTTACTTAAAAGGAATGTATTATGTCGAATGTGCTGGTTCAATCTGAGTAAGGCAGTGATCCCCAAACTACGGCCCGCGGGCTGGATCCGGTCCGCCTCTACATTTGGTCTGGCCCCCTGAACAATACCAGAGAGTATTCAGATTTTTTTTCATATACCGTATTTTCCGGACTATAAGCCATTTATATGTGGATTTTTCTTCAACCACCAGGGGGCTCTTTAGCAGGAAGTGAATCATTGGAAGTCAAATTGGAAAAAAAAAGAAAGCACCCATTAAAATGGAATTAGGTTTTAATAGGGACTTGAAATTGAAACAAGCGCTCACAAACAAGAACGTAATTCAATTAACACGGTAAGAACAAAAGCCAAACTTACCGAACCGAACATAACCGACAGAACAGTTTGACGAGCCCCCAATTGTTACGACTGGCTCAAGGTCATAACAAAACGGGAGACCATGCAGGGGTGAAAGTGTAGAAAAATGAATATATATTAACAAAAACAATGGATTGTGGATATCAGTGGTGTAATGCAAATGCTTGGATGTGTTGTATGAGTGCATATGGAAGTGTTGAAGTGCCAAAACAAAGACAAACGCAAATGTGCAAAAAGGAGGGGAGCTGAGGCCTGGCAACAAAACACCACAAGCGGCAGAGTGGATGCTGAAGGCGACCTAGAAGATGGAGACAGCCAGGTTTAAGTACTCTGCACTCCCAATCAACTTGATCAGCAGCACCTGTAAAGGGGAGGAGCACAAGGACAGACAAAAGCAACACCTGCAGCTCAGCCCTTAAGGCCCAGGGCCGTAACAGGGGCTTATGTATATGTTTACTGGTTTAAAAACAAAAAAAAATAAACTTTGGGGTTGTGGCTTATAGTCTGGTGCGGCTCATAGTTCGGAAAATACGGACTATAATCCTTCCTGGAATTTTTCTGTGAAGAACCCAGAGAGGGTTATTTGATTATTATTTACTTCCTGACTTTTGTTCTGTGAAGAACCCAGGGAATGTTATTTGATTGTGCTTTCTGGAAAACAATACAATTTTACATTTAGGCACTCCTGCAATCGTCACACTTTTTCTGTTACAAACTGACTCCGGCCCCCCACCAGAGAAGGGAAAAGTTATTTGGCCCTCACAGGAAAAAGTTTGGGGACCCCTGCAGTAAGGTGGTGTGTGAGGAATTCCTGGCAAGTGTCTTGCATGCAAGGTACTAGGCCAGAGTCTCTGTTTGGACATATAAGAACTAACAATTTGACTAATGGTCCTCTGAGGGAGCAGATTTAACTTCCACGAGGTCAGCCCAGAATTCTTGGAACTTCCAACACACTCAATGAAAAACAGAGCCAGAAGCAAGATTCCGAACGCCATTGGTCAGACGGTTTCCAATACACATTAGCAGACTGAAACGGTATAAATGCTCGAAGCCAGAAGCAGAAGACAAGACATTTTGGATTCTGAGACGATGAAAATGAGATGATGAAAATGTAATATGTGATTCCGCAGATGTGCATTAAATGTCTTCCTGGTTGTCTGTGAGCCGGAGAGAATGGAGTTTGTGTATCGTCTCTTAATTCATGAGTTTAGCACCTTTGAATTCCTCCATAATACACGAAAATTGTACTTGAGCACAGTAACGAAGTAGTTGTACTTTGTTACTTCCCACCACTGCAAAATTCCCACATTTGTTTACTACAAATGACACCAATTCGAACCTCTGCATGAATATCACAGACCTCGTGAGTTCATGTCAAATACATGGTGTTCCTTTGTTACAACCTACCACCTGCTGGGGTATGCTGTACCATGTGAAATGCTTTAAAAAGAGGTTTACTGAATTAAAAGAACAATACAAGAGCAATGTCTGTCTCTCTCTCTGGCTCTCTCTGTGACTGACCATAACTCAAATATACTCTGTGTAAATTATTCTACTAGAACAAACTTAATTAACATGTATAAGGTATGCTTAATGAACACTGAACAAACATGTAGGTCTAACAAAAACCAATGTCAATGTGTGTGTGTGTTTGTGTCTGTGTGTATCCTTAATCAGAGTCACAGTGGTGACAAATGAATGATGGTAGCCCAGGAGTGCAGGTTTTGTGGGCCCAGAGACTGCATAGGGCACATTTTACCCACACTTCCTGTGGCTTTGAGTTGCCAAATGGTTTCATACAGACAATACAAAAATATTCATCGTCTGAGGTCTCAGAATCCTCAGCATTAGCTTTTTAACATTTTCTTTGTAGGCTTTTTCTCCTTCCTCTTTTGCTTGCCTCTATTCTTTGCAAAGAAACTCTTCCTTACATTTTTGCTTCCTCTTCTCTGTTCTTCTTCCATCAGTGCTTGTTTCACAGTATCCTTAAGATAATGAGTATCTGTGAATTTTTCTGTCAGGTTTCCCGAGGAAAAATCACAATGGAAGTAAAGATACACCTCTTCGAGTTATGGCGGCCATTGTCCGTCGTCACTGTGACAAGGGTCTAATCTCAACTTGATATCTTGGATGGTTTGTTTTCTACAATTTCATAGAAGAAAACTGTACGTTTGACGAATTGCCTTAAAATATATCCATATGTTTGGAAATGACAAATTGTTTAAAGGCAAAACATCTTAATGAATGTCAAATGTTTGACTTTGAACAGAGGAATAAAAATTAATTCTTAGAATTCTTTTTAGTCTGCCATTTAGCAAACAGAAATAAAGTCAATCTTACATGAAACAGGATATATTTGTTATCACTTTGCATACATAGAAACATAAGGAATGTCATTATATTCTTTAAATAATGGGCTTGGGTATTTTAGTCATCTTGAAGATGCTTGCTAGGACATGTTTTTAATCCTGTCTGTTGATTTTAGGGTGTAGTACATGTGGTAGGTGCATGATAACATCAATATGTCCTGTTGAACTGTTTTCTTAGCTGTTTGAATACCTGTTTAATATTGGTGAATAAACACTTGGATGGACCGTACCCAGGAGCCTTAAAAGTCAAACATTGACATTCAGTGCCTTTAAATTTGGCATATCCAAACATGGATATATTTTAAGGCAATATCTCAAACATACACCTTCTTGTGAGACATCATGGAAAAATTAAACCATTAAAATGTTCAAGTTGAAAATTGTGGACCCACGTAAATCTTGATGATGCTTAGGTCTAATTTTCAGATGCCTAAAATGTACCAATTTAATTTGCTCATACAATTATTACCAAGTTTAACCATAGGAATGTCCGGTGATCACATTGTTCAGGAAGGAGACAGGTTCTGTGTTCCAGAGATAAACATTATATATTTTCACGACATATATACTAATAATTGGTGAAAGAAAAACAAACAAAAAAAATCAAAGGAGATTAATTTAGAGCTGTGTTCTTCAAACTTTGTCACGCTGAGGGCCACTTAACCCATTTAACTAAAACTCACGGACCATCTAACTGGAAATATTCCCCACAAAAACACAATATTGTATTGTGAACAATGTGAAACTTATACAATTTGAAAATTTGAGGCGTAGTAGGTTATAAGAAGGAAGTCTGATAACATCATTATGTGACGCTGAACTGGTTTCTTAGCTGTTTGAATACCTGTTTAATATTTGTGAATAAACACCATGGGAATGTCCAATGATCAGGAAGGAGACAGGTTCTGTGTTCCAGAGCAGAACATGTTTTGGTGAAAATCCTCGAAAAAAACCTTATGAAGCTGGTAATAGAGTTTCATTTTTACTTCAGCTTACTTCACTTTATTAAGTCCCCAAAGGGTGTTTTATTTCATTTGGACCATCGTACATTCTTACAACATATATGCAAATAATTATTGTGTATGTTGTAAGAAATTTGAGAGCGTAGTAGGTTACAAGAAGGAAGTCTGATAACATCATTATGTCCTGCTGAACTGGTTTCTTAGCTGTTTGAATACCTGTTTAATATTTGAATACCTGTGTATTTTTGTGAAATATACACCTGGGTGGATCGGACCTCATTTCTGTCTGGGACTCAAACCTCTTTTTCTTGCACGAAAGCCCATTTTAACAAACAGCGACTGTTCAGTTGAAACAAGGACTTTCTAAACAAGTTGTTATTATTCTTAGTTGTATCAGAAACAACAGTTTCTTAAAAGAGATGTGCACTGTGAAAATGTTTTAAATTAAATCAAATAATCAGTGTAGCATTTTCATGAAAACAATAAGTAGAAATACATTCAACCCACAAGTGAATCAGGACAAGGCAATACCTTTTTAATCCCATTTAAAGAACCTTCAAAGTATATGTTTAGTAATATAAACTACATAGAAGACAGAGGTATTTAGCTTTTTTAAATTAAAATTGTCTTATTACAAGTACATGAAGATATTTGCACTATAAACTAGACCAAAATTATTTGGTAAGAGTTTGTGTTTTTGCAGTGTGTAAAATATTATGTGTGTAGAAATCTTTGTTGACATTTAACATATAGGTCCAAACAAATGCAAACTTTCTTGTATTTGTCTTGTGGACACAAGAAGATACGGATCTTGGGGGGAAAAAGAATGACACAGGTGATCGTTGCCTCTCTTCAGTCCAGCTTCATTCGGCAGTATCATAATGTTTTCGTGTACTCTCTGTGTCACTCTTGCAAGAAAAGCTGAAGATTAACAAGGTCATTATGAAAGAGTGGCAAGGTCAACTGTACAAAGAAAGACAATATCTGTCTTTCTGAAACTGAAGACCCATCACACGCACATAGTTTCCCCAGATTGTACTCAGGATTTCCACTTACCCCACTTTCTGAAATGAGGCCAGTAGGAGGAAAAACTCTTTTTTTTTTTCAACAAAACATTCTTGTGCGGTTGTGTTTTAGAACTAGTCCGGTTTTTGAGAGTTTCTTTAAATTTAAGGTGCTTTAAGATGCTTTTGGATGCATCCCTATCACACCTGACCATTTTACCTCTGCCAAATTTGATGGCATGCTTCAGCAGTAATTCAATTATTTGATTCAGCTGTGTTGGTGTATTGAAAAATGCAGGGTAGTATAAGAGAACAAGACTTGGGGACGCCAGAACTAGGAGAACAAATCAGAGAGGAGTTAACCACACAAAATAAAAAAATCAGCAAATAAATGCTTTGTTTGTATAAAGATTAAAAGACTAACAAATCACAATGGATGCATGAATATTAAGCTGTAATGGTTCCACAGAAATAACCTCATCTCTAAGTCTTACTTTATTAATGTCTTATCAACACCGGCATTCTCACAAACTCCTTTAGCAGATGTTTCCCTTGAACAACTGATTAGTTTTGTTGTATTCAAAGTTTGAACTTTTACATCAAGCATTTTGCAGCTAAGAGGTTAAACATTCATCCCTAGAATAGCTTGTAAGAACTTACAAATTGAATTACAGCATTTTAAAGCAATGTTTTTCCCTATATTTATATCTTAAAAATATATTTATTGAGTTGTAATATTTCAAGCTTCAAAATAATTACTTGAAGTGTTTCCTTTAGGAATGTTTCTAAACATTTTTATTTGTTTATTTTTTTTAAATAACCATAAGGCACATTTTAATCTGAGGATGATTAGTATTAAAATATCCACTATCAGATTCACATTTAATTTGAAAGTGTTCTGAACCCTGGTCAATATTTTACTGAGTTGTCAGTAATAACCTTTTTATTTAGGAGACATAGCGCAGTGTTATGTCTACATAAAGTTTATTTAGGTAGACTGAGTGTTTGACTTCAGTGTTTGAGCTTACGTGTCTTCATAAAGTTTAACTAACCCATGATCTGTTTAAACAAAGGATGGCAAAGTAAATAACTGAATCCAGTGACAATAGGACTTTCCGAGCTGAAGCTTACTGAGAATTGTAGGAGTTGACTTCTCTTTGAGATGTGATTGGACAACATGTGAGTTTTACCTGATATAAATAGATGAGTGAAGGACTTAGCAAACGCTCAAAGGCAAATCCCTCACCTCGAACGCCAAACCCACCAAAGAATCAGGGTAATATTTTCAGTTCTCGTGAATATTTTTGATCAGAAATTCTCACAAATATGACACTATTTACTATAATATAGCATGAAATGTTATAGAATAGTTATACTAATTATCTTAAATATAGCTTAATACTATTAAACTCAGAAAATGTTTCCCTAGTTTCTCTCTCCTGTTTTTGTCAGAATCATGAGGTACGGCGTACTGTTTCATTTGCTGCTCCTCCTGCCAATGTGCTCAGCTTACACTTACCGTAAGTAGCATGTGAAAGTATTTGTGTAAATTTAGAGACCATAAGCATTGTTTGTGATACAACATTAATCTATGAGCAGAGCCGGTTAATCTAATTGAACTTATTTAATATGATTTTTGTCCTTAGAGAAAGGATTTCCTTAAATTTCAGCAAAAATGATAAATACTCTGACTTCCAAATATATGTAGTTTATATTTATAAACCCTTACATTAAGGGTTCCTTAAATGGGCTAAAAATGTGTTTTCTTGTCCTGTTTTATTTTAAGTTCCTTGTTTTTCCACTTCGTGTTTTTGAGAAAATGCAAGATTAATTGTTTGGTTTAATAAAAAAAATGAGTGCAATCTTTGACAACTCCTTTCAAAGGTGATAAAAGCATTACTCATTATTCATTACATTAATAGATCTTCTGGACACGACTTCATCTGTGCCAGTTTAGAAGAAGCTGTCAAATCGCAAAGACAGTGAAATACTTCATTTGATTTCTCATTGTTTTTATATAAATAGCAAAAACATTTGCTTCATGCCTGCATAAAATACTTGTTATAATGCAAGTACGTGCCACTGAGACAGAAAAGTAACATTCAAACTATCAAATATCAAACAAATGCAAGACTTTTAATGACAGACACAAATATCTAATTCAAAACAAACAATATTGAGATTAATTTATTCTTTGTTGAATTTCTCTCTTCATTTCAGAAAACGTGGCTTTACGTGGCAAAGCTTCACAGTCTTCTCAGTACAAAGGGGATCCGTGGAATGCATTTGTAGATGCTTCCAATGCCATTGATGGAAACCTAAATGCTGACCTTACAAAGGGATCTTGCACCCACACTGATACTGAAAACAACCCCTGGTGGAGAGTGGACCTGCTGGACTCATACATAGTCACCCAGGTCGTCATCACCAACAGAGGAGACTGCTGTGCACAGCAATCCAATGGTTTGGAGGTTCGCATCGGAAACTCTTTACGACAAGATGGCACTGCAAACCCACTGTGAGTGATTATGTCATGAGTACAGTATGAAACAAGGAAGGCTCAGTGCTGCTCAGATTTGAACCTTTGTTTAATTTCTGCACGTTCCCTTAAAGAGAGACATATTTGGTATCCAAAGAAACATCAGGCTATTTGCCACAAGCTGATAAATGTTTTGAGCATTTCAGTTTATGCCCCAGGGCTTCAGGACAGTAGCCACAAACCTTCATCAGGGAGACATTGTAAGGAGCTCTGGTTGTGACAAAATTATTTATTTTTTTGTTGTAAACATTCTGGTGAAGGACAACAAAATTCAAATTATTTTATGTTCCATGCACATAGTTCCCT
The DNA here is from genome assembly GCF_904066995.2 of Poecilia reticulata. Classification (NCBI taxonomy): domain Eukaryota; kingdom Metazoa; phylum Chordata; class Actinopteri; order Cyprinodontiformes; family Poeciliidae; genus Poecilia; species Poecilia reticulata. The sequence goes on along the minus strand of NC_088845.1, from coordinate 6,630,689 downwards.
GAAACTCTAGCAGCTCCTGTGATATATAAACTTCTGACAGTCGCCCAGTGTTACCTTTATGTGGATACCAAGATTACTGAAATCGAGTTTGTAATTGCTGAGAAAAATGAAATTAGATTTGCATATGTTATTTTAAACACATATTTCAGAAGACCTTGTGCTGCTTGCTCCTTTGAAATCATGAATGTTACCGATACAACTTTTCTTTTCCAGGGTTGCTACCATTTCCTCTATTGCAGCTGGAAGCTCTTATACAATAAATTTTGCTGAGCGTGTTGAAGGTCAATATGTGATCATTATAGCCCCTGGTGTGAGCAGGGTTCTACATGTCTGTGAAGTGGAGGTCTACGGATACCGCGCTCCAACTGGTGAGCATCTTTCAAAACATGTTTGATCATATTTTATCAATCAAGTCAGGTTTGTCAGTGAGAGCCACTGACTTGATTGATTAGACCAAGTCAGGGATCGGCAACCCAAAATGTTGCATTTATACCACATTATCAGAGAACAGCTTGCACAAAGGTGCGCTCTTTCTTCAACATAAAGGCTGTTTAAACAAGTGAAAAATAGTATATATATTTATTAAGGGTGCACAGCAGGGGTTGCCTTAATGGAATATTGACCTTTTTTTTTTTAAAGATAGAAACATTTTTAAACCCGTCCGTCATTTGACAGGTTATAATTCACACCCTTGACAGGTACACATGGGCGGACATTTAAAATTTATGCAAAGAGTTCATCGCAGAAGCAACTAAAGTCAGTCAATTAAAAAAATCTTTTCTGAATATCATCTTATGAACACTGAACTAAATATCTTTCTGACCGGGAGCTGACAATGTGTTGAAGAGTTATGGACCGGACACGTCTGGTTCAGAAGCGCATTCCAAACTTTTGGTTGAAATGGCACGGGTAATACCAGTCTCTAGTACATACAGACCAGAGGAAACTAAAGAATTGCTTGTAATTTTTGTGGAGTCATTTAATGTCATTTATTATAAGTTATTGGGGCCACAGTCAGTGTTTTTTGTCACTACAGAGAACAAGTTAGATGTGTTATCTGTTTTATGTGTGATGGGATTGCATGGTTCCACTTGGTGAATATGAATTAAACCACATAAAATAGCCTATATTAATATGATTATAATTTGACAAGTAAAAATAGCACATGACCGATTTTCTTTATGCTGTCCATCAAGATGATGAATAACAAAAAAGTATAGCAAGACCTCTGGTGCACAGATTCCAATTTTGGCCAATACCAATTTTTTTTGTCTGAAATGTTGCTAAATATAGCAAGAAAGTCGCTGAGTTGGTAACAACAAGGTGACTATTTTTAACTGCAAATATGCAGATATTACCTGGTGAGTCAGTCTATCAGTCAAACCTTTGTCATGAGAGAGTAGAAGAGGACACTGGTTGATTTTGAGATCTTTGGTGACGTAGATAAGATCAGGCGATTGACGATCTCCCAAAATTAAAGAAACAGGCTGGCTGATAGATCGGTGCACTCCAAATGTTTATAAACATATACATCATCTGCTTTAAGCTGTTAGTAATTTCAAACTAAAAATTGTAAGAGAAATAAAAAAGAATAAAAGAGAAAGGAAGTAGAAAGATTTTTTTTTCTCTGTCAGTCCCTTTTATGAAAACAATAAGTTTTGGTTTTGAACCTACCAAATACAAAATGAACTACCTGAACTAATTTTTAATACAAATATGTAATTGTCAATATGTACATGGGAATTGCATATGAGAATAATATATTTCAAAGCTGACATTTAAAATTTTGTGTTGCAGAAGAAAATGTGGCAGTTTATGGAAAAGCTTCACAGTCAACAGTTTATCCTGGAGCCTTTGCCTACTACGCTATCGATGGGTATCGTGAAGGCCTCTTCAGCCAGGGTTCCTGCAGTGCCACAAATAATGACTATAGCCCCTGGTGGAGACTGGACCTGGGAAGAACCCATAAAGTGTTCAATATTAACATAACCAATCGGGTAGAAGTTCCCACTCGAATTAACGGAGCTGAAATTCGGATTGGAGATTCACTTGATAACAATGGAAATAACAATCCCAGGTAGTTTACAGTAATTTTATCATGACACTGAATGCAAATAAAAGATGTTGTTGAAAGCAACATTAATTTCTCATGATTATTTTTGCTAAATTAATGTATCTTTAAATATGTCCTGAAATCTTAAATCTTCTTTCCTTTGTTAGGTGTGCTGTGATCTCAACCATCGCTCCAGGTTTTACTGATACCTTTCAGTGCAACGGCATGGATGGTCGATACATCAACGTTGTCATACCTGGAAGAAATGAGTTTCTCACTCTGTGTGAGGTGGAAGTGTACGCATCCAGACTGGATTAAAGTTTTCATGACATCACTGTGGTTTATAGTTAAAGCTGAATTAATCATTTTGACCACTAGAGGGTGTTAAAAACCTTATGAATATCTGATTGTATTGAAAACCAAAATAAGGGGAAACGCTTTGCTTTCACTATGGGGAAAGCAGTTCTGAGCTGGGGTCAGCCTCTGGTGAACCAATCACGTGCTTTAGGGAAGCTGGGACGCTCTATGGGTTTGATTTTGAAAGATAAGCAACAACAGATTGACATGCAGACTGAAAAACAAATAAAGAAAGAGCAGTAAACCTATTAGTTGATTTAAAATGAAGAGCTATTAAGTCTAACTCTTGAAAATCTTGTCTTTTGAACAGAATCTGTCAGACTGATTATCTATTATATATCAGACAATCAGACTTTAACAATCTGTCTTATAGGTCCTATTCATCCTGCGGTTTATTCTACTTGTCTGAAATCTGGTGTTTATTTCTTTATTAAATCTCTATAATGATGAGTCTGCAAAACTGGTTGTGGATTATTTGTACATAGTGTTATTACTGCACACGACTTAATTTTCTGTTAAATTGCTTGTTGATGCTAAAAGAACATCAGCAAATCACATGCCAGTAACTCAATGCAATTGGAAATGAACTGTGCAAACAGTGTCTGATGATAACAGCATCACTGGGATGTGGTTTCATTTGCATCATGGATGTGCAACAATCTGATCCAAGCTTGTGAGGGTATCATGTTAATATATCTAAGGAATGTTTCTAACACCTAGTTGAATCTTTACCATGAACAGGAATGCAGTTCTGATGGGTCAAAGGGTCCAACCTGGGCTTTTTTGGAGACTGATATATGGAAACTATCATATCTTTTTTTCTTTGCTTTATATTTGCTTCACTAGAGGATTCATCTTAGTACAAGATTTCCTAAAGGAGCTCTCATAACCAAACAGGATTTGACATTTTAATGGGAGTTGACATAGTAAATTATTTGCCCACTTGTAAATTAATTTCTGGTTCTGCCACTGTTTAACAGTGAAATCCTGCTTTGCATCGTTCCTTTCCTTCAAGGCCATTTACTGTGCTTCACTTCCTTATTATGCAAATATTTGCAAAAACCACAGCATCAATATCCGGTGTTATTTTGTTTTCTCCTCAGAAGTAAATAAAGTGTTGATGATTGTTGTATTTTTTTCAGTCAGAAAATCACATGTGTCTGCAATGGATTTTTTACCATATTTTCCGCAGTATAAGGTCCACCTTCAATAAATGGCCTATTTTAAAACTTTTTTCATATATAAGGTGCATAGAATAGACGCTTCAATTTGGTTTGCCAATTTGTTCCATACTCTATTATTACACATCCATATTTGTAAAGATGTGGTCCCGAGTACTTTATAGTAGGCTCCCCCAGTCATTGTTTCACTCACGTGTTGGTGTTGCGATCATAGACATCAATATAACAATAGAATAACAACAAATTGAGTATTACACACAAAAAGATATTTTTTACACACGCACAGATATTTTGAGACTATTTTCACTCCATACTTCTGAGACGTCCTGGTTCACAGGCTAAAGCCAAGAATAAAAGTGAAATTATCCAAAAGTGTAATAGAAAATACACACAATCAATGTTTTGTATACGTTTCCTTCACATTCAGAAAAAGACATTTTCAGCATGTTGGGCTCTGACTCGTAGCATCTTTATAGTTAAATACCGACATGGTGAAGCTGAGCTGGGAAACAAAGACTGAAGAACAGCAGCTCCAGCTCTGATCCTGACTGATCTTTCCTCACTAAATCCTCTGGTTTTTAATTAACTTCTCCTCTAACAGCTGTTTCTCGTCAGCTCTCTCTCATTAGAAAACAGTATGAAAACGTTAGCTGCTACGCTAACAATCAGCGGTTATTTCGGGCCAATTTAGGTACATAGTAAATATTTTCCGGTTGTTTAGAAGCGAATTTCTGTCTGCAAAGTCAAGTAATTCTGATCTTTCATCCTTACCTGGGGAAGGTATTGCTAATGAATCCAGTTTGTTTCGTAAAACGGTTGAAATAAGTCCACAGAACAGGACTTAAGGAGCTCTGATCGCCCTGCTGCCACATAGAAGATGGCGGACGCTTTTACGTACGACTCAGCGCTCCATGAGGGGCCTTTCATTAACACTAATTGATTTGGAGGAGAGACATGCAGCATATTGCCCAAGATTTGGAATTGAATCCAGGATAACCGTGTTGGTCTACAGCCTAGATCAGGGGTGCTCAAACTTGTGGAGAAAGATCTACTTTTTCTCTCACCAGCCGCCTGAGATCTACCTCATGACACAAAGACATAAAAATTGCAAATTAAACTCTATGACTTATTTTATATGCGAATATACATCAGTTATAGCAGAAATAATAAAGTGACAGAAAACCTAATCCAGTTTCTTCCTCAGTGAGATTCAGACACTGGGAACAGCTTCCTGGTTTCTCAGTCAGAAGCTGGTTGCAAACCTGATGCCAGCAGGTATCAATCAGTCATGGCAGATCTGAAATTTGGTTTGATGACTGAAATATGAGAAACTACAGACTGATAGGAGGAACCAAAGAGCCCAATAAAGGTAAAGGCAAATCTTCTGAGGTCGGGATATAATTAATTTAATTTCACATAATTATCGCGGTAAAATTTGTTAAAACTTAATGAAATATATTTGTCCTATTTGATGTTTGTTGTGACGTGTGCTCACAAACGAACGAGGTAATTAGTCCAATTTTGTTGTTTATTGAATGTTCAGAAACTACAGCAGGTGTAATGAGCCACAGCAAAGGTAAACAAAGGTAAAACAACCCGAACAGACTATCAACTGGAAACATCTCCTACCTTTTTACTCTCGGTCTCTTTGTCGTTTAAGCACACCCATTGCCGTGGCAACCGCCTGCACCCCGCAAGCCGAGCAAAGATTACATTAAAAACACAATATTCAGTCCGTTACATATCAGGTTTCCACACTTGATATTTATTTCTCGATTATTAATAAGCCTCTCATGAACACAGCGGTGGTTGAGTAGCTAATTTAAACTCCTACTCTGTTCGTCAGTCGGTCTTTGAGTCGGTTTTATTTTTGTTTGTTTGTTAATGGAACCGAAACGCACAGAATTGAGCAACACCTTGTTGAAACAATAATTACTGAGATTATTAATTTTAACACGTTTCGTTGACTTTTTATAATTATTCTTTTTTAATGAAGCTACAAACGTTTAGGATCTTAGTGAATATTTTTGATAAGCCTATCAGAAGAGGAAGTGCTGGACTCAGCGTCCTGGCGGCGTTCAGTTTGTCACCTGCCGAAATCGACTCAAAACCTTTCCGCGATCGACCGGTCAATCGCGATCGACGTTTCGCATCCTACATGACTCTTAGGTAACTTTTTTAAGCCAATTCTTGCAGTTTCTTAAACTCTTTTTGGGGGCAATTTACATTGACCAATTGACCTAACCTACACGTTTTAGGGGATGTGGGGGGAAACCAGAGCACCTGGAGAAAACCCACGCAGGCACGGGGAGAACATGCAAACTCCACACAGCAAAGATGTGACACATCCTCTCTGTGCAGCTGCAGTGCTAGCCACTGCATCTCCGTGCTGCCCACTTTTTTTTCTATTTCAAATTCATCTTAAAGTTTGAATTTTTTTTTAAATTTGGTTAGGAGGGAATCTTTTTTTTTAGTTCAGTGTTTCTCAACCCTGGTCCTCACTGCCCCACTGTCCTACATGTTTTAGGTATTTCCCTTCTGCCACACACCTGAATTGTATCTCTGGGTGATTAACAAGCTTCTGCAGTACTTGATGGCCATCCAATCATTTGAATCAGCTGTTCTGGAATAGAGGCACATCTAAAACATGCAGAGCAGGGGGGCGGTGAGGACCAGGGTTGAGAAACACTGTTTTAGTTGGTAAATGGGAGGGAAAAAACTGGCCTTTCTAAATCTCCTCATGACGGAGTGTCGCATGGCAGGATGGCTAGAGCAAGATGTTCTTTATTTTAGTTCACTCTTTTCTTTTCTTTCTTTTTTCGATTTCTTCAAACGCATAAAGTTTTGCATTCTTTTCCAAATTGAAAGCTTTGGCTTTTTCCTTTTACAATCCTGCATGTTCTCCAAATTCTCTGGGATGGATCCTGCAGCAAAGTCTATCATTTCTTCTGAGAAATCCTGCTAAGAAGCCAACCGGACTTCAACATGGTCAGGTTGGCTCTCTTTCTCCTTCTCTTGAAAATCTGTGAACTCTTGTGAGTTCACAGATTTTCACAGTCATTTTTTATCTTTTCTCCCTAAGTTGCCATGCCCATTGCTGAGAAACTGTTTCCAAAGACTGCTACCACTTCTGGATGACAGAGGGACACCTCTAGAACAGAACCTGAAAGTGGCAACTAGATCTAATGTGCAATTTCAAAATAAAAGCCTGTGAAAAAAGTCCTTTTTTATCTTTTTCCCCTAAGTTGCCATGCCCATTGCTGAGAAACTCTGTTTTTGATTTCCTGCTATTGATGATAAACTACAATTTTAATTACTCTTAATTCGTATTTATTCCGACGTACCTATTTTGTACATGACATGCATAACTACACTACAGTACTTACATTGTTTTAGGCTAAAATTACATGGAAAGATTTATTACACAAGATCCCCAAGGTAATTAATATTTTATTACAGACATTTTAAAATTCTCCAATTTTACTCACAACTTTATGAACTTTACATAAATTATCAGTTTACACATCAAAAGTGAACACATGAACATGAAAATTTAACTGTGACAATAAAACATGAAAATGAAGATCAACGACAGAACATTCCCGTTCACTGCACCTTACAGAAACCTACAAAAAAGAACAATAGAGCAATTAAACAGAGAAATCATTTGTATTTAAAGAGAACAGAAAAATGGCAAATAAAACATGATACTTAAAATTTTAAGACGTTGTGGACTCCCCATGTATGTGACATCATAAGAACTGATGATGATTGGGACAGGATGCCTGGGGTGGAAAAACATTTCTGTGTGTCTTTGCCTGTTTATGTTAGAAGTAGAAAAAAATAGTCAGCAATGTCATAGAATCAGTTGATGTTGGCATTAACTATGAAGCTGTTTTAAGTGTGGACTTAAGGAGACAAACTACCTTAAAATTTTTCCATCCATGTTCTGAACACACTGATCCTTGCAGGGTGGTGAGGGGGGCTGGTGGTGCCCATCTCCAGCAGCCATCAGATGAGAGGCAGGGTTCACCCTGGACAGGTCACTTACAGGACCCTGAAAGCCAACAACAAATAAAAAAAGATAAATGTTAGATTAACAAGAAGAGAAAAATTATTTCCAGTTACCTTTAAATCAAATCATGTTTATTAAGCACTTAGTATTGGCAACACACCAGTTTTTGTTGTTGAAAATGTAGCTAGCTCCTCCTCCTTGAAAAAACAAACTTACATCATGAAGACGATGTGGAGGTTCATCTTTACAGCTGGTTGGTGATCTGGTGGAGTCAGAGCTTCTTCTGAGAGAGAAAGTCTTTAGGTTTTCTAACACCCTCTTTCATCTTCATTTGCTCAGTTAGACTGCAAACATATGTTGAAGATAAAATCATTGATGAACGAGTTAGAACAACAACCACCTCACAATATCAAAGTCTCTCTGTCTTATGGAGCTTAATTAAAACCAGCTTAAGTTTATGAATTAAAGTATAAGTCGCAACAAACAGCCTCCATGCAGTTATATATCTTTACTGCACTGTTTATAATTAAATGAAGATAATTAATAAGCAAACTTACCACCAGCTAGCAACACTTAGCAGCCTTCTTCCCCCCCCCGGGCTCCTTTTGTGACACACATTTCATTTCCATGGGTTGTTGTCCCGTTGTGTTGTCGTCTAACTCGGATTAGGACGTCACCCGCTTGAATTTACCAAAATTAGTAACTATTGTCAAGGCCCTCTCTACTTTTAAGGCAATATTATGCGAGTAAAAATGGCGAATTTGAACAGCGTCTGTTATCTTACCTGCTTCAAGTTTTTTCTTTTCTTTGTGCCGTTTTTTAAATAAATGAGTGTGCAATACCGCCACCATCTGGTCTGGAGTGTGAACTGGAGCTAATGCCGTTGATTATAAGGTTTTTACCTCACATCTGAAAATGGATTGGGTACTTTTTTAAAAATTACATCATGATTATCCTTTTTTTATTGTATGCAATTTTAATAAATAGTAAAAGATTATTAAGGCACTTAAAAGTTCATACATATTCATTCATATTTTGTTCACTTAAAGTATACTTTTATTTGATATATTAAAGATACATACTTTTAGGACTGCCGTTTAGTAAAAAGCTGGATGAGCTGTCAACTAGTGTCTAAAACTCAGGCACCATGTCTTCTGAGGGAGATCAACAGTTTGACAAACAGCTTGCTTTGTGAAGCACCGCCTCACTGGGAGGGAATCGAAAGGCTAACATGCCAATCAGGTGCAAGTTGGGTGGGTTAAAGTAAGAGAAACCAGATACTGCATTCAAAGCATGAAGAAGACCAGCAAGCAAAGCTTTCACAGAAAGAATTCTGTAGAATATCAGAGTACAGGAGATACAGGATAGAAGATTTGACTGAATCAAGACATTGTCCAGAAGTTCAGACTGGGAAGCTAACTGGAACATTGTTAGCCAAGTATGTGGAGCAGAAAAATAGGTTACTTAAATTTATGCAAACCAATTGTCTCAAAAGATTCAATTACTGCAACATGTAAAAGACAAGTGTAGTTACATTGTGTGATTTTGGCAAACAATATTCTTAAACTCATCCAAAATATTATTCAATGCAAAATTTATTTTACTTTCTGCTTACAGCAGCAGCAATATATTTACTACATGTCATTACATGACATAGTTGTACTGTTCAAAACCTCTCGGTTTGCTTGAGTAGAAATGGAGTAATGTCTGTGTATGTTAAAATGTTAAACATTTACCACCCAAAATTCTCACCACTTTCAAATTGTTCACTTTTTATTTTATTCTAGTTGTTGCAGACGCAACTTAAATAGATAAACTTGTAAAGCATCTTTTTTTTTTTTTTAAATCCAAAAGTTCTTGCCGCTTGTTTAAGATGAGTACAAACAACAAGTTGATGAAAATTAAGTGATGTTCACTTGAACTCTTTCATTAAGCAGAATGTTTTATTTTACAGTGAGGAACGCCGGAGTCTAGCTTTAGCAGACGGCTGGAGGCATCTGACCTGCGCTTCAAACTCAGTACCTGTTTGCTCTTCGGCAAAAATTTGGTAAGATTAAATTTAGTCGGCTAAAGAAAGTCAGACGGTTCATTACGAGTGAAATCTCTTGAGGTAGTCAAGTTTCTTGTTTGTTCAGATCTTGCTAGTCATTTCCATAGTATGATTACTAATTAACAGTCGATTATTTTGTGTCTAATTGCAATCTAATCATTCAGTTCACAATTGAAGTTTTATTATCAGGATTCTGCAAATAGAATATTTTCATAGTATATTTCAATCATTCCTTTCATACAGTCGAAGCTCCCTAAAAAGGATACATTACCTTTCTGTGAACTATAATTTGGATTCCTTTGAGTATCATATTTTACGAAGTCTGACTGATATGATCTTCTTGAACACATACTGATGCTTCACATTGATCATTTATAAGCTTATTACTTACAGTTACTTATCAGTTACTGTCTGTTAGTGAACATTAGTGAACAGACAGCATCAAAAGCTGTAGATACTTTTAAAGGTAACAAAACAATTTACCACATTGTGACGAACTCTCGGAGCCTGGTTGTGTAGTGAGCATGTTTTATTATTAGGTAAAGTGTAGCAATAGCAAGTCAATGTAATTATAAGTAGGACCAAGTGTCAGAAGATGAAAGTAAGTCTCTGTGAGAGGGGCTACTTGAGAAAAAAAAACTAAGATTCACTGATTGAATTGTTGGTCGATAGCCAGCATATATTTGAATTTGTGCAACAAACATTGAAAGGAAAGCAAAAACTATATAAAACCTGAATGATCATTCAGTTTGATAAATATTTACATAGAGCATTATTCAATAAATCGATAGAAATCTAAGTGCTCACATCAAAACATCAAATCTAAATAAATAGAAATTGTACTAAATACTTTAATACAGACTGATGGTTGACATTGATCATTTATATGTTTTTAGTAGTGAAACCTTAACAACTACAGGTGTACTATATTTTGTTAGTGAACACACTTAAGCATGTAAGATAACAAATGGAAGGAAAGAATCATTAGTGTCAAAAAACAAACAACGTATAAGTCAGAGACAAAAGCTGTACGTAATTTTAAAGGTAACAAAACAATTGTTGGAGCAACTCTTGAAGCGTGGTGGTGCAGTGTAAAAACTTTAAACTTTGGGGAAAACTGAAAGATAAATATGAACAGTAGCCTCACCTGGGCCTGTTTAGTCCCTGTCACATATTCTTAAGAAATACATTTACAGATGAGGAACTTTTACTGAAATGTATCACACTAGCAAGTGTTGAAGAAAAAGCAAATCTATAAGTTTCAACCAACCTTTACTATTTTGGAAAAAGCATGAAGCACTGAGAAGATCAGTGTTGATTCAACAGCAGGAAAAAGACTGAAGCAAAGTAGAATTCACAATGATGCGAGGACAAATCCTGGAAAGGCAGTGATGTTAGAGTTTGTCTTTCATTTTCACTGCAGAAAACTAAAAGTTAAATTTGAGTAGCCTCATGTAGGCCTGTTTACTACTTGCCACATATCTTTAAGAAATGCAATTACAGATGAGGAACTTTTACTGAAATGTATCACACTAGCAGGTGTTACAGAAAAGTATCTATAGAGTTTAAAATTTAAGTGACTGTTTTCGGAACGGATGAAGGAAATTACAAACTCAGTCAGCACTAACTAGTCATGCTACCTTAAATATTTACAGTAAAATAGCTAAACTGTTGTTTTCATTCAGAGGTTCCTACCCACTCTTATGCAGGGACACACACACAGGAAGGGGGGAGGGGTTTAATATCAATGAATCCTTCAAACTCCAATTCAAATTTGACTGAAGGGTATCGGAGGTCACAGGGTCACAAACGTCCTATCGGGGGAGGTTACAAAGTTTCCATAGGGGAAGGTCAGGAGGTCACAAACGTCCTATGGGGGTAGGGGGAGGGGGTAGTTAAAGGGGGCGGGCTTTGAAAAACGTTTAATCCATCAAACTCGGATTAAAATTTGACAGAAGGGTGTCTATATATCTCTCTTTTGATTTAATTTAAAAATTTTCAGAGTGAAACTGCTGTTTCTGCTACAACTAAGTATAACAACAGCTTGTTTAGAAAGTCCTTGTTTCAACTGAACAATCACTTTTTGTTAAAATGGGCTTTCGTGCAAGAGCAAGAGGTTTGAGTCCCAGACAGAGATAAGGTCCGATCCACCCAGGTGTATATTTCATAACAATAAAACAGGCATTCAAACAGCTAAGAAAAGAAGTTCAGCAGGACATAATGATGTTATTAGGCTGCCTTCTTATAACCTACTACGCCCTAAAATTTTCAGGTTGTATAAGTTTCACATTGTTCACAATACAATGTTGTGTTTTTGTGGGGAATATTTCCAGTTAGATGGTCCGTGAGTTTTAGTTAAATGGGTTAAATGGCCCTCAGCCTGACAAAGTTTGAGGAACACAGCTCTAAATTAATCTCCTTTAGCTCTTTGATTGTTTTTTTTTTTCACTAATTATTAGTATATATGTTGTGAGAATATATAATGTTCATCTCTGGAACACAGAACCTGCTTCTTTCATGAACAATGTGATCACCGGACATTCCTATGGTTAAACTTGGTAATAATTGTTTGAACAAATTAAATTGGTACATTTTAGGCATCTGGAAATTAGACCTAAGCATGATCAAGATTTACGTAGGTCCACAATTTTCAACTTGAAAATTTTAATGGTTTAATTTTTCCATGATTTCTCACAAGAAGATGTATGTTTGAGACATGCTATGGTTTAAAGCTTAATACACTGTTGTAGCACTAGAGAAAATATCGGGTATAAATTGAGTTTTTTTTTTTTTTACAATGACTGTATAAAGAGGACATAGCAAACAAGGTTAATATGTACCTAAAAACTATAAAATATTATGTGTCTGTACAAATCTTTGTTGGGATTTAAAATACAGGTCTTCTTGCAAGAAGAGCCGAAGAGTAACAAGGGATATTTCAGAAGCGTGTCAACGTCAACTGGACAGAATAAAAGCTCATAAAATCCACACACATTCCCAGTGGTGCGAAGGATCTTCTAGAATAGCATTTTATGTTAAAACTCTTCTTGGCTTTTGTGTCATATGAATGATGTGCGAGCTGAAATTTCATTGACATAAATTGGCTGGGGTGAAAAACTGTAATGCTCAAAAATATATTAAACCGGGAATCATAAAACATGGTCACAGTGTGATCGTCCTATTCCTACTGAAATTTTTTGCAGAGTATTTACTCTCCATGGGATCCCCCATGACATTTCTGTGACCTTCCTTGTGCCAGGTCTCAGCAAAATGATTGGACAAACTCGGTATTTGCCCAAACAATCCTGCCATTGAGCAACAGGCATATCATACTTGATATGCCTATGTTGCCTATATCAGAAATAGTCACTGTGCAGCAGTAATTAAATGGAAATGCTATCTTTAAGAAAGTTTCTAAACAGTTTTGTTGAAATAAATAGCTGAAGTAAAAAAATAAATAACTGAATCCAGTGACAATAGGACTTTCCGAGCTGAAGCTTACTGAGAATTGTAGGAGTTGACTTCTCTTTGAGATGTGATTGGACAACATGTGAGTTTTACCTGATATAAATAGATGAGTGAAGGACTTAGCAAACGCTCAAAGGCAAATCCCTCACCTCAAAAGCCAAACCCACCAAAGACCAAGGTAATTTCTCAGTTCTCATAATTTAAATAAATAATTCTGGACTCACAATTGGCAGTATTTCTCACAAGCTCAGAAAATATTTTCAGTATTATTATTTTTTTTAGTTCTCTCCTGTTTTTGTCAGAATCATGAGGTACGGAGTACTATTTCATTTGTTGCTCCTCCTGCCAATGTGCTCAGCTTACACTTACCGTAAGTACAATGTGAAAGTATTTTAGAAACTATGAGCATTGTTTGTGATAGATTAATCTATGAACTCAACACAAAAATCTTTAGCAAAAAGCTTAATACTCTGCCTTCCATATATATGTAGTTTATATTTATATTTACTGAGACAGAAAAACCACCAAAGACTTTTAAAATGACTAACAGATAAATGGATGTGTATTTTAACTGCATAAATCTCTTAAGCAAAACAAAGAACAATGGAATTAATTTATTCTTCATTGAATTTCTCTGATCTTCTCAGAAAATGTGGCTTTACGTGGCAAAGCTTCACAGTCTTCTCAGTACAAAGGGGATCCGTGGAATGCATTTGTAGGTGCTTCCAATGCTATCGATGGAAACCTAGATGCTGACCTTAAAAAGGGATCTTGCACCCACACTGATACTGAAAACAACCCCTGGTGGAGAGTGGACCTGCTGGACTCGTATATAGTCACCCAGGTTGTCATCACCAACAGAGGAGACTGCTGTGCAGAGCGACTCAATGGTGTGGAGGTTTACATTGGAAACTCTTTACAAAAAGATGGCACTGCAAACCCACTGTGAGTGATTAGGTCATGACTACATTGAAACAAGGGAGTCTCAATGCTGCTCAGATTTGAACCTTTTTTTATTTCTGCACCTCCCCTTAAAGATAGTTGGTATCCTAAGAAACGTTAGACTCTGAGCTACAAGCTGATTTTGTGCCTAGGGCTTCAGGACAGTGACCACAAACCCTCATGCAGAGAAATTGTAGGGAGCTCTGGTAGGGACAAAATATAAATATTGGTTTCCTTTTTTTTTTTTCAGTAAATGTGACTAAATTTATTGTAATTGCAGTTTTTTTTACCGTGGTTTTCAAAAGAAAAAACTTCACTGGGAGTCAAATATAGAAATTTCTAATTGTTATTACAGTTGGATAGAAATATTTGGGTGACTGAAAAAGAAAACGGGAAGAAAAGCAATTTTAGACATGTAGCGTAGGTTTATTAAGATTAGTAAGTTAAACAAAGGAAATCCTCAGCTACATCAATCTTTGTACAGGTACTGTCCAGTCTTGGATTTATGGTTTCACAAAGTTTGTAGGCCTATTAATTATATTTCTAAAATGTACTGTTGCAATCCTCATTTTCCCTGAAACTAGCAGCTCCTGTGATACTTAAACTTCTGATGGAGTGACCCCAATGTTAACTTTATATTGATACGATTATTGGAATAGTTTGAAATTGCTAAGAAATACTAAATTAGATTTGGGTGTATTATTTTAAACACCTCAGCAAACACTGTGGGGATTACTCTTACAAAATCTTGATTGTTACATATACAACTCTTCTTTTCCAGGGTTGCTACAGTTTCTACTGCTGCAGCTGGAAGCTCTTATGCAATACCATTTACCAAGCGTGTTGAAGGACGTTATGTGACCATTAAAGCACCTGGTGTGGACAGGGTTCTAACTCTCTGTGAAGTGGAGGTCTACGGATACCGTGCCCCAACTGGTGAGAATCCTTTGAAACATATTTGATCATATTTTTATCCGTCAAGACAAGTTTGTCAGTGAGAGCCACTGACTTGATTAGATCAAGTTAACCCAGGTATACTTCAATGAAGAGTGCTCACTGTACATCTTGTAACTTCTGAGGTTTAAATCCTAACTCTTAGGATTTAGTAAGTCAATTAAATCAATTTTAATTGGATAGCATATTTCAGCAACAAATAATTTCTTGCATCTTGAAAACCCAAGAATAAGTCATAAAAACATACAATTGAGATCCAGTGACAAACATTAAATTCTGACAAGAGCCATCATCAAGATTATCAATACACATTGAATATGTTGTGTGGCGACACTAGACGGAGACTCAGATTTTGTGGAAGTTTAGTTTTAGTAAAATGCTCAACAACGCCACCCTGGGAATTTCACCCAGAGAATATTACCTCTTGTTTAAGGCACACAGGTTCAGTTATGCAGGGATTAAAACATCTGAGACAGTTTCAAAATGATTTTAAAAAATCATTTATTAAATTCTTTTTAAAACCAGTTTCTTTTAAGAATGAAACAAAAGAAATCAAGAAAAATCAAAGAAAATAGAAGAGCAGTAGCTGAGGTTACCAGCCGGAGGGGGCGCTATAGGGTTGGCATCCACCAAACACAGCAAACCAAAAAAAAAACCTTTAACACACCAGACGCAGTGAGACAATCCAAACTCAAGAATCACAGCACGCAGAAGAGGAAGACACCGTCACCACACTAACACCGCCACCGGACCTCAGCAACTGCAAAAACAACAAAAGAGAAGCAGTTAACCAATATAACAATCTTAAACCCATTAAGAAAAACAGCATCAGCCCGACTAAATAAAGAACAAAAAGGGCCGTAAACAAAATGAGTAAAGAAATAGAAAATCAACAATAGACAATGCAAATTAAAACATCAGGACTAGGCGTGGCCCGCTTGTCTCGCCACAACAGGAGGTGAAATGGGCGCGGATGCCACACCCCAAACACGCTTCGATGAAGGCGGATAATGCCGCCGCAGTCCAAACCTTAAGAACGATTGTGTAGAAGTCCGGGAGACGAACTCAGAGCAAAGCAGAGTAGATCGGAGCAGAACAGATCCGGGAAACGAACACAGAGAGAGCAGCAATGGGTCAACTGTGGGGAACCTATAAAAAAATTAATCACCATTTTAAATAAAACTAGAAGAAACTGGAGCTTAGATGAGTGTTGATTTCTTACCTGCTGATCCACAAACATGCACACACACTCGCAGACCGAGGAAGAGAAGGAGCGCAGCGGCGTTTTACCTATGATCACACTTCAGTTTAGATTTTCTGACCAAGATCAGCTAAAGTGCAGGGAGAGAGAACACCTGCCACCAGAATATCAGCGCAACATGCACCAGCCAGCGATTTGTTGCTTTCCGCTGCCAGAGTCCACCGGACGCAAGCCACACAGTGGAAGAACAAAGACACATGCCTGAATGAACGCTGCAGCTCCCTTATATACACCACGCCCCCGTTAAGAACCGGAACTTCTCACCTGGAAACTCTTTGTGTGGAATTATGTATATTTCTATACCACTACAGTTGATTGGTGTTTCATTGATTACGTTTCAAAAACAACTCTAAACAGGTGGGATTTTAGCTTTGATTTAAAGAAACTCAGTGTTTCAGCTGCTTTTGGAATTTTATGGAAGTTTGTTCCAGATTTATGGTGCATAGAAGCTGAATGCTGCTTCTCCATGTTTGGTTCTGAAAACGCAGAGCGGACCCAAAACAGAAGACCTGAGAGGTTGTGCTCGAAGGTTGAAACAGCAAGATCAAATCTTTAATGTATTGCGCTGCTAAACCATTCAGTGATTTATAAATTAACAACCATATTTTAAATTGTATTCTCTGAGCTACAGGGAGCCAGTGTAGAACTGGGGTGATGTGATCTGTCTTCCTGGTTTTAATGAGAACATGAGCAGCAGTGTTTGGTATCAGCTGCAGCTCTCTGATTAATTTGTTAGTCAAACCTGTGAAGACGCTGTTGCAGTAATCAATGTGGCTAAAGATAAACGCATGGATGAGTTTCTCTAGATCTCTCTGAGACATTAGTCCTCTAATCCTGTTGATATTCTTCAGATGATAAAAGGCCGACTTTGTGACTGTTTTAATGTGGCTCTGAAGGTTCAGGTCAGAGTCCATCACTGCACCCAGATTTCAGGCCTGATCGCTGGTTTCCAGCTGAAGCTGTGTGTTGACTCTAGCTTAGCGGTTCTCAACATGGGCGGTACCGCCCCCCAGGGGGCGTTCAGAGGACGCCAGGGGGCGCTGGCGGACATTTTTACAAAAGGGGAGCGCTGGGATGCCATTGGGGGGCGTTTGGTCGAAGGTAAACTTAAATGCACAACAATGCCAGTTTAGACTTTGAGCAACTTGGTAAAGCTGTATTGTGTAACATTAAACCATGCTTGGCTGCAACTGTATCGATTGCAGCTCTTCTTCTATTCAGTGTTTGTTAGCTTCTGTTAGCTTCTTGGCGCAGCTCCATTCTCCTGCTACTGGTAGCTAAAATCACGATACCCTCACTGTGTATCCCTCTGAAAAATGAACCCATTTAAATTAAGAAATAAAGAATTCCCTCCATGGGTGATACCACGATAGAGAGCGTTCATTGTATAGCGTTAACACGGTGCTTTAAGTGATCCGGTATGAAACGGGGTTTTAAATTTCAATAATCAGAATGCAGAAATTGTCTCCGTTGTTATAAAAGGTTTATGTCTATCTGCCTTTTCCCCATCGACACGCTTCCCGACCGCCTGCGCCTTAGGGGCTTAAAAAAAAAAGACGCGCACATTGCGCAAAACTTTGAAACAGGAGAAGCGGGACATAAAACAGAGCGACAAATTAGATGTGAATTATGGCATAAAAACAGAGAATCCGACGCTGAACAGTGAAAAAAAATCAGCACATGATGTGAAACATGACGATTAGGCGGCGCAGCAGGTGATGAGTGAAGATTACTGATGGTCAATAAAAGATAAAATAAATCTAGCAACAGGAAAGAAACTAAAGTGGACATAGCAATAAACCAAGAGAGGATAATACTAATCAAATGAAACTAAATGGAAATGAATGAAGAACAAAATGCAAGAATAAACTAAGAAACTAAAGTAAATACAGAGGAATAAACTGGTATGGCAAGACCTTTAGAGCAATAATTAATACAGAGGACTGTATGGCAAGAATAAACAGACACTATTTCCAGATAAAAGGTAAGGGTTTGTTGAGACCATATCTAATACTGAGAATAAATATATCTTACAGACCATAACAGTAAAGAACTGATCACTTATTTATGTTTTTAATTAGATTTTATATATTTCTTCAATATTATTTTTCATGTCAGTGTTGTCATGAGGCTGATGACTCCATGACACTTACAATTTGACTCATTAGGATTTGATTAACCAGATTTGTTCTTTGTAATTTCTGTCCAGTAAAACTATTAATCTATAATCAATAGACAGATCTATATAAAGATGTAATCCATGTTTCTGTCTCATATTTGTATGGTATTAAAAGGACCTGGAACTTTTGTTTTTCCACTGAAAGCTCTGGTTTGCACATTAAATGCCATGTGGGTGAAGTTTTATGGATGATACTCTGATGTCCCATTCTCCTGAAGGCAGCACAGAGCTGCACCACCAGAAACCGACAGAAACACTGAAGAGAAGAAGAGCTATGATTAATGTAGTTACAGTTCTATCCATGTTTTAATGTTGCAGAGCTCAGTCGTTTTGCAAATAGTTCAAAGTTTAAACTGGCATGTAGTACATCTTTTATCTGGTCATTTTGTGGAATATTTAACAACTAGAAAATGGCACAAAATAAGAATATTTTTTCCACTCTGATTGGCTGCTGTTAGACCTACCAATTTTAAGTTGAATGTTCATTGCATTTTTCGTAGACGCTTGTGAAAATAATTTCTATTCCCATGACTTTTTTGTTCTCTGGGAAATTATTTTTGATGATAAATACAGAAACAAGCATAAAAATCAAAACATCTACAATAGTGATAGTAATATTAATAATAAAATAATGGTCAGTGGAAAGTAGCCTACAAATTCTTTGGTGGGGGGCGGTGAGGGACCTGGATAAAGGCTAGGGGGGCGCTGGCCCAAAAAAGGTTGAGAAACACTGGTCTAGCTCGTTCTTCTTTGTGATTCTTCCATAGTCTGCATTTATGTGGATGTCATTAACCACTTTGACTAGGACAATCTCAGTACTGTGGTGAGGATAGAAACTGCACTGAAAGACATTAAAGTGGTTGGTTATTGTTAGGAAACTCGTTAACTGTTGAAACAATGCTTTTTCAATGATTTTGCTAATGAGTGGAAGGATGGAGATTGAAAATTTTTTGAAAATGTTATCTTCCAACTAATATTTAAAACTGCAATCATACAACATATAGAACAAAAAATGTGTTTAGCTATAACCATGAAAAGTATCATATCCAAATCTTTTTTTTTTTTTTGGTGCCAAAATCCTAAACAAATCTATATCTAGGAGTGTGAGAATCCTTGTTAAATGACATCTTAACTAAAACTCTGAGGTGTGAGACGTTTAACTGAAGTCCTACAAGGGGTGCCGGTTTTAAGGTTTTTATCTTTTATTACCTTTTTTTTTCTTTTTCTTTAAAAAAAAATCTCTTTGTCTTTCTAACTGTTTATTCAATGTCACATGTCCTTACAAAAAGCAGTGTGGCGGCACAGAAAGTAGAAAGGTATTTATTTTCTCTAGCAAATTCTCTGTCAATCCTATGCTTATATGAAAATAACAAGTTTCGGTTTTGCAAATTTCTAAATACCAAATTAACTACTTGAACAAACAAAAACAAATAAAATCTATAAAACTATGTAATTGTCAAAATGTACATAGGTAGAGCATAGACGATGTATGACAGCTGACATTTAAAATTTTGTTTTGCAGAAGAAAATGTGGCAGTTTATGGAAAAGCTTCACAGTCAACAATTTATTCTGGAGCCATCGCCTACAATGCTATCGATGGGTATCGTGAAGGCCGCTTCAGCCAGGGTTCCTGCAGTGCCACAAATAATACCTTTAACCCCTGGTGGAGACTGGACCTGGGAAGAACCCATAAAGTGTTCAATATTAACATAACCAATCGGGTAGAATATCCCACTCGAATTAACGGAGCTGAAATTCGTATTGGAGATTCACTTGATAACAAAGGAAATAACAATCCCAGGTAGTTTACAGCCATTTTATAAAGACACTGAATGCAAATAAAACATGTTGTTGAAAGCAACATTAATTTCTCATGATTATTTTTGCTAAGTTGTTAATTAATGTATCTTTAAATATGTCCTGAAATCTTAAATCTTCTTTCCTCTGACAGGTGTGCTGTGATCTCAACCATCGCTCCAGGTTTTACTGAAACCTTTCAGTGCAACGGCATGGATGGTCGATACATCAACGTTGTCATACCTGGAAGAAATGAGTATCTCACACTGTGTGAGGTGGAAGTGTACGCATCTAGACTGGATTAAAGTTTTCATGACAACACTGTGGTTTAAAGTTAAAGCTGAATGGATAATTTTGACCACTAGAGGGTGTTAAAAAACTTGTGAATATCTGATTGTATTGAAAACCAAAATAAAACTCACTAAGGGGAAAGCAGTTCTGAGCTGGGGTCAGCCTCTGGTGAACCAATAACGTGTTTTTGGGAAACTGTCGTACGCTTGATGGGTCTGATTTTGTAAGATAAGCAACAACTGGAGACTACAGATAGAAAAACAAGTAAAGAAAGAGCAGTAAACTTATTAATCGATTTAAAATGAAGAGCTATAATGTCTAACTCTTGAAAATCTTCTTTTGAACAGAATTTGTCCTACTGATTATCTATAATGATTCATCTTAGTACAAGATCTCCTAAAGGAGCTCTCATAACCAAACAGGATTTGACATTTTAATGGGAGTTGACATAATAAATTATTTGCCCACTTGTAAATTAATTTCTAGTTCTGCCACTGTTTAGCAGTGCATTGCTGCTTTTCATCTTTCTTTTCCTTCAAGGCCATTTACTGTGCTTCACTTCCTTATTTTGCAAATATTTGCAAAAACCACAGCATCAATATCCGATGTCATTTTGTTTTCCCCGCAGAAATGTATGAAATGTTGCTGATTGTTGTATTTTTTCTGTCAGAAAATCAAATGTGTCTGCAATGGATTTTGGTTTTTGATTAGGACAAATAAACACATTACTATTTCCTGATATTTTCCATTATTAAAAACTTTTAAGACCTTTGGTGAAAGGAAATGTCAAACCAGGGCAGATAAGTCACTTGATCGACTTTTATTTTGTAAGTTTCTCAAGCAAAAGAACAAATAGTAGAATATAAATCCACACAATGCTATGCTAAATAGATAAACTGACTTAAAGATTAATGCATCCTTTAGAAGAACATAGAAAATAGCAATAAAGAAACGTATTACGGTAGCAATTCGGGCAGATGATGTTCACAAATATCTGAAATTAACTTTTTACTCTTCTTAAAAGACAAATAGACAGCAAGGAATACAAAGATTTTGTTTTAAACCATTTAGTAATAATGGTTTGAAACAAGTTTTTGGGATAAGTTTCTGCATTCTGATATTTAACAACAATAATTAGGATAATTATCATATTGTTTCCAAAATTAGGTATTTTTGCTGGGGGAAAAAGTCCTTATTACACCTTTATTAGAAACATCTAAATGTTTTTTTTTTGTTACCACCCTGGTTGGTGGACTTTTACATCTCCAGATCAGAATCTTAGCAGTCATCCTGTATTCCTCTCATGGGTTGTGTTCCTCTGTCTCCTTGATGAAAACTCTTCCATCTGAGTGATTTTTCCAGTTAAGATGGACGACATCATTCACATTTTCACTCAGCCTTTGCTTCATCTGGGGTAAGGAAAGCATCCTTTTTAACCAGTATATACATGTAGTTTAAGCTGACTGAATCAAAACATTCCTACACTAAAAGGCTTGACATCTGGAAGACTTACTTGCTCCAAGATGCTGTTTTGCACTGCAGGGTCATTCAGGTCTAAAGTTGAGTCCTGCAGGCTGATCCTCAGTTTCACAAACTGCACATTAGATTTTCCTAAAAGTCAAAATAAAACCAAATCATTTGTCAGTGTTCCTTAGGGACTGGTTGTACAGTTTGCACATTTATTCATAACTGTCAATCTGTATTGATTAGAAATTTTACTTACTGCATTTGCAGAGGAAAGGCTGCATTTCTGTGCATTTCCTGTCTCCCCATTTGCCAGATTCAGTCTTCAGCATCGCAACACAATATTCACTGTTTAGTGCATATACCGTTTGGGATTCCCTCCAGTACCTCAGAGACGAGTCAGTCAGGTCTGACCAGATCCAGGGGTCTCTGAAGAGACCAACAAATACTGAGTTTCCATTGGCTACTTCCTGGACTGTCTTGTATTCTGCATCATTCCTCAAGCTGACCAGGTCTGTATAGTTTTGTCTGCAGAAATCTCGAGCGGCGGTCCAAGTCATCAGCTCTGGACTGAGGATGTACTGAGCTGCTCCCTGTTCTGAGCCTGAGAAGAACATTTATGTGTTTGTTACAACAAAAACAATGGAGCGCATCCATCAAGCAGGCATCTAGATCAGTGTTTTTTGTTAAACTTAGACTATTTAATTCACACAGATAAATAACAAAAAGGGTTCTAAGTATTTTTTAAATGTCTGCTTTGGACACATGTCAGTTTCTATGTGGACAAGAGAAACAAATGCAGCAGAAAACATCCATCCATCTTTTGTCTAAATGTTATCTGAGATTGGGTCTCAGGAACAACCCAGACATCCCTCTGCTGAGCAACACTCCCCAAAACGTTTGAGGGGAATCCCAATGCAGTCTCAGGCTGATAGGGACGTCACTGACCAGGCAGAAAGTCTTAGTGTTACTGTAATTTTCATGTTAAGAGTTCACAAGGAAGGCATTTGTTTGTACTGGAAGTCTGAAAATCAAACAGAACGCTACATAATGATGGAGTCAGCCAGAGTTAGTTATCCAATATGGCTGCTGAAATAATATGTTTGTTTTCACTCCTGATTTTTTTGCATTACATGAAACCAGTGACACAAACATTTCTATGTAAACATGTTCTGATATTATTGAACACAATTAGGTTCATTTGTGTTTTGATATGCATAGTTAATTGTCAGTGTTTGCATAGTATTAGGAAAAAAATGTAAAAGGACTACTCACTATCAAAGCAGACTGAATATTTTACATCGCCACAAGAGACTGTAGAAAGTTTTCCAGAATCGTAAGCACCACAGTTGTAGGTGCCTATCGAGCTCCATATCAGATAATTTTTTTCTCCATCCTTGTAGAAATCTTTCTCTGCCAGAGACCAGTGCCACTTTGGGTCGCTTCCTCTGTGCAACCCAATCCATACGGCATCACTGTAGTTGTCTCCAACACTTTGAAGAGCCATTTCCATCTCATTCATGTCTTCCATGGTGGCCAGGTCAACACAAGTTTCCCTGCAGTAGCTCTGTGCATCAGTCCAGGTTTTGGGAGTTTGAAACAAGACATATTGGTACTGATACACACAGAGACAAAGAGAACACAGTCCTGTAGGAGAAAAGTCAGGAGTTTAAAGAGCAACAAGGATTAGTTGGAAATACTGGAAATTATTTTCTGTTAGAAAATTTGCTTTGGAGGAGACACGTGTTTAACACATGTATAAAACAAATGTATAGAACATGGAGAAACTAACCTGCAAGAATAATTAGCTTTATGACATTTCCCATGGCTGCTATAAAGCTACGGGAAGAAAGAAAACTGAAATTAATTTATTTATATAGCAAAGTATTTATTAAAGTGCAATAGTGGCTTTTAAAAGAAACAGAGGCATGCTAATGTAATTTGTCATGTATGATTTCAATCTATGGATTGAATTTATTTAGAAATGTGTCTTTTGAAATATATAATACAAGCATATTATCTTAATAGTTGATCATACTTTTAACTAAATGAAAAACCTTTTCAGATTTTTTCTTCTTCTTTTGCTTTGCTGTAGATAAAAGCAAAGCAAAAGAAGAAGAACAAAAATACAAGATGCCAAAATAAAGGCATAAAGTAAATGGAAAAAAATTTCTGCAATGTCTTGGTTACATGTGGTGAAACAATGAATAATATAAGATTTAGAAATAGTCTTACCTTTTGTTTTCTGAGTCTTATGTTCAGCAATAATAGAGGCTTTTAAAAATTAACTTCTGAATTAAACTTTTGTTAAATTAGCTGTGCAAAGAGTGTTTGAAGCTGTTTCTGAATAGTTTGTGGTGAACGTTTTGTGACAGTCATGACTTAAATTACCTGCTTTTCTGTATGGAAATCAGTATGGAAATGACAGTAAAGACCAGAAATCCACATTCCTTTTCCTCACTGACATCAAATAAGATGAAACATTTGTTGTTTTACAAACATTACGTCTCTTCCCTAACTGCCAGAATAACAAGGTTTTATAGGATTTTTTTTATGACGTTCTGTAAAGTGAAACATTTACATACTTTGCCTTTGAACAATTTGGGAAAGCCCAGATGATCTAAGTCAACTGATATGTAATCCTTCAGAAGCAACTTAATATTGGATCATCATGTTTCAACAACATTGAGTGTGTAGGAAAGGTGTACTTATGTAGAAAGTCAAATTTTGGTGCTTTTCTAACGCTACACATTTTCCATGTTTCCAAAATAATCAGAAACTGTATGACCATAAAAATCACCAGCAATAATTCTGAGGTTTAAGGTGTGCTCACATGTGATAAATTTGGTCCACCTTAAATGAACCAGAGTTTGTTTCTCACATTGGTCTGGATCTTTTGTGCAGGTGTGAATACACTGAAGCAAATTCTGATGTGGACCAAACAAACATACAAAAAAATAAATATAGCAGTCTTTAATAAAATAATGGTGTGAATCCACTCTTAGAAAGTTTTACCTTATGTTTTCTGAGTTCCATGTCCAGGAATAATAATAGCTACTGAAAATTACCTTGTGAATTAATCTTTCCTTCATCTGGCAGCACAATACCTGCTTAATTTTACTGACCAATTTGTTATGAAGACTTTGTTACAATTAGATCTCAAGAGATTCGTCTTCTAATCTCTATGCAAAGCAGTATGAAAATTAAGATCAGGTATTTACTTTCACTATAGAAGGTAACTTTTCTATTTCCTACCGACAATAAATAAGAATAAACATTTCCTGCTTTTAGGGCTTCAGTCTGATTGCTTTTGTTTTCATGCCTGCTCATGTTTTAGTCAGTGATCAGTTCTTCCACTTACCTGTGGCTATTGGCTGATAGATTATTGATAGATTATTGATACCATTTCTGTGTGTAGATGTCCAGTATTTAAATGCCAGGTCCAAAAATCAAATATCTAAAAAGGATATTTGCTCAGTAGAAGCAGATGAATATTTCCTGAGTTCGATAGAGTGAGTAATCTCATGGAAATAATGTTTAAATAGGCAAAATGAAGAAAATGGCAGGTTTCCAGGGTGTTGTTGCTCCCATCTTTTCTGAATTATTTACTTCTGAATTATTTACTGTAATGGTATAGAAAACTCTAAAGGTTATTCAGAGAAATTGTGGGTGTTTTTAATTTTGGGATATATTTGAATTTTCTCCAAAAAATTATCATAAAGAGTCAAGTTCAAAAAATTAGAATATGCATTCTAGTGAAG
This sequence comes from Poecilia reticulata, assembly GCF_904066995.2. Taxonomy (NCBI): domain Eukaryota; kingdom Metazoa; phylum Chordata; class Actinopteri; order Cyprinodontiformes; family Poeciliidae; genus Poecilia; species Poecilia reticulata. The sequence continues at coordinate 6,604,915 of NC_088845.1, read as the reverse complement.
ATTGTTTCTTTTTTCAGTTCAAAAAATACATTTTTGACAGACGAAAACATTTCTGTGTTACAATGATGACTTTCAAATCTTAAATGTCAAAAACTATAAATAAAGGACTTAAAACATCAGTGGTTTCTTAATCTGTAAAAATTGCTTCATTTACTGAATTGAATTACTAAAATGAATTGATATTTCACTGATGTGATTTATTCAACAGATTTTTAAAACTGCCACTTAGAAGAGTTGCAAATTACAACGAACTGCTAATTTATGCCTTAGAAAAAACCCTGGCTGTGAAAGAGTTAACTTTTCCTTCACCATCACTGTGGACAGGGCAAACAAGTTTCATCAGTATGTAACACTGTTAAAACTTTGCCTTTAAGCAAATTAGTATCCGGACAACAATCAGCAACACTTCATTTACTTCTGAGGGGAGGGAGAACAAAATTACACCGGAGACTGATGCTGTGGTTTTTGCACATTTTTGCATTATAGGGAAGGTAAGCACAGTGAATGGCCTTGAAGGAAATGAAAGATGAAAAGCAGTAATGCAAGTGGAGCTGAAAGTGAACAAAGTAACTAGGAAGTATTACAAAGCCATAAAGAGTAAGAGAGTCAACTGCCTCTGTTTGTTTGGGGCGGCATGTTACTATTAGAAACAATGTATTAGATTTAAATAAATACCTAAGGTGTAAATACCAGATTGAAAGGATAGACTTATATTAAAACAATCACTATTTTGAAGATTCTAAAAGGCTTCCGACTTTTATGTGTAAGACTTGAAAGAAAAAGAGAGTAAGGATGATTTAATTTCAGCGTTTATGCTTTTCAAATCACCACTGCTGTCCAGTAGGTGGCGGCAATGCGCCAACAAATAAATAAACACCGTCGAAGAAGAAAGGGTGTCTCCATCAGGAAGCTGAGGGTAAATACTTGTAATAATCGATTCTTGTTTTTCCTTTTTCATATACATATATCGTACCTCATTTAATGTCCTTCATTTGCTTTCTTTTTTCAAGTCTTTACCATAACTGCTTGCTTTTGGTTTCCCTGCTTAATCGCCCAAGTTGTTGACATTTGTTGACAAAAGACACCAAATGTCTTTTATCAACGTGACTTAAACACTGCTTTCCACTGACCATTTGGTTCAGATTTGTCCGTGGAAATGAAGCAGGAGTACCAGGACCTCATCCTGCAGACATGCGGTGCTTCATCGCTGCGTGTCGGCGCTAAGATCCAGACTCTGTGGAGCGGTTACGGGGAGATAGTGCGGCTGCACCTTGAGGGCTGTGGGCGGCCCTCGGTGGTGGTCAAACACGTCAAGTTTCCGGAAGAGGCAGAGCACCCGGGCGGCTGGAACACGAATCTCTCCCACGCCCGTAAAGTCAGGTCCTACCAGGTGGAGACCCACTGGTACCAGAACTACTCCACTAATCAGAGCTGCCGCATCCCCGCCTGCCTTGCCGCCCGTTCCTATGGCGACGAGATGCTGATAGTTCTGGAAGATCTGGATGTGGAGGGCTATGACCAGAGAAGGTATGACCACAGACAGTCAGAATTAAAGTAGTTTGTAAATGTGAGTATCGCTGAAATGGCTTCACCTAAAAAGAAGAGTTATACACCATTAACCACTAATATGAAACAATTTATAGTCACAATCTTTGAGCAAACTGCCTCTATTGCTGTTCTCATCTGAACAGAGCAAAATCCTTATTGTGACACTTGTATGAAAAAATTAACACCTCCTGCCCCTTTAATATTACACTATGCGCACTCTATGCACTGATTTGATGTTGTTGTGTCAACCTTTCAGATGACAGGTTCTACTCTGCATCCCTAGAATCAGAACCAAACATGGAAAAGCAGCATTCAATTGTTATGCTCATCTAATCTAAAATAAACTTGCAAAAAAACTGCAATGCAGCTGAAACACTGAGTTCCTTTAAATGAAGGATAAAAACCCATTTCATTTTATTTAGGGGTACCTTTGATTGAACACAGCTGCTTCTCTTTGACCCGCTGAGGGTTAATTTTGCTTCAAGAAAAACGTCAGCTGGAAAAGTGTTTTGTTATGAGCAATGTATGCAAAAAGGAGTAGACCTATCACCGAAGCTATTAAATCTTAAAATAGGATCTCAATGCAGCTGCACAAACGTCCCCTAAACTAATGTCAGTGTCCACCGCTCACATGCTGGATGTCTATTAAAGGTCTTTGCACCGATCTAACTGGGTAATCTAATTAAAATTAAAAAAACAAATACGTTTGTTCTTGAGCTCTTGTTTTTATTCTATAATTTAGCTGAAAAAAGGCTTTTTTGAACTCTCAAACCAATTCTCCAATTGGATACAGTAGTTACAAATAAGTGATTTTATTTACCAAATCGTAGATGAAATGTGATTTTTCATGTTTTCATTTGCAGAACCAGCTTGAAGGACAAAGAGATAAGGGCCTGCCTGAGCTGGCTCGCCCACTTCCATGCCCTCTTCCTGGGTGTGACCCCAGAGGGTCTGTGGCCGGTCGGCACCTACTGGCATCTGGAGACCCGGCCAGATGAGCTGGAAGCCATGGACGACGCTGAGCTCAAAGCGGCAGCGGGCGACATCGACAGGATCCTCAACGAGTGTCACTTTAAAACCATCGTTCACGGAGACGCCAAGCTGGCCAACTTCTGCTTCTCTAAGAGCGGACTCGAAGTGGCCGCCGTAGACTTTCAGTACGTCGGCGGTGGCTGTGGGATGAAAGATGTTGTGTATTTTCTCGGTAGCTGCATGGATGAGAGGGAATGTGATAAACGGGTACCGGGATTGTTGGACCACTATTTCTCAGAACTGAAGGCATTTGTTAATAAAGATGTGAACTTTAATGCTCTTGAGAAGGAGTGGAGAGAGATGTTTGCATTCGCGTGGACGGATTTCCATCGTTTTCTACTGGGATGGATGCCGGGACACTGGAAGATCAACCAGTACAGTAAGCAGCTGACCAGGGAGGTTCTGCGCAAACTGAAGCAGTAATCAGAACTACAGATCATTCGATGCCATACTGTGAACTGTAATGTAAACAAGAAGATCTGACTATGGGAATTCTTATTGAAAAGAGCCACCCAAACAAGCCACCTCATGCACTTTACTTTACTGTGTAGTATCTAACATTCTGTTTGGTCAGCTGTGGATAATAAAGACTTTTAAAAAATGCCAGTTTTCCAACATGAATAAATATCAAAAGTAGCTTTTACACATTTTTAAAAAAGTTTTGTGATCCTTGTTTGTTTAAAAAGTTAAATCAAACATCAACTGTTTCACTTTGATTTTGACTCTTTCTCCGGTTGTGATCAATCTCAGGAAATCTCAGGCTGTGTTGTGCCTTCTCTGATAGAAGCACAACACAGCCAAAAGTGTACAAATCCTTTATTTTTTTTTTTTAATTAAGGTTTTTTCAGTCCAGTTCATCTTTAAAATGAGCAGCTGAAATGAATCACTCAAAGCCCCAAATTAATATCCTGTTCATGTCAGTTATGAATGCATATAGACTTCAGACCAGAACTGTGTTTAGCAGAGCCTGCTCTGCCTTTGTTTATTCCTTTATGTGGGCCATGAGAGAACCAACCAAATCAACACTTACTTCCACCTGGAGACCAAAACGTCTCTGCTGCAAATTATGGATGATCAGGAGCTCAAACAGACAATCATTGGTGTTGACTTGATACTTCACAAATGTTAAGTATCAACTTTGAAAACACTAATAAGGTGTTTCCAAGTAATATTTGCAAGTATTACTTGCAAATTAAGCTTTTACAGATGAGTTTTTAGCTCCGTCCACATCTGATTGAAGGAACATGGCTACAGTAAAACAAAACTATTATTCTATGCAATGTTATTCTTTGTACTTTCACAAGTCACTCAAATTGAAATTAAAAGCCCTTTAATTTTAGAGCTGCAACATCCTTCCTCAAAGTTCGGTTTTCCTCTATGAGTCTCTTAATTTCCATCTGCATTGCAGTGATGCATTCAGAGGTGAGATCAGTCTGAACATTAACCGATTTCCTGTGTTCAGTATATTCCTCATCGTCTTCATGAGCAGCATCTCTTAGATCAAGCAATGCTGAAGCAGCAACTTGCTCTAAAATCTTTTCTCTCCCATAACGCTTCTTTTTGCGTCTTTGTGTGCCTCCAGTCGACGTGGTTACCTCATCCCTCCCATCACAGCCCAGATTAATAGAAGGCGCCCAGTCTGGGTTGGCATCATCATACAGAGCAGAAGGTCGGCCTAGGAGAAAACAAAGTTCAGCACAATATGTTTCACTTTAAAATTACACAAAATTTAAAAAATACTTTATTTATCCCAAAGGGAAAATGACAATTATTGTAACTCATATCATTGACATATTGTCAGAGTTGTTCTGGATGGTGATGCTGTGGGCAGGAAAGATCTCCAGTAGCAGTCAGTCTTGCAACAAATCTGAAGAGACTTCTGACTGAAGACTTTTGCTGTATGACAATCTCAATTTCCAGCCAGTCTACTGTGGGATGTCGTCCACTTTAACACTTCCTGGATGACGTCATCAGTTGTTGCAAAGCACTGCTAATCCACATCATTTGCGTTTGCTGCTCATCGGTAAATCTCAAGTGTAAAATTTTAAGGCAAAAGAATTAGCAGAATTTCTTTTATATATTTAGCTTACTTTTATCATATTTTGAACACTTTTATCAATTGAAATGTCTATAAAAAATCTGAAATTACCATGCTTACATTTTACACATTATTTTATAAAATCTAAATGTTAATATAAATATTAGATTTAAATGTTAAATCTACAGTGGCCCTGAGGCAATAAATTTCTGTCTAAATGTTAAAACTAAATGTTAAATCAAAATAAAAATATACCTATGTTAGATCTAAACATAAATTTCCCATGTTATTGATGAAAGTTAATTTGCCTAAACCGTTTTCTACTTAAAAATAAATAAATACTAATGCATTTTTTAAACAGGAAAAACATTGGCCATACTAGTCCTGGCTTGTTTATTGTTGTCTCTAAGCAAAACTATTTAGAAAAGGTCAAAGGTTTTATTTGTTAAGTGTTAAAAAGAAGCTTGGTGGCATTTAGAAACAATAACATTTATGCACCTTGCAAAGGAAATAGTGGGGGCGGGGAGGGGGGGGGGGGTTCGACAGTACCTTTTGTTGCCCTGACAACAGTAAATTACATTTTTACTTTATAACCCACTTTATTCCATGCTGGAACTACAACTGTAATAGCGACTAACCTGATACGAAGTGATCCGAGCAGACGCGGATGTACGGTAGCATTGAATCTCGCAGATTATCCCTCGCTATTTTTGACAACCACAAACATCGCCTCCGTCTGGACAAGTCCTCCGTTCTCTCGCCCTGGTTTGTGATGATCGCCGGTAACCGGAAGAAGCTCTTCACGTCCCTTTGTCCGCGGTTTCCACAGCCGACTATAGCACATAAACTCGGCATTGTGCATCCATGAAGGAGCACGCATCACAGTTTCATTTTCGCTTCAGACGTATGTGTCCTCCAACATGGCCAGCTAGGAAGCTCCTTGACGTCATAATCAGCTGTTATGAAGGCGGTGGTCACGTGGGTTCCGCTCCCATAGTCGACATTATAACAACAAGGCAGGCGAGCCGAGACTAGCAGGGGGCGAGGAGACGACGCTATTAAAGGAGGAAACAGGTACAGAAATGTATTTTTTTGAGTATATGTATAAAACTCAGACAGATAAATATGTTGACAATGAAGTAACGATGTGATACATGGCTAGTTAAACTGGCTAACAAGCTAGCAAGCTAACCGTAGCTTCATGAATAGGGTTTAAATAAAAACTTCCTTTAAAACTATCCGTTTGTCTTTTTGAAAATGCCTAATTGTTTAGGTAGCTGTTATTACGTCGGAACCCCCAAGGCTTCTTCTGCCTCTGAGGGAATATTTAAATGCCAGTAAACATGGCAGGTGGCAGTAAGTGTCAATAGAAACCCTGAAACTGCGCCTCAGTGACATTTAGTTTCTGTTTGGAACTCTGTTTTTAGGATTTCTGCAAATAAAGAATCAGGTTTTATGAAATACAGAACAGCAACTAACACATTTCAACATATGTGTAAACTATAATCCTGTTGTGTGTTTTCTCACACAACAGGATTTTAGTTTTCACAATGTCATAAGATAGTAAAACCTCTCTTTTAGTGTTTCTAAAATCTGTATTTTATAGTCGAAAACAGGCGTTTTGATGATAAAGTAACTGTTAAGATTTAGCTATTGTTCAAAATCTTACATGTATCATTTAAAAGTAAATTCCTTTTTCTGCACTTGCTTTTCTAAAACTAAACAGACAAACGGCTAAGACTTCAGGAAAAAAATTAACTACATTGTTTTCTTTATAGGTTTTTTTTTTTATAAAGAAGAACGATGTCCCAGAGCTTACAAAACAAATTGTGTTCATTCATTTACATCTCATTTAAAATGTGCAGTCAGTAAACACAGCACATTAAATATATTTCACCAATTTATTTTACTTATTTTTTTAATCAGGCTGCACAGTGGCGCAGTTGGTAGAGCTGTTGCCTTGCAGCAAGAAGGTTCTGGGTTCGATTCCCGGCCCGGGGTCTTTCTGCATAGAGTTTGAATGTTCTCCCTAATCCTGAATGCTCTCACTCAAACTCTGCATTTCTCCATTTTTTTCTTTCATTCTTGTTTATCTGAATTCTATTTTTAAAATGAAACCACATTTATTTATATAAAGTATCCCACAGTTTTTATCCCTGTCAGACCTAATAAAGATTGCAGCAAATAAGACTTCTTGACTAGAACACGTTTTTCAGGACAGACAATATAGTTATGTGAAATTCATTTTTACGTTGGTTCAGTTCATGATTGTGTCATGAAAAAAATGATGTACTCACAAGTGGAATTTTACCAGTTTCCACCAGAAGATTTGGATACATTTATCTTAAAGTCAAACTGCTATGATTTAAACAGAGGAATTGGTTTCTGGTTAGCTCAGCCTTGTGGTTGGCCACATACAGATGGTTACTTCTTTTTAAAAATAATTTTGGAAAATAGCCAACAGTTTCCACGTACAGATAGGTTTTTCTTTCGTTTGTTTTTTCTTTGGCTGCTCGAAAGTGAGTCTGTGCTAGATACCCGAAATATGCTTTGAAATCCAAACCAGTCTGCTAGTATAGTTGAATCACCAAGCCACTGTACTCGAAACATCAATTTGATGGAGCATTTTTGCCAGAAATAGGGTTGTAATAAAAAAAAAAAAGCTAATCTTTCCAATTCCAACTAGGCTCATTGAACTGCTGTTGGTTAACTCAAAGCTGCTAAGACATTTTTTCAGATTATTTCCGGTTAATTTCAGATGTGTTTGTCTTTAGAGTTTTTGCTACATTAGCTTCAGTTCAAATCACAAGAGGAGTGGCAGCATTTTTCATCAAGTATGTTCAAGTTTTAGCGCATAGAACTGACCTCAGTTTAGGAAGCAGCTCAAAAGCAGACACTCTTATTTAGTTTGTAAAAACTATCTAACCTGCAGCAGCTCACAGAGCTTGTTTGGCTTTTAGTTGCTGGTGCAGTAGCCAAACATGCATGTTGGTAATAGAAAATGACATTCCTGCAAAAACCAAGGGATCTGAAGATGAATTGATTTCATAAACAGATATTTTTCTAAAACAAGTTTGTCTTCGGTTTTCTGTTTTGCAACATGACAAAAGTGGAGTCTCATGTATTTCCTTATAACGTTAATGCATGTAAGGATTTAAATCACAAACTTACAATTTTTTCACTATATTTGATTGTTCTGCAAATCATCATTATGCTTATGCGGCTCTCTAGTTTTATCTACTGTGTCCTGTTCTAAGAAAATGTAATTTAGCTTCTGTTGCTCAGCACCATTACAGCTATAAATGTTAGCAACCTGGAGGTGAATTTTCAACCTAATTTAAGATTCAATAAAATGTTGGGTTTCAAGCAGTGACTGAAACTTGTGTTCAAACTTACTGCATGGTGTGTTAATGACGCTGGAGTTGGGTAACCTGAATCGAGCAAGCAAAAATTTAATTTAGCCAATTATTGACCTGAGTTGTTTTTGATTATTTATCAAAAATAACCCAAATTTAAATTGTAACGCTCTTCATCACTTCATCATATTATTAATGTTTTGTTTGTTTTGCAGCAATCCAAAAAACTGGAGCAGATTTACTGAGGACGACCGCAATGCGATCACAGAGGTAAGCAATGCTAGAACATTGTCTGAAGGTAACGCGTTACGTGAAAATATGAAATTTCAAATCGGAGTTTAAAAAAACATTTCTGATTCACCAAAAGAAGAATTAGTCACACCATGAAAATAATATAAGTTGATCAGGTTTTGAAACCCCCAAAATTGACAATATTGTGGGAGTTGAGTGTCCAGACTGTTTTCCCACTGTGGGTTTCATGAAAGAATAACCAATGATGCTGCTTTGTTTTACAATATGTTTTTGTCTTTTTAGACATGATTGTTGTTGCTGATTAGCTTAACAGTTGCACTATTTAATGTAATTGGTGTAATGAATTAACCCGTTTAAGTTTTATTTATTTATTTATTTATTTTTATCAGTCGTGTATGTGTTTGACTGTTGAATCTATATTTTGGTTAATTTTGCTGTTTTGGAATGGTAGATAAATCAACATGAGAGTAATAAATTATGCTTACCATTTCACATATTTGTTTGAGGTTGAAATATATAATTTCCACTTTTATAATCGTGTCTGTTGGTTACTTAAGTTTCTCTCAGCTGGAACTTCATAAGTATATTTTTTCTGAATGAAACTGACAGTGAATGTTTGAGCTCTTGCGGATACCAGATACAATCTAGTTTTTCTGTCATTTCTGCATGTCTTAAAGTGCTTTGTATGAATTGTTTGATTTTATGAATATCTTTTGATATATGGATCACACAACCATGAAGAACATTTTCTGTTTTGCAGCTGTGCCACGGCTTCAGACCATTATTAATAAATTGAAGGGTGTTACTATACCAACAACAAACAGAAACACACATTTAATTTTGCAGATGCAATTTGTCTATGAGCTGGGAAACCAGCGGTGTTGTTTATTTAGTTGCATCATTGTGCCTCAGTCTGTGGGGGAACTGAAACAGGCTGCCTGTCAAACAATGACTGATCAAACAAACAAAAGGGGATTATTGTGTGCGACTTCCATCCTGTTCCACTGTAATCTCTCCTCTTCCTCGAAGCTTCTGGCTTCGTCTCTGTTGTTGTTTTGCTGCCTATCCTTTCTCACCTCTCAAATCATTTGGTTGTCTGCAGCATGATCAACCCTACAGCAGGATGAATGCCACGTGATGCATCTGGATTATCAGTCTTTTGGTCCCTCAGGCTTGCCAATGCCTCACACTCCCTCCAACTCCTCTGCTTCTGACTCCGGCGTGAGTAAATATGTTAAAAAAAAAAAAACAGTCGGAAACCAGATCGAGCTGGATGTTTTTCTGTGACGAAAGTATTTCACTTCACAGAAGGTTTTGGTTTTAGGCTTCTTGCTTAGATTAATCTGTCTTCTTCATAATTGTAACTTATTTGTTTGGTTATATCGGTGTTTATATGTTTTTGCAGAGTTCAGATGGCAGCAGCTCCTCCTCACCTGCGTCAAAGCCAAACCTGGACAGCCAATCAGCCGCCTCCTCTTCTGTCTCTTCATCACCCTCGGGATCTTGCGATGAGTTAAGGCGTCGCAGTGGCCTTCCCTCCTACCATCCTCAGACAACCAACGGGGTTCCTCACTGGTGAGCAGGTTTTGAGTGAAAACCCTAATATAAAGGGCTTAATTTGTTGTTGTTGTTTTTGAAATCAGGAGAATAAAGTCATGCATTTGCAAAATAGACACAAAAATACCAGAAGAAAGTCATAAAATTACTTGGAAAAAAGTTTTTAGTGAGAGCAAAGCGTCAATAGTTATCAAGATCTGATGTGACCTTGTTACAACATTGAGTCTGTATTTGTAAAATCAAAGTATAACTTCACAAAATGTTTAACATTTCTGATTTAATTTTATTTGATTATTTTTCATGTTATTATAAAATCACTACTTCATTCTAGTAATATTATATTCGAGTTTATGCTCCTATTATTACGACTTTTCTCATATTAATATGACTTTATTCTCATAATGTTTTGACTTTTTGTTGTATAACCTTATTATTATTACTTATTTTGATAATATTGTGAATTTATTCTCTTAATATTCTGACTTTGTTCTTGTAATATGAGTTTATTCTCATTATGAAAACATCATGCTCATATTATTTTGGTGTTTTATTTCCGCTTACGACTTTATTCCTGCAACACTACAATGTTTTTCTTGCAATATTATGACTTTATTCTTGTAAGAAATTGTTTTCTTAGTCTGACCCTAATACTCAGTGGTAAATAAGAACCCCTGTAACACACTCATACAATGAAATGGAAAAATAGTCCATAAAGTTGTGATTGCTAAAGGGGAATCAGAAAAGGAAAGTAATGATTATTGGTCATACCTTCTCATTATTTTTTAAATACCTATAAATTGTTGAACTAATTAAGTGGCATGAGCAGCGTTTCTTTTCCAGATTTTCTTATGTTAATATTACCCTGCTTTATTAGCATAAATATTCCAAATTGACTTAATTATAATACATTTGTCTGTTGAGAGATGAAAACAGGTGGTTGCTTGGGTCATCAGACATCAGCAGGACTAAATTCCTCTTTTTATAAGGTGACATTTTAGTAAATAGTTTCTATTCAGCTTTTTTGGAAAAACCTCCTGAACTTTAAGAGGTACCAGACACTAACCCAGTCATTTGGGCCATATAATATACTTCAACAGTAGGAGATCCAAGGAACATACTGATTAATTTGCAGAATGGAACGTCTTGTTCTTTACAAGCCTGGAAACAGAACTGTAAAATATGTTTGAGTTCAATAAACCTCACATTGAGGGAAAATTCTGGCAACACTCTGAAGCTTAAATACATTTTATACAAATAAAAATGCTAATTTGTGCTTTTTTTTTCCTACTTTCTGTGCCTCAGTGTTACTATATTAACTAATAAAACTGTAATACTCCACAGCCCAGATGGAGCGCCTCTACAAGGCGGCCTTCCTGCCAGCATGCCCATGCAGATGCTGTGGTGGCAGCAGATGTACGCTCGCCACTACTACATGCAATAGTAAGTGTGTTGCTAGAGCTCACCTCTACAAGCTTATAGTTACGAAACAATCAGTTTTGAAATAATCATCATCTAATAATTTAACTAGAGTATACAGAATAAAACATGCATTTATTTACATATATATTCATTTTGCATTTAAGATGGGTGAAGTAAACTTCTATATATCAACAGATTATTCTTTCACTGCTGACGCCAAGTAGACAGGATTTATCTTCCCTGGGTTATTTTTTGCATTCATTGTTACAAATGATCAAGTGTTCATGTTATTGTATTTTAGGGGATAGTTTTTATTTTCTTATCTTCAAAAGGAACTGAATTATTTGTGCATCTGAATTTCTTGTATATTTCAGTTATTGTATAAAATAAACTTACAAAGTTAAATGAAAAGTGTGCACAGTGTGCCATTTTTTTTCCTGATTAATCATAATCTTTAGCTGCAGCCCTGAAACCTTATCATGTGAACAAGTTTCCTTATGGGAATCTTCTCTTGGATTTCAGTTGTAATTGTTCTTCCTCTCAAACTTGGGTAACACTTTATTTGAAGGGGTGTGCATAAGACTGACATAACCTCTGTCATGAACATGAAGGAGTCTTTATGAATGTTTATCACAGTTGTCATGAAGTGTCATTCGGTAAATAATGACATTTTAATGCAAAGTTATCCTAAGAGTTGCATTAAAAGTCCATTAAAAGTGCCAATTTCGTAAATTATGATAATGCAAAGTTGGCATTTTTAATGCAACTTAAAAATGCCAACTTTTAGAGTAAAAGTTGGCATTAAAAGTGCCAACTTTTAATGCCAAGTTTTGCATTAAAAGTGTCATTATTTACCAAATGACACTTCATGACAAATGTCATAAACATTCATAAAGACTCCTTCATGTTCATGACAGGTGTTATGCCATGTCAGTCTTATGCACACCCCTCCAAATAAATGTTACCCAATCTGGACATTTATGTTGTTTTTCCTCCTTGCAGTCAGGCAGCCGTAGCTGCGTTACGGCCTCCCAGCACTCCTCCTCCCTCGCCTCCTTCCTCATCCCCCCATCAGCCCGCTCAGCCCAATGAAGCTGTGCAGCCTCCGCTGGGCCCAAACCCAGCCCAGGACCCTCGACAAGAGAACCTGCCTGCCAACCCGGTCCAGATGAACGCACAGGGCGGCCCGGTGCTGAACGACGACGAGCTGAACCAGGACTGGCTGGACTGGTTGTACACGGTGTCACGGGCTGGAGTTCTTCTGAGCATCGTTTACTTCTACTCCTCCTTCAGTCGCTTTGTCATGGTGGTCAGCGCCATGCTGCTCGTCTATCTGTAAGTCACTCATACTTTCTGTATGCATTGTCAGGAAATTCGGGCCGAACAGATTCTCACAGAAACGCATAGAACGAGGTCAGAACAGAGTTTAAAGAGGCACCTGTTTTCTGTTTTTCTGTAAAAAATAGTTTTTCTTTAGATCCTTCATTTGTTTCATTTTCTCAACGACAATAATCCCACACTGCTCATATTGAGGTCTGGATTCCTAATATCTGTTTTGCAACCACCTTATATGGAAATACAATCATAACATTGCCATTATGTGACGTATTTGGTACGTTTTATACATGTTCATACATCGTCTTGAAAAATATGGAATTAGCTTTTAGCATTTTACCAATTCTGGATAAATGTGGAGGAAATTATTTTCTGCCTGTTGTCCAAAGCTTAAGAGGCCATTTTTTTTTTCTGTATTGATAATTGTAGGTTTACTTTTATTTCATGGTTTCATGGTTATTCATGGTTTCAGGCACCAGGCTCAGTGGTTTCCCTTCAGACCAGAACAGCAGAACGTCAGAAGAGAACGGGCCGGCGCTCCTCCAGGGGAAGCGCAGAGGCAGCAGGACATGCAGGAAATTGTGAGTTTGAAGCATCATTTTCTTGTTTTCTGTGTTTCATTGCTTTTGGAAGTAAATAAAATGTTAAATTGTACTTTTTTTTGTGCAAAAGCCCCAAGCCCAAGAGATTAAATCCACCTCCAAATGTATTCGTATCCGTATCCCATCTATTTATATATATTTTTGTTTCTCTCAGGGTTGTATTTCAAAATTGACTGTTCAGAAAATCCATATGTGAGGAAAAATAATTGATTTGATAACAGAAGATGCAAAAGAAACTCCTGTGAGCGTAGTAGTTCATCTATGTGCAAAGCTGCAGGTTTAGTTCATTCAACAGCAAACTAGGCTCTTTGCACATTTTTATTTATTAGCCTATAATTTATTAACATAAATGATTATTCAACAGAATTGCGCAAAAAACTGTTGTTGCCTTGAAAACATGAGTACGTATGTGACACTGATTGTGTCCGTTTGTCCCAGGAGCGACTGATGGATGAGGGGATGGAGGACGATGACAGCGGTGAGGAAGGAGGAGGAGGCAACGAAGACCGGGTTCTGGGTGCGGCCCTGCCAGAGCCAAACATCCTCGCCGTGGCGTGGGCCTTCATCACCACCTTCTTCACCTCACTCATCCCTGACGTCCAGCCCCACCTGGCTAACTAGGAAGACGCTCCGCCCGTCTCCCTCCTGCCAGCAGGTGCCGCGCTACAGTTTCCAACCTTCATCTTCATTGTAACTCCCAGTTGAGTCTCCAAACAAAATCACTCGAGTCTGATTGGACGGTAGTAGTCGGTTGGTCCAGACGACGGCTCCTACTAACGGGATCTGAGAGCAGATCCAGACTGTCACTACTGAAAGTGCAAAAATAAAGGAACTGAGAAATGAAAAAGAAAAAGAAAAAAAAACTGTCTGTGGAGTAAATGTCTCAGCTGCGATGGGAAAGATGATGGCGAGACGCAGATGGAAGCTGTCTTCCATTTCAAGCAGCGATGGACTCATGATGGTGGATTATTTCCTTCTTTCATTTGAGACATGACTGATTTAAAGATAACGTCAGAAAATCTCCCTAGAATGAGAGGGAGTTGTCCTTGTAAAAAAAAACAACAACCTCTGAAAGATATCTCCGTATGCACACAGGGTGCATGCAGAGATCGCAGCAACTGAAGCTCAATTTTTCACACTTTATCATCTATTTACATGTGTAAATATATTCATCTATAATTCCAGTATATATTCTTTTTGAATAAAGTTCTGCCTGCATACAAAAATCGACTCATTACCCTGTGTAGTTCTTTAGTTGTCCTACAGATGGCAGCATCCTCACACAAAGGTTTTTGGTACTTTTAGGAAGCAGAGTGCATTAGCTTTTGTCTTGACTATAATGTCTTAATTGTATAAGATATTTTCATAATTATGTTGTGTAAAATGACATTCTATGAAGAATACAGAACCTCAACAATTAATGAATGTCTTAACTTTAAGAAAAAGACATGACGGAGCAGATACAAAAAAAGAAAGCAGATAAAAGGAGGAAAAAGTGGAAATTGTAACTAAAAAGCATCATTACAAAGTCGGCATCTCTTTCTAGCTGGTACATGATTTTCAGAAGGTTTATGTTTAATTCAGTTGAGCTGAAATCCATTTTTAAATACATCATTCTGTATAATAAACAGCATAAGTTTCACTACTTAAGTTATGGAAGAAATTCAACCTTTTTTAATTCAAGGTACACTTGCACAAAAATACATCTTCATAGTAGGAAGGTTAGCAGAATCCTAAATTTAAAGCAGGTTTCAGCATCGGGTTTCCTAGCACACACTGTTTTCAGTTTTGGTCTGAACTGATCCAGAAAATCTTCCTCCATTTTGTTCGTATTTGGCTCGTAGAAAACTGAACAGAGAGGAGTTCTTGCCAATTCTTTGAAAAGCTAATGTTTGATAGAGGAATGACCAGAAAAAATATGTTTCTTCTTACCCTTCTTCCATAAACGGTAACGTTGTGGAGCTTTCCTGATTTCTGCTTGCTTGTCTTTTTTTCTTTGCTCAATTATGAGCATTATTATTTCTGTTTGCTTGCTTTGGATGAGCTTTGATGTTGGTTAATGAGCTCATCCTACCTCCAAACATCAGCGAGAGCAGGTTTGACTTGAACTTCCAGCTGAAACCAAACTTGAACTTTAAGTTTCTGTGACACCATCCTCACTGGGGATGGTGTGGAAGCAGCACAGACAGCGATGCACTTCAGAGTCCTCCAAACCCCCTCTAATCAAATGACCATGGATTTTCCTGTACTTGGTCGTAGAAGGCCCAATTAATTATGCATGACACAGGCTTGACGGCCATTTGATTTTGTTACATGCGCCCCCTCTGAGCCGCCGATCCAATCAGGTTAGAACCCGTCCCTCCTCCCCCGCATGCCTTAGGGTGGGTGACTGTTAGACTCCCCTTATCAGAGGTAGAGATTTCTTTAAGAGGGTGTTTGGGACCTTGTAGGACATTTCATCATCATAATAAGTCCTTGTTATGCAGTCGACTCGCTCCTGTTTCCCTGCTATCAGGCCTTGTTGTCTTTGGAGGGGCCGCAGTTGGGCTGGACACCTGCCACCGCGCAGAGAGGAGGAGATAGGCTGAGTTTATTAGGGGCACTGAGAGGAGAGATGGAGGGTGACACCTGTGCAGATGGGATGGTGATGCGTTGCAGCAGTAAAAGTGACCCCTAAAGGTCTATCTGCACTTTATATTCCAGCTGTAGCCCCATGTATATATGTATATATATCACTGTAGTGACTATCTCAGCAAATAATATTGAATGTTGTGTTTTAATCAATCTTTTAGATGAAAGTTATTAATTATTTCTGCTTTAATTTTGAAATTTTGAATGAGAATTGGGGCTGAAACAATTAATCATGATGAATCGATTACTGAAATGATTGTCAACTAATTTAGTAATCGATTAATCGTTGATATGCAGACTGAAAAACAACAAATTCAGAGCAGTAATTAAGCCAAACTTTACAAAATATATATACATTTTGTATTTAAGATGAAGACACCTTTGTCTGTATGTTTTAGCTGCTATCAGATTTCTTATTTGTATTATTTTCTCTGCTGGTTTTATGAGAGCATTAATAAATATTAAAATATAATGAAATGCAGTCACTGTGTGTGGTTTAGTGATACATATCACACTTTTTTATGTAACAGACAAACTGAAGAGCCCTATTTTAAAAGGGTAGGTCGAAGTTTTTCATGTATTTGTCAGGCTATTGTTGTTGTGCCTTGTGGTCACTCTCACACATTTACCTAACAAAGACGGCAAAGAAGTAATAAGTAGTTTTAGTTAAACAAAATATCTTGATTAAGTTCCTATCACCCAGCCCTTACATGTTTATATGCGCATGCACCACCATTTTGAAAGATTTTATGTTTATATAGTTTTACTTGCTTAAAAAATAAGTAAGCAACATTTTCCACATTTTGTTTGTTTTAGAGACACAAGATTAAAGTTCCCAAACTTGATGCTGTCAGTGATAAACCTGCAGTCGATTTTATTTTATTTGGGGATAGGAAGAAAATTGTAAACATTTTATTAAACTTCCAAGTCTTATATGAGTAAAGGCAGTAGACTCAAATGTTCATGTCAAGGGTATTGCTGCTCCCTTTTACTTTGCTAAATTCATGTTGCTTTGGTCTCAATGTCAAACTAAATTTGGCAAAAATCGTCCCCAACTGAAATGGGACCAGTTTAGTAAATGAAGTTAAATTAGCTTGAGCTCCGACAGGAAGCCTTGTCATCTCTGTTTGTCCTCGGATCATTTTGCTTTCAATGTGAATCTCCCCTCAAACGATTTTCCATTGTTTGCCAACAGGTTTCACGTTTCACCACAAACATTTCCGTGTCTGTGTCCTTTGTCCTGCCCCAAGCAGTTTGTGGCCTGTTGTTTAAAAGCACTTTATTGCTAAATTTGACTTGGCACATCTTGTCAGGAGAGATGGCAGCTGATGAGGCTCCTGACCTGCAGATAAAACATCCATTAAGTGGCTTGTCTGGGACTATTCGGTGCTCTTAACCTATTAGCATATTGTTAGCCATTTCCAAGATGGTGCAGCGGCGGATATACAATCCTGCAGCCAGTCACCACACAATAAAGAACCACCTCTTACTCTGCCACTGCGCTAAATGTCGTCTCCGACGTTGTAGTGCTTGCCGGCCGTCCTCCTCCAGATGATTCAAATGACCGCTAAAAGCCTCAGGGAAGGGGAAAAAAGGGCCAAAATGCAAAATTGATGGAAATGACATTAGATTCAGCTCATGCTCCTCACTGTGTAAATTATACCCCAAAATGGACTCTCTGGCCCAACTGTTGACTCCAATTTGCTTGGCCATACCTCATGGTGGCTTGTCTTGCCCTTCCCTTCTCCCTTTAATCCAATCAGAGCCACACTGGATGTTATTTATTTGTTTATTTATTTATTTTCGAAGGATGTAACCGATTCTTATCAGGGCAGAAGTAGTGGCTTCTTCCTGGTGAAACGGTGACTAACGTCCCGCCATCGATCCGTCAGTTCGTCTGCGGTGGCGGCTGATGGCTCTGGTGATAGACTGCTCCGTGTGTGTTTATATGTATGAGTGTTTGCCCTGAAGTCAATAATGCACATGCGGGCGTATTTATCAAGCTGCGGCACTTAATCTTTTGTTTGGTTTGTCACGTCATGTGTTTTTGTCTCTTGTGATGAGCAGAGGCCTACGCTGTTAGAAGTGTTGCTTTGCAGCCAGAAAGTTGATGGTTGAAATGTTTTTGTGCACTCTTCCTGTGCTTTTGGTGTTTTCCACATCTCTAACTTATCTTTAGGTGTGAATGGAGAGACCTCTCTTGGGAGTAGCTAATATCTAGTCTACGGTTTCCCTACAGCCAGATCAGAGAATGGATGGACTGAAGTTTTTATATTATTTACTGTCACAAGTGTAGCATTATGACTTTGGCTATGAGTCTTCACTTGATGTGTATATGAACAACTTTGTTAGGAATTGCTTTGGGTTTATTGCTTTTTTAAGTCAGACCAACAGGCTAATCAACAGCTCTTGAAAAGTGGAAAATCTGGAATTTGGATATGGATGAGCATGAAAAACAAGAATAGGGTTTGTAGATGACAAAATAATATTAATGGCACCAAAACTAACAAATGATAGAATTCTGACGGACTTTTGAGTTTTATTTTTGTGTTAAAATGCTCCTGGTAAATTGTTAATACCTAATTGGTGCCATTTAAAATACTATTTTCTAGTTTAGACATACAAATGGACCAAAAATGAACACATGAATCAGAAAGTCTGGGTGTCCAAAAGTATAGATGTTTTTATAGATATTTGTAGGAATTTTATCATTTCATAATATGAATTTTTCTTGTTGTGTCTTCCTCACATGGACGGGATTTTAAATCACATTGGAGGATTTTTGAGCCCATGCACCCTGTATGCCAAATCATTCTAATTAGATTCCTATCCATGCTTTGACTAGACCTTTATTTGTAGAGCCTTTAAGAGGTGGACCCACTATTGTGCTTTGGATCATGACTCAAGAAGATGATGCAAAAGCTTTCTCATTGCAGAATATATTTAAAGGAACGCCAGTTTAAGAACTCTGCAAGAAAAATAAACATTATTTGTTGATTTTTGTCTGAAAAGTTGCCACTTAATTGTCATCTGGGTATATTTCATATGGTCATTTATTGAATATTAAGTTATAAAAGGCTCATATTAACATACTTATGAAGCATAGAGAACATTTAATTGCTATTAATATTAATGGATTCTATGTAATTACCCCCACCATTTTACTATTTATTTTTGACAAATTATTCTTAATTGACATTTTAATTAAAGGGTTATGGTCATAATTTTGCATTTTTTAAAGAAATTTTCATTTCATTTGTCTTTGTTTTTTTTTTTTTTTTTACATTAAAAGACATTCCTGAATTGCAGAATTGAAACGTAGTGGAAGCTTAAATTGTGCTCATGCTAGCAGCTATTCATCAAATGCCGAAAAAATCCTTAATCTGATGCTTTGCAAGTTTTTCTTTTAATTTCTTCAAATATTTAGGCCAAAAGGTGTAGGATGTAATCACAAAGCCCAATATATTATTTTCATTTATGTTTCCGCTTATGAAACTTTCCTCGTTTAAATGTTTTCAATAAATTGACTTTTCAAAATACTCAATAGTATTTCATCCCTAATTATTTTATTTTCCTAGATATTTTAATTTCCTAGATTTATCCAGGGTCAAAAAAAGGATACAAAAAAAAACAGGAAATGTTTTGATTGTGATTCATTTATATATATTTCTCATGGTTTACAAATAACTTTAAATGTGATACAGCACATTACAGATTCTTTCCACAGATCAAAATAAATATATTGCACTTAAAAATCAGTAAAACAAAAACTTATTGGGGTCAGATTATGCCAGACAAAACATTAAGAAAAAACAAAAACTATTATCTTCAATTAAAAAAAAAAATCAAAACCCAAAGGTATTTATGTGTACACTGAAAAAAAATTATAACTCAGTTCAAGCTGGACATCAGATAAAGACGTCTGAAAAAGAAAGTCTTCTGCAAACCAAGAAGATCAAATCAAACGTCCATAAACGGCTTGTGGATGTGAAAAGGTTGCACAGGTCATTGTACAGCGTTTGTTTTCCTGGCTCTCTTGAAACATTTCTGAATAATCTGACTTTCATGCAGCAACAGACTATTGTTAGAAGTAAAACCTTTCATTATTTTCACAAAAAGCTGAAAACTAAATCCACATTGGTAATTGTTCTCACATCACTTCAGCCTTTTGCAAGTGGGAACAAAAACCTGCATGGACTAAAAATCAAAATATTCAGGAATATTTTGGTGTATTACCAGGACAGATTTGCAAATCTGGTCTCTCTCTCTCTTTTTTAAATAACTGACCAAAACAGCGAGTTACATGTCAGCTCTTCATGCTTCCACATTTCTCCTCTCCCTGTGCTTTTAAATCAGGACACAGAGTCATTACTTCAAGGTGTAAACGTTGAATCAACTCAACCTGCAGGTAGTTTTAGCCCATCTGAAGGTTGCAGAGACCTTCACCAAATCTCTGCAAAGCTTGACCCAATTTAAACCATTAAATTGGGTCGTTTAGGTCTCTCCACTCTTAAATTGACTCCGTTTCAACCAGTTGATGTTGCTGTTTTTCTTCTCGTATGTTTTTATTATTACTTCTGACTGCTTGCCTGGAAGCAACTTTTAAATGTTTCCTTCTTAAGACGACTGTAGGAGCATTAAGATCAGATACAATTTACTTTTTTGATTTAATTCATTTGGCCTAGACTCCGAGCTCTGCAAGTGCACCGAAGGAGGATGAAATACGTTCTTATATTCTTTCTCAGCTCTGTTGAGGAGGAAAGTTTTTGAAATAAGGTGTGAGATTCAGCTTTGTTGAAATCACTAATTATATTTCATCCTAATGGTGTGAAGTAGACATGAGTCAGAATGCGATTCTCCTGGAATGATGGCCTATTACGATTTCACGGTATTTATGAAAAATTAAAAATGTAATTAGTGGAGCTATTTGCTTGTGTAGAGCCTGCAGTTTGCTGCTAAATGGTTTAAAACAGCATTAGCTTAATAAGTGTGGTGGGTGACACTGTTTTTATTTCCTTTCTTGTAAGCATGGCTGAGATATATGGTAGCCATCCTTCAGCCAGCTGACCAGCAGTGTTTAGCAACAAGTGAGAGAGGGTTAGTGCTGATTATCCTCCAAACAGTGGGAGGAAACTCAAACTTCTGCACTTTCTCTAGAATCTCCTTGAAATTATTTTTGAACCATTTTGAACTGAAAACAAAAACAGTTTTGACAAATTGGTCTCATCCTTCGCCAGATAGTGTGTAATATGTCTAAAATACAAGCCTTGGGGAAACGATAAGTTGCTGCACTCCAGCTTTGACGACACAGTCTGCTCTCACAGCCTCGGTTAAAAGCAGGTTTGTAATTCCTGGTGTGACCAGGCCTTTAAAACAAAAACATTTTGCTCTTTTACACGTGAAGTCCTTCATTCCATGTTAAAACATACAAAGTTAAGCAATGTGTGCGTCTACTGCAGTCAGCATGCGTTCTAGGATTCTTTTTTTTTAATATAATTTACAGCGAGAAACCTCTGAGTAAGTGGATCCCAGAGTGTGTCGTCCTTTTTCTGAACTGTACATATGGCTGGCTCTCCTAACACAGAGGAGCTAAGATGGCTGCTCGTTCCATCCACCCTCCCTCCGTCATTTTTAGGAATCGCACCCTGCGGGGTTTTGCTGCCATTTTAAAAACATTTAGAAAGTGTACTTTGTATTCGAGGGCTGAAATAAAACATGCATGCACGTATTTTTGTCTTGCATTTGCTTTGCAATGAAGTCGTCAGTCTTTTCCTACATCGGAGCTGTTCTTAGGAGTCAGATCCTGAGGGGGGAGCACAGTCTGCCTCAGTTCAACGTGCAGATTCCTCTTCATGTCACCCCACTCACTGCAGGTGAATTATTTACAACCGGAGGGACAGGTGCAAGCCAGATGAGGAGTGATGAGGATTAATGGTCAGACTGAGTTCTGGCCCTCTGCTCTGTGAAGTCATACAAAGGGCGTCATGACTGTGGAGGAGTGGCGGAGTCCCTGGATGGCAGCGTAGGGCCCCTGCTGGAAGTAGTGGTGGTAGCGGGGCATGTGGAAGGAAGGGAAGGACGGCCCGCTGCCCTGCATGGTTCCAGCCAGAGCGCTGGGCGTCAGCGGCATGCCTAGCCGGCTGTACGGGGGCAGGGATCCCTGGATGGGGTGGGGTAAGGAGGTGGTTCCGGTGCCCATGGCTGACAGGGTCTGAGGATGCTGGAAACCTGAGAAGCCTGAGGTGGTGGTAACCCAGGAGCTCAGGGAGAGGTTGTCTGAGGCCGTAAACGCTGATCCTGCAGGATAGAGATAAACAATGGGCTGATAAGATTAGTTAAAGGTGAACTATTATGCTTCCTTGGACAGGTTAGGATGAGCAAAACAAAACCTTTCACACTGAGCTGTTTTCTGGCCTCTTGTCACTTTAAACCCAAATAAGCTGATGCTGAACACAAAACCCAAACCCAACTTTTACACTTACATGTAAAACTGAAAAGCAGAAGTGTAGCCTGCCGTACAGCAAACAATAATGCAGCAAGTACTTTCTGAATGGTGAGTCAGCAACAAAACACTTTCTTTTGTCTTTTCCAGTATTCACTGTACTGCACATGCAGCGGTAAAACCAGCTGACCAAACATGCTGGAGCTCAGCTTTAAGGTCTCAGTCAACTCCCTTGAAGATTCCACAAATTCTTGAAAAGATTTTGCTTGACAATCCGGTCGGGGTTACAGTGGTCCCCGTTGCTGGTGCACATTTTCCATTCACACTATTTTCTCTGAATATGCTGTAATATTTTCACAGTACCCAAATTTTAAGAGTCATTGACTAGGGGATTTTTATCTGTGAGCCATAATCATTAAAATAAAAAAATTAAGAAAATTAAAGGCTTTTCGTTAAACATATTTAAAGATTACTCAGTCAGAGTTGCACAAAAAAAGCATCACTATAAATATGATTCACTCAGTGAATTGAGTTACTGAAAATAATGAGTTTTCAGAGCGCTCACCTCTGGTGTGTGTGGTGTGTCCGTCCTCGCTCAGGTTCTCCTCGTCGCCAGCGTAGGTTCTGATCGGCGATCGGGCGTACGAGTGCTTGTGGATCAGATTCTCAACACTTTCCCTGCAGCAAAAGCCAAAGAGAGAGCCCCAAAGTAAATCTCTTTGTTTCTTTTGTTTTATCATTGCACCAGCAGTGACATGTGCAGGTTACACCCAGTGCTAGATTACCAAGTCAGAGTTACACAGTAGTATCTAGCTTTGATTTCAACAAACCTGGCTTTTTCTACGTAAAATACATAAACAAAATGGGAAAGATTTCAAATCCCGTCACAAATGTATGATATCTTTTCCATGACAACCTTAAAAAGATAACAGGAGAGACAAATCATTAAGCAAAGTTTTCTTATCTGCACAGATGGACTTTAACAGCAGTGACTTCTGAGTGAGTTTTGTCCTCTTTTTCTAATTTGGCCATAAAAAATTATTAAGACACATAAAACAAAATAAATGTGGCATAAACGATCAAGAACACTCCCATATCCCACTGACCTCCCTTTTCCTACAGGACTTTTATCACATCAAGAATCAAATCTAATCTTCTTTAATTAGAGTTGTCAACATATTGTAGTTTTGATAATGAGCCGTCAATCATCAGATGGAACTTCTGTTTTTATCCAAAATATAGAAACAAGCTTTTTTTGGTATGATAAAAGCATAAGCTAGCTATGACGGCGCGTCAGGGCTTTTGCTGATGGAAAAGGGAAAAAAAAAAAAAAAACAGGAGTAACTTTCTGCCAAAAAAACTCCAAAATTTTGAAATTAATCTTAAAAGTTTTAAAAGTTAAAAATTTTCTAGAAAAAAATAAAACTTCTGGGGGAAAATGTCGATGGTCCAAAATCTACCAGTTTTAAACAATATTAAGGAAATACTGACTTAAAATGAGTGCCTATGTGTTGGTGAAAAATTATTTGCAAGTTAGGTTAGTCTGATTTCAAGTGTACTAACATTTTATCACTAGAACCTAGAGCAAAGATAAGATTTAATGTTTTTTGCAACGTATAAATGAATTGTTTATGTGGCGTCACTCAGTAAAATAAGCTCTTGCGTTGCTATGAGTGTGTCTAGGTTGTGTATTTACTTTGTTTTTCAGCTCGTGTGTGTGTGGATTCAGGCACACACATGTATGTGTCATGTATGTGTTCACAGTCCCACAAACTGCATTAGCTCATTTGAGACTTGTCAGGGAGCACTTCTAAACCACAGTGACAGATATTGTTGGGGGAGGCGGTGTGTGTTCATGTGTGTGCATCATCAGACCAATGCGTCCACATTAGCAGCGTCCCTCCTCAGCCCCACCCCTCTGGAGCCCGAAACCCTCCAATTAGGTTAGGAAAGTGCAATATCTGTCAGCAGAAGAGTACAAATGTGTGTGTTTTTATCAGTGTTGGGCCCCCGCGGCGCAGAAGCCAAAGCAAACTCCCACAGTGCATGGCGGTAGGGGTGGGGGGAGGCGGGGCATGCTGGTTTCAATCAGTCACTGCAGCCAATTGAATTACAGTGTGTTTTAGTGCAGTGGCCGACTCCAGACTAATGTGATTTCTGCAGCTCCCGAAGACCAATTGATCAGGTCTAATTCACAGCCCTCACAAAGAGAAAGACGGAGAAGTACAAGGGGGAGGAAGGGTTGTCTGGATGCGTTCGGCGGTCTCTGTTTGGGATCTTTGATTGAGGGAAATGGGCAGATGGCTTGATTTTGTCAGCTGATTTTGGCCACAGTGCCGGAATCGGGAATTACGAGAAGTTTGTGTTTTGACTGCGTCTGCTGAAATCTGCATTCAGCGCGGCGGTTCTTAGTCGCTGCGTTTGTCTGAAACTCCCATTCTGGGAATTCTGGGCATTATTGGGATGAAAACTAAAATAAGGAAAAGAAAAAAGTAGCAGAAGGAAATGTGAAGGTGGACAAAACAATGTTTTGACTAAAAATAGCCTTTCATTGGCACAAACTTAAAGAATGTAGACATTTGAGTTGAGAAACCGATAAGAAGTTTTTTTAAAAGTGACCCATCTTATGAATTATTAACTCACCTTATGTTTCTCATTTTAACAGCGACATGTGAACTTTATGCAGACAGTGCAGTAATGTGCTAAGATACCAGAGCATTTAGTATTTGTTCACTATATGACCCAGTGCTTCATTTAAAATGAACTATTGCTCGATATTAAAAATACATTTTTCAGGTATTTTTAAATCAAGAACTTTAACAAACAACACATTTAAAGTTGAAGTTTAATTTCTAAGGCACCAAAACTCACATTTGTCTGTGATTGATGTCAATTATATCTAACAAATAAGTTTTAAAAATGTTCAGCTTTACTATAAATGTGATCTTTCCTCATTTCAGAAGAATGTGGATAAAGTCGATATACAATCAAATGATTAACCTCATCAATAAGAAACATAATTGTCGTTACTTCTTATACATAATTTAACTTATCCATAATTTACTGGCATCATTGTCATGCATCAGAAAAAATAAGTTAGTGATATTTCAATGTTTAATTGATTTATTTTAGTTTTCTTATGTTTAATCTTTAAAAAATTTTAATGTCTGCAGTAGAGCCCCTGTGTGTTAATAATATTCACATTTAGCCAAAGAAGATTGCACCCATTTTTAATACTTTACACACTTTTAATTAGCTTGAACTTTTCTTATTTGTGTAAAGTCTGTACATTTCCACGTGAGGCAGACCTTTCTTTATTGTTGATATGGTTTTACTGTACTTGTTCAGTAAAAGCTTATTTATTTTTGCAAATCCAGCTTTAGCTTTGAATTATTAAATTGCTACCTTTCTTTTATGGAAACCATTATATACACTCTGTGTCCACTATTGTTTCAGCTGCATTGTTTCAGGTAAATAAGTACATAAATCAAATAAAATTATTTGTTTCATTTAATTTTATTATACAACTCAAGCTAAAAAGAAATAGGTAAAAAAACGACCCATCTGTGAAAGCAGATCATTACGAACAGTCAGGAAAGAGGAACGAAGATCTTAATGTGGAAAAGACAGGAGAAAAAATTCACAAATGGCAAAAAGAGAAAAGAGAGGTTACAATTATGAAAAAGAAAAGGAAAGCAGAATAAATAAATCACTGAATAAAAAGAACAAAAATCCCCAACAATGAAGTGAACATGGATTAGAGGAAAAAGTGAAAAATATGGCATAAACCTGGATGATCAGCATGAAAAAACACTAGAGGAAAGGGATATTTTAAATATAAGAGTGAAGTGAAGGAACACAGAAAAGAGGGAGATAGATGTAAAATAAACAAGATCCTGATGAATAAAATCTTGTGTGTCTTATGAGAGGCCAACAAACAGTGCTGGGCCCAGAATCCCCTGTACCTCTCCATGTCCGTCAGCCGCGACGAATCCCTGAAACCTTTGGCGAACGGGTTGCTGTCGATCTTCAGCTTGGTTATCTGGGAAAACGCACACCAGCAGAAAACATGTTACACACGTCTGTTTCCCTTCTCTGCTCTAAAAGACTTTTCTTTTTTCACTCCTTTGTGTCTGAACGTAACTCTTTTAGTGCCACATTGTCAAATCTAGAGTCAATATTTGTCAGCAATTTCTAAAAATCAATGATTGGCACATCTTCTTGCTGTAAAATAAGTTATTATTTAACTTACAAATATATGTTTAATGAACACCTTTTCTTTGTAAAAAATAAAAAATAAAAGTCACTTGTCCTGGTTTCTATTTTATAAAACCTTTCTACAACATAAAGCATCAAATTAAAACCTTTTTTGCTCAGAATAATGCTAGTTTTATTCATAAAATTAAGAATACTTTAATAAAATAAAAACTGTAGATTATAGACACATTAAAGTATGCGTTCATACTTTAATGTAAACATTGAGTTCAGGATAATCTGCAAGGCGCAAGGACGGCAAAAAATAAGACACAATGAAAAGCAAGTCTTTATACTGCAAACAGCAGAATAAACTCAAATTGATCAATTATTTTAAAGTATGTTCCCATACTTTATTGTGGTTCCAAATATCATTTTCACTTGGTAAATTGATAAGACACAAATCTTAAGCTTGGTCATTTTGAGAACAAGTACCCCGAGCTGCTCACCAGGGGGCGCCACAAATAAAAGTTTTTCACTGCCAACAGAACACAACACTCTCACACACACTCACACTTGAGGATGATTTAGAGAGACAAATTAACCTAACAGTCTCGTTTTTGGAAGTGGGAGGAATCTGGAGTACCCAGAGAGAACCCATGCATGCTCAGGGAGAACATGCAAACTCCATGCAGAAAAATTCCAGGTTGGGATTCAAAGTCAGGACCTTCATGCTGCACAAAGCTGTAGGACTTTAATGATTCTTCCAAAATAAAGATGCAACATCTCAATATTTTGTTTGTATCTTTGATGTTTGTCATCTACCTTTATTTGTGAGTTTGTGTATCTCATATTGTTGAGATTACAACATGGTAATAAATATCGATTTATGATCATCACGTTAAAATCGCCACCGTCTGGTTCAGATCTCACTTTTGATCTCAGTTTACACATAACTCCTGTGCTGATAAGGTTTCTGTGATGAACTCAAACGCTCCTGACGACAAGCAGAGACACAAAGTCGTGATTTGACTTAATTTACTCACCAGCTGGTTCTGATAGGCTGTGACGGCGGTGAAGACCGTCTCGACGAACACAAAGGTGCGAAACTCCTCCGATTTGAGGTTGAGCAACGAGGCGGTGTGGTCCTTCTTCTTAATGATGTGAACTCGTGGCTGGTACTTGTGCATAGAGTTCAGGATGATCTGCAGAGAGAGCAAAAAATAAGATACAATGAAAAGAAGGTATTTTATTCTGCAAACAACAGAATAAACTCAAAACCTGATCAATTATTTTCTTCTTTTGCATCAGAGAGGTTGGAGTTGACTGTTCTCCTTGACTTGGCCTATCAGTCAGCCTCACATGTTGGACCACCGGACATTACCCTTCGTTACTGTTTACACTGTAAATCACTCCCACCAACACTAACTGGACGACCTCCAGGTCCTTAACAGATGCAGCGCTGCCTTCTGTGCTAATTTGTTGTTGTTCCTGAGGACAACAGACAAACTGAAAGGGTTTGGTCTCTTAATACTTATATGTGTATAAAGACATAATAAAGAAAAATGACAAAAGAATAAAACTACAGCTCAGCATAAACCCAGTAATAACATGATTAAAACATAATCGTTCTCGTTGACTGACATCATGTAAGAAGATGATTTCAGACATTAAAACAAAACCCAGTAAAGATGCTGGTTAATTTGTGTCTATTTTCAGTTTTCTTTCAATTTGAATTAAAGTTTCCCAAATAGAGGAAATTTGAGCCTTTGACAAAGAGGCACGCCCTGATGATATGGTTTCTTAAAACATTATGTGTGGTCAGTAAAGTGTTGGACAAAATTGTCAAATTAAGGGTTTGCAAACTGCCGTTTAATGTGTCCTGAGTCCAGCTGAATAAAACTCATTCACACATTTCCAACCTAATGACAAACAGTATTTCTGGTATTTTTAGGGCCTTTCTGCTACTTAGAGCAACTGAAACTCAAATCCTGCATTTATTATTGTATATTTATTTTGAAATATTGACTGGTTCTTTATCATTTTTTATCAGATTTATTAGGAGCCTTTGAGCAAGGTCCAGAGACATACTGAAGGCTCTGGAGCTGCAGACTCCTGGCCTTTCTGGTAAAAATAAAAGAGAAAGAATGGAAAGGAGAAACGCAAAAGAGGTGGCAGAGAAAAAATTAGTAATTTTGTTCTCAGCCTGCAAATCAGATCTTATTTATCCACAAATTCAGGTCATAACTGCAAACAGTCAACAAAAAAGCAAAACACTGAAATATGATCAAAAGGAATAAATGAAATAATCATATGAGCTACAAATAGATCGCATTGTTACAAAAATACAGCTTAGCGTATTTAAAATTAATAAACAAAATGAATTAATTGTTGCGTGGATTTAATTTGCGCTGCCATAAATGTCTTAAACCTGGTAGATATTTTTTTTTATTTCTTTTACTTTAAGGTTTTAAATCTTAACGTAATAAGTAATATATAAAAATTAAGACAGTATGATCAAATAAAACTGGATTTTTTTATTTTTTTTTTTAAAGTATTTTTCTGTTTTTATTGGACACGAATGACTCCGTGAGGGTTTATGTACTTAACTTCCTTGTTTTAGCTGTGTGCCTTATAGGAACTATATGTATGTTTTTGTCTGACCGGTAAGTCAGGCTGTTTTCGCCATTTTAATTCTTTTTACGGCTCCATAAAAACCTAATTGTTGTAATCTTCGGAGGAAAATAAAAGTTGCTCTCACATGTCCGTGCTGGTCCAGCTCGTTGTTCGTCAGCTTGACCTTCTCGAAGGAAACCATCTGCTTCATCAGCTGCTCTCCGGTGAACGGAGAGTCCGGGTGGACGTACAACCTGCCGGAGGAGAGCACGACATCTCACATCTGATTGGCCGAGAGGCATTCGAAGCGCAGCCGCCACGACCAATCAACGCGCGGATCTTGATTGACTCTAATTTGCACTTTTCAAACGTTTCGTCGTAAAACTTTTGACTAAATCCTGTCGTGAGAAAGAAATTCGTTTTTAAAGGATACAATTTTTAGTTTTTCTTGAAAAATTGCAGAATTTGATTTATGATAACGTGCCGATTATCGCCATTTATGCACGTTACTCTTTTACATTCAGGTGTATACTAACGAGGGAAAATATTGACGAGATTTTTTTTTTCAGTAAGAACTGACAGTGTCCAGAATCTGAATAATTATCCAGATCCTGAAATGATTTATATAACTCTGCAATTACACGTTAATTACATGAAAAATAGATGGCTGAATGGTCGTTTCTTTTTTCAACAGATAAAAGAAACGACCACGCTATTGCTCTCTGAACAAATAATAGGTAAGCACCAAACGTATGGCTGTTGCATGGAGACAGATAATCGTCCTGTATAAAAAAAATAATAATAAAACAACAAAAACACAACAACTTTAATTTGTTTATATGCTTTTAATTAGGTAATGTTATGATAATTTATGTTAAATTAATATTATTCTATTATTAGTATTATTATTTCCAGACGTCCCAATCAAAAATTTCACTGAGACTTGCTGAGATTGATACTTCAATTCGCCTCTAAGACTAACTTAAACAATATTTGTTTAAATCTTTACATCTTCACCAATTTTAAAGAGCTAAAAACGTGACTTCATTTTGCGAGTTATTGGGAAAATAATCCTGAAGACACCTGGACAGATGGAGCGTGTTGGGGTCTTTACCTGGCGGGCAGAGGGGGGTCGGCCTTGCCGGCCACCAACCAAGAGGAACGGTGATAGGCGTAGCGGTACCGCTTGTTGTCCACCGGAACAATGTCCATCAGGACGATGTACTTGGAGTCCTGGTCCACTCCGGAAAAAGAGACCCGGATTGTAGGAAACATCCGCCTGTATGTGACATATTTTTATTTATTAATTAATTTATTTATTTATTTATTGCAACAAAAAAAAAGAAGATTAATAAGAAATCCCGCTTGGCAACATGAAATATTATTTCAAACAAAATAAAATACATTAATATTAAATTAGTATATATATATATATATATATATATATATATATATATATATATATATATATATATATATATATATATTTTTTTTTTTTTTTTTTTTTTTATTCTGACTAGTCACAAATAATATAATGCTGGTGGGTGTAAAATAATAGAATAATTGAACATACTGACACCAGAAAAGACAATAAAATAGGCAATAAAACACGACACAGAGGGCAGTACGCAACAAGTAAAAACCAAAGTAAAACAAAAATATGGACAAATAGCAGTAAGAGAACTGAAATCTGATTTTTGAATGACTGAAAAAAATACAACCAAATCTTATGTTACGATCAAATGATGAGAACTATGTTAGATCCTCATGTAAGGCGAGACTTCCCAACTGTGGAGGAATTGCGATATAATAAAGCCAAGTAGTGACATTTTCTCAGCTGTTTGAATTATGTTACATTTAAGGAAATTGCATATGCGCAGAGTAAAAATCCCTTCAGTTGCATCAGGAATTATGCAGAAAATTCAGGGCGTTTTTCCTCCAAATATAACATAATTCAAGACATCACTTTTACTGTTAATTAAATATTTTGCAATTTTGTCGTGTTTGACCCAACAAATTGGCAAGTGGTGATAACATGCAAGCGATTTTGTTGTGGATTTTATTCCTTCGCAGTCTCAGAAAAAAATTCGATGGATTGTATTTTTGGTATTTTTGTCTTTATATAAAAAAACAAACATTTATACCATTATTCTAATTTCCCCCATTTTATTTTGTATTCTGTGATATTTGATATGATCGGAGTGATAACAGAGCAGCGCATCCAATTTACCTTCCAGACTTGGTGATGATCATTTCAGTGCCGAGCTCGTGGAATTTGTCCCACAGCTCTTTGGTCTCCAGGCTGCACGAGATTTTGGCCATTTCCTCGCTGGGGATGCCGGGATTGGTGGGGATGAGGGGCTCCGTGCACACCGCGGGCGCGCTCCCGCTGAAGTCCCCGTGCCCGTCCAGGGATGACAGGTCAGCCAGAGCCTGCTGGCTGCAGGAGGATTTCTCCACAAATTGCTCTGGTTTGATCAGAAACGTGGATGCGTAAAAAAAGAAAAAAGAAATGGAGAGTAACCGTGAGGATCGTCCTGATGTTATTTTAAATGTATTTGGTAAGAAAAAGAGATACAAACCATTCTAAAATTATAAGCGTATCAATAATACGAATTTCTAAACTTAAATATACTCCAAAAATAAAACCGTGCACAATCTACAGAATTAAAACAAATAAACAAACAAACAAACAGAAAAAACAAATCCTTCATGTAATTTACGTTTTGTATTTTAGAATCAACCACAGTTCGAACAGAAATGGGAAAAACAATCATATAAATTTATATTATATTATAATTATTATAAATTATCAGTTATAATAAGTAAATCCACTTAGAACAACAAATAAAAAAATGAACAAAAACCGGATTTCTGTGAAAACTACACATCACTTTTAGGAAAAAACATCCCTATTTACACATTTTCGTCTGGAAAATTCCGAAGACCTCCTTTGTCGCACAAAATTATGTATTAATGTACTTAAGGCCCTTGTATTTTCAGAAAACAAAATTATGATTTTATACTTTCCATCAGTAAATATTGGCGTCTTGAATAAATATAAGTGCTTAAAAGCTTAAGGAAGTTCATTGTAATCACAGGATTCTGTCACAAAAGAAGAACATTAAGTAAAAGCACTAACTTTTCTCACATTTTGGTGCTTCACTGGATAAAATCTTAAACTGTAATTGTTTTCCTCAACAAACTCAAACACATTTTCAAACGGTGAAGCTGGATTTCTTACCCAGAGGTTTGATGGTGTTCTCCTCCGCCTCCTTGTCCTTGCTGGACTTTCCGCTGGACATCAGGGCGGCTATGGAGAAAGCGTTGGCCCGGGATGAGAGCTGCGGCTTCGGGGATGACGTGTACTCCATGTCGGTGTGTCAAAAGGCAAAAATATTCCCCTCTGATAAAATAAAAGCAGAAAACCTCCAGAAATACCGGCCGCTTTCGGCTCCAAGCGGCAGAAGGAAGTACAGATTGAGGGAATTACGCGCAGTTTCTCCCAGATTTCAGGACTTTCTTGCGTACAGAGCTTACAGGCGCAGACAGGTTAACAATCAGCACTCAAAAAGACAGCAAAAAGGTGTTATTGCTGCCGATGTGGGGGTCTTGCTGGATTCATGGTGAAGGAAGAACGCACGGCTGACTCCTGGGGGTTGTCAGACCTGAGGCCGGCGGCTCTTTGGGACGCTTCGGTCTGCTCCGGTCCAGCCTCCCCTTATTATTCCAGTCTGCCCTCCAATCGCTGCCTCTGGCTCCACGTCACGCTTCCACTGTCTCACAGCGGCCCTGAAAGCGAGCAGCCAATTAAATCACCTGCTGCTGCCAGGCTTTCTGATTTTTTTTATTTTTTATTTTCCAAGTCAAAGACAGACAGGGAGGCAGAGACAGAGAAGAGAGGGAGATTGGAAGTAATAATGTGAGAATTTTATGACTGCAGAGGCTGATGACAGATTGAAATGACTAATATATGCAGGAAAAATCCGTTGATGTCTTGAAAAATAAAAGAAAGTCTGTATTAACCTTTCCTTAGATTGTATTTTCTCTCAGTTCTTTTAGATATCAAGTCAGGCTGTGAGTGAAAGTTACCAAAGAAGAAACTGAAATTGAATTGTAGAATAAAAATTTCACTCATGTGTTAAATGATTTGAATAATTATTTTATTATTTCTTGTGAATTTTAAGAAATTTAACGGAACCTTTAAGATCATTTGTGCAGCTGTCCACATTTTAAATTGAAAATATTGTGATGATTTGATTGATGATTTTAGGTAAATGTGTCAGAAAAAATACTTCTGCACACACTTATCAAACTTTTCATAACAAGATTGTTTTTTTACATGTTTTGCACAAAAATTTAGACTTAGCATAATAAATAAAAATAAACAATTTAAAATTTTGGGCAGAAATATCAACATAAACAATCTGATTTAACCTGCGTATTGTTTTCATGAGTTTTTTTTTTCTTCTTTTATTAATTATGTACTGCTGTAGTTAAGCTATAGCTTCATGCAGCAGCTTACTGTTTGGTTTTCTAAAAGCAAAAGTGTAAAATATTTTAGGTTTGTGTCACATCTTTCATGCACAAGAAATTAAAAAAGAAAATATCTTAAAGTCGAGAAGAAGTGTAAGTGATGCCTGGAACATTTAAAATACAAATTTTAATCAAATAGATCGGTCAGAATAGCTGAAATGTGATAAATAACTAAAAGGGTGAGGCTTAACTTTGAGGCTGCAACAAACAAAAATGTATTTCCAGCAATGATTTAGGAAAGTCAGCTGTTTCTGGATTTTGAACTAACATGAATAGTTTTTGCAGGTCTTTTCTGGTGAACGCAGCAAGTTCCCCATTAACTCTGATGATGTCATGCTGTGAGGTCATTTCTGACCCACATGCAGGAAACCACTCAGGACGAGATAAACAGTTTTGAATAGACCAGCAAGCAGAGGACTCGGGAGTGAAACTTTGGAGGACACTGAGGTCTCAGATGGAACAACGCTTAGAAAAATCAGAAAAATCTTTTCTTGGATCCTTGCTTGACC
This sequence comes from Poecilia reticulata, assembly GCF_904066995.2. Classification (NCBI taxonomy): domain Eukaryota; kingdom Metazoa; phylum Chordata; class Actinopteri; order Cyprinodontiformes; family Poeciliidae; genus Poecilia; species Poecilia reticulata. The sequence goes on along the minus strand of NC_088845.1, from coordinate 6,570,848 downwards.
ATCAAGTTCCCTTTTGCTCTGTGGTGGATTAGGAGAATGGAAAGAGGGCGTGGTCTGACAACAGGGCGTGGTCTGGGCAACCCGCTGCGCAGGCCACGCCCCCTGCCCAGACCACGCCCCACAGGTGGACAATCTGCAACTCAAGTAAAGATAAAAACAAACACGGTCAGCACACTCACACTCCAAACTATAATAAATAACAACTGATAAATCTAGTTTGAGCAAAGTTTAGATTAATTCTGCTAGTAAAAGGTATTTTTGATGAAATGTAGAAAAAAAAAATCTAATCTCCCAGATATTTCTATTTCCTTGTAGATTGGAACATTTTATGTTGTCTCCGTTTTGGTGGGTGTTGATTGGTTCCCATCCAGGTCATTTGAGAAATCAATGGTCTCTGAGACTTTGACTCACAGATGAAAACAAAATCCTTGTGTGATCTATACTGCTAAACAACATGATTTATTCCCATTCTAGATATTATAAAACTTGCCCTTGCTATTAGTTCATTTGACTCATATGAGCTAACAAAAGCTAATATGAGTCCATTTTTTGAATTGCTTGTATTGTTGCTGGGTTGTAATTTTTGCTTTGTTTTATCAAAACAACTCTCTCTTTTAATAAATAAAGATAAATATATATTTTTTTAAAAAGTGGCCAGATTTTGCGCACACGCCTCCAGAGAGTGCATATAGACTGGTAGCTGAGAGACTGAAAGCCACTGTGTGCTTTGGGCAGGTTGTAAAAACCTGTTGCTTTTCACACAGTTGGCAGGTTTTTGGAAACTTGAGAGGAAAATTAATTTGAATTAGTTGTCATTGTGTAGCAGGCACCAGCAGATTGTTGCGCTATTGCACTCATCTTAGTTTATTTATTTAGAAAAGTCTATAATCTGTCAAACATCACATCATCAATGATTAGTCATCAGTTAATCAAGTGTCACTTTTTAGTATGGCTGTAAAACAGAAATCTCAGTGCAAAATCATAATTTAAAAAGACAGCACCACAAATCGGATCAATACAAAATATCGATAATATCGAAAACAAGACGATATCAGTATCGGATCAATATCAGCCTGGTAAGATTGATACTTTAGTTTCAGATTCCCGTTTTGAAATTTGATCCTATTTTTGAATTGCAGTTTCTCAACTCTACCTCAAGAAAACATATTTTTTAATTTGCTCTCAAATAATATTTTTTGATTACTTTGGGAAGGTGAACTCAAATCTTGTTAATATGTTATTAAAGCGTTTTTGTAGATATTGATACTTTGTCCAAATTCTATCCGAGATTTGAACAAAACAATTTAAAGGAAAACCATAAAAACATATAAAGATCAGAAGTTTCATGACAAACTTAAATAAAAAATACAATTTTGAATTAATATTGATGATATATGCAGAATCCCTAACATTAACATCTGACCGTCACTCACTTTAGTCACTAATAAAAAGCAAACCCAACACAAGTTTTTCCCCCTGTGGGAAGCAAAAAACATGTAAATGTTTGTCTTGAAACAGTCGATGCAATGCAAGCTGAGATTATTTCCAGGAGCACCTGGCACCTTGTTCCCAAAGCAGTAACCTCTGTGTTGCCTGTTTCTGTGTATGTCCTCAAAGTCACCTTTACTCCCCTCAGCGAAACGGCGGCTCACACCAGCAGCGAGCCAAAGAGCGGCCAAGCAGCTAAACCTATTAGGGGACTCCTCAATGCAAATCTGCTGGTGCAGATATTTAATAAGAGACCTGCACTGGCAAATGAGATTACCGCGCAATTGGCAGTGGATAATGTGCTAAAAGCTTTCCCACTTAGGCGTCACTCCTTACCGAATATTATTCACACTTTGAGGGGCCACAGGAGCCTTAAAGAAGCATGGATGGATGGATGGATGGATGGATGGATGGATGGATGGATGGATGGATGGATGGATGGATGGATGGATGGATGGATGGATGGATGGACAGATGGATGGACAAATGGAAGGAAGGAAAGAAAGAAAGAAAGGAAAAAAGGGGGGAAGAGGAAGCAGGAAGGAAACATGGACAAAACAAAGGATAGGACAGGAAGGAAGGAAGGAAGGAAGGAAGGAAGGAAGGAAGGAAGGAAGGAAGGAAGGAAGGAAGGAAGGAAGGAAGGAAGGAAGGAAGGAAGGAAGGAAGGAAGGAAGGAAGGAAGGAAGGAAGGAAGGAAGGAAGGAAGGAGAAAAGCGAGGTACTTTTATGCTAGGTGAAAAATCAAACAAAATATCATAGATAGACAGACAGACAGACAGACAGACAGACAGACAGACAGACAGACAGACAGACAGACAGACAGACAGACAGATAGATAGATAGATAGATAGATAGATAGATAGATAGATAGATAGATAGATAGATAGATAGATAGATAGATAGATAGATAGATAGATAGATAGATAGATAGATAGATAGATAGATAGATAGATAGATAGATAGATAGATAGATAGATAGATAGATAGATAGATAGATAGATAGATAGATAGATAGATAGATAGATAGATAGATAGATAGATAGATAGATAGATAGATAGATAGATAGATAGATAGATAGATAGATAGATAGATAGATAGATAGATAGATAGATAGATAGATAGATAGATAGATAGATAGATAGATAGATAGATAGATAGATAGATAGATAGATAGATAGATAGATAGATAGATAGATAGATAGATAGATAACAGGATATCCCAGCAGCACTCAGCGATATGACAGCGAACCCGACTGAGGGGATAAATCGCGTAAAGAGGTCAGCAGGAAATGACAGCCAATTCCCTGCAGAGTGGAATCTGAGGAAAAATAATCGCCTTGTGATCGAATTAAATCCTGGGACATTTGAGCCACAATAATGAAATGGCTGTTTGTTGTGACCCGGCTCTTTCACCCTCCTGACAGATTTCTTCTTTTTATTCATTTTACCAGATTACAGGGCAGGCGGCAGGAATATGTTAAATATATTTGCAAGCATTTGTTTTGTCAATGTAAATCCCCATTATCGCCGCTGCTTCTGCATATTACATGCCTGTGTTCACCTGCAGGGCCGAGGGGACGCAGGAGGGCAGCTACCTCACACACCTGACTTATGTTGCTCCAGTTAATGTCCGCTATTTATGGATGTTACATCAAAAAAAATCCCTGCAAATATAAGGAATTATCTAGAAATGATCAGGCAGCCTGTCAAAGATTATTGAAGAAAGCACATCTAGTCCAGGATGTTTTCCCAGTAAAGCATTTTACGAGAATTTAGAAAGTAAAACAACAATGCAGGAAGTCTGTTTCAGCACATATCCACAAATGTGTGTGAACATAGTTGCCTTTTTCTGCTCTGGTATCTTAGTCTGTCCAAAGTAAGTTTTGAGTCGAAAGGTAGACCATTAAAATGCTTTTTCCAGAGCGAGCGCTGCCGCCCTGATGCTGACTTGGTGACAGACTAAAATAGAGACTTTTGGAAACAATGAGTTCTCTTCCTGATTGGCTCTTATCAGTCACTTTGTGTCATCGTGCTCCTATCACGTGTTCACAGCCAATCTTCAGCTTCCTGGTAAAAACAATAAATCTAAAAGCTCCTCTTTAAAAGGATGAATTATTTCTCCAGAGTGCTATCTTAATAAGTAATGATGTTTAGAGAACTGTGTGAAAGTACTGGAGTCATCTCTCATTTCTTTATTCCTGCTTCCAGATAACCAGAGTTTGTTGGTATCGTTTGAGTTTGAGTAACATTTTCTAGGGTTTCTTGAATTATTATCTGTGGCGTTTCCCTTTTTCCTGTTCATTTTTAGTCTTTTTAGTTTGTGAAACCTCCGATCGTTAACTTTATTGGCATGAAAAGGTCCCAAAATTAAAGAGATGAAATTAAAATGATATACAAGAATAGTTATTTGCTGGGAAGTTTCATAGTTTTTTACAGGAAAGGACTTTCAGAAATTGTTCTCATACCGTTTTTGAATGTTGACATTGATTTTGATTTCTCCACTTTGCTAAAAAAAAAAAAAAAGAAATATCTAAAGAAATAGTTTGAAGGACTTTTTTATATTCAGGGAGGAATTAAAGATTTACTCTGTGTTTTATATTAGCAACAGTTTGATATTTCATAACATTTTCTTCCAAATAAAAGCTTGATTTTTGTACAGACTTAAGAATTTTTTGCAGCCTTACTGAGGATTTTAAATCTGGAATTAAAATCTGAATGTTATATTATCTAAGAACATTTAAAACTGAAAATCTGTCTCATTCAGAAAACGTCTGATAAATAAAACGCTGGTTTAGGATCATATGAGGGTTTCTTAAAACTTTTAATATTATCAGCTTGCGCTTCTCTCACTTCTCTTAATGTTAAATCAAACCCTCAGCATCAATTTTCTCGACTCTGGGACAAATATGCGTCTAAACCTGTGAGAAACAGCAAAACAATGGTTCCAGATATTTATGTAGATCACTGATAATGAGGTGAAATTGGAGCAGTAAGAGTTAGCAGAGAGGTTTCCAGGATGTTTTCATTTTGTTTCAGCAGATTAGTTCAGGTCACTGACATTACAAAGCTTTGATCTGAAGCATGTCCTCACCAGCCTAGACGCTTATTCACCTGCTGTTGACCAAAGCAGCTCTGCCCCAGCCCCCTCTGCTACCCGAGGCATGCAGTGGTCAGCCTGTTGCCTCCGTTCATATGACTAATTAGACCAGCTTCACACTGCGCCTTTCCTTTTGATGCTGATCCCTGGTGCTAATTGCTGCGTCAGTCCCAGGCCACAGTCAGGTTAAGTTCAAATGCAGGACCACCGTTTCCAACATGGCCCCCTGGTTTCACTGCCCAACTATCCACCGTTTGTAATTTAAACTTATTTACAACTTTATTTCCTTCTTGCATTCCACAAACTCATGGAAGAGTTTATACCTGTTTGAAGTGAAGGTTAACACACACTGTATGTATGCAAATAAAATCATTTAGGCTTTAAAAGAATACATTTAAATATGATCAAGAAAAGGTTCTGGAAAATTTGATTACTGACTGAACCATGGAATGAAGAATTAGCTTAAATAAAACGTGACTGTCAACATTAAGAAAGGCTGAAAGATCTCCAAGGGCAACAAGATTAGTCCAGTATTGATGTAATGTGGAAAGTATTTTATGATGTTCTGATGTGATTCATAGTCTTTTCTCTTTTTTTTCAGGCAGAACCAAACGCGGACAAGCAGCTAAAAAGCAAATCCAAAATGTTTAGCAATAAAAACTAAACTTACAAAACAAATAGAAAATTCAAAATCTGTGGTACAAAACAGGCAGCAGCAACAGGACACATTCACAGCAATGAACAGTTTAATTAACTGGAGACAAAAAGGTTGATAAGAGGAGCGTCTGACAAAGGAGGAGCATAAATATTGGTGGAAGGTGAGAAAGAGTTGTGAGTAATTAACACTGTTGCATCAAAACCAGAAGAATATAAGCTCTTAGTGACTAACTGAGAGAAATTACTTGAACTCCACACCTTATCTACTGTTCATACACATCACTGATACTGAAATAACACAAGTGTTACTCAAAGATCCCAGCAAAGGGCCAATTATATTACTCACTCTCATGCTGCACTATGCAGATACTTTGTCTGCACTTTTGAAGATTTATTTTCCTCCTCGCAATAAAAGCTTTTAACATCTTAAAAAGATAGAATCAAACCACCATTCTGATTAGTTCAGATAATATTTACTTTACTAAACTGACAGACTTTGTCTAGGACACTTCTTTGTCAATATGTATTGAAAAAGTAAAACTAGAAAAAGGAAACAAAACGAATGTACTCTACTATACCCAGAAACATAAGTCGCAATATTTCCACTTCCTTTGTTTCTCAACCTCTGAAGTACGAGCTAAATATATTTTGGTTTGGAGAGATTGATGCATAGAATATAATGTTTGTTGATACAATATATGCATAAAAATTATCTATATTATTAAAGATTACACCATTTAAATTGCAGGCATCTTCTGCTTTTCAAAACTGGATTTTCTCCATATCGTTATACTCACCTGGATTGCTGTAATTCATGACAGGAGGTACCGAACCTCCTTTTTTGGAGCTCCAACTTGCGTCTGCTGCCCAAGTCATTAATCCACATTCCCTAAGCAACTTTTGCCACCATCAAGAAGCTGTAACCAATACCAAACCAGTAAAACCAGCAACCCTATTCCTATTCTGAAGTCCCCCAGAGCACCACTCAGTCTCAGCAGCTTCCTTGTACAGAAACTGAAGGCTAATTATTTAATTTTGTTCAAACATTTTATTTGACCTCCAACTCTTTTACATGTTTGAGTCACAAACTTTTCTAGACATGACAAAATAAAGCCCAGGCAAATAAGGAGAACTTTACCTGGTAGCTGTTCAGGTTATTAAAGTCTGATGTGTTTTCACTGTTTAAGCCCTTTTCTTCGTAACAAGCCAAACAGAGCTGAGTCCTGGCTCTACATATTAAATCCAGCTTGTCATATTATCTGGATTAGAAAGTTAAAGCCTCTGTTGAACACTGCTGCGGCTGCAGGATCACGTCTTTGACTTCTGGTTAGCACAACCAGTTTTCCCTTGACCTCGCTCCCACCTTCACCCCTCCCTCTGCCTCCAGCTCTATTTTGCCCAAACTTAGTTGGATTACGCTGGGCCTTGGTGAAGGATAGGTCAGATGAAATGAGGTGGGATGGGAGAGCAGGATGTGATGGATGAGCCACTGTGGACTCACAAAGACAAAGTCAAATGATTTGAAAAACTTTTTAAATGCCAGCATTATTTGTGATTTTTTGCTCTTTGTTTTGGTCAAATAAGAGCTAGTTCTGTTCCAGAACTGGAGTATGTTTTCTAATTGGCTCATAAAATGTCAAAAACATTAACACATAGATTTGCTGTATAAATTAAATGTAATACAGTTGAAGGGACGCTTCTTTTGATGGCATTTTTGTTTGTCTCACCTTCTTGATGACACATTTTTATGTCAAATAACTCAATTAAAAACCTCTTTTTGTGCAATTTTGAAAAATTTCCCTTGTAAAAATAAATTAGTCAACACATTTTCTGTGATAGAAATTATGCTATCATAGTTTTGTCTCATACTTTTATGTATTTTTCAGTTTTTCCAAACTTTTCAGTCTTGACTGAATGTGCCAGTCAAACCAGTGCAGTCATGTTATTGTCAGAATAAAACAAAACTATGAGTTTTTAAAAATTATTATTAGCCAAATCTATCCTTTACAGTAATAGTGCATTCCATAACCAGGATGGAAAGTTGACATTTGTGCAGATTTTCAACACACTTGCTCTAATTTCAACATGTTTTTTTTTTTAATCAAAATAATCTAAAATATTTTCTAAAGATAAGAGTTAAACTTTTTGCTCTTTAATGGCTTGATTGACTTAATGCCTAATAGTTTTTGTACATTTTCTTTTTATATTGTTCTTTTTTTCAGGTCCCTTTGTTACCTAACAAAGTTGCATCACAAAAACAAAAATCTCAGGTTCCCTTGAGGCACAATTATTTGATTTTTATGATTGGTTTACGATGGTTTTCTTAAATACATCGTAGAGAATGATGAAATCCATCCATTTTCTTTCACCCTTGTCCCTCAGTGGGGTCGAGAGGGTTGCTGGTGCCCATCTCCAGCTAACGTTCCGGGCGAGAGGCGGGGTCACCCAGGACAGGTCGCCAGTCTGTCGCAAGGCAACACAGAGACACCCAGGACAAACAACCATGCACACACACACTCACACCTAGGGGCAATTTGGAGAGGCCAATTAACTTGACAGTCATGTTTTTGAACTGTGGGAGGAAACCGGAGTACCTGGAGAAAACCCACTCATGCACAGGGAGAACATGCAAACTTCATGCAGAAAGACCGGGTTCCAGGAATCGAACCCAGAACCTTCTTGCTGCAAGGCAACAGCTCTACCAACTGCGCCACTGTGCAGCCCATAATGATGAAATAACAAGCTTATTTGTATTAATTTTTATTCTTCCATTTCTGGAATTACAGTCTAGACACATCTGAAAAATGATGCAGTAGATTTTTCAAAATTGAATTAATGTGGATTATGACTGTTGTCCAGCTTCTATCTCTGTTATCAATCAAGTCAGGAAAGCATTGATTTCCTGAGAAGTTCTTGGTTTTGAATTAATCAATTAATTAAACATGGCCTGCAGATATTCACTGCAAACTAACAGGAACATTTAATTTGGATTCATCAAAACTAGAATTGTTGCTTTTGACAGAAACTAAGGTTTTAGTTATGGGAACTGATATAGCAGAGCATTTAAGAAACAAACGTTTCGGAGTATTTTCTGATGACTAGCCCTTTTTGTTTTGTGATACTGCACAGTATCAGTTGCTGATATACATTCATAAAGTCAGCTTTGTTTTTCTGAACCACTTTCAGTTTTAATCACCGAATTGTCTAAAAAGATTTAGTAAAATCCCACACAATGTGTCGGATCCCACTCACCCTTCACCCGGCCTTCTGCTGTCTCTGTCTCTACACAGCTATTGAACATGGAGCTGGTCATACAAGTGTAACATGTTCAAATGGAAATGTTTGACTCCACAGGGCTTGTGAATAATTGAAGAGCTATGTGGTTAAGAAAGGATTTGAATCAGCACACGACTGCAGGCTCTCCGCAGTGTTTGTTGTAGGGAGAGTGTGACAGACGTCGACATCGAGAGGTTAATAACACGCTTACGGTGACACGCAAATCCTTTTTGCAGCACAGCTTGGACAACTATGAGTTTTAGCAGCAGTGGTGCTAAAAGCTAACAGAGGGGCTTTAGAAACACAGCCCTGCGCCTGGCGCTCCAATCCCCCGCCTCTTTGTACATCTCTTAAAGGAGAGCTGTAATCATGTTGTGATTCTGCAGACCGAATCGACCTCCTCAAACCCTCCAGGGGAGCCGTTCCTGAGATGTGCCAAGAGTCACATCTCTAAATATGGCCAGAGTGAGGGGGAGTCTTCCTAGCATGTTAGCCTGTGGACTTCACCTCTGTGTCCTTCCACCAGTTTGACCCCAACTTCAGAACTCCACACTTCACCTCCACAGATTTTCACTTTGGCAAGGAGAGAGAAGTTCATCTGCTCACAGGAACCTTCACACCAAAGCTCGACAAGTCAAGGTTAGCGTGCAAGTTTTAGAGCAGAGGAAACTTCTTAATAAAACGTAGAATGACACATATTTGCCTTGCAAAAACATGCATTTCCTTTGAATTTTTAAAAACTTTAATACATTATAATAAGCCTAAAAGGGGTCTATTATGCATAATTAATTTTACGCATGTTTTTATGCTTCTATTTAGGTCTTTGGGTTTTTCAGCAATACATTTTAGCTTTTGTTGTCTGGAAAATGAGCCGTTTCAAAAACCTCCCGAATGTTGAGTCACTAACAAGGACACTTACCTGTTACCTGGCAAACCAGCCGAGCTCAGCTTGTCACCTAGCAACCCAAGCTGAGCTCCAGCACATTTGGACAGCTGGTTTTACCGCTGTATGTACAATGACTGCTGGAAAAGACAAGAGCGTTCTTGTTGACTTACCATCCAGAAACATGGTGGCACAGTTGGTAACATCGTTGCCCTGCCGCAAAACCGATTGACAGAAACACAAAAAAAGAAAAAACATACAACATTCATGATGCAAATATAGGCTGCTGTAGTTTCTATTTAGTCCTATCAGGTTCAAGATTCAACCTGAAGTTTAGTCTTGTTATAAAAAGACGTACAGACTTTTATTCCCACCGACTGAAGTTAAATTAGACCAAACTTCTCTATTAGTTAGAATAACCAAAATTAGTTCTATTTGCTAAATGCCAGAAAACTTTTTTTTTCTTGGATTTTTTTTCAACTTTCTACAAATTCAGAAGTTTACATACATTTGATGAGTCTTTAAACTGTATGATCTGAATTAAACCTTTTGGTTTTCTCTCTGCAAGCATAAAAACTATTTTAAAAAACATCTAAAAGTTATTATAGTCTCATCACAAACACTTATTTGCAAGATTTTTTTTAAAAAAGGAAGAACAATAATATACATAATCCTGCAGTCAGACTGCCTGTTTGGTCTGGCCTGCTGCACTGACTGAATGCTGCTCAAAGTGGGATTAGCATCACTGCAAAAATAACTGTGAGGAAACTGGAGTGGAGCCAAACACCCTGAAGAAAAGATCTTTTGTTGTCCAAGTGTTGTTATTGCTTGGTATTATGTTTGCTTAGTCGCGCCATAATGCACACACATAATCACAGAAGTTGGCCCGTGTGCAAACACACATACAGACATCCAGCATGAGCTCAATACGGTTTTAGTTGCAGTTTTCATGCAAGTATTATAGATCTGTTAATGATTTCCACAGTCACCTCTTGTCTCTTGAGAGTTTATGAAGTGTCGTACAGAGTGATCACCTCCTCTTTTCTGTCCCGGTCAATATTATTGATCCACCAGCTTTTAATCCTCATGTTTATCCGCTTCAGGCACGTACATTATTGTTGAACTCTCCGAGTGTTAAAGATGCAAAGAGGCTTTGTTAGAGTTAGCGGTGCTGGTCAGATATTAATCCTCCTCTTATTGGACCATCTTTCAAATTTAGATATTTTAGATTTATAGCAGCTTTCCAGTTACCTGTTTGAAATTGTTTACTTTTATTTCTTTGTTTCCTGCATTTTGATTTGATGACTGGTCCTATTGAAGCACATAGCTAATCGGTATTTGCAGGGCATAGAGATATGCATGGTATTATTGAGTGGATAAAGTGTACATTTGAGGAATATTTCTGGTAAAATTTTTATTTTTCATGTCACTAATTTAAAAAAGTCTGTGGTAGAAATTGTACAACTTAAATAGAAGACTAGATGTGATTCAAAAATATTAAAGAATGTAATTTTACAAAAGAAAATTTAAAAAATCCTCAACGACTCAAGATCTTCATCAGTGAAGGTACATTTATGAGCATAACAAAAGAGAGGCAGGGATTCAAAGGGCTGAGGGGAACTAAGGAGAAGCTGACGGTCAGATGGGGGGTTAGAGGAAGGTGGCCTCTTCCTCGTGCCTCAAGTCAAGCAGAAAATCTCAGCAAATTAGTTACCGCGACGACGGCTGGTCGGAGAGCTTTCATCCAACGCAGCGGGAGAGCCGCCATGGGATCGGGATAGGAAACACTGCCCCTAACAACATCTTCACTCACCCTTTTCTCCACTCTGCTCCCCCTCCCGTCTCCCGCCCCAATTTAGTCACTCTCCAGCCATCCATTACTGTTTTCTGGCAGAGGGCTCATCGTTCCCTCTGGCTCACTCCTGGCATTAGCACTCCTGAAAAGGTGTCACATAAACTCCAAGCAGCTGCTAAGAACCGCGACAATCTCAAGAGAGTCCACTTGAATCTGTCTGTGCGTGCTCTCACTTCTGACTAGTGCACTAAAGTAAAACAAATTCAGTTCCTTCATGAAGGTCGGCCTTTAATTTTTGATGAAACTGTTTTACAGACAAGTTAACTTCAGAGTTAATCTGCAGTATCTTATTCTCTTGACCATTAGCGCGCTTCAGGAACTAGCTGAAGGGTTTCTAAATAAATAGCAAAATGACAGATATAAAAACTAAATAAATGATGATGTAGATATGTAATTATGAACCATCTGAAACAGATCAGGCATCTCAGATGCTGATGGCGTGCAATAAACCAACAATCATATTACAGGTCAAGTGTGTTTCTATAATTTTAATACAAAATAATAAAACCAAGATGAGGAAAAATCATTTACTTGCACACTCACATAAATACAAGTTTATTTTTGTAATTTTATTATTTTTATTTTCTAATGCAATTTTCCTAAAACCCCCTAAAACGTGAAATAGCACTAAATAAACAAGTTACTTGGAACAATAAAATAGTAGCTTTTCTTAGCTTACGAATTAAACCAGTCTTATCCAGAAGTCATTTAAAATTTTCCAAAATTTTTAACAGAGCTGCAACATCTTCAGTAGGTCCACTGCTAAGAAGTAGCAAATAAACACACCAAAATGACTTTGTCATTATTTTGAGAATCTGTTCTGGATCGGGTGATGACGGATAGATGTGGCTGTTAACCTCTGTTTTTCTGTGACCTTTTCACCCGGCTCTGCCTCCCTGATCTGCAGAACCAACCTCGTTACTTGAAGGATGTTGAACGGCTGACTTTGTAACGTGCACACGCAGCACAACTTACGTTTTAGTGCTTCAAAATCTGGATGCTCAGGACAGATTTATGCAAACACGAAGATGCAGATGTAAACAGACTTCTGGTTTCCAGCGTTTCCAGGTGTTTGTGGAGCCAGGGTCAGGACTAAGGGGGAGCGTGTGGGCCTGAGGATTAGTCCACAGACAGTCTGGCCCTGGACCTTCAGGCCTCCTGCTGTGACCTGCTGACCTCCTGTCATAGAAACCAGTTCTCTGATATAACTTCAGCAGAAAAGCAGAGAGTTAGGGGTTTGATGTTGAGGCTGAATGTTTGTACCACACCATCGGTCTGATACAATACTGCAAAAATACAAAATACCAAAGTATTTTTGTACATTTAAAATCAGACAAAAATAACTGCCGGCAAAATGTAACAGCTTGCTTTAAGTCAATAATTTATTAATATTAATTTTTTAAAAATGAGTTCAACAGGCAGATTTTTTTTCTTACACCAAAAGTATTTTGTTACAAGTAAACCAGTGCAATTAGTATTTTTAAAAATCAATGTTAAGGAATTATTTACTTAAAACAAGCTCCTATCTTGCTGAAAAGTTACTTTTAAGGTAGCTTTGTCTTATTTCAAGTGTACTAAAATATTTGCACAAATATAAAATAAAACTGGACCACAATACTTGTAAGATTTGTGTTTTGTGCTTCACATTGATTAGGATTTATTGACAAGGTTTGGCTGTTATAGATAAAACTGCTTCGATTAATGCTAAGATTTTAACTGATCACCTATAATGATTAATCTGAGTTGATATAATAAAAAAAAATGTAATTTATGTAATTCATTATTTTTCCTGCAAATATCATTTATTAGCATATTTTCTTAATGTTTTTCAGCTGCAGTGTATAAAAACCTTTGCACAAAGCTAAAAATGCCCTTCTTTGCTTGGCCTGCAAAGCAGACCTTCAGCAGTCAGTGTTTTCTGCCAGTTTGTAGATAAACTATCTGTGAGATTATAACAGCAGCCATTAGTGAGCCACGATTAGAAAACGCTTTAAATTAGCAAACAAGTGAACATGACACCTCATCTTTTCTTTATCAGAAGCACTCTGGTCCTCAGGCTGACCCCGGCTCTTATTTGAGTCTTTCTGCTGCTGGTAGCTTTTCAGTGTAAGAGCAAAAAGTGAAGAGCATTTTTATGGATTCCTGCACATCTTCAAAAAAAAATAAATAAATAAATGAAAAAGTGTTTCATAATTAAAAAGGGATAAAAATTACATTACGTCAATTCCATCATCAAAATCATGAAGCCAATATTCATCTAAAATATTGATCAATGTTCAACTTACTACTAATCAAAGGCAACTCTAGACAGGTGAGTTTTTAGTCTTGATTTAAAGGAACTCAGTGTTTCAGCGTCTCTGCAGTTTTCTGGAAGTTTGTTCCAGATTAGAGGAGCATAAAAACTGATAGCTGCTTCTCCATGTCTGGTTCTGCTTCTGGGGATGCAGAGGAATCTGAGAAATTACTAGAAACCTTTTTTTGTTTTCTACCGCAAATCACTTTATTCAGAATAATATAAATCAGTTCAGGTTCTTCTCTATTCTTTTAAGCAGCACATCATTTGAGGTGGTCCTAATACAAACAAAATAGTAGTAAAATAAACCTTACAGGGATGCACAGTTTTGCATGTTCTCCCTGTGCATGCGTGGGTTTTCTCCAGGTACTCCGATTTCCTCCCACAGTCCAAAAACATGACTGTCAGGTTAATTGGCCTCTCTAAAATTGCCCCTAGGTGTGAGTGTGTGTGTGTGCATGGTTGTTTGTCCTGTGTGTCTCTGTGTTGCCCTGCAACAGACTGGTGACCTGTCCAGGGTGACCCCGCCTCTCGCCCGAAACGTTAGCTGGAGATGGGCACCAGCAACCCTCCCGACCCCACTGAGGGACAAGGGTGTAAAGAAAATGGTTGGATGGATAAACCTTAGATCACAAACTGGATTAATACATTTTAGTTAAATGTCTCGGCACAGATCAAGATGTTTTGGACCTTTGATGTACAGAGGATCAAACATCATCTGGACTCCTTAAAAACTCTGCTTAGACTTCATGTAAACAAAAGATATTATGATGTTAAAATATTCCAAGCTCTTGCTACACAGTTAATATTTACATGATATATTATTTCAAAAAGTACCGTTTTCAGTGTTCAGGTTGGATCCTCTGCATAAGATAAGTTTTCTACATGTTATTTCTTTTAGTTTTGAGCAGCCTTGTCAGCAGCAGCAGCAGCAGCTGAGTCTGGGTCTGGTGTTCTTGAAGGACTCGGCTCCTCTGCTTGTCTTATCAGAGCCGCTCTGAGTGGTATGTAACGCTAACAGTGACGGCCTGCTGTCCTCTCACTCTTTCCCAGGGAGGAGGGGCGGACTCAGGGCGTCTCAGTCACCCTGTGTCTGTGTGTTTGTGGGCGTTTATGACACTAAAAGTGCACAAACATTAACTCAGATTGGAAACATTACTGTCAAACTTGTCTGCATCTGTCTGTGTGTCTGATCTGCTAACTGTGAGTTGCATTGTTTTTTTTATGCATGGAGAGATTTCTGGGATGGCATTAGGGTTATTTATGACTGTTCTTTCTGTATTTGCACAAGGTGAGTGCTTTCATGGATCCCAGGGAGAAGGGGAGACACCTGGAGGGTGGATCCCTTTAAAGTTTGTCTTCATGTCATCATAGTGATAGTACATAACTCTCATACAGGTGAGACTTACTTCATATTTTTAGCTTTCATATGACATGCAGGTGCAGCAAGGCCAAAGTGCAGATCGGCTTTTTGAGGGTTTAATAATAAAACAAAATAATCAATGCGAAATTTAAATTGACTCTAATATGGAGTAGTTTGCCAAATGAGATTATAATATGTTCTGCACATTTGGCAAAAATACGGCTTCATTGTTTCATTTGAAGACAAATGTAACAAAATAAAACACAGAGTCCACTTTGTTTTATATCGACCGTTTAGAATGAGCGTAAGAAAAAAATCTGTTGGTCTCAAATGGCGGAGAAGGTTTCAAGTTAACTCATTTACCCATCAGACTCTGCTTTAGAAACGCTTTTCTGATAAGACTTAACATCCCTCTCCCTCAGGATAAGTGATGTTGTTGTCATGACAACCTCAAAGCAGACGCACTTCCTCTTTTGGTCGGGTGATGTCATTTAGGACAGACGGGCCACTGCAGGACACAAGCCTGGGAACGCCGAGTTATCTGGATCTTTGGAGACATGGAGGACTTGGCTGATTGTACAGAGAGGTTGGCGATTTTGGGTGGGAGGGTTTTGGGGGCTGATAAGGGACCCAGAGACCCAGAGACCCTGAGACGGGACCTACAGAGAGATGTCACCCTTTTCATTGACAGTTGACAGGACAGACTGAGAGGATACATGATCCTGATTACATCAGAGACAGATTAACCTTCCAGGGAACTATGAAATCTTTTGTTGACCAGTCGACTAAAGCTAAGATAAATTAATCTAACTTATTTCAGAGAAAACTAGAAAGCAGCACAAAACTTGTCATAGAAGTCCTTTTTTAAACTAAAAATGACAAAAATGTAACAGTGTCAACATGTTAGCATTGTTAGCATCCTGCCATGAGGCAATTTAACATTTTATTTTGTTTTGTTTTGATTGAAAACATTCATTTATGAGTAAAAGACAATTTCATGATAAAATACTTAATGACATTGACAGAAAATTGATTGAGGTGGATTTAATGGCTTCAAAAGTTATAAAATAAATTTCTGGGATAATAAAAACTCCTTAATAATGTTCAGATGTCTGTTGTGATCTGATTGTTTGTATAATTGAGTTTAATTTTGTCTTTTTTTTTGTTAAATGAAAAGTCTGTTGACAAAGAACACACCTTGCATTTTTTACTGTGGAAATTAATAGATTGTTATTTGATCAAGCACCTTTTTCCTGCAGTTTGCTGGTTTCCTTAGAATGTCCATCCATCCATCCATCCATCCATCCATCCATCCATCCATCCATCCATCCATCCATCCATCCATCCATCCATCCATCCATCCATCCATCCATCCATCCATCCATCCATCCATCCATCCATCCATCCATCCATCCATCCATCCATCCATCCATTTTCTTTACATCCTTGTCCGCTAATGGGGTTGGGAGGGTTGCTGGTTCCTTAGAATGTGTCGAAATTAATTTTTTAAGAAATCAGACTAACTGAGCTGGATTATTTTTTTGTTTGTGGAGTTGCAAAAAACCTCAACGATATGTTGAAAAAGCTCAACCCAAAAACATACCATCCCCTGCATTATGTATTTCCAAGAACAAAACTCATTTATTCCTTTTGTCAGGCAGTTGCATGATTTCTTGCCAAGAAAAAAAACCTGTAAAAACACGGCACAGTTACCAGTTCAACAGAGAAAGTGCCCAAACGTTGACAATGTTGCTTCTGTTATTAGATTTGGAGTCAGAGGAGGAGATGATGGAGGGAAAGCAACAGTCATGCTTCAAGATATTTTTCTACAAATATGCATGTATCTCATATTTGCCACAAAAAAATTGGTTCATGATAATCATGATAATTCAATTTCTGTCTGAATTTAGAACTAACATCAATATTCTCATTAAAGCTTGCCACAGTTTCTTGCACAAAGAAAATTAATGCCAGAAGCGAAGTAAAGATGTAAGCAGATATTTAACTCTGCTGTGGAACTGCAGCTCTTAAAATGCTAATTATTGTAAACACTCAGCTTGGGGTCTGCAGAGTTTAGCTATCAGCTTTCCTGCAGAGGATAAACCTGTACAGGGCCTGTGAACAGCAGATCTGCTGTTTATCTCCCTGATAGGCCAGACTCCAGGAAACAAGTGTTGAGAACAGCATCTTATTCTGTCATCTCACACACACACCAACGCATACAGTAAATTTGGAAGCGACGGAGAGATGCTGCCTGTGTTGAGACACAAGGAGGCTGCTGATTGAAAGCAGAGCGTCAGGATCTGTGGCTGCTCCAGGAAACCAGAAGATGGATAAAGAGGAAATGTACCAAATAAGAAAAAAGACAAGAAGTTAAACAAGAGCAGACTGATATAATCTGTTGTAACTAATCCAGAAAGCTTCTTTTTTAATTTATTTATCCAAATAAAATCCATATCTACCTGAAAACTAATACATATTTAGGAGCAGAGAGGTGTAATTTTAATAATTAAAGTAAGTAGTCTACATGATATTTAAGCTAGAGCAACATTTTTAAGTTGGGTGAGGCATTACAGGTATATAAACTTAAAGTATTCTCACATTTTACCTTTTTGTACCCTTTATGAAGGATATAAAAAGATTTAAATATATTTTGAGATGTATTTATGCTGTATGTCTCAAAAAGAGTGACTTTTCTCATGCAACTCTGGAAAAAAATTAATAAATGGATTTCTGAACTTTTCCCGAGTTAAAACATCAGTGTTGTTGTTAAAAATCAATCTAAACTTGTTTTCTTTAGATTAGTTGAGGTCTGAAAGCGCTGCATCTTTTTGTTATTTTGGCCATTTCTCATTTTCTGCAAATAAATGCTAAATTTTTGCTTGGAATTTCAGAGACATGTCAGTAGTTCAGAGAATAAAAAAACTAAGTTCCTTTTACTCAAACATGTAGCTATAAAAAGTTAAATCAGAGAAATTTATAATTTTAAACAGTCTCTTAAATTTTTTCCAGAGCTGTACATTTTTAAAAAAGCCCTGCATTTTCCTATTCTAACGCAGTTTTTAGTAATTTTCTCCATGAAATCCAAGGCCCATGTTTCTAAGATGATGTTATCAAACAATACAATATGAATATACTTTATTCTAATCACAATAACCACTTAAAGACTAAAACAGAGTTGGTTAATTAATGAGACATAAAGCATGATTTAAAAAAAAAACCTAAAGATGTGTTATTTGTGTCACTGATTAAAATGACTTGTTTCATTTTTATTTTATTCTGTTTATTGATAGAGACAGAAAAAACATGAATCAAGACAATCTAATGCATCACAGCGTTTATAGCCACAGATAATTTGCTGCAAAATGTTATTTTACAGTCAGGATTTGTCTATTGCTGCTCTGTCTCTCAGCAGAACATGTCCAAACAACATTAGATGATGATGTAGGAAGCAGAGGAAGTGAAGAGAGTCTGAAGTCACTTTGTGGAAACGGGGTAGATTTTTCCCACACTCTTGACAGAACTGTCTTCGTCATCCTGGAGGAGCATCCCTCTCCTGCACCTCCATTTCTGCCCCTCACAGCTCACAGGCTGCCCTCATGAGGAGCCAGCCAATAAAGATAAGTTTGACGGAGGAGCCAGCCAATAAAAGATAAGCCTCTCAGGAGCCAGCCAATAAAAGATAAGACCCGGGGGCATGTCTGCGACTTCCTCACTGATCTTCCTCTGGCAGATACAAGGCACCGCGCTGATATGTGTGGCGTCTCACTGGCATCCTCAAAGTACCCAAATATATAACACAGCAAACAGCTTCGTTTGGAGATTCTTGCAACATTAAAGTGCTTCCTTCCATTTGCAGCTGTATAACAATTGCTGCTTTTCCATTGACCATAGAATCGCTCAAGTTGTAAGTGCAAAAATAAATTTGCTTCATGGAAACATGTCAATTTTCAGTCTGAAATGTTGGTGCTTGGATGAGGTGGGTTTTCAGCTGTATTTCGCAAACCTTCAGATGAACAATCAAGTTTTACTACTGGCGGAAAAGATGAAGAAGACAACAACAGGAAGTGATGGGAGAGGGATGGAGCAGCATGTTTTTTAATGACTCATTGCGTGAAAAAACATATTCACATGTGATTTCAATTGTATTTTTTATTAAATAGCAACTAAACTGTGTTTTTCAACATTGACAAAATATAGTCATAAAACGCAGCTAAACCAAATTATCAGCCGTCAGACGGGACATGAAACCCTTCAACATAAGTTCATTCTCTGACCCTAATTTAGGATTTTAACAGACTGTGCTTCATATTTTGATATCAATCAATCAATCAAATTTTATTTGTATAGCACCTTTCAGCAACAAGGCATTTCAAAGTGCTTTACATCATAAAAACACAAAGTAATAGAACAAAATGTAATGTTCAATCAACAATTGAAACGTTACATTTTGTCAAGTGCCATCATTACACATCAGATTGTTGATTAATTTGTCATTGATTATGTTTCAAAAGCTGCTCTAAACATGTGGGTTTTTAGTTTGGATTTAAAGGCACTCTGTGTTTCCACTGAGGGGCTGCACAGTGGTGCAGTTGGTAGAGGTGTTGCCTTGCAGCAAGAAGGTTCTGGGTTCGATTCCCGGCCCCAGTCTTTCTGCATGGAGTTTGCATGTTCTCCCTGTGCATGCGTGGGTTTTCTCCGGGTACTCCGGTTTCCTCCCACAGTCCAAAAACATGACTGTCAGGTTAATTGGCCTCTCCAAATTGCCCCTAGGTGTGAGTGTGTGTGTGTATGGTTGTTTGTCCTGTATGTCTCTGTGTTGCCTTGTGACAGACTGGCGACCTGTCCAGGGTGACCCCGCCTCTCGCCCGGAACGTTAGCTGGAGATGGGCACCAGCACCTCCTGACCCCACTGAGGGACAAGGGTGTTAGAAAATGGATGGATGGATGTGTTTCAGCTGTTTTGCAGTTTTCTGGAAGTTTGTTCCAAATTAATGGTGCATAGAAGCTGAATGCTGCTTCTCCACAATATGCAATCTCTTTTCTATAAGAACATTTGATAACAAGGGGTGATTGCATCAAGTTGTAACTTTCCAGCTGTTCCTCATACTGAGCCTGTATGTGGTGGAAATGGAAATAACTGTAACCTGCTAATGCTGATGTCTACAAGGGATGACAATATCTACAACCTGCAGCATGCAGCACAAAACAGATTCTGAAAAATATAAGAAAATCCTGAGAAAATGTCTGTGAAGACATTGTGACCTGGTTTTTGAAAAAGAGTAGCAAATAAAACAAAATAACATATATAAATAAACCTTTTCCCAGCATCAGGGATGCTGCCAGATGCTGGTTATGAATCCCATTTGAAGCAGGTCATAACAGCAGAAAAGTAATTTAAGGACTAAAGATGACAAACGCTATCAGTAGGCAATGAAAGTGGAATTTAAAACAATTAAAAGTAATTTGTCTTGGAAATGGAAAGCATGTTAACGTTAACATTTTACACTAAGACACTCTTGGTGTTCAAATTAGATTTCGGCAGAGGGTCCCTCTGCATGAGCGACGGCAAAGGACAAAGGATGGAGGTCCTGACAAGGTTGATCTTGTCGTTAAGGGGTGCAAATCTCTGACAAATTTGTGAATAATCAGATTACCAGAGTGAAACGGTCAGCTGGTTTCTACGAGGGAATCGTAAAGAAGCTTTGCCTTTATGGAGGCAAAAGGGGTCAAAACTTCCTGGTCATCGAAAGGTAAGGTTTTATTTTTTTATTTTCTTTTTAAAAGAGCCGACTCTCACCTGCCTGTCCTAAATTATTTATTTATTCTCTGTGAAAGGGATCATTTTGTTTGATAACATTTGCTTCAGATGTGCTGAGTATGAACCTGAACTCCTCACCACTTTAACCCTTTAGACCAATGGTGTCCAAGGTGAGGTCTGCAGGCCATTTGAGGTCTTGGAAAGATTTTGTGAGACCTGCAACATCAACAAACAACATAAATTTCCCCTCAAGCGCAGCTGAGATGGACACATAAAAAAAAGAAAAATAAGACTGAGATTTTCAGTGAGAAACTAAAATCTTCTTTAAAATGAAAATTTTAAAGAAGATTTAAAAATTATTCAATTTTTAATTTTATACTTTTATTTGGATGTTAACAGCAGTGCAGGTTTGAGTTCAATCACATAAAATTTGGCAAAATCAAGTTTTTTTAAGAAGGTTTGATCAATGTACTGCTTTTGAAATGAAAATATATTCTTGACCGTTTATATAGCTCAAAGACCTGAAACTGCTGTTTGTACAAAAATCTGATTTCTTTGTTCTATTCTTCAAAATTAAGTTTTGTTTTTTTCTGAATGGATAAAATAAAGATTTTCTCTTAAAAATTCTGCTTTTAATTTGAACATCAGTGGTTCAGAAGACCACTTTCCGACTGTCCAATATGTCTACTTTTATTATTATTATTTAAATCTGTTTTTCTCTGCAACACAGGAAATCTTAACCTTTAAACAGCAACAATGTTTGCAGCATTTTTTCACTCTGTTTTAAATCTTCAGATATTACTTCTGTTGGCAGCAGCAGCAGGATTTTCTGAGTAGAAACATGGAGATGTGCAATAAATACATTTTTCCAACAGCCATAAATGGAAAGAATATATTGGACGTTGGCGCATGAAGACAGAGCAGACGTGTTTGAGGCAACACAGATAAAGTGTCAGACCTGCTTTTTCTCTCTCTTTCTCTCTCTCCTCCATACACACACGCACACACACGCACACAAGCCCACACACACACACACACACACGCCTCCCACCACCCCAACAGCACCCTGAGCCAACCCCCCTGTTGTCCAGCCGCTAATGACGGACAGCTGAAGGCACACTCCCGGGGCGCCAATCAAATTTGCAGGCCTGTAATTGGATTACGATGGGCAGGAGGGAGGGCTTTTATCTCTCCCTCTCCCCTCGTCTTGTTTGTGCTCTCGTCTCCCGGTGAATGATGGACAAAAGAGCAGCCTGTCAACGTCAACTCCAGGCTGATGGACCATGTGTGTGTGCCCACATACTTGTGTGTGTGTGTGTGTGAGACCTGATTGTTTAAATGTTTGAAGCTACGGCACTGACTTTGCTTTGTGAGTGTTTCTGGTGTGTTTCTGTGTGTGTGTGTGTGTGCGTGTGTGTGTGTGTGTGTGTGTGTGTGTGTGTGTGTGTGTGTGTGTGTGTGTGTGTGTGTGTCTGTATGCGTGTGTGTGCGTGTGTGTGTCTGTGTGCGTGTGTGTGGGGGTGCGTGTGTGTGTGTGTGTGCGTGCGTGTGTGTGTGTGTGTTGGTTTGAGACAGGCAAAGAGCTAAATATCACTTAGCTCATTGCCTCTTCTCTGTTTCCTTTTTACCGCTGCTCAACACGACGATGACACAAAGGCTGCTGTCCCTCGGCCAAATGTCCCCGAAGCGAAAGACGTCAAATCACAGAAACACAATGGAGCTAACAGACGCAGGATCCTGCTGAAGATGTTTTCATCTATTTTTCTCTGTTTCCCTACAAAGAAACGCTCCTCTATTAGATATTCTTCACAACAAACTTAGTCTGATAAAAGTCTGAGGCAGCTTTTTATTCTTCCCCTTGGTGTAAAAGTTTAGCTGGCGAAACACGTTGTGAGCTGCAAAAACAAATCAATTGAACTTCATTGGACTTCTGGAGGTTTATTTACAGGAATCTTGTACATACTGATGTTTAATATTTTTTATTTATGGAAGGAAAGTGATTTAATCAAAGATAAACACCAAAATTAAACTTTGTGTTAATAATAAATCAAAAGATATCAGCAAAAATATACACTGCTCAAAAAAATAAAGGGAACACTTAAACAACACAATATAACTCCAAGTAAATCAAACTTCTGTGAAATCAAACTGTCCACTTAGGAAGCAACACTGATTGACCCGACGAGGGTCCCTGTTGTCAATCAGTGTTGCTTCCTAAGTGGACAGTTTGATTTCACACAAGTTTGATTTACTTGGAGTTATATTGTGTTGTTTAAGTGTTCTCTTTATTTTTTTGAGCAGTATATTTTCTAACTGAGGGAAATGTTAGATCCACATCAGACCCAGACTTCCCTCGTTTTCAGGTTTGATTTTTTTTTACAGAGTCTGCTGGAGGATAGACATAAGCTGCTACCATCCTGCTGCTGAAAACAAGTTTTCATTCATTTTATTTGAGAAGAGCAGAACAATGGTGCATTTCGAAGGGTAAACTTCTTACAGAAACTTCTTCATGTTCACCTGATGTGTGTGAAAAAGTGGGAAAAGTTTGAGGTGTTCCTGTTTCAGCAATGACCTTTGACAGGACAGAAGCTTGAATCTGTGTCAGATGTGACTAAAGCTTCATCGTAAACATCAGACAGTGAACTACTGTAAATTATCTTTTTCATACCACCCATGTAAACTGCGTAGCAGAAAAATAGCAAAATGATTCAAAGACCTTCATGTGTTGATGTGTCAATTTCAAAGTGAAGCACTCTTGTTAGGGACGATGCCACTATCAGTGGGTCCATAAAAAGTCTGAAGTTTAATCGCTTTCATGCATAGCACATTTTTCTGAGTGGCAACTCATTTCACTTTGATTCAAAAATGTTTTAATTATCCCAGAGGGAAACTAAACGTTGTAACTTATACAATGTTCTTTAAAAAGTTGTTGGAGATGCTGATGGTTGTTGGCAGAAAGGATCTCCTGCAGCTGTCTGTGTTACAGTGAGCCTCAGGAAGCCTCTGACTGAAGGCGCTCTGTTGTTGTATAACAGCCTCATGAAGAGGTTCTTTATGATTGTTTGTAATTTCTGATTGAGACTCTGGGGTATAGCCACTTTATTTCATCAGAGATTTATTACAGATAATGTTCCATATTTTATAAATATTTTGTGCTTTGAACCTTAAAAGCTGCCCAGAAATAAGTTTGTTTTTGTATTTCAGTATGAGTTGTGGTTTGAGTTTTATTTTTAACCAGATAATTTGTTGCAAGGCATCAGTGCTAGAAAATGCTCCACAGTGTCCAGAATGTAGCATGTATTACTTTTATTTATTTTAGGAAAACCTAGTCCTAACAGAAAGTGTGTATATGTGGCCAAAAGATAAAAATATCCGTATTAAATATGCATTGTTTTGTTTTTTTTCATGTTAGTCTTAATTTTGATTGCAGAGCAGAGATACAGAGACGGTGGTGGCACAGCCTGAGGCTGCAGCATGACTGGGCTAATGAAATCTAAACAACACAGCGCTAATTTACAAAGCATCACGTGCAAAACAGCACATCAAACACTCAGACGCACCTTTAAGCGCTTTAATGCATGAATTTAAAATGTTTTTTTTGTCTTTACAATTTACATTTCATACTTTTCACTTCACTTTGGTTAAAAATAAGTTAAATGTGCTAAAGCAAAAAGTGGGATCAAAAATATTTTCAAGCTCAAACATTCAATAAACACAAAGTGACATCCATAAAAATGCGGATGTCAATTTTGCAAGCTTTTAAAATGTCTGCAAAACCTGCATTTGCACAATTACAATAACATTTGTATTGTTTCTTTTAGCAAACATTTTTCACAGGGGAAAAACTGAAATGTTAAAAGTTTAATTGGGTCATTTTTAATTTTTCTGATGGGATTTATAAGTTGTTTTGAATAATTTCCCAATTTTTTTAGAATCGAATAGAACAGAAAATAATAGAATAGAATAGAAATACATTTTATTTATTCCATGTGTACCAGCAGCAAGTTAAAGGTAAATGAAAGCATGGAAGCTAAAATATAAAGCAGAAAAATGAGAATATGGACAAAAATATATGTACCTAGTGTTTAAAATAGGAAAGAGCCAAGAAATACGCAACTGGCTCATAAATTCAAATTTTTCTTTTTTCTTTTGTTTTATTCCTTGTCTAACAGTGAAGCTAATTAGAATTTCTGCCGATGAAAGTTGCCACATAAATTTACATACTTGCACACATTTTTACTTCAATAATTTCATGATACATCATGTCGTCAGTGTCGATGCTGAATTGCTGTCAGGTGGCTCATGTCAGCGTCGTTGGCTCTGGAGAAGCTCGGCTTGGGAACGTTCTGGAAAAGCGGCCTCTTATCTGTGTTTTCACACCGGCTCCTGTCGCCTTCCTCAGCCGACACCTGAGAAGCAGTCAGAGCGGAGAGCGTCACGGTGTGAAACAGACCTGCTAACTCGTGTCCGGCTGATTAAAGAATATGAAGGTCTGATACGTTGGAATTACTGTAAGACCGCTAAAGTGATGAGGACACTGATTCTAAAATCACTCGTGTCCTCAGCTGAGATAAGAGCAGGAGAAGCACTGACAGAAATGAGCTCTTATGCCACACTATTGACTATTTACGTGATAAAACGTGCAGTTTTCTATCAGTGTTGGGGTTGGTTTTATAGGAAGCGACAATTATACATGACCTATTGTGGTTCCTTGAACAGGCTGAACAGGATCTGTGGTCTTTGAAACATGTACATTAAAGTTTTTGCATAAAATCATTCTTAGATAAAAAGATGTTGGTCTGATCAGTTCTGCCTCTTTTCAGGACGAGCTGCTTCAGGGCGTATTGTCACTGTAAATACAAATAAGCTGCTGCTGGCCACGGCCCCCAGCACATGAAATTGGCTTTAAAAGGGAGCACAATTATGCAATTGTACATCTTTGAAAAGCAGAAGTGGAGCCTCCTGCACAACCAACAAGAAAGCAACAAGTGGTTCCTGGATGATAAGTCAACAACAACATTTGTTTCTTCCAGCAGCACATACAGCCTTAAAATCAACTGACATAACTTGCTGGAGCTCCTCTTGGGTTGCTAGGTGATGGGCTGAGCTTGGCTGGGGTTGCTTGGTAACAACAAATCTAACTCAACAATCAGGGTGTTTTGGAAATAGTTCATATTCCAGATACCAAAATCCTTCTTTCCAGCAAACTTTTTTAAGCTCTTGGACTGTTTTTAGAAGCAGCTGTGACTCACACAGAAGTACAAAACTATGATATAGTACATGCACTGCAAAAACACAAAAACCTACCAAGTATTTTTGGCTTGTTTCTAGTGCAAATATCTCATTACATTTGAAATGAAGCAAAACTAACTTACAAGTAATTTTCTCAGCCAGGTACAGGATCTTGCTGCAATCAATAATTCTGTAATATTGATAAAATAGTTTTAGTTCCACTGGAACATATTTCCCATTGTGTAGGAAAAACAATCTGCCACTGGAACCAATACGTTTTCATCAACATTTCAAATGTAATAAGATATTTGCACTGGAAACTACACGAAAAGATTTTATGGTTTTTGCAACGTATGATGTAAAACTAAGAGGCCATCGCCACCATCTTTGTCTATTAGTTGTTTACTTTCAGCTAAGACACTTAATTACAGATTTAAAACTGGCTCAAGTGCAAGAGTAGAAAGTGTGCCTCTGCCTCTATTTGTGTGCTTACGGTTTTGTTTCTGTTTGTGTTAATGGCAGACTGCAGACACAGCGTCTGGATGTTGCTGAAAACTTCCAGAACCGCCCGGAGCAGAGTGCCTGTCCCTCAACCGCGCCAGCTCTGAAACACACGCAAGACAAGTTTAATCCTCCAGAGCTCAGCTTTATCTGCTGCCGCCCACCAAAAGCCGGAGACTCCTCTACTCCCTCCATTTTCATTTCTGCCTCTCGCTCATACATTCACTTTTCCTCCTTCCCCTGCCTCTTTGTGATCAATTGCGTACTCTCAAGCACTCGTTTGGTCTCTGGATTATTAAAACCTCCATTTCTCAAACTGTCTGCATCCACTTCTCCTAGCAAACATCCTCATATAGTCTAACAAATTGTAAGATGCCTTGATGTGAGTTACAATTAGCTGAACTTTGCACTTTTTCACATTTACATCTCAGAATCTTCATTGTGAGGCTTGGTGGTGTCGGTATCATGCTGTGTTAATACTTGTCTTGAGCAGGAAAATGCTTTTCTGGAGCAGAACAGCATCCCTAAACAGACAATCAGTACAGTAGAGAGATTTTGAGGGTTTTTGCAAAAACACAAAATATTTATATGTTGTTTTTTTTTGTCCATTTTCTAGTGCAAAATATCTTAGTACATTTGAAATAAGACAAAACTAACTGACAAAGTAACCTTTCAGCAAGGCTTAAAAAATTCCTTATTTTTAGCATAAGTTCTACTGGCAGATTATTTCAAATATAAAAACACATTTTTCATCAGTATTAAGGAATTATTGACTTAGAATAAGCTCAATATGTTGGTGAAAGGTTATTTGTAAGTCAGATTTGTCTTATTTCAAGAGTATTTCTCTCTAGAAACCAGGTAAGATTTTATGTTTTTGCAATGTAGCATCTACTCTCCATCTAATCTGACAGGCTGAGCTGCTTTGCAAGGAAGAATCAACAAATCTAGTACAGATAAAGTGGTGCAATTTTAAAGGGCTCCATCCAAATGCACACCACACTTTTCAGATATTTATCCTTCCACTTTATAACTGTGCATTACTTTATGATGGTTTATCATATAAAAATTTTAGTTACACACAAATGTGATGAACTTTTGCTAATAAAATGACTTCGAGCTGCAATGGATTTTTATTTAGGGGAATCTGAGTAGGAGGGGTTCCGAACACATGTCTGACATTTTCCAGATTTGTATTAGTGACAAAAGCTGAGAAACACTTATCCTTTTTCTTCTTCTACAACCTTTTGTCTGTCATGTTAACTTTCCCAAAATTAATTCAAGGCTAACATTTGTGGCTGTAAAATAATAAAAAGTCAACAAACAGCATGGAAACTTCTAAAGATTGTGTGAGAAGCCTTAAAATAAATGTATTTTTTTATTGCAGAATTATATTCTTATACTGGAAAGTTTAGAAAAATCATAAAGTATAGTTGGAGTAAGAAGAAAAGTTTGAGTCAGATCAAAATATATTCACCGTCACATTCTGCTATTAGACAAAGCAATCCTCACTGACTTCATACCACTTAAAAACTCTCTGATCATACTTGTTTTTATTCTAAAAATGCAGAAGTGTGCTGTTCTTTCTTTATGGGTTTTTTTTCTTTTCTCTTTTTTGGTGTTAGTGCATGAAAGACGAATGACTGGATTAATGGCACATCCCCACATCTCTGCTTGTGGTTCATCCACATGTGGGTCACATCAACCTGCGATCTGCTGTTCTGCAGAGAAAGCGCTGTCTGTCACCGGAGACCTGCTGGGCTCAACCTCAAACGCCCTCATGCCGTCTCAGAGCTGGATGCCTGAGGATTAGCGAGTGTGCTGAGAGGTAGATCTGTTTTGTTTCTCTAATCGTTAAGTACTTTGGAGCAGCCTACTTAGCTTCGTGTGAGGAGAAAAATGTGATCTTTAGAATATCTATAAGTGTTCATAAATGTGTGCGCCTATTTGTCAAAGTGTATGAAAGTGTGCTTTTAAATGGAGGGCTAACTGAATGTAAGTACCAGGGAGCCGAGCTGGTAATAAATACAACAAGGCTTAAGTGAGTGTAAACACATCTGCAGTACCAGACTCTGAGTGCAGGAAGAACATTGAGGAAGTTAATCTGTGAGGGAAAATCAGTAATTAAGCTACACATATATATTATAAAATTAATGCTTTGATTTTCTAATGCCGTTTTGTAAAGTGACTTAAAGTGAAATAAGTGCATTATTGCTAGCTTATAAAGTTTATAAAGCCTGTTGACCTAAATCACCTCTTCATCGCCACTAGAGGTTGTTGTCTTCTGCTAGATACATGGAAAGTTAATTTATCACCGTTTATGCCCACCTCATTAAAAATTTGAGATAAATTTAAACAAACTGTGGTGATACATGATTGTAATATGTGCTATAGATGTTGTGGTGTGCTATTGTAAAAAAAATTATGTATTTATGCAATTGTTGTCTCTGCCTGCAAAGCAAATTGCCAAATGGGGAAAATAAAGTTGATTTAATCTAAAGTAATGAAGTCTGTGGAGAAATTCAAGTAATTTGCTGGACACATGGAAGAGAAACTGTAAACAAATCCATCAATCTTATCACATTAGTATCAATCTGAAACCAATATTCTACTTACTAACTAAACATAACTTCCATATTTTTTCTGTCTTGCAAATCCCAGTGAACTTTATGTTTCTTTCTAATTTAACTCTGACACGGATATAAAAAATGACTGACGAACATCTCACTTCACTAATCAACTGGTACATCCAATAATTTGCAGATAATGTGCAATAATTCATCGCCTTCCCCTCCATGACTCCAGTGTCGTCTCTATCCTTCCCCCTCAGGGCCCAGTACTGAAGATCATCTACCCATTCAAAGCATTTACAGAGTCAAGGTGCAAAGTAGGCTGCCATTCTCACCCAAATCCTCCCAAAGCTGCCTCCTCCTGCTGGGCAAGGCCTTTAGAGAGACAGGCCAGTCTCTGCAGGTGCAGCCGGGGACGGATGACAGCCTCCCTTCAGCAGAGCTTAGCTCCTCTTGTGTGGCTCTGAGCTTCTCGGCTCATGGATTCCCTCGGGCTGCAGCCGCAGCTACACCCTTAACAACACAAGCAGTGTTGTGTTGTCGACTACATCGTTTCAGATCCATGGAGATGAATACCAAAAAAATGGGACATACAGCAATTTGTGCCACGGCTACAACAGATGTGTTTGTGCGCTTTGAAGTGAGAAGATCATCTGATGCCAGCGGCCTTCTGTGATGTGTCTCTCCTTTCTGTCTGTTAACACCCTGCCGACGTGCGTTTGCTCACAGGAGAGGTGTGAACACTGAGGTATAACCTGGGAGATCAAACGGAGAGTCGCTGTCTAAGTCGTGGCTTGCCTATGACCTCACAGACATTATTAGACACTTAACCACGTCCTGCTGCAGTGTAAAGGTGCCCCATCGGTGGTCTTTGTCAGAAAGAAATCACCACCTAAAGGTGATAATCAGCACCCTCTAAAAAGGCTGAAATGGGTTTGAATCACCTTTCATTTCCCCGTCTTTGATCATTTTAAATGGAGATTAAAGTTTAGCTGATTTTTTAAAGATTATGTCTATTTTAGCTATTTAGTTTAATTTTCTTTACCCTGATTTGTGGTGTTGAAGCAGAGAAAATATGCAAAAAATCTACTTGAGTGTGAAGATTTTAAATAATAAAAAACAAAACTTAGGAGCAGAAACAAGGAAAGGGAAAACAGGAAAAGGACCAGCACTACACTGCAAAAACACAAAGTATTTTTGCTCTGTAGTTTCTAGTGCAAAATACGTTGGCATGCTTGAAATAAAACAAGACTAACGTACAAGTAACATTTCAGCAAGATATAAGAGCTTATTTGATGTCAATATTCTTTAATATTGACATATTAAAGAATATTATGTCAAGTAATATTATTTAATATGTCTAGTAAACTAGTAAATTTTTGAACTAGTCAAAAATTGACTAGTTCCACTGGCAAACTATTCCACTTACAACAAGATAAAATGTCTTGTTATAAGTGAAATAATCTGCCAGTGGAATTTGTCCTTTCTAATCGAACATAAGGAATTATTTACTGTAAATTAGTGAGGTCTTATTTTAGTGTACTAAGATATTTGCACTAGAAACTAGACCAAATATATGTTATAAGATTGTGTGCCTTTGCAGGAACTTGATGTGGAAGAAGGAAGGAAACATGACATGAAAACAGACAATCTGGTTCTGAAAGTTAAAAATCAAGAGTGACGGATCAGGTGAAACACCTGGGGATGATGAGGCATGGAGCACAGAAACATGAAGCAGAGTAATAACATTACAGAAGTGGATGTAAATAAACAGAAATAAACAAACCTCAGGTAAATTAATCAAGAAGCACACGGGATTTACCTGTATGGCAAGACCTTTCGAGCAATAATGAACACAGTGGCAAGAGCTGAGCTGAACTAAATGAACAATAAGGAAATAAATGAAATATAAACACATTAGAACATGTCAGAATCTAACAGAAATAACATAAATGGAGCATAATCAGAAACCTAAAGAAAATAACTATAATTGCAAAAAGTTTAGAACATAACTAATAAAAAGAAATGAAACAAATAAAACCTCCTGCAAATTTTAGCAAATATGTGATTAAATTTGGAAAACAAGAGTGTAAAACAAAAGACAACATTGATCTTCTCTTTTGCAGCTTTCTGAGGTTCTGGTCCCTGAAGTGCATGCGTGCTCTGGGTGGTCTCACCAAAGGAACAGGAAGTTGACATGTCCTCAGTTGCTTGTAAAATCTGACACAAGCAAAACAACAGCTCATAACAAATGGCGGCCCGCTTCCCATGGCATGAATGAGCGAAAGTGTGAAATGGCACCAGCATTTTTATCAGACGTTTTATTGCCGGGGCTCCTTCTGGTGTTTGACGCCTGTTGTTTAGGTCCGGAAGAGAAAGCTCTGAGAGTCAATGCAATGCGCTGAGCTTGCTGGCGGTTCCCACCCGCTAACTTTGACAGCTTTTTCATGTAAGCTGAAAAGTTGAAGCTGATTGAAATCCATGAAGTAGCCTCACACAGTAAGTATCATCCAACCACATCCTGCTATAAGGATGAAAGATGGGGCAGTGTGCAAAAGGAAAGGAGAGTTTCCCTTCCTCTCTGTTGCATCAGACTGGAC
The DNA here is from genome assembly GCF_904066995.2 of Poecilia reticulata. NCBI lineage: Eukaryota > Metazoa > Chordata > Actinopteri > Cyprinodontiformes > Poeciliidae > Poecilia > Poecilia reticulata. The sequence goes on along the minus strand of NC_088845.1, from coordinate 6,539,271 downwards.
AATAAATGTTGCACTGTCATGTTTTGAGACAATATTTGTCCAAAGATTCAATACCAGTTTTGGTCCATGTTGACAGATCGTTGGCAGTTCATCCATGTCAAGCTCACGACCTGCAAACGTTGATGTTGACATGCAGGTGGTGGAGAAAATGCTCTATATTATATGGTAATACATCCAGCTACATATTTGTTCAAGGTAGGAAATAAACACTGACTTCATCTGGAATCTGTTCAGTTATATGAGGTCTGCCATATGTACCGTTTCCTCATGAGAACTTCTTCCTTTGACATGGTGGTTTTAGTGAGGTAGAAACATATTTTTTCCAAACATAGTGTCAAAAGCTGTGGCCTCATCCAGACAGACTAAATTATTCCAGTATTTCACTTTCACTGTACAAATCTTCTACAGCAAACTTTGAACAAGATTCAGCATTAAGGTCTGAGCAAAACTCTTTTGTTCTCTGTCGGATCCTTCGCCTAGCAGAGAAAAACCATCTCTGAAGTTCAGCTTTGAGCCCAATTTTTCATCTATTTATCTTTTGTACACACGTTTCTGTGGCAGAGTTTGATTTTGTTCTGGAAAGAGCAGATTTTAAGTTTTCCAGACCTGCATGATTCCTGTTATCCTTCTTTACATTTATGATATCAGTGGTGAGTTATTAATGCACCTTAATTTCTGTTTAGGAAATTTAAATATTTAGACAAACAAAAACATACAAAAACGTGCAAAAACTACAAGCAAATTGAAGTTATGTTCAAAGGATTGTGTCGCTCATAGTTTTATTCAGCATTGTGATGTTTAGGTAGACGGTCCTCATTGAAAGGTTTTTTTTTTTTAAACTTAGACAGGAAATATTTCCAATACCTGAGATAAACTTATCTCATAAACATACTTTGTAAACACATACAAGGACAGGTTGTGTTTATCTTCAGCATTTCTGTCATTTCTTCTTTACTCCTCTTCCATGTCTTGTGATATTGTCCGTTATTGCTGTCAGCATCCTCCTCTTCACGTTCGTTAGCTTAATATTAGATATTTTTAACCTCTGATCAATATTCCTCTCTGATAGGTGTTTATTTTCTTTCTAACCTTTTGAGCTTGAGGTTGGAAAACAAAAAGATGAAGACTGCATTTGTGGTTTTCGCAGAACCTTGGAAGTATGTGTCTGTGTGTGGCAGAGGAGGTATCGAGAAACGTCAGGAATGCTAACAGACTGCTGCTCTTTATTTGGTCTGGCTCTGGCTCTTATCTGCTTCTGCCAACTCTGCGCTCGGTTGTGACCGATCACCGCGCACGTCGAAGCCTCATTCAAAGGAAAACGAGATCTTTAAATGAGGAATCAAGTGTAGACAATAATAATATGTCAGAAGGAATGTAGATGGCGATAAGATGAAGAAGTTATGGATACAAACATGCTCTTTTGAATTTGACATTAATGCAAAGCACCTCATCTGTCCATCTGTCAATCTGTAAACCTTTTGAAATGTTTTTCATTCCACAGATAGTATTTCTGAATGTAGTGTAAAAGAAAAAAAACTGCTCAGCAAACTGTTAATCAAAGCTGTGTTTACAGAGCAGCAAATTCTGCTCAGTTATTACCCTTGGAAATGTATACAGCATGGAGGGAGAGAGCCAATAAAGCACACAGACAAATAATGAAACAGACAAGTGTTTTGAAGACAGTTGTGTTAATTCATCATTTTTCTGGGTGAGCATTTAAAGCTCTGTTTCTGGTTGTGCCAGGTCTGAATAGAGCATGTATACTGGGATATGTAACGCACTGTTTTCCTTTCTGTGAGAAATGTCAGCGCGTTAAGATTGCCCCATGTAGTCGGATGATTATTAGTCAACCTATTCAACCAGTAAGTAGTTCAGTCAGTTTTAGTTTGTTTCAAGCAGCCAGCATCCTGTGTTGAGCTCATCTCACTTCAGGATGTGAGCATCGGTGATTCAGTTAATAAAATTTGAACTTTAAGGTAAATTCAAAGACTTTGCAGATAACTTTTACCATTTTCCATTAAATGATTAACTGACTTTGATTGTGTTGTGTTACAATTAGGATCCTACTGGACTGTTGGATATGAATGTGAACATATGACTGAACAATACTGGAATAAACCGTATATAAACTTATATACTTATACACAGCTGGAAAAAGTTAAGAGCTTATTGCTCTTAACTTTTTCTCCTGGTTCTTCAGAAACCAAATATTGATTTCTGAACTCCTCCTGAGGTAAAACATCAGTATTTCTAAAAAAAAGAAGATGAACTTGTTTTCTTTCCATTATTTGAGGTCTGAAAACACTGCATATTTTTTCATTATTTTGATGATTTCAAATTTTTCTGCAGATAAATACAAAACTTTTGCTTGGAATTTCAGAGGCATGTTGTCAGTAGTTCATAGAACAAAAGAACAACGTTCATTTTACTCAAACATATAGCTATGAAGGTTAAAATCAGAGAAACTGATCATTTTAGATGTTCTCTTCATTTTATGGATTCACTCATTCATGCATTTATTTGTGGAATGTTACTCCAAATTATTCATGGAAATTTTCCTTTTTGCAGTTTAAGATTAAGGTCATAAATTGACAAATGTTTTTTTATAACATTAATATCATATAGGAACTCTGGTTTTGTGTGGAGAACTTCTAACACTCATCAAACGTTTTAACATTATTATATTGCTAATTTTCATTTTCCTGGAGTGTTTTCACATTCTCTTTCTGAGGTTAGCTTTATTTTTGTTTGTTTTTGTGTTACCTTTAGTAGTTGTGAGAGTCCTATCCTGAAGCAAACTTTTATTTTATTCCATCACCAGAAACAAGATTTCATGTCATCATCAGATAGGGTCCAAACTAATCTGGGTCGGCTGTCAGTGGGCAGCAGCGGCGGCGCTGGTGGTGGCAGCGTGACGTGATGTGTTACATCAGACTTGGAGCCGCAGAGCTGCTTGGCTTCTCTGGATCTGGGTCTGCGGGGCCAAAGCTGTGTTTATGGAGCCGGCCTGGAGATTAGGATGACTGCACACTCTCTCTCCGGGTTTCCACTCTCTGACTCAACGCCTGCTGCTCCCCTCCTCTGGGGCTCCCCTTATCGAAGGCCTGGAGCCTGAAGCAGGGACACTATCTGCAGATGTTGGGAGGACGTGTGTGTGTGCGTGTGTTTGTGTGTGTGAGAGAGACTGAAGTGCTAGCGGCAGACTTGAAAAGGGTCACAGAGTTAGATATGGCTGTCGCCAGCGCCGTCATACCCTGGAAACTCCTCCACAGCGGAGCATGGCATCATGGGAGGAGCTTAGCTCAGGCTTATCAACACACTGGGCCAATATTCAGCATGCATGCTTCAGCTGGTTACCTCGTCCGTTCAACATGCGTTCATCGTCCAGGAAGTTTTAATAAGAACAACTTCATGCTTCAAACCAACCAATATGTAGTGTGCTGTGCTTCGACTGTTATAAATCAGGATCAAATTTAAAAAGACTGCACACTTTTGGAATACCAGCGGAGGTTACGTACATATCCAGAACACGAGCAGCGCTGTGACTGTGTGTGTTTGATAAGGAGCTCTCTGATGGCGCCACGGAGATCCTCCTCTCAGCAGGGCTGCAACAGTTCCCAGGCTCTTCGCCTAATTTAACGAGTTTTTATTCATTGTAACGTTTTGCTATAAGTCAGAAATCTAAACTTTGGCCACTCACCCAAAATACTACAGATAAAAACTAAACAATGAAGCATTTAGAAAAGCACAAGCAACAAAATTAGTTGCTTTTTTGTAATTGATGCTCTAACTTTGACACAGAAGATTGAGGAGCGAATTAAATTTTTTTGTGTAACTTTTGCTGTATTTTGCATTTGATTGCTTTGCTATTTTTTTACTTTTGCAGTTTTGGTAATTTCATTAACAACTTTTCCAAGTATGAAATGATATTTTCTACTATGAGTTAAGAAACCGGGGTGACACTCACCATCACTGCCTGTCTTAAGCTTTAGGCCTCAGAAAGAGAAATAAAACACATGCTAAACGTTTCAAACAGAAAGCAAAGAACAATATTCTGAAATAATAATTTTTTTGATGATAATCTAGTTTTACACTTGGAGACAAACTGAACAACTAATTCATTTACCTGCACAGCAATAATTTTTGGTTGTTCTTCTTTAAACGGGCATTTTTCTGTATTTTCCAGACATAAAGTTGTATAAATAAAAAAAAAGAAAAACTTGAAATGAATTTGACTTTTAAAATTAACACCTTGAAATTGGGCCTCTGTCTCTTTAAGAAGCTTCTGCTCTTTCTAACAGTCAACCTTCAGGATGTCATCACAACAACACTCCTCTGTTAAGCCTTTGACAACGTTTGTTTCTGATGAGGAAATAACGATAAAACATGATGAAAAACTCAAAAAGTCGATTTTACATAAGAAGAATTTCAGCTAAAGCTTAAAATCACAGCAGCAGATAAAAACACTTTCATCCCATCTGCAGGGTTTAGTCTATTTAAGGTGCTCAGGTGGGTTCCAGCCTCCTCTCCTCTGCGCATTCACCTTCCCACAACTACATTAAAGTTTTTGTTCCCATTACAGAGCAGCTTGGGTTTGGTTTTAAAACGTGCGTCTCCAGGGAGGGGCATTCTGATACTATTGTTAGTGAAATCTAATCTGTATGTGTGGAACCGGTGTGTGTTCGTGTGCTGCTCTGGAGGACATTGTGCTGAGCTCGGGTCTTCAGCAGCCTCTTTCTCCATTAATGCTCCATTAGCCAAATTAGAGGCCTAATTGGGGAGGCGAGGAGAGCTCTGTAAAGGGAGTGTGCGTGCATGTGTGTGTGTGTGTGTGTGCACACAAGTTGGTTCATTTACTGTAAACATTTAAATGGACGCTTCATTTCAGACAGTAGGGATGTTATCAGCAGGGCCTGTGAATGGAGAAAGGTGCAACACTGGATGAGAAACGTCAAGCTCCTCGGTCGAATATTAGACGGATCAGAGCTCTGACGACAGTCGCTGATGCTAATGGACCGAGCCGAGCCTCCAAAGGGCCGCCGGCCGCCAATTTGATTTGCAGGTTATTAGCTAATTAGCTAGCTACTTACTGGGCTTGTTGCCCCCAGGCCTTGTGGTGGGGATGTAAACTGAAGGAGACACAAGGTGGGTGTGGAATTAATTATAGTGTGTGTGTGTGCGTGCGTGTGTGTGTGTGTGTGTGTGTGTGTGTGTGTGTGTGTGTGTGTGTGTGTGTGTGTGTGTGTGTTTGTGCGTGTATGCTACATAAAGAGGACCATTAATATAGCTGTGTGTGTGTGTGAATCTCATGCTTTATAAAATTTTTTAGGTACGATTTTAATGTTTTTAAGCATGTACATGTGTTTTCTTCCAGTGTTTTTTCTGAAATAATAAGCAGTGTTAGATTTATGTATGATGACATTTAATGTCCTCACTTTATGCTTTCTGTTCAGCTTTGACAACTGATTTGTTTGGACTGTATTGTGTTGTGATGTTCAGAAAGAAACAATCACTTTAAGATGACTTTCTTATCAAACACTGACATAATATTTGACATTTCCCTCCAAAAAACAATAAGTTGAGGACATTTTCTTTAACAAGTCAATCTGTAAGTTATAGATACTGCAAATCTGCACAATCCTTTAACTTTTTCAGATTTCCATCATTTTACATTTATCATAAATTATATACAATTGTAAGTAACAAATCTGAAAAAGGGAGAAGTGCAATTTTACTCAGTTTGTTTCTCATCTGTTTAAACGGTAAAACAGGTAGAGAAATTCTAGCAAATGCTGTGAAAGTCCTGACTCATAAAATCTTTCTTAGACGTTTATATGTAAAACATTTAGAAAGTCATGTATTGTTTTTCTTCAACCTCATTTTCCAGTACTTTGTGTTGGTCTATTATGTAACATATGCACTTAAGTTTGTGGTTTTTACATGACAACCTGTCAAAAGGTTTAAGAGATATCAACAGGTTTTATTTTTACACTTTCCAGGTGACATTACATTCAGAAAACGATTTCAGCTAATAGATTCAAGTTGAGTTACTCAAGTCAGGTAAAATGGTTTGTGTTCCTTATGAAACATTACACTTGTGGATGGCCATCCAACTTGGTTTTTACTTTGTAAAAGTAAACCATAAATACTGTTAAATGCAAGAAATGAAGCTAAATTTCCTGACACACACAAACATGGTTGAGAAGAAATTGTTGGTAAAGGCTGATACGCTCTCAGGTCAAATAAAATCCTTTGTCTGGATAATTTGGGAATTAAATACATAAATGTAGTTGCCATCAAACTGGAGTCCACAGCAGCACTGAGGCCTTAATCTGTGTGAAATTTCCCAGGCCTGACCTCTCTGCTAAAAGTGCTCTAAAGTAGTTGGCAGAAACAGCCGCTCTGTGATAAACTGTAAATGACCGAGAGTTGGCTTAACCTAATCCTCTCTTGGAGCGGGTCGGTAAGTTGCTCCGGAGACCTCGCGAGGCAGCGTGTTCTGAGATCTCCACACCTCTGCACTTATCAAAGCCTCATATATCAGGCTGTCTGTCAAAGCCTCAGCTGAACGGCCCTGGATCAGAAAATTAATGATAAATAGTGGGTTGTGTGCGCCATGCTCCTGTAGCTGGCAGGATTTGGTGTAAAATACATTAATTCATCACACTTTTTGGTTTTCTATGCACGTGCCAAACAAGGTATGCTAAGAATGCTAAAAAGGACTGCATCCAAGTGCATCCAACAATTAAGAGATAAGTAAAACAATCTGTAAAATATTTAAACCACTAGCTGTGCTAACTACAGCTTGTGTGAAAGCTGTAGTTAGCTGTGCAGCTAATAATTTTAGATACATTTTCTCACCATTTTGCAAAGATTAGCTTGTGAAAAACAAACTTGTTCTTTGCTGCTACTTTTCTAACTTCTAGTAGTACCTTGCTGTGCTGCAGCTCTTACACCAGCTTGCATGTAAATCGAAGCAAGCAGAGATTTTGTTTTAGATGTTCTCTTTTCGGGCTGCACAGTGGCGCAGTTGGTAGACCTGTCGCCTTGCAGCAAGAAGGTTCTGGGTTCAATTCCCGGCCCCGGTCTCTCTGCATGGAGTTTGCATGTTCTCCCTGTGCATGCGTGGGTTTTCTCCAGGTACTCCGGTTTCCTCCCACAGTCCAAAAACATGACTGCCAGGTTAATTGGTCTGTCTAAATTGCCCCTAGGTGTGAGTGTGTGTGTGCATGGTTGTGTGTCTCTGTGTTGCCCTGCGACAGACTGGCGACCTGTCCAGGGTGACCCCACCTCTAACCTGGAACGTTAGCTGGAGAGGCACCAGCAACCCTCCTGACCCCACTAAGGGACAAGGGTGTTAGAAAATGGATGGATGTTCTCTTTTCATTTCTTGAACAAGTAAATCAGCTTTAGAATCTTTTTGAGTGAAATGTGACGTTCTTTGTTCCTACATCATGTTCCACATAGACAAGAAAAAGTAGACAATCAGTATTAGCAGCTACCCTGTTAAGAATATTCTCATATGTGTATTTTTGCATACTCAGATAATAGTCTGTACAGAAAGTAGTTAAAGGTTCAAACAGAGTTTAATGCCACTTCTAAGTTTTGTCCTTATTTTTATCATGAATGCACAAGTGGAGTTTTCACCATGTGAAGGAAAAAGTGAGTTGGGCATGAAAATAGCGGCTCCAGCTGCAGAGAGAGTGTGTGGCCCTCTGAGTTGAGCTGATTCTCTTCTGACTGTTGATTAACTGTGTTGTTTATTAGGAAAACACTGCGGCATCCAGGTATTGTGCTGCAGGATCGACACCGACGCTAATGGACGTTTCCAAGTGTGTGGTTGCAAAGTCTTTTGTTGGGAAAAGAAGGAAATATTATTTTAGTGTAATGTATAGTTTCTCCACCGCATGCAACACAATCCCAATCATATGTGGAGGAAACAAAATTGATTTTCAACTTTACTTGTTGATTTTACACAAGTAAAATCAAATATTTAAATTGATTATATTTCATAATATGCTGAATTAAAAAGAAAATCTTTAAATTTTAACATTATTTTGTTGTAGTTGCTTAAAGTTCTGACTGAATAAACCGAAATTGTGATTTCTCACACTAATAAACTTAGATATATTTATAAAATACAGAAAAATAGGAACCTCTTAGGTTGCTGAATTAAAAAGAAAAAATGAAAAGCTTAAAATATGTGAAATTATTCATAAAGAGGTATTGTCTATGGTTGCTCTTAATCTTAAAACTTTGTTCCATGAATTTCATCAAGCCCTAAAAGTCAACCTTGTTTACTGGCATCATATTTTTCCCATCACATTCTTGCCTTTGTAGCACATCAGTAACTTTTGGTTGAGAATCTGACGCTGCTCCGTCCTGCAGCACCTCAGCTGAATGAATTAACGTTTTAAGGTGAAACTTAAGGAGCTTCTAAGGTGTTTATAGTTCAAAACAGAACTACATGAAGTTAATTTTGCATTCTCAATCAGGTCGTTTCTCTTCCCATTCTAGTATGGTCCCCACCATCTTTGTTTCTGTATCAACTGGCTCCATCTAAATATGACCAGTGTCGCCCTCTTCTGGATGGCTGCCAAATTACAACAATCAAAGAAGGTCGAATAACCAATCCGAACTTATTTTAACCTAATAAACCAGTAATCGACAACAATTATCCACAAGTTGATCAATTGTTTCCATCTTTTCTTCTTACCTTTTCAAGTCTAAGTGTAATTAATCCATATTTTTTATATCTATTGTTTCAGATTTTCTCATGGGACTCAAGATAATTAATAACCATTTAATTCTGATATCACAACAAAAATATGAGTTATTAAATATGCATGTCTTTTAGAGTATACTGTATGTATTTAACTTTTCCTCTTGATCTGTAATACACAGGAACGATCACAGTTGGTGGAGAAGAACCGAACCCCCCATGGGTAACTGGGTTACCGGGCCTGTATTTATAAGTAATCTGAGTTATCCTGGAGGAGGGCACACAGATATGGTTCAGGAAATGTTTTTTTAGCAGAATAGGCAGTGAGGGGGGGATTCAGAGAGGCCCTCCACTTCAATCGTGGTAAACGGAGACAAACAGGATTACGGTGGAGGCGGTGGGCTGGGAGAGAGCGTGAGCTTGCCTCTCGACTTTCAACAGCTCTGAGCCGATGCTGCCAAAGCGCCGAGGAAGAATGGTCAGCCTTTCTCATTTCTTTAACCGTTGTACGTCCAGCATCACTTTATTTTCATTGGTGGAGAGCAGGGAAGAGGCTGCAACTGCAGCAGGGGGTTTTAGGAACAATTGTGTCTGAGATTTATTTCTATTACCTGGATATACATGTAAATGTGGCCAAAAGATTGCATTTTGTGACATTAAGGAGGCTCTTGAAACGTAAATTAAAAGCAAATGTGACTCAAGCAAGATGGCTGCTTCCCCTACAGAGTGACATCACATTCTTTAAAGCAGTGACTTTACTTAAATACGACCTCACACAACCTTTTCTAACACTGCTGCTGCTTAAAATGCATGAATGCAGTGTAATCAGTGAGCTGGGGATGAAAATCATGTTGTATCTCCAAAAAACTACATGCATGGATTTATTCAGAGAAGTAAAAACATTTTAAGAAATGTATTTTTTATAATAACTATTATTGTGCAACAGTGTATCACAATTATTGACTCCTCTGTACTTAATAGTCCGTAAAATGAAATAATAAAAAATAATCCATTGTCTTTACAAAGAAAACTCAAAGGTGTAAAAAATATGTGGATAAAGAAAATATACCAAATATGTAAACAATTTTACAAAACTGCAGAATTAAAGTGTAAAGATTAAGGGTAAACCTAAAAGGTTTAGAAAATGTCATTTTATGGGTGTGTCAAAAATCTCTGTTATATTGTGTAGAATCGAACCAGCTGCAAAGATCGATTTGATGATGCACCAATAGAGCTGCTTGTCCACCAATTTCTAAGTCACTCATTTAAGGGAGTATCACTCAAGAGCCTGCAAAAAATATCTTAATTCTAAATAAATTGCTGTGAATTCATTTGTAAGTTTCCATCCATCCATCCATTTTCTTGCACCCTTGTCCCTCAATGGGGTTGGGAGGGTTGCTGGTGCCTATCTCCAGCTAACGTTTCGGGCGAGAGGCGGGGTCACCCTGGACAGGTCGCCAGTCTGTCGCAGGGCAACACAGAGACACACAGGACAGACAACCTTGCACACACACACTTACACCTAGGGGCAATTTAGACAGACCAGTTAACCTGACAGTCATGTTTTTGGACTGTGGGAGGAAACCGGAGTACCCGGAGAAAACCCACGAATGCACAGGGAGAACATGCAAACTCCATGCCAAAAGACCGGGGCCGGGAATCGAACCCAGAACCTTCTTGCTGCAAGGCAACAGCTCTACCAACTGCGCCACTGTGCAGCCCACTTTGTAAGTTTCCAATTTGTCAAATGTATATATTTTTGCTTATTTGCCACTGCACTGTAGACACCAACCACTGCAGAACTGGAACAGCAGAAGAAGAAGCTGCAGTTTTAACATGCACTCAGCCACTCATTTAAACATCACAATTTAGGAAACTTGGGAAATTAGGAAATTATATTTTTTCCCATTTCTCCTACCTGTAACACATGAAATTTGTGGACATTACCTGACCATGGTAGTAATGTTCTATGCTGTAAAAAAAAAAGGGGGGGGGTCTAGCTTATGGTAAAATACTGGCAGCTGTGGTTGCCAGAGTTTTAACATAAATTTGATTTTATCTCACTATATGGTAAAATTCTGTTTGTCAGAATTTCACTGCATTAATGGCTGCCGGTATTTTACCATAAATTAGAGAATTTCTTTTTTTTTTTTTTGCAGTGTACCTAATCAGTGTGCCACCGGGAGAGAGAATGTAATGAAGAACTATGAACTATTCGACACACTCTGACTATCTGAAAATGGAAAATGTAAAACTCTGCTTACAAAAAGTGTAAAAAACCTAAACATGATATTCCAACTTATTGAGCTGGCTTCCAGTTTATTTTTGCATGTTTTGCTGCTGTAAATGTTCAAATAATCTCATCTGGAGCTAAAATTACAGCATTTGAAGCAAAAAAAAAAAAAACTCCCTGCAACTTCACCCCTTGGTTTCTATTTATAAAGATGTTATAAAAATGGCCGCTCTTGAAATTGTGTCCGGCCAGCTTACCGTTATAGCAACATTTTACTGCAGGAGCTTATAAATTGAATAACTCTCTGCCGATAAAAGCAATTGTACAGTTATTATCTAGGGTCCCATTTGTGTGGAGTGCCACTTAGAGCAGGATGGTCAGAGGGACTAATCTCATAGTTGGAATTCTTAGTCATCAGATTCGCCTCCGACGACCAATGTCACTGCGGCGCTGCAGCCCATTCCAGCCAGCGTGATGATGATGGGGTCGCTGTGACCTCCTGACTGATGGGTTTCTGTGTGTGTGTGTGTGTTCATCAATGGAGGTCACCATGGAGTGTGTGTGCAGGAACACTGCCGTTGTGTGAGGTCATTTGGCACATTCTCAGGGTTTGGAGATGTCAGAGGGAGAAGTAAATATGGATGAGATTAAAGTACTGCCTGTTAAAACGCTGTGATTTGATTAGGCCTCAGCAGTCAGCTGATTTCATGTTACGAACTTACAAAGAAGCCGTTACTGAAGTTAGAATACAATAATCAACGTGTAAATCGATCCAGGATCAAATCCTGGTATTCAATTTTGTCTGAATACCAATAAAGTAAATAAAATTTAAACAAAAAGTTTTGGTGAATTCAGAGATAAACGTTGTTTAGACTGACTGATTGGACGTTGTTTTCATAATTGTAAATCAGAAAATAATAATTTTTTTAATGACATTCATTTGAAAGTTAAATTATCAGAAAACAGTTGGTTTTACAGAAACCAATGACAAAAGTTAATAGTTTTCATATTGTTCTTTGAGAGCTGTTGCCTTGCAGTTGGAAGGTTCTGGGTTCGATTCCCGGCCCCGGTCTTTCTGCATGGAGTTTGCATGTTCTCCCTGTGCATGCGTGGGTTTTCTCCAGGTACTCCGGTTTCCTCCCACAGTCCAAAAACATGACTGTCAGGTTAATTGGCCTCTCTAAAACTGCCCCTAGGTGTGAGTGTGCGTGTTCATGGTTGTGTGTCCTGTGTGTCTCTGTGTTGCCCTGCGACAGACTGGCGACCTGTCCAGGGTGACCCCGCCTCTCGCCCAAAACGTTAGCTGGAGATGGGCACCAGCACCTCCTGACCCCACTGAGGGACAAGGGTGTTAGAAAATGGATGGATGGATCTTGTTTTTGTCATGTTATTGGTTTTCAGATTATCTTTCAGATTTTTGTTGCAGGTTTTCACCCAGACACGTGGTTTTAACCAGAGGATCCCAAAAAAATGTTGTGTACAGCTTTTTGTGTTCTGCTGATGATCCTCAAACTCTTGGTGTGAGTAACCAAATAGCCACTCATTGTGTACAATGTCTCCTTTGTAAAGTAACACCAACTTTTTAAACTCAGTAAATGCTGTTCAAACCTAATGAACCTAAAGTACGGGTTTTTAAATCTGGACCTCAAGGTTCACTGTTTCTGAGTTTCAACACACCTGAGTCAAACACAGGTCATTATCAGGACCCTGGAGAACTTGACTGCATATTCAGGATTAATTCAGTTCAGGTGTGTTTTTACTTGAACACACTCAAATTGCAGAACACAGGACCTCGAGGTCGCTGATCTAAAACATCATGTTTGGGTCTGATAATGCCTTTCTGCTTCTGAACTGATGCTGAGAAAGTTCTGCTCGACTGTTAGGTGAATAAACTATGTAGCTTTTCCATCAATGCATATTTGAAATTTAAGGCTTAATAAGTGCAAAGATGCTTCAAATAGTTCAGCTGACATGGCATTTTAAACACATCCAAACACAAATAACTACTTTGATACTAAACAGTAAGCTAAGGATGACTCAGCATTATCCAGACATTGTGTTGTTTACATTTTTCACATTACTGGATTATCTATAGAGCTCTGAAAGGAAAGGTTATGTCGTTTGCACATGGTTTGTGGATTTCATCTTTCAAGAGTTTCCACTGGAATTTGTTTTTGTTCACCTTTGGAGCAGGACAAGATTCAGCAGTTTGTGTACAAATACTTTGCAAAAGGTATTTACACCCCTTAAACTTTTCCACATTTTTCACATTGCAAACCGCAAAGTTGGGTTTTATTTTTGAGCTAAACCAGCGTGAAGTAGTGGATAATATTAGAAGGAAAGCAACACTTGGTTTTTAGTATAAAAAATTCCTAAATAAAATCTGATCCATTTGCTTTCAGAGGTCACCTAACTCATAAACATGTGAGTAAATTTGTTTAAGGAGGTCTGCATGAGAACAAACAACATCTCTAACACCAAGGAAGATCATTTTCATGTTGTCGATAAAGCTAAGGTGAAGTTTACAGCTGGGTTAGGAAATGAGACAATAAAAAATCTTTGAACATCAAACAGAGTTCAATGCAACATCTAAAACAAAACTCCATGACAGGGCAGCAAACAGAGCATCTATCAGAGAAGCAGCTAACAGACAGTCAGAGTTACAGATTAATTATAAATTACATAGTTGTGTACAGCTCTGGAACAAATGAAGAGCTCACTGAACTGAACTGAACCCCATTGAAAACCTGATGGCTATTCCACCAAATGTTGATTTATGAACACTTCTTGAGTTAAAACATCAGTATTGTCGTTTTTAAATAAATATGAAATTGTATTCTTTGCATTATCTGAGCTCTAAAAGCACTGCATCTTTTCTCATTTTCTGCTAATAAATACAAAAATTTGGAGACATGTTATCAGGAGTTCATAGAATAGAAGAACAATGTTCATTTTATTCAAATATGTACCTATAAGGAGTAAAATCAGGGAAACTGATCATTTTAAGTGATCTGTTAATTTTTTTTCCAGAGCTGCATGAAGATATATCTTCAAAGTATCTTCAAACGAGCAATAAAACTATATTTGTATGCAAATTTCTAAAGAAACTGCAATTTGATTTCAACCAAAACTATCCCCGCCCTCTAAAGTAAATAAATATTCATCTGTTAAAATGATGAGGCTGGAATTATTTCTGCTTGACTTGTTTTGCACAGAAAAATTGACTAAAAGTTAAAGTTTTGCTCTCTACTTGTGCAAATCTGGTAAAGTCATAACCCAGAAGACTTGTGGCTGTAACTAGTTGTGAAATCTTGTATTCACTCAGTTCAGCTGAATAAAAACAGCCCACACCACATTTGACATCTTTTCAAGTCTGTGTGTGTTTATCTCACAGCATTTTATAAAATCCAATGATGTAAAGTGTGAATATGGGTCATTTTGCAGGGGAATGTACAATCTGCACTGCATTTTGGCAGCTCAACCTTCCTGCTCTTCTTGGGTGTAAAAGATGTTTCGGGGTTTGTTATGTAGACGGTGGGTGTCAGACTAAATAAACGCAGGACGGCCAGGTTTATTTTCTCTTCAGCGTCCACAGCAGAGCCTTTTGTTTTTGATGTAGCTCTGCCAAAAACGAGTAGAACAACAAACAACTCTGGCAAACGGAGAGATTAATGGTAAAAACATGGATTCTTTAAAGGAAAACGAAACAAACTTCCATACAGTGAGGGTGTGTGTGTTTTGTTTTTTTTTGTTTTTTTTAAATGAACGTACAAAAACAAACTCTCTGAAAAGCGCTCACGTGGGTTCCAGCCAGTATTGATCTTTTAACATAGGATTATACAGTCTGGCTCTATAGGCTTAGCGGCCTTTAATTCCCTCACAGGATAGATAGACTGACTTTGGCTCTATACATATCTGGATCAATGCAAATCTACTTTTGTCCCAGTGGTTCAATTTTAAGCGAATTCCATTAGCCATAAGTAAAATTTTTCTGGGGTAATGTGATTAGGACGGGCGGTGGAGGTCCTCACCGATGGAGTCTCTCTGAAAGCGGTGAAACGTTCCTGTTTTTCCTCTTCCTCCTCTTCTTCCATTTCACTCCCTCTTTGTCTTCTTCACCGTCACAGGTCATGGTGGGGGTGGAGGGCTGGGGAGAGCGGCGGGGGAAGTGACGATAACACAGAGAGACTAACAGGTTGTGATGCAAGGATGCGCGCTCGTTTGCAAGCGGACGCAGAAGGGTTGATTGATCCTTGTGCAGGAGGATTTACATTTTCCTGTCAGTAAAATTGCACTTTTACGCCTGCAGGCATCAAAATGAGATGCAAAGACAGGCCAACTTTTACGATCTACTTGCTTTTTTGACTTATTTTCGAAGATGTTATGCTTCTTTGCGTTTGTTGTACAGTCAAATGAGATTTACAAAGCATTGAGGTCCAAAAAGAAAAGTAAGGATTCATTGGAAAAGCCATTAACATACAGATGGTTCGCAGCTTTAGCTTTAGTAATGCATTACTCTGCACATTCTTTGGCACTATTTGGTAAAAAGAGGTAAAAACTCTTCTTGAAATAAATGAATCTTTTATTGTCGCAGCATAATCTTTAAAATTTGCTATTTTATTTTGTTGTTCTTGTTTAATATCTATAGACTCATCCAGAGGTTTTCAAAATGGTTAAAACCTGGAGAGATGAAAATAGAAGATGGTTGTTTTGGTATCTATGAACAGTTGGTTTAGTCACATATTTTTGGCTTATTATCCTGCTGACAGACACAGCGATTACACTTTTATTTGTTTTATTACAGAGTCCACTGATGATACAACATTCTCAACAAGTGAAGCTTTTACAAATTTGTGTTTTGTACCACCTGGAGAATTTGTTAGCAAGAAGTTACATTTTAGATTCATGTGACCAAAGCACAAAGCAGCAATGTAAGCACAACATATTTTCAAGGCACATAATGCCATCTTTTAGCACAATTAAAAATGCTGCATATATCAAAACTTATTTTTACTTTGTAATTTATCACCTTGGAATTGGCTTCTGTTTCTTTAAGAAGCTTCTACTCTTTCTGACACTGAGCCTTCGAAACAATTTTCTCATTTAAGACTTTAGTTTACGACCACTTCCAGCATTGGTCAGAGAAATAGTTTGTGTGATGAGCTCAGCAGGTGTGCAGTTTCACCAGGTGTTTGCTAGCTGCTGCCACTAGTCTGGAGGAGCTGAGCAGGGGAGTCGTAGAGCTATGGGAGCTTTGTGAGGCAGCAGTTTAGCTTGAACCTGCAGCTCAGAGGACGAGCTACATTTAGCAAACTTCACGTCTTTACATTTGTGACGGTAGGACAGAAGATGTTGGAGTTTTTTTAGTTTTGGGGGGGCATTCCTACCCCAATATAGTGTATTATGTTTGGTTTCAAGATTTGATTTTTTGCTTTTTATACCGCTCATGTCCTCATCCTCATCGTGTGTGGTGGTAAGACAACTTTGCTGTGTTGACAGGATGTAGTAGCTGCCGTCTATCTGTCATTGCTCTCTTGTCCAGGTTAGTGGCTAACAGCTAAAAGTAATGGACCAATGTGTAACGTCATATTTATACATCCAGGGGGAAATGTATTGGATTCCTAATCAGAAGTTCCCAGAAGCTCTGATCAACTTCAAAAAGTAAAGTATAACTTAAAAATGCTTTAGTGTTAGGATTAGATTATTAATTTAAAAAATAATGAATCAAATATAATGTAAATGAATAATAAAACATGCACAAATATGTCATTAATAGCCTATGTTAACACTTACAGGAAAAGGAATTAAAAATACAACTGGGTTATTTTTACCCTGTTATTATTAGCATGTACCTGATACTGAAATAAAGTCCAATACTCTGGGTTAATCTTGTTCCTTTCTATGTTGCACACAGAGGTACATTGGTTGATGCATTAGGATCAATCCCAAGCATCGTCCTGAGCTATAAATACAGACTGAGCTCCCTGCAGGCCCAGCGTCCCACAACAACCCGGCTAATATTAGAACAACAGCCTGAGATCGCTCGTCTCTTTCACTCTCTGCCCTAAAGTGATTTTCTTTTCTTCGCTGTGATTTGCTGCTTTCAGTGCTGCGTTTGGAGCAGCAGCTGTCTGCAAACACGCAGCCGACGTCTTTGTCGTGTTGACAGGCAGGAAGGAGAGGTCGCTGTCTGTCAGTCATTGGCTTTTGTTCTGCTGCTTTGACATGTTGGTGAAAGTGCAGTTCCACGCGCTGCTGATGGCTGAGTTTTGTTCCTGGTTTGAAAATCCTGTCAATTACAGCAGAAAACTGTGTATTTCCTCCAGATGGCCTGCGCTGACTTCATACAGCCGTTTTATTTGATCTTTACATTTTTTCTTTTCTGGTAAATCTGCTCTAAACATTTCTTTTTATCATTTCTCCTTTTACTTTCATGTCTTGATTTTCTCTTTCTCACTATTCATTTGAAGAGCTTCAGTAAAAAAAAACCAAACAAAAGTAACAAGCTGCTGACAGAGCACTGAATCAGGGGGAGAAGCTAGGAAAATTGTGGAGATGGATTTAAGTATGCCCCTCGTCATTAGCCTCAACATAATCAAATCATTTTACTCATTCAGAAGTTCTCGGGCCGGCCGGGATGACGATCTCTGTTGAGAAGGCTTCGTTCCCCTCAGTCTGCTGTGCCAGGAGAGCTGCCTCCTGTCACTGCTGCCAAACTGGGTCACTTAACAGCTTCTAATTGGCCCTGTCTGTCTTTCTGCAAAAAAAAAAACTTGTTCAATTGGTCTGTCAGAGATTGAAAAGTAGAATTATTGTTCAAATTCTAAAAAGTTCAGGAGAAATGTTCAAAAGATCGGGAATCTGTCTCCAAAATCCTTTACCCTTTCAGCTTTTTCCAGGAGTAATTTACTTTACTTTTAAGCCCATTTTTCATTTGTTTTGCTTGGAGATGCTTTAAAGATACTATTAAGTTCTGTGTAAATGTGCTATAAAGTTTAAGCAATCAGTTGAAAGATTAAAATTTTTTGAAAAGCACCTTAAAAAAATAAAAACTTCTTCTGCAATGTGTGAAGACTGAGAAACAATTTAATCTGTTTTATTGTTGTCACGTTTTCCTGAAGTCCAGGCATCGCTCCAAGAACTTTTGCAGCACCTGTATGAAATACAAGCAAGTAAAGGAGAAATATCCATATAAGCATCTGAATAAATAAGAAAAATGAAAGGGAATTTATCTTGATAAAATAGTAAATAAGTAGAAAAAATTATTATGGGATTTTGTTATGTAGGTTAGAAACTTTTTCTGAGGTTAATTTGAGTCATTTCACAGGACAGTCTGGCTAGTAGATTAAATTTTTTTCTAATTTTTATCTCAGTTTTTCCTAAAAGTTTATTTCTTAAGATCATTTCTGTCTCATACTCTGATAACATGTCTTTTACTCACAAGCGGGTTTAAAATATGTTTAATAATATATGCGATATGCAATTTTTATTCATTTATGTGCAGCATTTTGCAGAAATGTCAAAGATAATTAATAGAGAACCAGTCAGAACAATGTTTAAAATAGGAATAATTGCTCAGTAGTTTAACTTTATTGATGATAAAACATAAAAACACTCTTCTCTCTTGTGATTCCTCTATAAACTCGTGAACTAAGATGTATTTTTGTCTCTTCCGTGCAGAACTTTTTTCCCCTGAAGGTCAAAGTGCTTTTAACGCTCTTATCGCCCCCTGGAGGCCAAGAGGAGAACAACACAAGTAGCAGTGTCAAACTGAAGCTTTAAATTGAGAGCTTTACATAACTAAGCTTATTGTTTATGGACATTAAACTAATATTCGCCAAATGTTAACTACTGTGTTTATTCGCTGTGTTGAATAGACACAGGAGAGGTTCACTGAACACAATATCAGCCGTCTTTCATGGCCGTCTCAGTCTTTATTTATCAATCAAGTTTATTTCTATAGCACATTTCAGCAACAGGGCAGTTAAATTGCTTTACATCATAAAAACACAAAAATATAAAGTAATAGAACACACAGTCAAAAACTGAAGCATTATATTTCGTCACGTTCTCGCTACACTTCAGAAAGTTAATTAATGTTTGATTAATTAATGTTTCAAATGAAACTCTAAACAGGTGGGTTTTTAGTTTAGATTTAAAGGCACTCAGTGTTTTGGCACAAATCCTGTAAGAAACTAAGAGATGACTCTGGAAGATTTACCAAGATTGGTGGAACTTCTCTCTCTTTATGCACCAAAGACAGGGTGATATGTGTGTGTGTGTGTGTGTGTGTGTGTGTGTGTGTGTGTGTGTGTGTGTGTGTGTGTCTGAGGTCTCTGGACCCAGCTGTTGTAGTTTGTTTGTGTTTGGTCTGAGGCCCCGGGGTCCGCAGCCAGCTCAGTGACAGACATGCGCAGCTCTTTAACACTCCAGCCACCCAGCCATCCGTCCTCCCTCCTTCCCACCCCATCAGCCTCTGAGAGACATGCGCTCCGTCGCTGTTTGGTTCTCCTGAATTCAACTGTGTGTCCTGAGCCGCATCAATGTATCAACACTGGCAGCTGCCTGTCTCACATGTGGCGTGGCCTCGGAGCTCAGAGTGAGCTGGAGCTGTGTGCCTCCACAGAGGCAGGGCTCTGCTGCCCTCTGTTCATTGTGCACATCGTGAATCCTCCAAGTCCAGGACGCACGGCAGATTTCACATGAACGCTTCTTTCAGATTGCACATTGAAACTTAAATCGCCGATTTTGGAGGTTTTGAAATTGAAACACAGCATGAAAAATCTTCAAAACTTGATAAATAGAAACAAAATCAAATGTTTCAGTCCTGTAAAAACAGTGTGGCTTGTCAGCTGTGAATGTGCCACCAAGAGTCAAATTTAAATGCAAAAGATTTTGTCTCACATTTAGTGCATTTTTTATCGCATGCAAAAACTCATATATTTGAAAAACTGTCATATATTAGCAAGTTTACACTTCACAAAATTTTCACAAATCTAAATAATAAATCTACATCTTAAATATAAATAAAAATATTTGTATAAATTCTAGATATTAACTCTAAATGTAAATCTAAATGTCACATATAATTTCTAAATGTAAATGTTTTATTTTTGAGCTAAATGTTTGGAAGATATGCAATTTAGCCACGCCCCTCAAACAACTAAAGTTGCTCTTTTGACCTGGAAACTGTTTCTGCTTATAATAATGAAATATTTATTTCATATTAGAGCTTAAGTCTTTCATAGGATTTCTGCAGCTGCACAGACCATGTCATGTTATAACTTTCACCATTTTAAGGCAACATTTTGTGATTTATCTCTGGTGAAAAACTAAAACGTTTCCACATTTTAACAAAAACATTAAAAAACATATGAAAATCTTAAATTTGGTTTGGACCAAAAGCTGACTGATGGTGATCTACTCTTGTTTTCTTGTTGCACTTTAACCCACAGCAAAGCTCCGGCATGCTGAAGATTTAAAAAGCTGCAGAAGCTCAGATTTATTAGGATCGCAGCTGCGATGAAACCGCATCCAAGATATAAATCTGTGTTAAAATAAATGCTCAATTATTAGTTGTCCAGCTCTGATATATTCATATTTCTTTGACACAGATATTTACTGTAAAGCGGTGATTTGTCCAGCAAACAGCGGACAGTATAGCCACATAATGAGACACAAATCATATGGGACAGTAAAGCTTGGCGTCGTTTCCACAGAAAAAGACTGATTATATAAAGAAAAGGAGAAGAAATGACATCAGTTAAGATCTCCGCTGATGATTCTGGTAAATACGCCCATTTTCCAGACAGCCAGTGATAAACTGATAAAGCAACACATCGTTTGTTTCGCTGAGCCACAAGTCAGCAAATTCTTTACCGCCATGCTTTTGTAATCTTCAGGAGTCGTCCCCGCATCATTTGTTCTGGAGCGGCTAAAAGCCAGTGATGGCAGCGTTTGATTTTTGGCCCATTTTCCTGATTAAAATCCAACCCAATGAAGGTTAGCATAGGCTTTGTTTTATTTATACAGATATATCTGTAAATATGTAATTATTTATTCAGATTAAGGCCTGAGACTTTGCCTTGCTGGTTAAATTTGGTTGTTATTTTTCTCTGAATTTATGGTTTTGTCATGTTTAACCTTTTTAGGTCTCATTTGTGTTCACAGCGTACAGCCGCAGATGTCACTAATTTCCCTTAGCTATCCTAATTTATTCATTAAACTGTCCAATTTTGCAACAAGAGTCCAGTGACCGTAAGGAAACTAATTGTGAGGAGTTGGAACCAGCGTTTAATTGAAACCTAATGATGCTTCATTGTCCTTTTTTGCTTTGTTACAGTAAGGTTTTAAAGAGAGATGTATTTTTTTATCCAGAGCACAAAGATTACAGTTTCATTCAACTGAATGTAATTACAAACTTTCTAAAATAACTTTGAAAAACAATTCATTTTAAAAAGTTGATTTGTTTTAAATAATAAACACAAAATGGTTTGATTAAACTAATCTTAACTGAATCGGCCAAAACAAAATCCTTCCCAAAGCATTAATGATCATTTGGGCCACACTGTCATGTGTGAGTCATGAATGAAAGCTGTTTAATATCCATTTTAATATGTTAATAGATTGTGTGCAGTGATGATTTGTCAAGTTGCTCTTTAGCTAAAACTGGGAGTCAATGAGGTTAATCCAGTGGATCCATCCTTCTCCATTAGCTTCCTGATCCATCCGTCACAGGGACAAAAAGCCTCCAAACTGAGATTTCCCGACAGTTTTTCAGCTTCTGCTTCTGCCTTCACTCAAAACAATCATCAGAGAAGATAAATATGCACCGCTACGAAACAGAAAAAAAAAAAAAAGCTGCCACTATTCCAGGAAAGGCCACACTGATCAGTTGTGCTCCATCAGTCGCCCGGTTGACAGAGGAGCATTCGATGGGTGGAGAGCCGCGCCGCGCCACACCCACCGGCTTCATGTCCTGATGTCTTCCTGGACTCTCGGGGGCCGCAGCTGCTCGTCAGGCCTCCCCGTGCCTCCATTCTGTCAGTATCGGCAGCCAAAACTAAATAAAGATGTTTACTGACAGCCTAATGAACGGATGGGCCCTGGTGATTTAACCTTGATGAATGGTCCGCCCAGGTGTTTTCAATAACGACAATAAGCACTGCAAGCCGCAGGCCCACTGATACTGGTATAATGCATTATTAGGCCATTAGAGGCAGGCCAAGAGAGACCACTTATGCACTGGCCTATCAATAATGTGGTGTCCCAGTCCACATTTGGGCCGGGGGAATTAGTCATACTGATATTCTATTTAATAAAAAAATCACAAGACGACGCATAAAGAATCTCATTACATTTTAACAGGGTTACAGTAACCCAGGAGGACTGCGAGTTTAATTTTCATAAGAGCATCCATTCCTCAATTATGTCAAGCAGAGAAAATGTAAATGGCAAATGGAATGCTAACAATATCTAACCAGCGGCGTATTGGCAGGAAAGGAGACTAAGCGAGCAGCAGATCTGTCTGTGTGCTTGCAGAGTTTCTGATCATGCACAAAAAAAGAAAAAGAGACAACCTCACAATTTACTGCATTAAACCAGCAACACGCTTAGAAACAGATTCAGGAGTAAAGAGAACTTAATCTGCAGCTCAAAACATGCAAAAGTAAGAAAGTAATTTCAAAATCCCCACATGAAAATTAAGAACTGTAACATAAAACATCAAAGAAAAGTATGTACACTTTCTTTAACTCAAGGTGTCAGACATGTTTCTGACCAAAGGCTGCTGTTTTACTGATTCTGTTTCTGCTGCAGCAGACCCAAAGTTGTACAACAGCCTCCTACTGTCTCTCTTTGCATATCTTCAATTAATACAATAAGATCTGCTTAAATTGTTTCTCTGTCTATGTCTTTTTTAATGTCATGGCGTTTCAGTTAATTTATAGTTCATATTTTGTCTGAATCTTGTTCTATCTTACTCTGCTTTTGTAATTCGTTGAATTTTCTCTGTTTTGGTTGCAACCTGCAGCTCCAGAGCCACTTGTGGCTCTTTGAATTTTCCAAAATGAAGTTTTGCGGGGAAATACAATGTGATAAATAAGAAAATAAGGAAATACTAAATGAATAAGGGAAGTTGGAAAATGGGAAAATAAACAATTTTTCAAACAAATGTTAAATGAAAAATAGATAAAAGAAAAATAAGTAAATAAAAAAGGGATATATGAGAAATTGATTAATGAAACTGGGAAATAGAAAATCAGGTTAATGGAAAAAGGAAATTGAAAAATTGTTAAATTAAAAAATAGATTAATGAAAGATGGGTAAATATATTAAGGGATAAATGAAAAATAGCTAAATGAAAAAGAGAAATTGAGAAATTGATAATCTGAAAAATAAATAAATGAAAAAATTGGGTTAATGAAAAAGCTAAATTAAAAAATGGTTAAATGAAAAGTAGATTAATGAAAAATGGGTAAATGGATAAAGGGATAAATGAAAAATAGATAAATGAAAAAAGGGAAATTGAGAAATTGATATGAAAAATAAATGAAAAATTGGATTAATGAAATAGCTAAATTAAAAAATGGTTAAATAAAAAATAGATTAATGAAAAATTGGTAAATGAAAAATAGATAAATGAAAAAAGGTAAATTGAGAAATTGATATGAAAAATAAATAAATAAAAAATTGGGTTAATGAAAAAGCTAAATTATTTATTTAACATTTTTTATTTATTTCACTCATTTTCTTCATTTTCTGATTTATTTTACTCATTTTTTATTTATTTCACCCATTTATTTATTTATTTATTTAATTTTGGCTGAAACGGCTCTCCATAATTAGAGCACCGAACATGCAACAAATTTAACGCTGACTGAAACACGAGCCGTCGCCACCCCAGTCTTACCTTCGTCCCCTGGTCTAACGTTTCCCTCCGCCCCCACATTACATTCGTCCGTCTCTCCCCTGGTCTAACGGCTGCTCCCGCTCCCCGCAAATTTACGTTCGTTCGTCTTTCGACCCCACCATACTCCTCACCCGCGACATTTCCCATATTCTAAAACCCCAAACTTGACATTGAAAGTATATTTACCGAAGTTAAATGGCCACCCGCTTTTATGTTAACAACCGGGACATCAAATCATGTTAGCAAATAAAACAACCGCAGCTTGATATTTTTAAAAAGCAGGATTGAGACATAAGTAGCATTCAAAATCCTACTTATGAACGGTTAGCTTTGAACGGTTAGCTTTGAACGGTTAGCTTTCACGCGCCCAGTTCAGTTTGACTTCAAAAAATGGCCGGTACTTTGAATTCGGTAAAATCCATGAATAGTAATACAGCAATCACCACATTTTACTTTTATAATACAGAAGCAAACACAGCATTGTAAAAAAATAATATCTTTTTTGTAAAAAAAAAAAAAAAAAAAAATACTGCAAAACAGTCTGCAATTATAGACTGTGCCAGGAGTCTCACGAAGTCAACTACAAATATTTCAAAACAGTATTCACAGAAAAGAATGTGTTTTTATTTATTTTAATTTACCAGGGAGGTGGCAGAAAGGTAACTCCGTTTCTTAATCCAACTGAAGTCCAAAAGATATATGTTCAAGGGTCCGGTTAGCGAGCTTGAAATGTCGTCTGACCAGTTTTCGCGCTTCGCGAAGGTTCTTGTTCCCATGATGCAATGCGTAAAATGGAAAACTAAAAAACTGAGAGATTCCTTCAAATTTCTACAGTACATTTACCCGTTTTTTTTACAGTTTTTTTTACAGTGTAGAATGAACAACTTGAAAAATGGCATCATATCCTCAAATTGATGAGTTTAAGCTAATGCTTCTCTAAGCTCATTGCTTAAGTGTTTTTGCTTTGTATTATGCTAACATACAGCTGTATTCTCTAAGCTTCCTAATTGATTATTTCAATTTTTTTCCATATTTATTACCCTTTGGTAAGCCTCCACATTAGGTTTAATGCTTGATACTACTTAAAATTTATCATTTCACTTTTTATGGTGCAAAAAAAGTTTTTTTATTTAAGACAAAATGTCAGCAGCTGTAGTTGCCAGAATTTTACTTTATAAATACAGTAAAATTTGGTATAAATACACAAGTTCTAAAGGCTGGAGGATTTTATGGAATACAACAAAATACATATTTATACATTACAGTAAAATTCTGTGGTTGCCAGAATTTTACTGTAAATTAGTGATTTTTTTTTTCTTTTGGTGTATTCATTAAATCTTTACGCAAGTTTATAGATCTGACTGTTGCTTTCTATCAACATATGCATAAGAAAAGATGGGAAAAAATACTTTTTATCCACTGACACACTAAGAAAGAGAATATTTAAGTGATTTAGGGCACAAGTACTGAAACACACATCAAAACTTTCAAGCAAATGCAAATATAATTTTTTAAAAATTATCCCGAGTCTTGTCTGTAACTCCAAAGACTATTGTTGAAATGTGTCACTCTGCACTCTGGCACTCCATCTCTCTCACACTCACAAACACACACACAACTCATACACTGTCAGTTATTGTATTGGCATGCAGCTTTCAGCACCCCAGGGGTGGAGACGGGGGGTGGAGGTTTGTGAAGCCGCGGGCCCCTACAATAATAAACTGCTAATTGAAGGACTGCAGTGAGCAGAGAGGTGTGAGCGGGGCTTCCAGCTGCTGAAAGATCACTGCAGCACGCCAGCCAGCCAAGGTGCTGAAAGAGCCTATTAGAGCTCACCTCTGTACCTGGATCTCATAGTGATGGGAACACACACTCACACATGAAGACTGGAGGAAACATAAACATCATTCACCGGACCTCACGTGCTGCATAGGAATACTGTAAACAGGCAGCTGAGTGTTGCAGGAGTCTTAGCTTTCGGCTCTGCACTATAACTCAAAATCTCTAATAAAATTTACTTTTTTCACGTTTTTGTGCTTCCATTTGCATGTCTACAGCTTCTAAAATCAGTGTAGGAGCTTAAAAACACGCCTGTATGTTTCTAGCAGTTGGTTTTTGGTGTCTGGAGTAAGACACCAAATTGCCATGTGTGTGATGTGGAAGAAAAAATGTCTTAATAATCACCCAAGAAAAGGACAGAAATACATCCATTTTCTTGCACCCTTTTTCCCTCAGTGGGGTCGGGAGGGGTGCTGGTGCCCATCTCCAGCCAATGTTTTGGGCGAGAGGTGGGGTACACCCTGGACAGGTCGCCAGTCTGTTGCAGGGCAACACAGAGACACACAACCATGCACACACACACACTCACACCTAGGGACAATTTGGAGAGGCCAATTAACCTGACAGTCATGTTTTTGGACTGGGAGGAAACTGGAGTACCTGGAGAAAACCCACGCACGCACAGGGAGAACATGCAAACTCCATGCAGAGAGACCCCAGGCTGGGAATTGAACCCAGAACCTTCTTGCTGCAAGGCAACAGCTCTACCAACTGCGCCACTGTGCAGCCCCCCGACAGACAGAAATACATTTCAGAACAAAATTCTCAATATTTCTAATTATGTATTCAAAAACATAAAAAGTTTAATATAGTTCTGATATGAAAATTCAAGAACTATTAAAAGGGAAATCAGTGTGGATTTTCAGTCACAGGATTATGTACAGTCGTTTCAAAATCCTCCTAATTGTTGAGTCACACGGCGCCATTACTTAGAAACCCTGCAGAGCCCAGCCAATCACCTGGGCTCTGCAGGTGATTGAAGCAGATCCCCAACATTTGAGTAAAATATTATGTGATAAGCCAGTGAAGGCATGTAACTAATGTAGAAGACAAATAATGTTCTCAAAACTGCACCAGGCATCACTTAATCAGATAACAGTCAAATATGTGGAATTTGGTGTCATTATAAATAAAGAAGTTTAAAAAAATATTTTTTAAGATTTCAGAGGTTTGTTGGAGAGCATTAGTGAGCATCATTAAAGAAAAGGCCACTCCCCTTTTTAAACTGGAAAAATTTTGGTGCAAAACTAACACTGCATTAAAACGCGAACACAAAAACCCCAGAATAAAACATGGTGATGGCAGTATCATGCTGGGATGAACAGGAAGCTGATCAGAATGGATTGGAGCAAGGAGGAAGCAAAAGCTGCAAAACTCTTGAATTTGGAGCAGATATTCACCTCTCAAAATGGCCACGACTGGAATAGTTTAGGTCGAAATACATTCATATGTTAAAACGGCCCAGTCAAAGTACACACCTAGAACCAAAGAGAATATGTGGCAAAACTTATGGATTCTCTTAATGTAGTCTGACAGAAATGCCAGCCTCTATCTGCAAATATAGTAGGGAATTCTCCAGAAGACTTAAAGCAATGAAAAATATTTCCACAAAGTACTGATATAGGAAGGCAGAACACAAACATGCTGCAACAGACTGGCGACCTGTCCAGGGTGACCCCGCCTCTCGCCCGGAACGTTAGCTGGAGATGCACCAGCAACCCTCCCGATCCCACTAAGGGACAAGGATGTAAAGAAAATGGATGGATGGATGGAGAACACAAACACACCACACTTTTCAGATTTTTATGATTTTTTAAAAAAAATTGGATAAAAGAATGTGTTTATTTCTTTTCACCTCATAATCATTGTCCTCCTTTATGTTGTTCTATCACATATAGTGCCAATAATATTCAAGTTTCTGATTTCACTTTCATTAAAACAGAAAAAAGTTTAAGATGTTAAAACACTTTTCAAGGCAATATACAGACACAGTTGCTTCTATATCTTCAACACTGTTGCATTTGACTTTTCTACGCAGAAAAGTCAAACGCAAATCTCAAAAACACAAGAAACAAACACAGCAGCCACTCTGATTTCCCTTTACATCACAGGAAAATTTGAAAAACTACTTCTGACACCAACGTCCCCTGCACATCTGCATCCCTTCTGTGCGCCTCTCTTCCCGTCAGCCTTCACCTCATCCCCTTTGAGAATTGACCAAGTTGCCACTGGTGAACAAACCCCTTATGCTGTGTGCAAGAAGCCATGAAGAACACTTGTAACCTTTTAATACTCGCACAAGGCGGAAAAGATTAAACCGTCAAGGCGTTGACAAGCGTCAGGGGAAACTTGGCGCAGTTACACGGATGCATACACTCACACGAACTATTCCAGGGCATCTTCCACCTTTTTATCCAAATAACCACTGAATCTTAGTCTTAATTAAAGCAATTGGGTTTCCTGACCACTTCTCCAAAACTAAATCAAACACCTCTTACAAAGGTAAGAGGCTTAATAAAAACATTTTTAAAAATCACTGTATAATGAAAGAAAAAACACTTGATAAGCAGGAATGGAAAATCATAAATCTGACTTGAATTGAGGTTGAGATTTTGTCTGGCGAAACATTTCTGTGTTGATTTGACTAGATATTCTGCATCATTCTCACAGTAAGAGTCCACCAGATGTTACTGAAATGATCTAAAACCCAGTGTATTTCTTGTAGCATTTAACACACTCCACAGGTTATGTTCTCTTCTTTTTCCTGTTTTGCAGAGTACCTACAAAACAAACCATTTTTTAAATGTTCTACAATGTTCAGATTATGTTATTCTAATTCTGCAGGTGCCAATAGGTCTTTACAGATGCAGGTGTTTTTTTTCTTGAAGCTCCTGTATGTTTTTGCAACTGCAAATGTAAAACATGTTATGTATAAACTGCTACATTTTCTCTCATTTTGTCATAAATTCATCATTCATACCTTTTGATTTTCTTCTTTTTGTAATAAACGTTTAGTATTCTTACATTTAACAAAGAAACTTAATGGGTGAAAAGGTAATTCTATACATTTTCTCCCCCAGAAGGAATCTTTCATTATTAATCTGCAGCCTATGCTGTGTGAGTCATGATGATAATTGGGGTTGGAAATTATGAGAAAAGTGCATTTGCATGTTTAAATAGAGTTTATGTGGGACTCTGATATGTCGTGAGTTGTGTGACATATTTAGAGCTAAACTTTGGATTCAGCAAATTATAAACCTTGTAGATTTTTTGTTTTTTTTCTTTGTGTTTCTGTCTAAGTACAGATCGGACATCATTAACTGGTCCATTATCTACAGAGCCCCAGCTGTGTGACTCTTTTTGTGCTATTGAAACAGCTTGAGGGTGCGTATATTTGTGTGTATGCGTGTGTGTGTGTGTGTGTGAGAGAAAGAGAGTGTTAGAGGTGCTGCAGAGGGAGAGCTGGGCCTCTGCAGCATTGTGTCGACTCTGAATAGAAGGCCTCTGATTTAGGCTAATTATATTACATAAGCCCAATTCAGAGTTGCTTAGGTTCACTCACTGTATACAGCATTTGTACAAGTTTCAAACCTTGCAAGTGAGAATGCATCCTTTTCAACCTCTACATTTTCAAATGAGATGGATGGAAAAGAAATCAACTAGTTGTTTTGTTACCTAAAGCTGAGAAGCGAAATGCATGAGCTCTTATTACCAATAGTAGTCAGTCCTACGAGCAACTAAAGCACATCACTCGTGTGTTTTCCTCGTTGCAGCAGCTAATCCGCTCTGTGTTGGTCTGCCAACATTGTCATTGCTCTACTTCATTTGTCTGCGCAGCCAGCATGTGACTGCATGCCCTGCACATCGCCTAATCATATGGAATAGATGATCACAGGACAGGAAATCGCAGCACAGCACCAAAGGAAACAATCTTTCTGCACCGACTTAAGCCAATCATGTCCTCTCTCTCAACTCACCGCTTGGCCTCTCGCTTGCCCTCCATCTTCTCTTTAGACTTTAAGATCACTTAGTTAACTCTGCTTTCAGTCACAGCTTTGATTACATTTGTTTTTAACTTAAGCATCCAAATGATTTTAGGTTTTTAGGGCAAAATGTTGTTTCAGACTTGAAGAATCCAGCAGGATGTTCAGCTAACTGCAACTTTTGCCAGATCTGATTGATCATTTGGTGGTCCAGATTTTCTAGGACACAGCTGTCCTAGAAAATCTGGACAAACATTTTAGGAAACAATGCTGCCGTGTGTGTGATTTGGAAGAAAAAATGTCTAAATAATCATCCAAGAAAAGGACAGAAATACATTTCAGAACAAAATTCTCAATATTTCTAATTATTTATTCAAAAACATAAAAAGATTAACATAGTTATGATATGACAATTCAAGAACAATTAAAAGTGAAATCAGTGTGGATTTTCAGTCACAGGATTAAGTACAGCTTTAAAGCTTCCAGAGAAGAGGTCACATAGCTTTTCTTTTTATGTTTATAGTAAACATTTTACAGCTGATTAATTCACACAAAGACAAAATGAAAATAACTCTCAATTAACTTGATATGCAGCCAGGGGAATAAATCTCTTTCCTGCAGGTTTTAATCATCACTTGTTAAAAACAGAAGAATCCCAGCCTGGTTCCTCGTCCTCCGTTTATCTCTCCATCGCGGAGCAGCAGGTGAGTCTGGCTGTCAGCTTTGTCCCAGGAAGTGGGGGATTCAAACGCACCAGGTCGAGGTGCGCCGGTAATCCAGGCAGCTGTGTTACTGGGATTAAGATCAGTCCAAGGCCATCACTGTGTCCAAGTAAAACAGTGTTTCCATGACAACGACCAAAGGGTGAAGGAAAGGTCCTGGAGCACCTGTAGTAGCTCAAGACAAAACATCCAACCAGGAGAGGAAAAGCAACGTCAGCCATGCAGTAAAGATAATAAAATGCTACTTAGTGCTCATTTAAAGATTTAACATTTGTTACTTGAGAAACTTTATAATCTATAAACTATTAACTGTAAATGCAGAAGAATCTTTTTACCCATTTTTTAGGTGTTTCTGTGCTTCCTTCAGTTTAGTTAATCAACTTTCATGTTCTGATCTGCACCTGAACAGCTTATTCTTTAATTCATTTATTTTATAAATATATACAAATATCTGTAAAATAAAGGTGTTTTTTTATCAGAATGTCAAAGGAACTTGTAATTTATTAAATGCTGAGTTTTCCCAGGATATAAATATGACCTAACACTGAGGTTCATTTCAGTGGCAGCACTAGGAAACCTCTTTTTGAAAAAGCTGCGTTCTGTTCCTGCAGCACTATTTGTAAAGATACTCCAAAATGAACATGTTGAGTCACAAATGTTGTATTTAAGTTTAAACTGTTGCATTATTTTAGCCATTTAATTGATTAGTTTTATGATTAAGTAAAAATTTTTTTTTACTTTGTATTGTGATGAGTAAAAAAAAATGTTTTTTTTCAAAATGGTAAAGACGAGAACATGCCCTTCAAGTATGATAAATTATGAAATGTTTACCAACTCTTGCTCACAAATCTTCTACAATAAACATTTTCATTATCTGTTTAGGATACAAAATCATTTGCAACCTACCATCACAAATGTAAACATGTGAAGTTTACTTCTGGGACTTTAATAGAAACCTTTTAGGCTTTGAGCAACAAACCCTCGATGTTGGTTCAGATTAATTAGGATTACATTCACCATGAGTTGCGAATATGATGATAGCCTATAGGTAAAACTATTCTCAAAGCATGTTAGAAAAGTGCAACAAAAAGTGGCATCTTGAAGTCAACAAGTCTAAAGAATAACCTTTTATTTTAAATTCTGAAGCAAAGAAAAAGTTTTTTCTCTCTTATGTCATAAAGGGCTAAAAAAACTAAAAGAAAGTCACATTTCAACTCTTACAAGGATAAAAAAATGTCAGATCCAGGTAGAAAAAATACACTTTCTTTCTTTGCATCACACTTTTTTTGCATTAATAGCTATGTAGTTTTATAATAATAAAGCAAAAAACACCTCAGAGATGTAAATTTAAAGAAAAATGTGAAAATACCGTCTATCTGCTGCCTTGCATTTTAATGAATAGTTGAATAAAATGCAAAATATTAGCCTAGAAGTCCACTGAAGATATCACAAAGTTAAAGAGAATATGAATCTGTTCTAGTAACATCATCTAACAGGTTAAAATTCACATGATCATATTTAACAAGCACACAGGACTCTGAAGAGACGGCCGTTCAGTCCTGTGGCCTCAGTGAGGTGGAGCTGAGGGCCCCACGGCCCCAGGGGCCCCTGGAGATCTCTAATTGAATTGCTTTCCAGAGAATACTGATGGGCCATAATGTTGGGATAACTGATACTCAGACAACGAGCAAGCATTGGCAACATATGTTCCTGCTTCGTAATGAACATGTCACAGCGACAGGAGTGGCCAGCTGGCATGTAAATTAATTCACACAGCCTGCCTCTGCCTCAGAAACACACATACGGCATTGCATCAGCTTTACTACTCAGCTAAGATTTACAAAGATAGCCGGAGACATTGGTGTAGTGGCGATTGTTTGTCAAACCAAACATCCAACTTAAGTTCCATTAAGCCACTAAGGCACTGGGTTCAAGTTTCTTTAACGCAGGCAAAAGAAGGTTCAACACTTATAGAAAGTGGGCCAACCCACCTCACTTCCTGTTTGCTTAGAAAAATAAGAAAAAATTATCAAACAAAAGATAAATAAAATCAACAGTTATTAACCTACAAATAAGTTCTGTAAATAATACAAAAAATATAAATTTAAGAATAAACTAACAAAATTCAAATGGATAAAGAAAATAAAGAATAAATAGCTTCAACAATTGGCTTTTCAATAAATTAGAAAATGACCTAATGTCTGTTGAAGCACTGATCCCAGCCACAGTCCACAGCTGGTGAATCTTCTCCAAACTTTTGAATGGGCTTTGGTTCAGTTCTTGAATGCTCTGATTTTGGCTGTTGCTTTGTGCAACTTTTTCTACCACACTTTTTCCTTCCACCAAACCTTTCATTTATATGATTGTATGCAGCACTCTGTGCATTGACCTTCTGCGACTTACTCACCGCAGCTGAATGGGCTTTGCTTCAGTCCCTTGGCACGTCGATAATTTCTGTTGCTTTGTGCAATTTTTTTTCTTCCACTGAACTTTCATCTTATATGACTGAATGCAGCACTTTGTGCATGGCCTTTTATGACTTACTCCCCATTGTTCAGTGTGCAGGGGGCTGTATTCTGGTCTGAAACAAACTCTGATGTTCTGATTTATGTGGAAGTACCTGTCTGAGTTTGATGCCAGACAATTTTAAGACAAAAACTCTGGTTTGACCAACATATTTAATGTGCATTGATCATTTTAATGAGGGCTCTTGACAATATGTAATGTCTGTCATTGGTTTTCACAACTGCTGCCATAAAAATACACTTGACTGATAGGTTAATAGCTGTGTGTCTTAGAAAGTCTTTTGCCTATTACAGCTTTTTCTGCTTTTTTACTTTTGTCAAAATGTAAGTGTTTGAAGTGTCTTAGATTATAAAACAAACATTAATGTAGGAAAAAGACTGAATTGAAATCAGGAGTTTTCTGATGTTGATTTCATTCTTTAAGCGAAAGTAGCAATCCGAACCAACCTGGCCTGCTTGGACAAAGTAATTTTCACCTTGCTAAAAAATGAATTATTTGTAACTAAACTACTTTTTTAATATTATGTGGACTGATTTGACACAAGTTTAACTTTTGGGAAAGTGTGTGCCATGTTACCTAAAACTATTTCAGAAATATAACATCATCCTGCATGTCCAACGTGGTGGTGAAAATATGGGGCTTCCTCAAGACCTGGATGTTTTTTCATAACTGAAGTAGTTGTGATTTTTGCTCTGTGCATTGCAGAACCTTAAACCCAATTACAGTTTGTTTCTGCAGCAGGACATTGTTCCAAAGCACAAGGGCTAATACTGAATGATTTAAAAAACATCGCATTTTGTAGTGATCTAAATAAAATCTGGACTTAAATCATCAGGTAACAGAATGAATTGCATAGCGTCGTTCACATTATTGACAGAACTGGAAACCGGTGACAGTACCCGCCCTGCCATTCTGTGTTTTCTGTTAAAACAAATCACAATCTGAGCGAACGGCTAGCAATAGCTCATCCCTCACCAGAGTCCTGTCCAGCGACACCTCCCGTCTCTGACAGCCACAGCGACCACTCAGCCACAGTTATTGTGTTTCAGTTTGAGCTGGCTGTTTTGATTCTGTGGGGAGTTTGAGAAAATAGTGTTGTGGTAGCAAAAAGCGGCGAGGAATCAACCTCCTGGTGGGATGGAATTAGGGCTGGATGATGAGAGATGTGGCATGCAGGGAAGGATTTTTATCCCATGCGATGTCCACATGTGTTGGTGGTTTTGTAGGGTTGGCTTTGGACAGAGGGAGCGGCGAAAGGCACAGCGCCTGGTGCTCCAACAACAACTGCAGAGGGTGTAACAATAAGCAAAGAGTCAGATGTGTGTGGGCTGAGGGAGCGCCTGTTTGACCACGGCAATGATACTAAAACAGTCTGAGAGACAGTACAGTCTCAGGGAAAGCAGGACGGTGAGACACATCAAATTAGTCAGGGAAGAAACACAAACATTTGTTTGCATGTATGTTTTCCCACTTTATCAAAAAGATTTGTACTTTTAGTTTTTCCGCTAAAAAGTGTGAAAATGTCTTGAGACTAGAGACGCTGACTGAAGCTGATGATTTTCTTTTTCACTGGCCTTGACTTGACTGTCAGAAACCCAAATATTGGGATTTGTTTTAGCCCATCAGTGAACCCGCTACATGCAAATGCTAACAGGTTGTGCTAACACAACACTCTGTGGAGTGGACACAGTTAAAGAGTGAAAACTTAAAGATAGATTTTTTTTATTATCAATTAGATATTAACAGAATAAGTATTTGTTTTCTCTTATTCCGGTTGGTTAAGAAATGATAAAATGTTATTTTATTCCGCATAATCTGAATGATGGAGATTATCTGGCATTTTAATTTTTTTACTTTGTTTCTGTTTCTTGCTCTGCGTTCACTAACACATGTTGCATGCTTACAAGATTGAAATAAAGATTATATTTATTTACTCATTAATCTAAAAATAAACAGTTTTTTTTCCACAACCTGTCCAGCTTGTGGCTGGCTCATTTAGGCTGCAACAAAGTGAGAGAAAGCAAGACTTTCAGCAGCTAACAGGAAGGACGTAAGAAGTATCTATATTTGCCCCTGTCATGTTAGATTTGGAAATGTTGGAAGATTTTCGGAAATCTCATAGCCAAAGTAAGAAGCTGCATTCATTAATATAAGATGATAACTTTTTTAAATTAGAGAAACACCATTTTGCTTTGACAGCTCACTCAGCGTGTGGAATGAGAGAATGTCTTTCTAATAGCATAAAGGCTAGGGGGAAAAAACACTAAATATTGTTGTTTTAGTTCTTTAAGAGGAACCTGAAATAACTTAAAACTGCCATGAAGACTTATCAAAAATTAATAAATAAATAAACAACATCGGAAATCAGTCCAAAACAATCCCTAGCATACATCTCAAAAGAATCTTAATTTGAATTTAGTTTTTAGTTTTCATCTTCCTTCTTTGATTTCTTGCTATTTATGCAGATTAAAAATCTATCAGTGCCAAATGTTTTAAAAGTAAAACACTTGCTCAAATTAGTTTGCATTAAATGGTTCTTTGATTGATAAACAAGTACATCTGCACTGTATGTATCAACATGTAAGATTGACTATGCAAGAAAGAAAATGTTGGCGTTTGATAATAAAGGAGTTTGTTGACAAAACTTAGATGGGCTACCAACGTAAATTGTCTATTCTGTCTTTAGTTTGACATCAAAATAAGTTTCATTTGTTAAAAATAGATTTTTAACAAGTAATCGAATCATTTTTTTAACAAATGATATCGGATGTCCGATATCCAATCTCGACACAGAATTTGATCCTATGACCCTAAGTAAAACAATCTATTTTAACACTTTCTCAGTCACATTACCACTCTGGGACTTGTGGCGTTTTGACATCATCATGCCTCAACATACTGCTCCCCAAGATATTTTTAAAAAAAGATCAGATTAACTCATATTTTCTGATCTAATTCTCTGACAAAATGCAACAGTTTCTATAAACCTCAGCAGTCTCAAGAAACAATAACATTATTTTGTATTTTTATGAAAAGGAATCATGTCAACTTAACTAACATAAAATCATAACTATTGCAAAAGAACAGATTGTAGTTCTGCAGTGACACCTACTGGTCAGATTTGTCACTGCCTCGTGTTTTAGTTTCTTTTTTTCCTTTTTTTTACAAATGGAAACGTCTTATATTCTTCTTAGATTTTCATAAATGCTCTCACAGGGAGATACATTTACTAGTAATAAATCTTCATATGAAAAGGGATAATGAATATCTGGGGATATAGTTCTTGTTTTTTTTTTTTATTTTGAAAGAAATTGCATTAGTATTCATCCATACTGTTATCTAGGAAGTTGTTTGCAAACCACCTTATTAACAGATAGAAGATTAATGTGCATCACATATCAAAAATAAGTGGACTGAACCAGGGGTGAAAGTAGTTTAAATTCTTGCCGGTACTATGACGAAAATCGTCAGGGGCTCATTGTGGGAAACAAAATAAATCAAATCATAAAAATGTTACTCTACTATAAGCTGCCTGTATGGACAACGCAGAAGTAGAAGCACTTCACAATATGGAAAATATATGTATTGGTTCTGCTATGAGGGTGGAAAGTAATTAAATTTATTAATGTAATTACAATTTGTTTAATTTGCCCTTTAAGTTGTTTACAAAACCTGAACTTTTACTTTTACTTACTTATTTTGAATAAGGTTACTCAGTTACATTTGAAATCATATCAGTAAAGACAAAACATAAGAAAACATGAGAAAACATAAGCATTTGTTCTTTTAAGTATGCTGTGTTGTTATTTTTTACATTATACTTTATCAATTTAGGTAGGTTACATACTTTCTCTGTGTCTGAAATTGGTTTTATTTCATACCTCTGCTCTCTGATGTGTTATTTTCTTTTTATTTTGTTTGCAGTTTTCTGCACTTGGTTTCTAAACGTAACCTGTAACAAGATGCACAGGAGTCTGCGCTTTACGTTGCCATGGTTACACCTAAACGCTTACTGTAGTGCGACTAAACCACCAACAGGGGGCGCGGTGTAATAACACTTGTACGAGGAGTCAGTCACAGCATCACTCAGGTAGTAAACCAGATTGGAGGGGCAGATAGGAGCGACAGTGGAGCTGTTTAGCTCTCACACCCCTCAGCTCTTTCCGCTCGCTCCCCGAAGCTCCGTTCCTCATAGTCATGGTGGCTAAAACCAGGAAACAGACCGGTAAGAGTCCCGGTCAGACCCAGACACTTCATCATATTTCACCCCACAGCAAAAGTACCATTAGGCGACCAGGCAGGGATATCAAGGCTTTCTCTCATCCAGACGGGCTGTCGATAATCGGACACAAGCTCGGGCTAACTTCGCCGTCGGTCTGGAGCCTGGCTGTCACGGTCCTTTTCGGTAAGTTCGGAGCTTTAGCCCGCTAGCATGCCGATAAAACCCAAGCTAACGGGGGCTAGCGCTGGTAAACTGGTGCCGTTACAGCGGGAAATCAGGGAAATTATCTCGGTTCACCATCACAAGGCTAACCGTTAGCTTACGCAAGCGCTAGCTCTCCGGTAGTCGACGTCGATAAACTCTCATAAATAACTTCCGCTCCGTTATAGTTGCATTATTCACCGGTTGGACACGTGTTAACAGGTTTTCCACATTAACGTCACTCCTGGATATCCATTTATAATAACCCAGCAGTAAACTGATGGTTCAACAATCCCATTTAAATCGTGACCTGTGCGGTTTTACTAGTGTTTGTGTATTTGCTGTTTACTGACCCATTTTCACCCGTTTCACAAAGTTTTCAATCTCTCTGTCCACAGCTGGGCTGACTGGATATCTGCACTGGTAAGCTGCAGCATCAACACTGCTGTGTTAGACAGACACACTCGTTTTGCCTACTTGCTACTTGTTTACACACTTGTCCTCTTCCTGTGACTAGGCATCATCTGTCTCAGCTCTTTGAGAATGACAGACACTTTTCACATCTGTCCAACCTGGAGAAGGAAATGGCTTTCCGAACAGAAATGGTAAGCATTGGCTTTCTCTTTTACCTGATCACTGAATAAACACTGATCAGGCATAATATGACCATCATGGATACCCTGGCAAAGCTTTGTGTATTTTCTCACCTTTCTAATTTACAGTGTATAGAGAAGTAAACATAAAAATTTAGTTTTTCATGCACACCAGATGATATCGGTAGCCAACCAAGCAATATCCTGAATCAGATGATTATACAGAATGATATGTATCAAACTTCCTGAAAACACAAGTATATACCTGGTAATGTTGTCCAAAAACTCAAGGAAGAAAAGGTTTATTTATGTGTTGTCACATCATTCTCTGGTTTGCACGAGAAAGTAGCTGTTGCGTAGAAACCAATGTTTTTAACCAATTTCCCCTTAGGGTCCATACTCAGTGAACCAGCATTAATATATAAAAAAAACTGAGCAACAGTGGCTAATCTATTGGATCGGACCGTATAACCGGCCTTTGCTCTTCCATTGACCCTGTCACCAGTTCACCACTGCTCCTTCCACCACTAGTGATAAACGCTGACCACTGTGGATCTGGAACATTTGTCCAGCCACACAACTTAGCTTTGCAGACCCAAGTAGTTTCCAGATTCAATTCAGATTGTCATTTCATATTTTATAGTAAATGAGACACAATTAAGCAGAGAACGTGTTTCTGTGCTGTTTGTAACCAGAGATGCGTAGCAACTAGTTGTATTTGGGGAAAAAAGGTACTTTTAGGAGTCGTTTTAATGCACTACACTTTTTACTGTTGAGTACAAGTTCTAGTTATTGTACTGGCCTCTAGTTAACTTTTCTGAATGAACAAATGACAGTAAGGCTATTGGTCATACAGTCAGTGTTGGTTTACAAGGTTTTACGTCATGAGAATTGCCAAAATTTGGTGTGATGTTATTAATTTTCTCAAATTTTTTTATTGTATTGTACTTGAGTACCAGAACCTGCATGTAAGTTTTTACTTTATATAATACAAAAACTGTCCAAAACCCTGCATATTAGATTACTAGGTCAGTCTAATTGCTGTGTACCATGTTTGCATGCTGATATTCTTCTGATATTCACTGGTCAATTTTTCAAAATGTTTGTTTGTGTCTGTCTATCACTCAGTTGACATTTTATTGGGAAGTGTTATGAGATTTTTATTTGTTGTGTGTAGTCTGGTTGGTATTCGCAACTAATCAAACGGAAAATGAACCCTGGTGCTTGTAGCATTTGTTGTGGAATAAAGCTGATCCATCCTAAAAATGTCCATTTTATCCCTTATGTTGTACCGGATTGCAGAAGCATTTTTGAGTACTTCTCTCTTTTGTTTCGTTATGATGTTGCTGCACTTAGTCTTGAATCATAGTAAAATCCTTCCTGCACGTAGGTTCCAGATTGTCCTGCACTTGTGAGGTTGTCATTCTATATTTAGTTTTATATATGAATCTAAACACTCAAATGAATAAATGTTCAGAGGATTCCTGCCATCGTGAGTTCTCAGCTGACCAGGAAACATTTATAATTCAATGTAGCAAATTAATGTGTACTTCATTACATGTTAGCAATATAAATACATAGTAGTCACATTGATTTTAGAAAGTACTGATCAGATTAAGCACGACGAACAGGATGGTTCAGATCGCAGCGGCCCTGTGCCTGACAGACGGATGTAAGTTTTCAGGGTGGGAAT
This sequence comes from Poecilia reticulata, assembly GCF_904066995.2. Lineage (NCBI taxonomy): Eukaryota > Metazoa > Chordata > Actinopteri > Cyprinodontiformes > Poeciliidae > Poecilia > Poecilia reticulata. The sequence continues at coordinate 6,499,627 of NC_088845.1, read as the reverse complement.
TAAGGATGTTGAGCAACAAGATGAAAAGGTCAAAAGTCGGTTTTGATGACAAGGCAGCAGAATTTGTCATTTCCCAACATTTAGGTTTTTTTTTTATTTGACTACCAAACAAAATCAGTCTTGTTGGAGCAAAGTTCAGCTTTCACTTTTGTGTACACACACCAGAGATGACCCCAGCCTGGTGTGTAAACATTAAAAAAAAGAAAAGAGTGTTTTCTCAGGGTTAAGTCTGTTGGGTTTTACTTTCTCTTGTTGTTCATCCTGCTTTTATCGTATAGGTTTTTCTTGATCTTTAATTTTGAATCCAGGGTCTGTACTATTCCTACTACAAGACCATCATCGAAGCTCCTTCGTTCCTGGATGGACTCCACATGATCATGAACGATCGACTAACCGAGTATCCTCTGGTCATTAACACGCTGAAGAGGTTCAATCTCTACCCAGAGGTAACTTTAATGTTTTATCAACATTTTTTACATGTTGTATTGTCTCTATATTACTCTTTCCATTCACTGGGGGTGCAGCACTTGTTGGCACCTTAGCTGAAAAGACTTTTTGCAACCATTTTTGTCCATACAACATTTCACTTGAGTGAAGAAACAATTTTTTTGTCCTTAATGTATTTACTATTAATTTATTATCTAAAAACCTTTGCCATATGATTTCTAATTCATTGTTTACGATTCAAGTAAATTCAGATATTGATTTTGCAAATGCATAATATATAGTAGTATCATCTGCATACATTGTTAAATTTGCATGTGAACACATTCCAGTTGTTTTAAGCTCTGACTTCAGATATGGGAATGTTTCTTCATTTCCAGACTTAAATCGATTGTTTCATTCTGTTGTTTGTGATAATAATTAGAAAAAATTGGCCTTTCTGACTATTTGTTTATACCTGAAGGAAACTGGAGGTCATTAATTGTTAATAAAAAAATTACTCAGACAGTATGATTGCCTCTGTGAAGAGTATCAGAAACCCAGAACCCTGTTAAGAGCATAAAGCCATCAGACTGTTTCGATTATTCCTCTGAGAGGAGAGAGAAAAGCCTTTTGAAAGCGTCTTGTTCGATCAAGCTTTTCACTGCCTCTTTGCTCTCCTCAGGTGGTACTGGCCAGCTGGTACCGCATGTACACAGGTGTTATGGGCTACTTTGGGATCCCCACTAAGACGTGCTGGTCCATTAACAGAGGAGAGGGACTCACTCCTGTGGATAGCTGTGAAGGTATTCGGTTGCCATGGAGCCCCATCCTGAGCTGCCTTTCTCTCTCACACTCAAACACACACACACAGAAAATCTGCTGCATTGCACTAAACTATATCCTTTTTATTTTGAAACTTCATAGTCTATTTTATTTGTTTTTTGTTTGTTCATTTATTTTGGATATTTAAAATGTCTTTTAGTTCCAGTGTCTTTAGAAATTAGTTTTGCCATTTTTATGCTGTTAGAGAACATTGGACTCCAAACGACAATGTTATCTTTTATTGCAATTATTTCTTGGACAATTAATCACCCAGTAAAATTTCTTATTTGATAACAGCTGTCGGTGGTTTATGATGAGGAACCTTTTTTGTTTTTCCTTTTGTCCAATAAAAGATAATCAGTTTAATCACAACAAATGTACAGCAGTAAAGCACCGCTTCCATTTAGTGTTTTTTTTTTTTTAAGAAGCATCCAGCGATGAAGAAAAGCTTCAGAATTAATTTAAATGTGTTGCTGTCAGCAGCTGCAGTCTCTGTTCTGCTTCTGTCTCATTAGTGCAAGCAGCAGGGCCTTTGTAAACAGTCTGTTTTCACAGTGTTTACACGAACCTGGTGCACAGCCACCCTGCGTTTCCTGTAAAAACTGTCACCCGTCGTTTTCATTTTTGTGAAATCCATAGCGACACGGCAGAAAGCAGTGAGTATGCGCTCCATATTTAGACCAGCTGCTGTTTTTTCTGTGATTCACAGCCACACAAGACCGTCGAAGGATCACGTCAACACACATACAACCTGTTAGTCATTGCATCCTTAATAAGATTCACTGTTTTGTTTCTTACTCTGCTAGAAGCTTTATGAGGAACCGATTTTAACAGTGCTCATTTTTAGTCTCCTGAAATGTGAGGTTGAACATATATTTGTAAGCAGCACTCATGAGTTAACAGCCTGTATAAGCAGACAAATCTTTACCAGCTTTCCAAACATCAAAATTTGAAAATTGCACCCACTCGTCTTTGCGAATTAGTCTCAGAATCAGTCAGATTGAATCTCACAGCATCTGTATCAAACGAACATCTCTATGCAGCCTCTGCAGAACCGGGTTACAAATTAAGGAGGTAAATCATTGATTTTTCCAGCATGGCTGAAGCAGAAGCATTTCTAAAACATTTAGGACACTGGTAATGATTACTGAACTTGGATCTTTCCATTGCAGCTCTGATTGTTTGTTTCTTCTTGTTGTCTTACTGGAAGGAGAAAATCCACCACAGTCTCAAGTCTTTTGCAGCCTCTACATTAGGGGTGCCCAAAGTCGGTCCTCGAGGGCCGGCGTCCTGCATGTTTTAGTTCTCTCCCTGGTTTAACACACCTGGATCAAATAATGGCCCATTAGAAGGCCTTAGAAGAACATTGACAAGCTGAAAAGGTTGTTACTACCACCAGGGAGAGAACTAAAACGTGCAGGATGCCGGCCCTCGAGGACCGACTTTGGGCACCCCTGCTCTACATGATTTCTTATAGGATTGTATTTTTCTGTATTATTCATTTATATTGACCAGTATTTAAGTCCATCCACCTCCTATTGACTCCAGCTAGTTTTTCCTAGTACAATGCTGCCACCAACATGCTTCATGGTGGGGATGGTGTTGTCAGGGTGATCTGAAGTCTTTTTCTACAAATAAAGTCACATAAAATCAACAAATAAAAGAACTTGAGCTCCAGCTGCTCAAGTTCTCACTAAAACCAGGAACAACATCTCTATCATTTCTAAAATCCTTTTGCTGGCTCCCTGTATCTCAGAAAATTGTGTATTTGCTTGTTGATTTTGATAATGGCATTTGACAAAATGTGTTTATTGCTTGTTTCATGATTCATTACTCTGTTATGTTTTATGGTGTAAAGCACTTTGAACGTCCTTGTTGTGGAAATGTGCTACACAAATAAACTTGACAGATTGATTAGTTTTAGTCTTATCTAATCAAGGCACTTTCTTCCAAATACGCCGCTTGGTAGAAACAACTTGTCCAGAAATCTTGATGCAAACCTTCTAAAATCAGGTTATTTTTTCTGAAGGAGCTATAAAATGCAATATTAACTTGCAAACTGAAAGTATAATTGTGTAATTTTTTGGTGAATGAAATATTTAAAAAACAGATGTACAGTAACCAAAACATCCACAGCAGTGAAGCAGAGTTTCCTCATGGGAAAAGCAGAGCACCTCAGGTATATTATCTTTTTTTTGTGAGCTATATGTGCCTGACCTAATTTTACCAACCTGAGGAGCTTCTGATCTTACAGAGCTGAAAATGTCAGCAGTTGAGCTTGAAGTAGTTTTTCCTGCCCACTTGCCAAACATCCTTTAGCTGCAAATGAATCTGTTGACTGTAAAATGTGACTCTGTTTCTTTTTTTTTTTGGCACACATCAGGACTGGGCGACCCGGCATATTTCTACGTAGCCTGTGTCTTCCTGCTGAATGGCGCAATGATGAGCATTTTCTTTATTTATGGGACTTACCTCAGGTGAGTTCATGTTTGCCCTCAGCTCTGCCCTGCAGCATCAGAGAAAAGCAAAGATTATGCCAATTTATGTGTCGAGTGATAATTTGTTTTCTGTTTTTGGCCATTCTTTGTATTTAAAACAACAACTAGAAAACTTCTTCTCCCATCTCTCGTCTGATGTTTTGATATATTTCTTTATTTTTCTATCTATCCAGTGGAAGCAGACTGGGGGGAATTGTCTCCACGTTGTGTTTTTTCTTCAATCATGGTGAAGTGAGTATGTTTCTTTTAACAACTAAAAAAATACAACCAACCAATCACTCTGATCAGAGCAGAAATTAGAGTTTGAAAATCAGAGATCTGCTTAGCTGCAGTTTCCTTTTTAACATGCATGAAGTGACGTGTTTTCTATTGCCAGATTGTATAGCTTTTTTTTTAGAGCAGTACATGAAAACTTCCTGCCTTCCTGTTTTTTTATATAGAAATTCATTGCTTATTAAATAATTTCATAAACTGTAATCCACTTCCGTTTGATTGTCCTTTATTTTCTTTCTGTATGAAATCAGAGCACTCGTGTGATGTGGACTCCACCCCTCAGGGAGAGTTTTGCGTATCCATTTCTAGTCCTGCAGATGCTGCTTCTCACCTACATCCTACGGTAAATGCACAAATCACTCGTCATGCTAACGCTCACCTGTCAGTACTGTACTCACATAGACAGCGTTTCAGTGATTTGACCATGATTTTTATTTCCTTTTGTCAACTGACCTTTTACAATGATCATCTCCAGACATTCTTAAACAGCTATCTTAACATTTTGCATCCTCAAACTAATAAAGCTACTCTCCATTATTATAATCTAAATCAATCCCATACATTCGAAGTATCTCTATATATTATAAAAAGTCCAGCATCCCCTTTTTTTTATTAGTTCAGCAATATTTAGATTTTTTTTCAGTTCATTGTGTCTTGCATGTTAACAGTGAAACTTTATTGTTTCACTGTAGTAAAAAAGTAACAAGCAAATATGATTTGTTTCAAGGAGAAAGTCTGTTTCTCAACTGAGATTATGGCAGCACCACTTACATAATCCACCACATTCTCCAAGCTTCTGGTTCCGATTGAACTTTCCACCCATTTTGACTTTGTCTTTCTTGAATATTTAATGACTGTTGTGTGCTTTTGAACACTTTAGGTCAGATTTAAATAATTTAACATGGCAAAGACCAGAATGTTATTTTACTTCTGGATACATAAAACCCCAAAACCGAAGGAGATTGTCCTCCTTTTAGGGATAATTTCATTAATACCGAGATGTTTCTAATTAAGCCGTCAGTGTATTCTCGAATAAAACCCTTTGTGTAGTTTGTGTTGGTAGTCTATAGCTATATTACTGCTTTTGTGCTTTGAGGAAACGAGGTTCTGCTCCGGTTATCAGCTAAATGACACTCTGAAGGAAGCTCTCAGAGGAGCTGCAGCACTTACCGCAGTGAAACATTATCCTGTCATGTCGTATCATCTTGTGAATAACACTTTGTTCTGGGTGAGACCTGTTAGGAAGCCGCTCTGCATCGGCTTTACGGTAAACGGAAAAGGCTCTCTCTTCTGAGTGACATTATACATAATAAGGTTCAGTGGGTTTTTTAATAGGGCCATTGAACGTGTCTGTTTTCTCAGACATCTTAATACGGCTTTTCTTATCTCCTCTAGATTCTCAGCTCTGAATTATGGTTTTACCTCCTCCCTCTCTCTTCTTCTGCAGCATACGAAACCCAAGCAGGACAGCCATGGTCGCTCTGGGCATCTCCAATTTATGCTTCATGCTGCCCTGGCAGTTCGCCCAGTTCGTGCTGCTCACTCAGGTAAACAGAGACAGAGAATGTGTGCAGGGCTGGTAGATTAAGGATATAAACTGGGAACAAACATCATACTCTGGCAAGGACACTGCTGACAAACGCTGTTGCTGAGCATGAGAGAAACAAAGCAAGAAGACAGTAGAGGAGTCGGGAAGGACAGGAAAACGCTTCAGGGTTGCATGCAGGAAGATACTGGTGCACTGCATCCTGCTTCTGTTTCACCTGCAAATAGCATCCAGTGAAAGCCTGACTAAGCTTTTTATTGAACTCGTTTGATACATTCTAAGCTTCATCCTCTTGGACCAAGTAATCTACATTTATACTAAAGCAGAATTATCACCTTCAGTTAAGATATTAACCATTTAAACCATTCCCTAAAAGGGACTTTGCTTCTTTGAAGAGGTTAGGAGGGGTGTATGGGATTTACAAAATATTTTCCATTACATTTTTTGCACAAACTCATTTTTAGATAAAGAGATTTTAGTGCTCAGTTCTGCCTTTTTTGAGTTCCTTTCAGTTTGAGCGCTTTTAGGGCGGATTGTCACTTTAAAGCCAAGTAAACTGTTGCAGGCTATGCTCCCCAACTCAACATTTACATGTGAAAGTGGCTGCAAACAGACGTGCAATTACGCAGACATACATCTTTAAAAAGCAGAAGTAGAGCCTCCTGCACAACCAACAAGAATGCAGCAGGTGGTTTCTGAATAGTAAGTCAACAACCAAACACTGGTCAGTGCATACAGCAGTAAAACCAGCTGAGCAAACGTGTGGGATCTCCACTAGGGTTGCTAGGCTCCCGTCGATTGTGGCTTAAAAATTGGGAGGTTTTTGAAACAGAATAAAGATCACATTCACTGTTTCACATCCAGCTTGAAAGCAACCCTGCTCATCCTGTGTGGAATGATGGACGATCTCTCCGATACCCTGGAGTAAACTTTCCATGGGAACCTAAGGAATGTGATTGGTGTAGCTGTCGGTTTAACCTAATTGTACCAACACGGCCCCACAGAAGCACAGATCATAACTGAAGACCTACTGAGCAAAATCTGACACAGCCGCTGTGCGCTTTCGATACCGCTCTATGTTTAGAATCCACTCCTCTGCTCTTATTCTCAGCAGACTCTCAAAAAGTGTGAAATTGCTCTGTTTGTATGAGTTATAGTTTCCACCAAGCCCTTTTTCTTCTGCAGCCCAACTGTATCTAATTCATCGCCCAACGTGTGGAAATTAGTTTGAAAAAGAAGCAAAGAAGTAGCCAAACCTCTTCTCACTACGTCTTGTTTCATCCTGACTCCCTGCATTCACAGCTTAAACCGATTTGCATCCTTTGCAATGCATCCTTGGAAACATGTCCTTGATCGTGTGTGTGTGTGGGTGGGTGTGTGTGTGTGTGTTTCTCTTGCAGGGTTTTTTTTTTATATAGTACTTCTAAATCCCAGGCCTCTGTTAGCGCTGGGTCAGATACCTCTGAGTTTGTTTTTTCATCCTGAGAATTTCATGTCTCAATGGCATAATGTTAAATGTCTACATGACACCTGACACCTCTGTGATCATTAAAACATATTTATCTTTTATTCATTAGCATAATTTCACAGTGAAAACAATAAATTAGTTTGATTGTTAAGAGATTTCTGCTGTTAAAACTACATTTATCCCTTTGCTTTCCCAACACAACCAACGTAATCTCCACAGATGGATGAATTTTCTCAGCGATTCAAGAGAGAAAGAGCTGTAAGAGTCTTTGTCACAGCTTGAGTTGTTTTAAACTTTTAAAGATGCGAGTAATTTTAAGATGAGGAGCTGTTTTATTTCTGGTTTATGAGGCTCAGACTTACTTGAATGCATGTTGTCTCTTGTCTTGGTTGCTAACAGAAATGGGATTCTGTGTTACATCATATTTACACCCCAGGTGAACAAGAAGTAATGCCAGAATTATCCAAATTTGTATACATTTCAGCAAATAAAGCGTTTAGGGTTTTTTCAGAGTGAGATTGTCCTTCTAGAATAAAAGATGGTTTTATTTAAAGGTCTTTTTCTATTTTAAATCCAGAGTCTACTGTACTAGAAGCTGTTCCTTTACGTTGAAATGATGTTTCCTCTGACATGCTGCAGGTTTTCCTTCCTAAGGTTTCTGCTCTCTGTGTTCCAGGTGGCTTCGCTGTTTGCGTCCTACATCCTGGGCTACCTTGCTGCTGCTAAAATGCAGTCCATCCTGGTCACTCACATGGTACAGCAGACCTACATGTAGTACATTAATCAGTAAACATCTGATTAATGATTAATCAGTAAACATGTTGATGGTTATGCTTCCTCCTTTGCAACTCAATTCTGCACCTTGACAGCTTGGATTTGTCAATACAGGCATGAAGGAAAGCATTTCTGTATTTTGCATAAAACAAACCTTTTCCCAGCTGATTACCTCTGAGGTGTGACATGTTGTGTTATCTCTGGAAGTGTTAGCTGAAAGAATATCACATAAGACAGGAGAACAGAACCGGCAGACACAGGGATGGGTTTCTATGACATTAACAGTATCACTGCTCATGCACAGTTTCCTTTTGCCACAATAAACTCAGAACATACGGGAATGCGACCGTTTGTTCCTCTGGTCCACATTCCTGTCGCCCTAATCCTCGGCTTGCCTGGCTCTCAGCTGCAGTCTGTGGCCGCCGCAGATAAGGAGAAGCTCCTTTACGGGAAGATTGGGACGGGAAGGCATATGGCTGTGCATAATTTAGAGAGCTTGGCGATGACTTTGGCTTTGTCTACTGAAATAGAAGTGACACAGTTTTGACGTGTGTGTCCTCTACCACATGCAGAGTTGCATGTAGTGCATAAAATGGTTAGTGTTTACCCTCCTAGGTGTTTGGTTTATATAATAAATTGGCAGGAAAAAGCAGCAATTTTTGACTGCTTAGAAGGAAATAAATATAAATTGATCTAAATGCTTAGCTTTTATGATAATAAATCTGAGAATAATTGAAATATTGTTCCTTTCTGGATGTTTTTTTAAAATAAAGCACGTGTGTATCAGTTTTCTTTTAAATGCAACATTACCAGACATTCAAATGTTGATTTTTACAATAAAATTTCATGATAACAGAACCCAAACCAAGAGAAAGGACCCATAGAAACAAACCAGGCAAATTTTGATGGCTGATAAACTGTCCCAGAAGTTATTGTGATAAAAAATAATATTGCCATTTTGAGATCGTTTTCAACTAATGTAACAATAATGTTTGTAACAAAGAAAAGTGACATATTAATGTGAGTTCACCCACTCAAAGATTAAAAAAAGACATTTTACTCTGCATCAGGAAGACGTTATAAATAAACAAAACAACAGAACAGCATCAACTAAAATGGATTGTGAAGTCTCTGTAAATAAAATTACATTTCAATAAATAATGATCATTTAGCTTAGACCAGGAAAACAGGCAAAAGTGGCAGGTAGTGCAAACTAACTACTCTGTGTCAAATGTTTGCAGCGTTTCTCAACACGCCTGCTTCTAAACGATATTAAAGGGGAGTATCTATTTAACGACTGTTGTCCAAATGGAAATAATTTTAATTTATCATGCGATTAATTGATTTATTGGGCTTAATTGGATCATGCCTTTGCTGCACCACCATGATGAGACTCCGCCGCCTCCCACAGGTTTTCCTTTGGGCTCTGGTGACCGTCACTGTTGTCATGCATGTCATACAGCCATGTTGGCTGCGGCACTTTAACGAAGAGGCCCAAAGCGTACCTCTGTGTGTGAACAGCTTTCCCCTTTTTGAAAACCTGCTACAGTAATCCTACACTGCTTTATCAAATACCGACTGGCAACAGCTGAAAAGCCCCTCAATCCTAAGAAACCCCAGTTGGTGATCAACGTCTGCACAATGGAGAGGAATTCGGTTTTCTACACTTCACTGGGATTAAGTATTAAGACTTTGTTGAATGGGATTATTTTCTGCTTGTGGCTGCGAATTCCCAGTTTAATGCATTGGTTAGATCTATTATTATCACTTAATGCAGATATCCCAGGCCACACTGCCGCTGTATTCAGACACAGATATTATTTTGCTTTTTTCTCTGTGACCAAAGGAAACGACTGAAACTAGTAGAGGATGTAGTAAAGAGACAGTAGTGATGGTGGCAGACAAAGTCTCTGATCTAATGTCACCTGATGTGCCACAAAAATCTTTTAAAGAAAGTTGAATAAAATAAAGCATAAAGCAAACTGTTATTATTCAGGCAAATTTAAAATACGATGAGCTATAATTGGTTTGTCATTTTAGTCTGATGTTTTCCCTTGTGTCTCCATTTCTGTTGTTGCCATTCATATAGAGTGATTGTGATGTTGGTTTTTCATTTGGCTGCAAGGCTGATTTCCCTAAGGGTGCATTAATAAAGTGATACTGTATGAGATCACTGTCATTGTCAGCCTCTAAGTGTTATTATGTGATCACACAGATCATTTGCAAACATAAAGCTACAGATTTCACACTGAGAGAAAACACTTGTTCTCCGTTTTGCTCAGATCACACTCGGCGTCTGCTTCGTCCTGATGTTTGGGAACTCCATGCTCCTCACGTCTTTCTACGCCTCTTCGCTCATTTCCATCTGGGTGAGTTTCTGAAGTTCTTTTTATGCAAACATCAATTTAAGATGTTCTTGTAAGAATCTATGTGTTTTTACAGAAACGGATTCAAACCAGCATTTAATTGTCTTTTTTCTGTTTAGGTCATCATTGCTTTAAGGAACCAATTCATTCAGGTGTTCAAACATGGTGTTATCCTCTGGGTGAGAAGAAATAACCTAACACTGTTTTTCACGCATCATTTCAAGCATGTACTGTGGCGATACTTTAGATGTTACTATTTTGTGTTTGCAGAGAAAAGAACAAACAGAAGAGCTGAAGTTGTTAAGTTTCCTTCACAAATGCAAAATTATTTGATAATATCAGGTCTTTGGTAACAGTTATCATATCCTTACTGTCCACTTTTATGAACCTCTAGTTTAACGCACTTAAATTCTGAATACTGCATGAGGATTAGAGTTAAGGATTTAAAATTCAGTCATTCACTTTTTATGCATTCCTTTTTTAAAATTTAAAGAGCAAAATGACAAATTAGGAATACAATCTAAAAGCTCTTAAATCCCCCCAAAGTGATAAGGTTGTGTTAACCAAAAAATAATTCATGCCTTCAGTTTTACTTTCAGTTTTGAGCAGCTGGCATTCCACAGTAGGCTAACCTTCAGCAGTGCAGACAGAGTGTTTGCATAGTGTCACATGAGTTCATCTATCCATCCATTCATCCATTTTCTTTACACCCTTGTCCCTCAGTGGGTTCGGGAGGGTTGCTGGTGCCTCTCCAGCTAACGTTCCGGGCGAGAGGCAGGGTCACCCTGGACAGGTCGCCAGTCTGTCACAGGGCGACACAGAGACACACAGCCATGCACACACACACTCACACCTAGGGGCAATTTGGAGAGGCCAATTAACCTGACAGTCATGTTTTTGGACTGTGGGAGGAAACCAGAGAACCCGGAGAAAACCCACCATGCACAGGGAGAACATGCAAACTCCATGCAGAAAGACCGGGGCCGGGAGATTAGTTTAATCTCCCGGCCCCGGTCTTTCTGCATAGAGTTTGCATGTTCTCCCTTTAAAAGAAATCTGGCAAATATTCAATAGTGTGACAGAGATAAATTGTAAGTTGGAGTTTTGGAGAAAGAGACTCTCAAGGTGGATCTGATGTGAAACATAGAATAAATATTTTAAAAACAACTTTTGTTGGGATCAAGTTTTTCCTCAAAGGCCCTGGGAGCCATAAGCATGACATCATAAAATAAGAAATGAAAAAAAATCTCTTCTACCTGTAAAATTAGGGATGACGTAGGCGTGCCATTAATTGTGGCACTCCTGCTATGTCATAGCATGTTTTCCCCTAATGAACATTTTAACTCAAATTGAATATTGTATTCATTTACATTAGCGTGAATGCAATAAAATGAATTTAAAAAATTGACACATTATTACTAAATATTTGTGTAAATCTCTAAACTTTTGCTTCCTTCTGGTAGAAGATTGGAAAGGATATAAAAACCGTATTTAAAAAGCACTGATATAAATATCTGCCTTGTGATTTAGTGCAAATACAAGCACTACATGCAGGAAGTCACAACATCTATAAATACAAAATGTTGTTGAAAATCTGTAAAGGCAGCTGAAGGGCTGCATGCTCGTTAGGACTGTTGCTTCGCAGTAAGAGGCTGCTGGGTTTGGATGACCTTTCTGTGTGGAGTCTCCATGTTTCTTGCAGCATATTTAATGAAATGTGCTGGTAATAATTAGACTTGGGTTAGACAAGTGTTTTTTCTGCAACAATTTTTTAATTTCAAAACAGTTTTTTAAGTCAATCCCTACTTCAAAATGACTGTTCAGCTCAGGCTTTACTTTTGGTTCTCATCTGTCTGACTCTTTTTGTGTATATTTTTTAATTTGTTGTGATTTTTGTGGATTTGTTTATAGGCCTTGTTTAATATTCACAGAGTTTTTTTCTTTTGGTGTGTTTTGTTGCTCACAGCCAACGCTTGTGTGATGAAACGCAAAATCAAACGAGTGGGAGGTGAAATGATGCAGATAGCATTTAGGATAGAATTTGTAATTATAGTAAATTATTTATTAGCTTGCTCTTGTTGCTTTTTACAGAGAGGCTTTGATTGCTTGAAAAATAATTCATGTTTTCATCGACAGGTGATGCAGGGACTGGCTTGGGTTGGCTCCACAGTTCTGCTCAAATTTCTGCTCTCCTCTGTGTTTGGTGCCTCTGATGATGTAAGATACCAAGGTTTCATGTTTTAATGCTTCCACTTTTCCATGAGATGATGATATTCTAACTCTACATTAAAAGATTAGAGTATTTTCAGAGAATGTTCATGTTTAAACATTGTAAGAAACAATAAGTAGGAACAAGTAAAACTGTAACACTTGATGTCAGAAATAGTTAAATTAAGCCACTCTGAACATTTTGAAACCTACTGAAAGTATTAAACCACATGTTGGTTCCATGTTAGGGCAGAATTGGCACTTTGTGTTTTTATTTTTTTCCAGGCTCACATCAGTGGACTGATCAAGTCCAAATTCACGAGTTACAAAGACTTCCACACTCTGATGTACACCTGCGCTGCCGAATTCGACTTCATGGAGTTTGAGGCAAGTCAAACCAAATTGTTTTCTGTCAGCAGAGCTCACGTTCGTCTTTCTGAACATCTCATAAGAGTCGCATTCAAGTCCTTTCATCCAAAATGAAAGTCTAAATTGCTTTTAAAATGTCACTTGGTTTCTTTTTAGATGTCAGACATGTTGAAACTCCCGCTGCTTTGTGTCAGAGTTCAGATGGAACCAGATCTGTGCCGACAGGGAATAAAAACCCTGGCAGTAGAACTTGACAGCTGATTCAGTCGAGCTTTGTGCTGCACGCTGACCTGACTTAATGATTTAGCTTGAACAGAATATGAATGAAAGTACACTGACTGTCTGCAAATGTTTGCAATTGATTGTAGTTCCTTACTTTGACATTATTGTGGATTAGGGATGTCATTATTAAAAAAACTCTTAATTTCAGAAGCAGGTGTTTTTCATTTACATCTGTATTTAATGTACTTTGTGTTATTTCATTGTTATATAGAGGTAAAAAAAAATATTTTTTCTTTGTTGTCTTATTTCAGATTATTTATTGAACAGCTTTTATAAATTTTCCTTTGACTTCTTTGCACCTCCAATGATTCTACAATACAAACCACAATGATTTATTTAAAAAAAAAACAATCATCTCCTCAAGCTTGGATTTGTTGCTTATTTTTACTCAAATTCACACAAGATCAAAACAATACATGAAGACTGAAAGTTACATATGCAGTCACAGTCCAAGCATTTCTACACAGGGGTCACAAACTGTCAAGTTAAAAGTAATCATGGGCTACAATTTATTTATTTATTTATTTGTTGTGAAAAATTCAAAGAAAAAAAAAACCCTAAATACTCAATCAATCAATCAAATTTTATTTGTATAGCACATTTCAGCAGCAAGGCACTTCAAAGTGCTTTACATAATTAAAATAAAAACAGTAAGTGACATTGAGAAATAAAAAGAAATTAGAAAGTAAAGATAAAAACATTAAAGAGATAAAAAAAAAAAGATTACAAAGGTACATTGAATAAACAGTGAGAAAGAGAAAGATTTTTAAAAAATTTAATAAAAGACAAACACATATTATCTGCATGAGGACTTGCTCTTATGGGGTCTCCTCGAAAATAAGAGGCTCTACAAGCCTTTCCTTCTGTAGGACTTTAGTCAAACCGCTATTTGACAAGGACTCTAATATTAAAATGAAACCTCCTCACCTGGTTTTCATACAGACAGATTCTGTACATAATTTTAGATGTATTCTAGGTTATAAGAAAATGATACAGGTCCGTTTTTAATCCTGATATTTAGTCAAATGGTGTACCCAATTCTACTTTTAAGTAAAATGTACAGGTTGTTTGTGGTGCTATGCATCATAAAAATGAAAAGAAAGCTAGAAATGTGGTTATTAAAGAAATTATATTTTGTGTTGCTGCTTAAGTTTTCAATTTTAAGACTTCATTTTTCTGCATTATGTTTTTTTAATCTACAAAAATGTAACTTTAATTTGTTTTGAGCACATCACCATCAGCAGTCTGGTAAAATAAATCTGTCTCGTTAAACTGTGGACACTGGCCGCATAGAATCATTCCAAGGGCAGAAAATGGCCCCAGCGCCACATTTTGGACACCCCTGATCCAACATCAGTGGAGATGTGTTTCGATGAACGATGCAAATAAATTACTAAAAACCCAAATTCATCAATAAACTCAAAAATCTTTGAATTTTGGATAAAGATCAAGTTTTTCACTTGATAAAAATGTCTCTCTCTGTCTTTCTCTCCCTCAGACGCCGGTTCGTTACCTTAAGACGTTGCTGCTGCCCGTCAACATGCTGGTTGTTGCGCTCATTGCAAGCAAGGTGAGTTTGCTCACATAAAATAAGTAAAACTTAATATATAGTCCTATTAGGAAAAACCTTGACTTTTAATTATTTGTTTCACTCCAAGTCGGGCTCTTTTTTTCCCTCAGTACATTTTAATAATCTGAACTAATAAAGCTCAGAGTGATGAGCTAAAGCTTTCAGTTTTACCTCAGGAGGTTTCTAGAAATCATTAAAACAAGAGGCTGACAGAAATATATTACACCTGAAATGTTTGACATTAAAGATTTATTCAGATTATATTAAAGCAGCTGATATGCATTTATCTTGTAGCAGATATTATATGTAAATATATATTCTTCATCTATTATTTTAATCTTAAATCAGGTCTGTGAACCAATATTTCACGTATTTTAAGACTCTGATCTACCTTTGATTAGCTCTGATTCTAATGCCTTACAATAAAAAGAGATTCTTTAAAACACAGATTGTTATTTGTGAACTCCTTATTTTACGTTTACCTCTGAGCAGGTCCAGTTAGGAAACAGCAGGAATCAGGCTGGTAAAAACTTGGCATATGAAGGTGAATTAAAGAAAGCAGAGATGGATTAAATAATCATCGATCGATCTGAATAGTATGACAGATTATATTCATTAATTGCTGCTTTGATTTGGATGAAATGTGTTCGTTTGACACCAATTACCAACCGAAGTGAAAGAATTTCCAAATTAAATTCTTTCAGTTTTTATATTCAAGAAAGGAAACTGGGATATTATCTATGTTCATTAAACACAGAGTTATTTATTTCAAGTGTTTTTTTTTTCTGTCAATGTTTATTTTTATGGCTTAAATGAAAAACGGAACATTAAACTAATTAAAAAAGAGCATTTTTAACAGAAATGAGTAAGACCCTGTACTGTAGCATACATATATTCAACACCTTGTTGTGCCTTTTTTTTGCATGAATTACTGGATCTGCATGGCGTGGCAGTTTTTCCTTCCACTTAACTCTCCATTAATGTTCTTCGATACATCACAAAGCTTTTTCTGTGGCACTGTACAAATTTTCTGATAAACAGAATTTTGGGTTTTCTTTTTATCCAACAGTCATAATTTAAATTCAGATTTTTTTTTTATTTATTACTAAATAAAGTAATCTCTTTAATGATTTTGTTTCCAAACAAAACAGCCGAATATCCGAGGAAGCCAACGGATTGCATTGACTCTTTCTATCCTGATCATCGTTGCTGCAGCAGACAAACCATCTGCTGTATATTTGCTAGATTATGTGTGTAATATCTCCTTTATTAAAACTAATTAGTGAACAAACTCTCACCAAAGGAAGCTAAAATCTTCTGCAAAGTCACTGAGATTATTATGGATTATTAAGCACTTCTCTTCAGGCTTATTGAATTTCCCTGCATGTGGCATCATGAATTAAACATTGAGACAGTCAGGAGGTTTCACTACAAACCCGCTGCTGCTCTGTGCAGCGCTGCATGCTGTCAGGCATGAAGATGAAATCTCTTTTTAAACCTCAGAGCTCTTTTCACGCAGGAAACACGAAGCTGCTTGCAGACAACCAAACCGAACTGCTGGGATGAAGGAAGCCGGTGGCATCGCTTCAGTTTGAGAAATCTACATGAAAATGTTTTCTCCCCTGCAGCTTTTACACCTTTTTTCCCTCACTAAACTGAGAAGCAAAGAAAGTATCTATTATTGCAAGGATTTTTCTTGCTGAAAAATGTGAGAGAGAAAAAATATTTGGTGTTTAATCTTATTATGCCCAGCCCACGCTAAGCTAAGAATACATGAATCATTTTTGGCAGAGCACAGCAGGCAGTACATGAGCAAGCAGTTACAGGGGCATTAACACTAAAAACAAAACAAAAAAAATCAGCGATGACATTAAAAATCCAACAGCCGTTGCTTTTAACCCTAATCCTAATTTGTCCTCCTCAGACGGTGCAGGATCTGATTCGGACTCTGACACAAAAAGCAAAAACGTCTCCAAACATGGAGGACGAAGATGAATTCACAGGGTGACTCCTTCCTTCTCTATGCTTTTGTTTTTGTTTAAAAATATTCTAGATAGTCTTTTTATTTTTCTAATTAATAATTTTGTCTCTTCTGTTCACCTGTTTTGTGCTGCAGGTCCGATGTAGCTGCAAAAGGAGAGGTAAGGAAATAAAGTTCCTTTATGTTTTTTAATAGAGAATAAATTGATCCAGATGCCATCGGCTTCACTGTTCCTCTGATTTCAGAATATTTCTCCTCTGCTTTGCAGTCGGTTTTGTCTCTAAGGGATTTTCATCCCTCTTGTCTCTACCCAGACATGAAAAGCAGTTTGTCTTTTGCTGTGAAATCCTTCCTTTCTTCATCCCTCTCCCAGCTGTCTTGTGTAATTTTCTGTAACCCTGTTCACCCACCAGCAGCAAATTCCTCACATAATGGCTTTATTTTTTTTGTGCAGTACTAACAGTGACACATGAGTTGGGTTACAAATGCTAATTTCAATATAACCTTTATAACGGTGAGAAAAAGTCTTTTTGTGTGTATAAGCTCCTTGGTGTCAAGTTAGTTTTGTTATATTTTAAGTTTACTAAGAATGTTTGGCAAGATTTCATGTTTTTGGAATAGAAGATCTGCACAATGAAATGAAAAACCAGCCTATGTAACCTTTAACCTTCATGTTATTCTAAAATCTGCTGTAAAGATCTGAATTATTATTATTGATTCATTTGTTTGCTCACAAATAGGAAGTTGTTTGTTGTCAGGAGTTTGTTTTTGCATTTTGTTCCATTAAACCTTTACAGAAAATATGAATGACACCCAATACATATTGCTCCTGTTCACAGAGTGTCTGAAAACTCTGTCTTTTTTATTTTGTGTGCTGTGGAAGCGTGAGAAGTTGTGAATGTCTGCGTAAACTCATCCATTTCTCTGTCTTTGTGCAGCTGGTGTACCACAGCCTGCAGCTGGTGGCCTTCGCCGTCCTGGCCATCCTCATCATGCGCCTGAAGCTCTTCCTCACTCCGCATATGTGCATCATGGCGTCACTGCTCTGCTCCCGACAGGTGGGCCTCAACCCCCAAAGACACGACAAGCTGAGCCCAGAACACTGACTGATTGGAACAATACGAGCCCTCAGATGCAGTAAAATAAAACTAAATAAACACAGTAATGTGGGAATTGTGTCACACTTAACGGAGTCACTGACGACACTCTGGAAGCGCCGCCTTCTTGATATTTTGTGCTTTCCTGTCCTGCTCCAACACAGGTTTCAATATATTTAAATATATTTAAACTCAACTGCTCATCTGCATCTTGCATTCATAATTTGAGACGATCGGAGATATTTTGAAAAACCAAAATACTATTTTTGGTAGTTTTAATCATAAATTGTGTACAATTGTAAAAAAGGACAGTCATGGACACACTTGCTTTTTCAATGAGAGCTGTATACAAGCATTTTAATGGAAAGTCAAGTGGAAGGAAAAACTGTAATTGGAAAAGGTGCCCAAGCAAAATTGACAACCACAACATTGGGAGGACTGTGAACACTTTTTGTAAACTTATATTGTACGGAACATGACTATGCCTGACATTTTTCATTGGCCTTATGTAGAGTTACGATATAACAAACCACATTTTTACATTAGCTGTAAGCTACAGTAATCAAAATTAACACTTTCTGTGTCTGTGTCTATGAGCTAAACTCATTTCACTTTGGGAATTTCATAACTGCAAGAAGTATTTTTTTTTTAAAACGCCACCTGCATGTCATCAAATCTCCATCCCTTCCCCAGTTGTTTGGTTGGATCGGTGAGAGGTTCAAGCAACAGGCTGCAGTTTTCACCGTGCTGGGCATGATGGCCATACAGGGGGTGGCCAACCTGCAGGCCCAGTGGGCCATCATTGGAGAGTTCAGCAACCTGCCGCAGGAGGAGCTGCTGGACTGGATCCAGGAAAACACCCAGCCCGGTGAGTCAACAGCTTCACAAGAAATACAACTAAATTCACTCTGAAAATCTCGTTTTGACACATACAGCAGCTCTGTTGCTAACTGGTTCCACTGGTTCTGTGTGTAGACTCGGTGTTTGCAGGAGCCATGCCCACCATGGCCAGCGTGAAGCTCTCTGCTGGCCGGCCGATCGTCAACCACCCCCACTACGAAGACGCTGGTCTCAGGTCAGTTCAGCTGCCATGAGTTTTTCACACTTCATGATCACAAAGAACACATTTTCATGTTTCTGAGCTGTTTTCATGGATCCATGGGCAGCGGTCAGCTTTTAATGCAGGGTTCGAAATCAGGGATGCACCGATTGCAATTTTTTTGGCCGATCTCCGATTACCGATCCTGACCTACCATTTCCAATTTTAGCCAATTTAAATTTTTTGTCTGAAATGTCACTAATTATTTCAAAAAGGTTGCTGAGTTGGCGACTATTGTTAACTGTACATGTGACCTGGTGGGTCGGTTTATCAGTCAAACCTGCCACAGGAAAACAGAAGAGAGTTTTAGGCCTTTGTTGAGGTAGATGAGACGGGTGGATAAGATCTGCTTCGCATGTAAGCATCGGCCGATCACTGATCTCCAAAAATTCAAGAAATTGACTCTGATAAATTGGCTGGCCGATAAATCAGTGCACCCTTACTTGAAATCCTCGAAAATGTTTGAGTTTCATTTAGAGGTGTTCATGGTTTGGAAAGTTTTTAATTTCTGCATGGTGGCTGCAGCCTCAGGCGCCCGTCTACCCCGGTCTCATGTTGTTTGTCTTTTTCTGGACGGCCGGTACTGAAGCAAATTTCTTTGTGCTTCTGAATGACAATAAACACTGATCCTGATTCTGAAAGTCCTTTATTTTCAAGCTGCACAGCTTTTTAATAAAGTAACTTCATGTTTGATTAAAAGCCTAATTTTAAGTTATTTGCAGTTGAAACCAGATATTTTCATGCAAATTTTTTTGTCTCACTGTCTGAAGCTAAATTTGACTAAACTTTTTTTTTTGTTTTATGTCAGTTATAATTTAAGTGTGCTGTATCGCTGCAAAGTTATCAAATAAATTCAAAATTCAATACATTTATGTTTGTGTTTTAAAAAGGAAAGGAAAGCATGTCAATTCAGGACGGTTTATTGTATATCGGAACCAGAATCAGCCGATACTAAACCTCAGATATCTGCATCGGCATCGGAAGTGAAAAAAGCAGATCGGTGCATCCCAATTAAAAACAGTAATGAATTATATGATTTAATGGTGAATTGAAACCGTTTTCATTCATTTGTTTTGCCTTTGTCTCCAAATGTAGTGCTGGAAAAGCTAGAAAAGTTACCTTGAATATTGCCATGAATATTGCCATGGGAACAGTGTGTAAACTCTGTTAACGGTAACGTTTAAATCCATGCTTCCTCACAGGGAGAGAACCAAGCTGGTCTATTCCATGTACAGTCGCATGTCTGGTGAAACAGTTCAACGAAACCTGATGAAGCTGGGGGTGGACTTCTTCATCCTGGAGGATTCCTGGTGCACCAGGAGAACCAGGTAAGCCCAGCCCAGACCTCTCCTCTCTGGTTAGGGCTGTGGGCTCGTCTTCATCCCTGTCTCTGTTCTTCAGGCCCGGGTGCAGCATGCCGGAGATCTGGGACGTAGAGGACCCCGACAACGTCGGGAAAACTCCCTTCTGCACTCAAATGTCCAACGACCCGTGGCCGTACTTCACCACTGTCTTTTCCAACGATGTCTACAAAGTTCTCGAAGTCCCCAAAGATCTGAGATAACAGCTCTGGGGAGACGGGACCAAACCAAATTCAAGCAAACTTTTTTATCCTGGTTTCACACTTCTGTTTCTTCTTCCCACACCTGTGGTAAATCCAGCCTGAGTCGCTGCCCTCACAGCCCAGTATTTGTGACTTTCCAGTATTTTTTTCTGATACAGAAGCGTCACTGTGTCCATGTCCGGATCTATGAGGAAGCCAAAAAGTATCACTGTTTCTCACTTAGCTTGTTGCTTTGGCTCCGGTACGATTATTCCTTGTTTTAAAGGATTCATCTCTATTCTCCTTCCTACATTTTTAACCTTATAAGTGTCGCTTCAGTCAGAAACTGTCGGTGATGTCCACATACTGTGAAGCAATACCGTTTGCAAACTTGACAAAAAAAAAGCTAATTTCCTCTATCGTTATGCACAGTGAAAAGGTTTTTCTGTAGTACAGTATTTTTATAATTTATTTCTGTGAGCAGTTTTATGCAACTTCAAGATTTTAGGATGTCTGTGTTTGGAGGCTTTTTAAATCTAATACATATCATACAGTGTTGAATGATCTAGACAGTTTATCATGAGAAAAGAGCCCTTGCAACTTGTAATCTGGAAGTTTTTTTAGGGACGAAAATGGTAAAAAAATGTAAATATATCTTCAAACTGCCCTGGTACAACTTTTTATATGCTTGTTTTGTAAAATACCGATGTTTAGCCTTTAAAATGGTTCATATTGTGTTTCTTGAATTATTGTTTGTTGCCAAAGGAAGTCTTGTTATTAAAGCTGCATATTCAGGGTACTTTAACTTACACGTGTCTTTACTAGAGTAGAGAGGCTCAAAGTACCGGCATTAGCACTGCAGTGCTAAGTAAAACTGGGCTGGTGCAGCACAGGATTGTGGGTAATTAACTGAAGCCACAACAGCAGCAATTTGGTCCAGACTGTTTAAAGCATAGATGCGGTTTTATAAAAGCACCAAAAACACTTCAGTTCTGCATCAGCTCTGGTCCATTTGTAGCATTGATGTAGAATGAAAAACGTTCCCTTGTTGGCTCCCAAATAGACTCCATGTTTAAATCATGTCCAAACATTTGTGATGTTTTAGTCTGCATAATTTAGTTTTAGAACAATGTTCAAAAAAAGCCTCAACTTGACAAATTTGCTGAATAAAGATGTAAATATGAACAGTTTGACACCATTTTAGAACCACGTCGAATTTTTGCCTTTTCATTTGGACATATTCTGAATGTTAAAGGCTCAATTTGATTTTACAGTTCCAAAGTTAACAAAAATAAACTTTTGCATCTCCTCAGGCTTTTAGCTGGAGGTCGTTTCTACAAATTGTTATTTGAGATATTATGAAAGGAATTTTGACATTTTATCAAAATGTAGTTGAAGAGATCTTGAATTATTACTCTTACTAGTTAGAATCTAAATGCAGATCCTTAAATTACTATTCAAGATTGTCACAATGTAGTTTTGTCTAGTCAAAGTAAATGTTTAGATATCTAGAATGTAATTATGAGGCAAAACCAATTTTATGTTAAAAAGCCATGCCATATAACCACAAGATTTTACATCACTAAACAACAAATATTTTAAATAGGTTTCATTTTATATTTAAAAAAGTAATTCCAGAATGTCAGCATAAATGTTACATTTCAATATATAAACTAAGTGAGATTAGCACTGATGGGTAAAGACAAACAGAACATTTCTGAAAGGCCAAAAAACGGACTTCAGTCCCAAATGCGGTTCTTTGGACTGAGAGGCCAGTAAATATTAACAAACAATTTCTGGTAATCTGCAAGTGCAGTTGAACTTACAGAAATAAAAGAGGATTATCTAGACGGTGAGATGTGATTGGATGATGAAAAGGTGGAAGAAAGTTTTGTGACAAACCAAGTCAAACCATAAAGACCTTCTGCTCCGGTGATGAAAAATCAGTCCTCCAAGAAATCAGGGTAAGATCTGAATTTCCCACATCTTTCATTCAATTTGATCATATTTCAAGTAACATCAAGCTAACAATTTAAATTTTAACCCTCCTGTTATGTTCGTTTCTGAGGTACAGCAATAATGTTCGTGGGTCAATTTGACCCAGGGAGTGTTTTATCATGTCAGGAACCAAAAAATTCCTCCAAAACATTTTTTTATTTGATTATTAACTCTAATACTAACCATGTCAATCAAAATTTGTGCAATTATGTTTTTTATTTCTCAGAAATTAAATCCTGTAAGTAGGCTGAGTAAAATAACCAGAATTTACCATAACTACTGCTTAATAACTGTACAGAAGTTCAGAAACTTTTGTTCCTATTTTGTCTGTTTTGCAGAATCATGAAACACGTTGTCCTGTTTCATTTGCTGCTCTTGTTTAGAATGTATTCACCCAAAATTATAATCTAAAAATATGTATTAATCTGTTGAGACTGTAAACATAGGACAGCTGATTTTAAAGAAGCAACTCTTATCCACAGATTAGACTTAGATTAAATATTTAAGATTTAACATTTCATCTTAAAGAGGCTGCTTCTTTTGTACCTGTCACTCTTTATCACAATTAATCACAGAACCTGTTCTGTGATTTATTATCTGTCTGTGTTTGGATCCTGAAAAGATTCACTGTTCCATTAAAAATTAGGATGATAATTTGATTATTGGTGTTATTTCCTGGCACATCATTCAAATCTTTAGCAAAGTTATTTACTTGCTCCAAATCCTTTCAATTCAGCTTATCTACATACAACATAAAATTCACCTCGAGTTATTTTAATGGACACACAGGTAAAAGTTATATACAATCAAATAAAACTTAGTTACATGTACAAATTCAGCTGTAGAAATTCAAATTGGATGTTTAGTTGGAATGAAATTGTCATGATGTGATGTCTGTGGTGAGACTGAACGCAGGAGGACCCAGGATGCAGATAAACGATGATGAATTTAATGAGCAGAATAGCTCAAACGGTCCAGATCTCAGGCAGAGCGGAAACACAGAGACTCTGCACCGGTAGCAACTGAAAACAACAAAGACTGACACGGACTTCCCAGTTCGACTGTGACGGCCGACTGACAAACGACATACAACGGTCTGTACGACAAGGACCTGACAACAGACAAGGGCAACAGGTGGACTTAAATACACGGCGGGGAATCAGGGAGACTAGACACAGCAGGGAATGATCAAGGAGCAGACAGGACAACACAGAGACTCACAAGAACAAAAATCTAGAAATAAACACACAGAAAACTCAAATCCTCACAGAAATGCTTTTAATACAATGTAGACAAGTTGACTTTATCATGCCACCTGGAAACGTTTGACTATAGAAGGAACATATTTGAATGGTTCACTATTATTGAGTTGAGAGTTGGTGGATCTACAGACAAGATAAAATATAAGGAATATAAGTGCAATTATCACTATTTAGTAAACGTTGTCAATCTACGACACATAATTAGTTTTCTAGTTACTAAATAAATTCTATCAGAACTCAACAGAATAATTAACATTGAGATAAAAATAGGATTAAACTATTCTTAACTTTTTCCCCCCAGAAAATGTGGCTTTACGTGGCAAAGCCCCTCAGGCTTAACGGTACATTGGAGAATGGGATATGTTTGGAGCTGCTTCTAACGCCATTGATGGGAACAGAAATTCTGCCTTCAGAGACGAATCTTGCAGCCACACTGAACAGCAGTCCAACCCCTGGTGGAGAGTGGACCTGCTGGACTCGTATGTCGTCACCCAGGTCATCATCACCAACAGAGGAGACTGCTGTGAAGAGAGGATCAACGGAGCAGAGATTCGCATCGGAAACTCTATACAAAACAATGGCATTGAAAACCCACGGTGAGAGATTATAATATTTCTGATTTCATATACTTATGTCATACCATGAAGTCTTTGAGAGCAACTCCAAGGAGATCCTAGATATGACTGACAATGTTTTTCTCTTTCAGGGCTGCTACAATCTCCTCCATTGCAAGTGGGGCCTCTAAAGCAACAAATATTCCTGGCCACGTTGAGGGACGTTATGTCACTATCATAATATCTGGATCAGAAAAGATTCTGACTCTCTGTGAAGTGGAGGTCTACGGGTACCGCGCCCCGACCGGTGAGAAAGTTTAGGTTACAGTTATGGTTTAAAACTGAGGTTGATCACTGTTGAATGATTTTCATATTGTTTCAGTTGAAGACTTGAGAAATTGTCTTTTATGGCAAATAGAAATATACTGAGACAGAATCCGGATTTCTTTTAAACACAAAACCGCAGATTCTACAGGAAAGAGATTTGTGTCCACAAATGAACATGATGCCATCACAAAGTTTGTCTGCTGAACATCCTTCATCCTAATCTCCCAACACATCCTAAATATGCTCTGTTGGATTAAGATCAGCTGATCTTTTGGATTTACTTCTCGAAAAGCCGAAGTTTGGCAATAAAATATTTCATCACCATCCTAAAATAATGGCCTACGTCACTTTTTTTTGGCAAAAAACGACATTGGTCGTTGTTGTAGGAAAGTGACAATTTCCTCCTACCATTGTACACTGCTCAAAAAAATAAAGGGAACACTTAAACAACACAATATAACTCAAAGTAAATCAAACTTCTGTGAAATCAAACTGTCCACTTAGGAAGCAACACTGATTGACCACGGGGACCCTCGTCGGGTCAATCAGTGTTCCTTCCTAAGTGGACAGTTTGATTTCACAGAAGTTTGATTTACTTTGAGTTATATTGTGTTAAGTGTTCCCTTTATTTTTTTGAGCAGTATATAATCAAAACTGTTGATTCGTGGAAGGAGATCTGTGCTCTCTTCTTGTTTACACCAAACTCTAACCCCACCACGAATGTTGTAGCTGAAATCCAACATTCATGGACCAAGCAACGTTTAATAATGCTCAGCTTATTCAAAAAGTAAAACCAAGGTTTAGTTATATTTTTCACATCATAAGCTTTCATTATGACTCCTGGACCAGAGATTTTACCAGATACAAATACACACAAAGAAGCAAACAAAAGTCAGAATATGGGACAGTGAAACGTTGGTAAAATGTATTTCATCATGATAAATCATCCCCAGAGAGTAACAAAAACTGAAAAAAATACGTCAGATTTTTATTTCAACTCCTGCTGATTTTTTTATCTTCAATGTTTTCCTTGAACAGGTCAGAACCTTGTCCTTCTAGTCCTCTCAGCACGAAACCGGTGATCCATCTAAGGCCATTGATGGGAATCTCAGAAACGACTGGACTCAGGCTTCCTGCTCGCACACATCAAACGACGAAAGCCTCTGGTGGCGACTGGATATGCTGAAAACGCGTAAAGTGTTTTCCGTTAAGGTCGTCAACAAGGATTCATTTCAAGAACGACTCAGCGGCGCCGAGATCCATATTGGAGATTCTCTTGAGCACAACGGGAACAACGATGCCAGGTAGTTTTCTGATTTTGTGAAAGGAAAGTTGTTGATTTGACAACTCATTCAGTTGTTGTTGGTTTTATTAAATGTAGTGTCAGCCTTGAGAATGTAATGAATATTATTTTCTGTTTCTTTTAACGGATGTGCTGTGATCACAGTTTCTCCAGGAAAGAGTCTTTATGAGTTTGACTGTAACGGGATGGAGGGACGCTACGTAAACGTCGTCATCCCCAGCAGGAGCGAGTACCTTACGTCTCGCTGAGGTTTACGGCTCCACGCTGGAATAAAGCCTGTAGTGGCAACAAATGGTTGTTTGTGTTGCTCACAAAAAACCTGATGCTTCTGCTCAATAAAAGGCTTTCAAATGTACTTAAGGTGTTGATTTTTTTTCCCCTAATTTTATTTCTTATGTGTCTAGTTTCTAAAACAAGTCGGATTAACAGCTGCAGTTTTTCTGGTAATGACAATAAATTGAAACAAAAGCATTTGCAGCTGACCATATTCTTCAGCTGCAAACCAACAAACAAAAAAAAACACAACCCTTTTTATATGACACAGGTAAAAGGGTTAAGAAATCACCCTAGAAATAAAAAAGTATATAGTTGCAGTAGATTAATCTCACTGAAATTTTATAAAACTCTTAACTTTTAAATTAACTTTTAAAAGAAATTTAAATTAGTTAATTGCAAAGTCTGTTATTAATGAATCCTAATAATCTTTTAATCAAAAAATGTAACAAAATAAACATTTTCAATTCCAAACCCATTTTTACTGCTAAATTATTGAATAAATACATATAAGCTCAACAAATATATATATATATATATATATATATATATATACACACACACAACATGTGTTGCATTGAGATCCTCTGTTAGGCTTTAATTGCAAAAATTAATCCCAGGTGAGCAAAGAGAAGCGGCTTTGTCTTCTTGATTTTTATTGACGGCTGACATGAAATGCTATTCATTTTCACCATCCATAATATTCCTGTATTTTTTATTTTATTAAGTTTTTGCAACCACACATTTAGTTAAATAAATACACAAAGTAGCACACTGTTTGGAAAGAAGAAAACTGGGTTCCCACATTTTTTGAGAGAAAAACAACTTTATTTAGATTGAGTTCAATAATTATGTATTCAACATTTCCACAACTTGCCTCTTTTTACAACACCAAAAGCAAATACAGAAGATCTATTGTCCATGCAGTCAGAAAACCATGAGTAATGCATGTTTCATGTCAAACTTTACCTAAAGTTTTACTTTCTAATTTGCCAGGTTAGTTTTCATAGTGTTTTACATACAGAGGAAGGAGGATCAGAATAGCAAATCTCCCTAACAAACTTAAACTGCTGCAACAAACATATAGCCTCAGGTCACTCTTTGGAAACCACTAGTAATACTAAAAACTGAGCAGAAGTGAGTTATTATTGCTATAAGTATTTTAGGTTTAGCCAAACTCAGAAGACTTCACATCAGTCTTCTGAGTTTCACAATAACCGTCATGACTTTCACCTTTGTTGTAAACTTTAATATTGCTTTAAATCTTATAACTGCTTTGTTTGCACCCTTATAGGACATCTATGTTTTCTGTGAAAGTCATGACGGTTATGGAAAACATTATCATTATTATGATATTGCAGCTTACAGGTCAGTTTCTGTTTTAAGCAACCTGCTCTAAAACAAAACTACGATCATCCAATTTACTTTTCATGTGTTTTTATATCTTATCAACAAAAAGAAAGAAAGAAAAGTTTCTTTCTGGCTTTCCAGGCCTGTGTTCTCGTTGTTTCTGTGTGCAACAACACCAGTAAGCCTTTTATGACACCTGGACCGAGGCGCAGAGCTACTGCAGAGAGACATGCATTGACCTGGCCACCATGGAAGACATGAAGGAGATGGACGTGGTCCTGGAAGACGTTGGAGACGACTCCAGTGATGCCGTGTGGTTTGGGCTGCAGACAGGCAGCACGAGAACATGGCACTGGTCTCTTGCAGACAAAGATTTCTACAAGGAGGGAGAAGAC
This sequence comes from Poecilia reticulata, assembly GCF_904066995.2. Taxonomy (NCBI): domain Eukaryota; kingdom Metazoa; phylum Chordata; class Actinopteri; order Cyprinodontiformes; family Poeciliidae; genus Poecilia; species Poecilia reticulata. The sequence goes on along the minus strand of NC_088845.1, from coordinate 6,471,843 downwards.
GATTATCTCAAATGGGGCTCAAAGAGTGGCTACAACTGAGGCGTTTACGACAACGGAGAACTAAATATGGGTGGTTGCACAGACTACAGGCATTCGGTCTGCTTTGACAGTACGTGGCATTTTCCATCGGTCAATCAGAGGAGTAGCAGTCAGGATGCGCCCCCACAGTGTGACATGTTCAAATTCATTTACATTTTGAAATTACAGTTTGTGCCAGCTTAGGTCAAGATGCTTTACTGCTGTCTGGCTTTCCAGGCAGCTGCAGAACACTTCAGCGCATTTCTTTTCTAAGAGCTCCTTCAACGAACCCATTTTTGCTAAAATTAGACAAATAACAATAACAATAAGTGTTAAGAAGTTTCTCTTCTGATACCAAATGTGAGAAAACCTTTGGGTCTTTCTAAAATTGCAAGTACATCTCTGTCAATTAGAATACATTTTCATTAGCTGATAGTCATAATCACCATAGCCAAAAATAATAGAAGTTTCTGATTTAATTATATGCACCGGTAGCCAAAAACAGATTTCTTAAAAACTTTAAAAAGGAGGTATAAACGTCAAAACAATATTATTGTATTATTAACTGAAATGTTTCTTAAATATTATTTTCATTACAAGTTAACTTGCTCAAAAAGGGAAGGTGATTTATAACAGATATTTTATAAAAATATAAAACAACCTGAGAAAAATAAACATTTACAGTAACTGATCTATTAGCTGGTGAGACTTTGATTTGCCTGGAGCCATTCCTCAAACCTGGTTTAAACTGTGAAACTTTACTTTTTAGGAACAAAACATGGAGTGGATCAGTACATCCTCTATCCAGAGCTAAAGAGTTGGACCGCTGCTCGGGATTTCTGCAGGAAAATCTACACAGACCTGGTCAGCTTGAGGAATGATGCAGAATACCAGACGGTCCAGGAGCTGGTTAATGGAACAGCTGTGCATGTTGGGCTGTTCAGGGACTCCTGGGTTTGGTTGGACACGACAGACTCTTCGTTCAGGTACTGGCGGGGAAAGCAGGCGATTTACGCCTCAAGTTTAGGGAACTGCGCTGCTCTTTTGAAGAAAGAATCTGGCAAATGGGGAGACAGGAACTGCACAGAAGCACAGCTGTTCGTCTGCAAATGCAGTAAGTAACAAGTACAACCAAAATAAAATGATAATATAAGCTACCATCAAAATTAAGTCACACATTTTAGTATTTCCTTTAGCCTAGATTAAGACACACATTTGTCTGCCATCGCAGTGTCACATTTAAAGCTCTTCCAAACACTTATCAACCTAATAAATCCTGAATGTTTACTTCAAATCACACCAGTGTCATCTGGGAAGAAGAAATTTAACTGACGGACTAACGTAGTCACTCTGTAAACTTTGGATCATACAGATAGGCATGATAATTGCATCACTTCATGTGCATTTTATTTTCTGTTTAGCCTCACCGATCCGTGGTTTTCTTCAGGATACACAGCTGTTTAACACCAGTCGCCTGGATCCTCTAATATTGTGAAAGTGATATCAGTCCTACTTAACAAAACTGTCATTTTTCTGTTTTGATTTCACCAAACTTCTCACCGCAACCACAATCATTCAAGATTTCTTTTACACCTTATTTCTTATGCAAAGATGATTTTTATAATCCTTTATCCTTCCAGTTTTTCATGATGCTCTTATTAATCCAGGTTCAGTTGTTTCATCAATCCCCTTGAAAGCTGATGATTCGACCCGACTGAAACAGAGCAACATCTCTTTCATAATCATTGTATGTTCAGATGTTTGCAGTGAAGAAGCAGTACAAAACAAAAAACAATAATTTGTTTATTTTTGTCCATAACAGAAACCAGGAAAGTGCAGATCATAAAACTGAGAATCAGTCAACAGGAGGACTCAATGTTGGATCTAAATGAGCCTGCAATGCAAAATAGCATCTTGGAGCAAGTAAGTCTTTTAGTCCAGTTTACTTAGCAAACTAATGATGGGTGCCATGTGTGACTGAACAAAGTGATCAAGATACATTTTCATTTATTTATCCTCTTTCTTACAAACGAGGACCAACTGTACCGAGGGTAGATCAGATCAGGGTGAGCAGGATGTGGAAAAGGTCTTAACATGCTAGTCAAAATTTGGATGGCGTTTTGTATAATACCTATTCAAGATTGGAGAGATTAAGAACTTTATCAGGTCATTACATGAAGGAGCCAACAGAACCTTAGAACAATGGTTGCAAAAATGAATGAGTTTGTCACAAACGCAGCGCAGTTTCTGAATAAGATTAGTCGCCATTTCCAGTCAACAGGAAGTAGACATCTTACGAGCAGAGCAGTTCAAGGGTTTATGATATATTCCTAAACCACTGCTGGCTTTTGAAGTTGTTGTCTGATATGAGATTAATTTCTGTATTAAATTTAATTGAGACGGTTTCTCTACTTCAAAATCTTAAACATCCAAACCGGTTAAATCTGAATTGAATAATTCTGCGCTGAATAAAAGCAAAAAGCTTCTTTAAAACACAACCAAATACTGGCAGAATCAATGGCAAAAAGGTTTAGAGGAGAGTTTTTATTAATGATAGATGTGAACTCATAGAGCTCAGCTCTATGAGTTCACAAAGGGAATGAGACATAAAACCTGTAGAAGAGAAAAATTATAAACATTGAAGTTATACACTGAGGAAAGGGTGGAAAGAGTCAAAGAAACCAGAAAAATTTGCAACTTTCGGGTGAGAAAAAAAGATAAAAATCAGGAAGCTGAAGATAAAAAGCCTTGAAATAGTAAATCTAGAAAAATTAATTAAGTTAAAAGCAGTATTGGGTCATGTGGGTTAAAAGTCAAAGACAGCACTTCAAAGCATCCCAATAAAAAAAGCACCAATAAAAGCAAGATTTTACCATTTTAAACAATAATATAAATATGTTTTTTTCCCAGATGAAGCTGAAAATGAGCGAAAACATATGATAAGTTAACAGCCTGCAATGGAGGAGCAACTGGGATGGCAACGTTTTCATCAATCAGCCTGCTGCAAACGGCCCATAATAAAGAAATGGTGCATCTTCATGAAGAGAAATATAACATTCTGACTGCTTGCAGTCTAAACGTGTGGGGTGAATACTTTTAATAGATCCTGTAGATGTGTTTCTCAATAATACATTATCTTGTGTTTAATGATGCCCAAACGAACCGTCATAAAGCAGCAATGAGGTTTTCCAGTCCATTGCTTTCCCCAAAGGTTCATTACTCATTCATTGCTCACTAGCGACATCTGCTGCTGCCCTAAAACTCTGACAGCCTCAAATAAATTATTCTTCTAAATATTAGAATATAGCTGTGTTGTTACAAAGTTTTTGTCAAACCCATGTTCAGTAATTAACTGTTATCTTTTTTTAGTTGCACCCAAAGTAATAAAGCTAATACGGTATGTTAACCGGCAGTTTTGGTTTTGCTTTGTGGTGGACTGAAATTACAACAAAAATATGTTGTGTTTTAGTGAGTAGGGAGTGCAGTGCTTATCTGAGCAGACAAATCAGACTTTGTGCTTGTGACTTGCTTCCTGAAAAACTACAATTATTCTGTAAAAAAGAATGAAAATGTACCTGTATGTACTTCAGTCCTTTCTGTCATGGATGAAGGGCTCTGCCGGATTGGGCCAACTGGCCAAAATGGTTCTCGTTGTCACAGTCGGATTATTTTTGTTATCAAAACCTACCTGACAAACTTGTTGCCCCCATCTGCACGCAAAACTGCTGTGTGATTGGTCCCCATTTGATGTTTGTTTATGTGGAAAGAACCCCAACTACTCAATAATAGAAGTCATTTTTTAGCCAAGGAGTAGCATGGATAGCATTGAAGTCTGTGAGGAAGTACATACATGCTAAAACAATGAACTCCGCCTGCTCAGTTCTGGTCTGACATCTTATCTATGTTCACTGTTCTTTTTTTTTTACTTCTGAAAACTTGGAACAAGAATTGAGATGTTGCAGTTTGTCAATCATTATTTCCTGCTCTAACATTTTGAACATTTGACAAAACGCCATGATGCATACTCGAGCAGGAGGAGTTTCACAACAGCCTGACTTGATGTTGAAGGGTTTGTGCGAAAACGATGTGACCGAGCATCGACTTTTCAACATGTCGGTGATCCTGTCTTTCACTGGGGGCCGGTGAAACACAGGATCACCAGCCCCCAGGTCAAAGAGACTCTGAACCAGACCTCCCAAAACAGCACCGCAGCCAGTGAAGGCCAAAATCGAAAGCCAGTCACCCCAGGAGGAAGGTGTCTGCTCAGGTCCCTGGCACCAGGACTGCCCAGCTCTTAGCAGGAGAGAGAACTCAACTGTAACTCTAAGAAGAGATGATTCAGTACCATCCTGCCTGCTGAGCTGGCCCCAGGGAGATCACCAGAGTCCAGTTTAATCCTCACAGCTGGTAAAACATCCCTAAGAGCAAAAGGCCACTAGTAGGGAACCCATCACACCAGGACATGGTCCAAGTCTCCACCCAAACTATACCACACCAATGACAGCTTTACCCTTCATGGTAAAGGAGGCTCTTTCTTGTGACACTGCCAGAGTCCCTAGATCATCCCCACCTCTTCAGTTCCCAATGAACTGACACGGACAAGAGGCAGGAACAGAAGAGGGCCATGCCTCCTCACCTGCTCCTGGATACTCACATTCTTATCCATTCTGTTAACATGAAATGTTGCTATAAATGCAGGTCTATAAGAGCATCAACTATTGAGCAGTTTACTTCACACGTCACAGAAGTCCATTACGGCTTTAATGCTGTAAAACGCTTCCTGCATGGACCAAGAAGGGTGGAATGATTCCTGGGGGAGACCTCCAGTCCAAGACCCCTCTGTTGTATTTTGGTACGATGTTGCATTTGTTAGACAGGAAGTGATTGTTGTGTTCTGTGTTTTCTGTGTAGTTATTTTTGAGGTTTTCTGTGTTTAGTCCTGTCCCAGTTTTGTCTTCCCCGCTCATTGCTTCCCAGGTGTGTCTCATTCCTTGATTACCCTCCCTGTGTATTTAAGTCCACCTGTTGTCTTTGTCTCTTGTCGGATCCTCGTCGTGTATCACCGTCGTCAGTCTGTTTCCCTGTGCCTCCGCTGTTGGATATTCATTAAATCATTCTTCACTTCTACCTGGGTCTGGCTGCGTCCTGCTTTTCACCTCACCAAGCCGCCACCACAAATCATGACGGTGATGAACACAATGGCATGAATCCCTTTCTGGTTCCCAAACTGTCTTCCACTGAGTGCATTAAACTTTGACTATTTGAGTCCAAGGTTTAGTGATAAGCGCTTGACAATATGTTGTTGAAGCAGAGTTTGTTATGTGATGTAATGACTTGAATTTCATATTTTAAAAGATAATTACCACATATATGTCTTAATCATGACATTTCTAAATATATATTATTTAAATCAGAGTGAGCTCTAATGGGTAACGGCAAAGAGGACAAAGACAAAAAACAAATTTCTGTTCCAAACTGGATTTGTTGAACTGAAAGGGAGTTAAACATTGACAAGCTATATTTGGTTCTCTGCAAAATCCTTGAACTTTCAAGAACAAAAGAAGAGTACACTACGTTTTGAAATGTGATTGGACAGTTAGAGATATTTACATGAGAAAAAGCGTTTTGTGACTGATCAAGTCCCAAAAAGTCTGACACTGATGAAATCAAGGTAAGATCTGAATTTGTAACATATTTAACTAAAATTTCTTCTCTGAAGTTACATTTCAAATAACATACACTTTACAATTACACTGTCAAATGCTCAAAGTATGCTTGAGTAAAAATAACAAGCCTTTTTCTAAGCTGAAGCTTAATATCTGTTAAAGAATTTAGATTTATGTTGGATAATAATTTTCTGCTGTGGATGTTTCATACAGAATCATGAGACAAATGATCCTGTTTCACTTACTGCTCTTCTTTCCGATGTATTCAACCCAAAATTATAGTAAGTATCTGAAATATTTACTAATCTATGAGAATATAACAATTGGTGTGTCAATACATTTTGCTTAATATTTGAATAAACCACTGATAGGATACAAAAAATTCAAACATCTGCTAAAAGATCAAATAAATGCTTAATTGAACAAACAAGATAAAATCTAACCAATAATGCAATTTTCAGCAGTGATTCTGCATTATCAGTCTTTGACAATTACTTTTTTATTTACTTAACACATTTTTCAAAAGCCTAACATCTTGATTAACAATGACAGAAAACTATTAACTAACATCCTAACTTTTTATACATAGTTTTTTCAGAAAATGTGGCTTTACGTGGCAAAGCCACTCAGGCTCGGCGCTACATTGGAGAATGGGATATTTTTGGAGCTGCTTCTAACGCCATTGATGGGAACACAAATTCTGTCTTCAGAGACGGATCTTGCAGCCACACTGAACAGCAGTCCAACCCCTGGTGGAGAGTGGACCTGCTGGACTCGTACGTCGTCACCAGAGTCATCATCACCAACAGAGAAGACTGCTGTGAAGAGAGGATCAACGGAGCAGAGATTCGCATCGGAAACTCTATACAATTCAATGGCATTGAAAACCCACGGTGAGAGATTATTATCGGTCTTGCAGTATGACAGAAGGGTCTGTGGGAGACAGCCAGTATATTTCTTATTTACATATATTCTTAAAAACCCATTTTTAAATCAAGTAATTAAGAGTATTCAGAGTAGATCCGAAATATCACTGACAAAATTCTTCTCTTTCAGGGCTGCTACAATCTTCTCCATTCCAAGAGGGGCCTTTAAAGTAATAGATATTCTTAACCGCATTGAGGGACGTTATGTCACTATCGTAATACCTGGATCAGGAAAGATTCTGACTCTCTGTGAAGTGGAGGTCTACGGGTACCGCGCCCCGACCGGTGAGAAAGTTTAGGCTACATTTTGTTCTGTGGTTTGATTCTTCTGTAAGGCAACAGAAACGGACTCCGACATTTTGGTTCATAAATTAACATGATTTATTGGCTGCACATCCCTCATCCTAATATCCCATTACATCCCAAAGATAATGTGTTGGATTGAGATCATGTGGTCTTTTGGATTTGCTTCTTGGAGAGCCTAAGTTTGCCAAGAAAATATTTCCTCCACCGTTGTGTAACCAACAGTAACTTGAACTGTTGATTCAAGAAAGGGCAGATCTGTGCTCTCCTGATGTTTGTACCAAATCCTAACCCCACCATGAATGTTGGAGCTGAAATTAAAGGCTGATTGGGCCAGGCAATGGCGTGGTCGTCTGCTGAAGAATACCATTGGTTCTGAGGTCAGAGATGGAGTTATTTAGCTTATTTATTTATTTTCAATTATCTCAAACCGCATTTGTTCACTCAGCTGTCCCTCCTTGGATGGATTCTGGTTTTTTTAGACCATAAAGCGATAGACATAGTCATTAGTGAAAATCCTGTCAGGATATAAGTTACTGAAAGACTCAGTCGTCCTCATTTGGCACCAGTAGCTCTGGCATTTTTAAATTAGCTTATATCGTCTTACTTGACTGTTCTGATACACAGTTTGAAGATCAACAAGTCGTCTTCATCAATACCTATATCTGCCATTCGATTGGGAAATTAGATTCAATTCCTGGGATATGCAGGCTTGATTTCAGTATGTTTTCCGAAAGATGATGAATTACATGTAACATTAAATCGTAATTCTAACAGGACTCAGCTGGAATTTAAGTGGGACATTATCCCGTGGAAAAATGAAGGGTTTAGTTACATTTCTGACATCTAACAGAAATAACTTCGTCTACAACTCATGGACCACGTGTTCTACCAGACACAAGTTAATGCAAAGAAACAAATCAAAACAACAGACCAGGCACCATGAAACATGGGTAAAAACATGAGCTTGAGAATTACAAAAACTGAAAAAGAACATCTGCTTCTTATTTTAATTCCTGCTGGGTTTTATTATTATCCTTATTTCCCTTAACAGGTGAGAACCTTGCTCTTCAAGGCAGAGCCTCACAGTCATCACTGAATGGTGTTTATCTTCCCTACAACGCCATTGACGGGAATCGTGGCAACCAGTTGATTAAGGGGTCCTGCTCACAAACCTCAAACGACTCCAACCCCTGGTGGCGATTGGATCTGCGCAAAACACGTAAAGTGTTTTCCATAAAGGTCGTCAACCAGGATTCAGCTGAAGAACGACTCAACGGAACCGAGATCCGCATCGGAGATTCTCTTGACAACAATGGCAACAACAATTCCAGGTAGTTTTCTAATAAATTTCATTTTCTGATTTTGTAAAAGTTAAGGCAACAATGTTAGTTCTGATGGAGGTCCAAAGCCTCTTGGGGCTGCAGTGACTGTTAGTGGGACATAATGATAGTCATAAGTGTAAAAAACACAAATTAAAATGAACCCTTGATTTTATTTGCAGGCTTTATTAACTCTAAAATAGCCAGGATCACACTGGTCACAGAGTTTGATGGCCACCTTACTGTACAGGCCTGTAAATTATGTCAGAAACTGGTTTTCAGAGTTCTGCCACCTCTTCACCACCATCTGAGTGTATTTATAACAATATTTAACCCTTGTGTGTGACTCTGGGGTGTATCAGACCCCGCTTGGCATAACACCTGCTGGCATGCTGTGACGCATTATGGTGGTGGTGTTAGTTCATAACAACAAGGATCAAGTTGGCTTCCTCTGTGTTACAGCCAGGAACACAGAGGATGTAGTAGAACAATTTTATTTTATTTTTGGTTGTGTGAGAGCTCCTGTTTCGTTTGCGCCTCGGCTGGGTCCAGTCGGACCCCGAGTCAGCATCAACTGTATCGCTTCAGACTGATACACACGACGGTTAAAAATACTGTAAGTCTTGAAATTATAGTTTTTATTAAATATTTTCTGGTTTATTTGTTTTTTTTAATAGATGTGGTGTGATCACCGTTTCTCCAGGAAAGAGTCTATATGAGTTTGACTGTAACGGGATGGACGGACGCTACGTGAACATCGTCATCCCGGACAGGAGCGAGTACCTTACGCTCTGTGAGGTTGAGGTTTACGGCTCCACGCTGGAATAAAGCCTGTAGTGGCAACAAGTTGCTGTTTTGTGTTACAACTTGCAACATAGCAAACAGCAACACAAAACAGCTGTATTATTCTGCTTAATAAAAAGGCTATTAATTTTACTTAAAATATTCTTTTGCTATTTTATTTCTAAAACAAGTGGGATTTATATGGGTCATAAAGTTAGTTAGAAGGGAAAAAAATTACCCTGGAAAAAAAGCTGTTTTGTCAATTTGAGCTCTTTGCAGAAACAGGAACTGAGGATAGATGCACAAAAAAGTTTAGCACATACTGACCTATCCTGTCAGTGAAGAATCCTCTATCTTCAACAAAGAGAGAGATATTATCCTTCCCAGGACAGCAAACATTGTCCTATAAATAACACAACATACAGAACACTTTGCATTTGAATATTTGCAGTGAGTCAGGATTAGTCAGTCTTAATCTCATTGATTCTCTGCTCATTATTTAGTTAAATGCAGAAGTGTGTGTGTGGCTTAAAGACTTGGAGTAAGCAGGTTATTTAGGAGATTGTTTCAGATATGTCACATTTCACTTTGTCTTCCTTTGTATGTAAAACACATGAAAACCCTTTCACAAGATGCAAATTATGGAAATCTACCTGAAGGACTACCACAGACAAATTCTTAATCCAAACAGCCTGAGTGATTATTAAGAATTGAACCCAATGCTGCTTTTTATTTAACATGACCTGAACAAATAAAAGTGCAATCATTTAAATGAATTCAAACCACCAAAAGGTAATCTATAACAGCCTTTCATTCACTAAAAATGTATGGACAAATAATAATAGCTTTCCAGGCAGTACTTATTATTATATTATTATTATTTATTGCTTCCTTCCCGTTTACATGTCAGATATTGAGACACTACAGCCATAACAAGATTATGTATTTAGGCCGAGAGGTTACCGTCACGCCTACAGTGAGAAGCAAATATGGAAATGGTCACTGCCAGCGTCATTTCCTCAGTGTTCCTCCGTTTATGCAAAGAAATGTTGTGAAAGTCACATTTAAATCAAGAGGTGAAGCACTGCACAAATAAACTAAAACAAACTGAGAAAACTGGCACTGCACAAATAAACTAAAACAAACTGAGAAAACTGAAACAACGTTGAATAAATAAGAATGAATTTGTGTATAGCTCGTAGACAATTGTAACATTTAAACCCATTAATTAAACTGTTTAAAAAGCAATTCTACCAAATTCTAAGGAAAATCTAAGATGTTGAGGAAAAAATGGTTGTATCTTTTGAGAAACTTAACTATCAGGTTTTGCTATCACAAATAAACATATGCAGTGTGTTTCCTATAAGTTAGATGGGCTTGAACACCTAAGATTTGTTTGATATATGCAATGAAAACTACTGCAATTTATCTATGTTTTGTTTTTGTCTTGTAACCTACAGCTCCTATTCTTCACACATTTTAAATCGAGGGTTTTTAAGGAGTTTCCTTGTCAAAAACTTTCCCGTCAGACTGCTTCCTCCATCGCAGCTGCACGTCCTTGGCGCCGGTCTGACTCGCTCTCAGCTTCATCTGTCAGGAAGACAGAGTGACGTTCACCATCCTTCTCCAGACCTGCGTGCATGCAGTGTCTTGTTTTGCACACTGGGTGCAACAGTTGCAACACTTGCCTGCTCCAGGACGCCGTCTTGCACTGCTGGGTCATTTATATCCAATGCTGAGTTCTGCAAGTTGATCCTCACTTTGAAGTGCATATGTTTGGTTTCTACAAATGTGCATTAATTTGAATTAGAATTCATGTTTTTTTTTCATTTAAATTTAAACACAACATATGAAGCTACAAATTGAAATGATTTGGGAACCTGGGAGGCAGGAGCAGAGGAAGGGGTGCGTCTCGGTGCAGTCCTGTTCTCCCCATCTGCTGGATTGGTTCTTCAGCAACGCCCCACAGCTGTCAGCGGCGTCGCTCCACACCGACGTTCCCGGTAGCCAGTTTCTGAAGGACGAGTCGGCCCCGTCCGACCACACCCAGGAGTCCCTGAAGAGACCGACCCACACTGAGGCGTTGACGGCTAAACTCTGGATGATGTCCAGCTCGGCGTCGTTCCTCACGCTGGTCAGGTCCGTGTAGAGGGTTCGGCAATATTCCAGAGCGTCACTCCAGCCCATCACTTCATCAACCATAACATACTGGTCCGTACCTTCTTTTGTTGCTAAAAACAAGAAATAAATGTATTTAAGCCTCAAATATAGAAATAGAGTCAACATGAATTAAAAGGACTTAGAAAAACCTTTTTAAGAATGAAAATGTGATGAAGATTATAGAAAAGACATATGAAAGAGAGAAGTTTGCTTTTATTACAGCTGAATAATCTCAAAGTGAAAGTTATTCATTATCCTATTCTTTAGGTATTATAAATGGCCAGTGATGCAGAAGATCTTCTTCTCTTCAAAGAATCTGTTAGCATCCATGGCATTATAAAATCTCAAACTAAAATTTGATTGCAATTGGATCTTTTTGTAGAATAATGACAAAAGACATTGCAGAAAAAAGGGATTTTTAAATCACTGTAAATCCAAAACATTAACTGTTGCACAACAGGACAGGATTATGATTTCCTGATTTATTTGACATAGGAAATTAATGTCCTATACAATTCATGTTACTTTTTTTTCCATAGGTAATATGAATTGAACATTGCTCACTCATTCTTGCTGTTTTATTCAATTCATTTAGAAATCTACTTTTGAGTAAAAGTTGTTTGATGTTTGAGGTTCTATTTAGCATAAAATTAAAAATCTGATTAAGAAATGAGACATAAGTTGTATCTAACTTTTTAAAAAGATTTTTAAAACATTCTATTTGGGAAAACATGAAACAAAAATAAAAATAAAAAATTCAAAGATTTGCAAATACCCAGGCCACCTTTAGTTAAAGATGTACCGGTGTGTGAAACTCAATATTTGCCCAGTGATCCAAAGCTCTAAGTCCTGAAATCTCAGAGATTAACTTAATAAATGAGTAACTTAATATTTCTTCCTGCTTCTTTTCCAACTACGTTTTATTTATTTTCTCTTGCATTTGTTTTTATTCATTTCTTTTCTATTTCTTGTTGCTCACAATTATGATTCTAATAAATGAATAAATAAACAAAAGTTGACATTTAAGTGTGACTAATAGTCTTACCATCAAAACAGATGAAAGGGAGTTTTAGATGACAAGCCAGCGTGTAGAATAATTCCTGTTTGTAAAACCCACAATGGTAACTTTGAGGAGCGGCCCAGCGATAAAAATCTTTTTCTCCTTTCTTGTAGAAACCTCTGGCAGTCAGAGACCAGTGCCAGCTCCTCGTTTCTGCTTCGAAAAGCCCAAAACACGCATCATCTCGTCCGCTCTCGACGAGCTTCACGACTTCCTACATCTCCTCCTGATAGTAAATGGTGGCCAGATCCAGACAGTTCTCTCTGCAGTAGATTTTTGCGTCGTTCCACGTTTTTGGAGTGGAGAACAAGACGAAGCGGTACTGAGAGGCAGCCAGAGACGGACAGCAAAGGCCTTTGGTACAAAACGGCATAAATCTCTCACTGTCTCTTAAAATAAATGTTTTTGATGAGAAAAGTTTCGGTTCATGCTGACCTGCCAGCAGAGTTAGAGGCATAAACCTTTCCATGGCAGCTATGACAGTCTGCAAATGGGGAAAAAAGATTATTTCTGTACTTGGACACTAGAAAATACTTTTCACATGAGAGTCAGTAATGAGTATTACTGTCTTTGAAGATAGAAAAACAAAAGGAGGAGTACATTTTAGCCAAAACATTTCAGAAAGTTTCTAGAAAATTTTTTGGGGGAAATTTCTGAATTTGAAAAGTGGAAAATTTGCTATGAAATAATGCAGAATTTTTTTTATTAATGTCAGAAAATTTCAAGAAGAAAAAACTGGTAACTTCTGAGTTTCAAAAGTTGAAAGCTTTCAACTTTTGACTCTTGGAAAATTTCCAAAAGTCGAACATTTTTGACTTTCCCTGTATTTTCTAAAAGGTTTCTGAAATTAATCTCAAAATTGTTTTCTAGCAAGTTTTCAATTTTTCAAACTCAGAAATGTTCTTATTTTAATTCTTAAGATTAGAAGATTTTTTTTCTTGTCAATTTTTGACCTTTCAAACTCAGAAATGTTCTTGTTCTTTCTTGAAAACTTTTTTTCTATCTACAACGACACTAAAACACTGTCAGAACTCTGGGATTTCAAAACATTTCTATAAATACATAGTAAAGACATTTTTTAAACAAACGTTTGCATCTGTTTACGTTATTATTGCAGAGACAATCAAAGAGTCTTACCAAATATCTGGTGGCGTTTCAGTTTTTTCAGCTGTGCCGTCAGCTCAACACTGGACAGAAGTGGGTCTGTGCAGCTTTAAAGGCCCACGTCTTGGAGCAAACATGTGATTTAGGAGGTGATGTTTCTGATACGTGGAGTTATATTTTACTATTTGTTCTCCTGAATATGGAAAACACATGAAAATCCAGCAGTAAGACAAGTGGCAAGTGCAAACTTTGTAAATCCTTTTGAAAGGTGAATCAAAGACAGAACCTTAATCATGACAGAAAGAGTTACCCAACAATGTAGAGTTCATACTTATTTAGGTGGTGGCAATTCATCTAATTGATTTAATGAACTTTATTTGTACACATTACTGTTATTGAAAGACTGTTTTGATTTTCTTTGGGTCAATTTACATCAACACATGACCACATTCTTGTAACAATGATAGTGATAGTTGCATGACTCTTTCAATTGCTTTTTTCCTTATAATTCTGCCGTCTTTTCATCAAATTTGTAATTATTCAAGAACAAAGTCTGAATTTTGATATTGTTTGAATTTTGCTTTTTTTCTAGTAAATACTGTATACCTGAGTATTTGCATGCAATAAATATTTAAATGAGAGAAAGACGGATGAATATTTATTCTATAACAGTATTTAAATTTTATAATTAAAACTAGTATAATATGGCCTTTCTGGTTTTCACTGCTGAGGGATTTCGGTTATGAATGAGTTTCTAGACGCCCGTGGACCTGATTATTTTCACAAAACACAAAGGGGTGATTCGGTTATGCATTTTATTCGTTTTATGGGTAGCTACTCGATTATACTAATTTTTTTACTCTCGTATAATCTTATATAGAGTACATAATTCTAAAAGTAAGGTCATTATAACGACAAACATTGAGTTTTTTAGTCTTCTGTCGTGACGCTACACCACCCTTATTTCAGGTGGAAATGGTACATTCCGTATGACAGCTAGCCCAGAGCTAGCATACATACCTGAGCATCACACTGTCAGAGAGAAGAACTGCGGTGCTTGTGAGAAAACTAGTGACAATACTGGTGCCATTTAAATTTTATTTCAAGGTGTAAACAATCACCATGTCCACCGCAAAGAAAGGAGACCTGTCTCCAAGCGAAAAGGAGTTGTTTCAGGTTATTTCTGCAGGTAAGCCTCCTCGGCTAACGCTAATCCTTGCTGGTTAGCTTGTACGATACAAGCTCCACGCCTACCCATTTAGACCATTATAGCGAATTGTCTAGAAACTATGGTTTGACAGCACTTTATTTTAAATAAAAAGTAGGAAATTAGTTGTTTTTATTTATACCTTTCTATTGATTCTAACATGAAAGCTAGAAATAAGTTTGAACATGCTGATTAAATTTAGCTGCTAGATGGGTTTGTGAATTTGTTTTGTATATTCTGGTATAAAACTTCAATCTGGAAATGTATGAAAGTGATGAAAATACAGGCTTTCTTTCTTTCTAGGAAACGTCCAGGAGGCCTCCAGGTTGCTGGGCTGTAAGGATGTTCGAGTTAACTGTCTGGATGAGGTAGCTTAGCACAAGTAAACACAGCGAGACTGGTGATTTTATCCCGACATGCTCATAATTCACTTTTATTTTCTCTCGTTACAAGTTTATTAAAAAAGACTTGTGTTTTACAGTCACACTTCCTTTTTTTACCCAAGTAAAATTGCAACAAAAAAAAAAGCAAAAACAATTGTATATACTGTTATATTACTAATATACAATATAGAGCATTACCTGTAGCTTTTTTGTATATCAACTTTGATGCCGTTAAGGTTTGTAGTTATTTTTTTGATTCTGAGAAGCTTTTGTATTTCTGTTAATATGAGGAGTTTGATGTAGTTTTAAGTGCATTATTTTGTTTACGTTAAAGCTTTTTGCAGCTCTCCCTCCACTTGTTTGATCATGTATCCCATATGTGTCTCTATTTTGAACTAAAAAATAGTGAATTTATTGCCCTGAATGCATCTGTTTTCATCTTAACGCTCCTGTCAGCTGTAATATTTCTGCTCCACAGTAGATGTAGTTGTAGGTAGAGTGTGATGGTTAATCACAGATTTGGTTTCGTCTCAGTATGGGATGACGCCGCTCATGCACGCAGCCTACAAAGGGAAAGCAGACATGTGCAAGTTGCTCCTCCGACACGGAGCCGACGTAAACTGCAACCAGCATGAACACGGATACACGGCGCTCATGTTTGCTGGCCTGTCAGGTGAGCGTCAGGGTTCATCCATCACTGTGTGGTTTGGCAGGTTCACACAGCAACAAATAAATACGTCTGAACACACAACATATTAGAAGTTTTTCCTTTATGTTTGTA
This sequence comes from Poecilia reticulata, assembly GCF_904066995.2. Taxonomy (NCBI): domain Eukaryota; kingdom Metazoa; phylum Chordata; class Actinopteri; order Cyprinodontiformes; family Poeciliidae; genus Poecilia; species Poecilia reticulata. The sequence continues at coordinate 6,456,130 of NC_088845.1, read as the reverse complement.
GGAAAGACTGACATCACCTGGATGATGCTGGATGCCGGAGCGGAAACAGATGTAACCAACTCTGTTGGACGGACTGCCGCTCAGATGGCAGCTTTTGTTGGTTTGTGACCATATAATTTATTCTTATTGCATTTTTCTAAAATCTACAAAACCTTAAACATAAGAAATATTTTTTTTTTCTGGTTTGATTAGAATAGAAATATCCTTTGTTTTCCCCAAAGTGGGGAAATCCCAGTGAAACAGCAGCAAAGTGGCAGGCAATCAAAGCAATTCACACAAAGATAAGAACATAAAATATATAAATAAAGAATAAAATGCTGTACAGTAAGGGGGAAATTTCAACATAAACATTGTGCAGTTATTAAAAGTAGCTACTCCAATCCAAATGACTCTGCAACTAAGTAGGGTAATTTTTAAAAATGTACAAAATGTGACTAAGAGCATAAAATGAGACTATTTACAATAAGTAAGTGACTTTTTTCTTTTTTTGTGCTTGATATAAGAGAATTTTACTAAAACAAACTAAGTACTTGAGGTTTGCTTTGTAAATATTGATATTCTAGTTTAGTAATATATAACATATAATAACTAATATTTTGTTAATATCAAGCTTTAATATCTTATTGAGATAATTAAGTACAAAAACACTTAAAATAAGAAAAATATTCTAACATAAAAATCTCTCAGTGAGAAAAATTATCTTGTCGGAAAGAAAACAAGGATAAATTTCCTTAATTTAAGATATTTAATCTTACTTGTATTTCAGTTTTTGCAATGTAGCATTAAAAACGGCAACAGCAGGAATGTTATTTAAAATAAAAGTTTAACCATTTTTATCTAATTAGGTAAAAACCGTCTCTTATATTAACACAATGGACTGAAATATTTGGATAATTGATGCTAGTTAATTCATTTTTATTTGCTTAATTTGGTATGTAACTAAAATGTGTGTTTATACCACAAAATTATAAAATACAAGATTTCAAGTGAATCAACAAAAAGTCTTGTGCTAAATTATGTTTTATTGTTTTAAAATCGACATTCAGAGTTTTAACCACCCTCTGCTGCTCATCCTCAGGTCAGCACGACTGCGTCACCGTAATCAACAACTACTTTTCTCGAGCCAGGCTGGACTACTACACCAAGCCGCAGGGTTTGGAGAAGGAACCAAAGCTGCCGCCCAAACTGTCCGGACCGCTCCATAAGATCATCATGAGCACCAACCTGAACCCGGTCAAAGTAGGACTTCACTGAACGGAGCATGTGGGATGTAAAGACCCGGTTCATCTTCCAGCAGCATGAATGAACCTTTAATATGCTTTCTGCTTTTATGTCACCCTTCTGAAACACAGTCGATCCCATTTTCATCTTTTTATTCAGTGTCGGTAACAAAAACTTGTAATTAAATGTGGCATCAAATCGTTAATTCTACCCAACAGGAAGAGAAGTGCAGCTCAACCAGTTTAGCTAATGCAAATAAAAATCAAAGTTGCCATAAAATATTGCATTCATCACATTATTTCTTGCATAATTTACTGACTTAACAGTCTGTGTGGAGTTCGTTTGTCAGCTGCACCTTCTGCAAGAAAGCAACAAGATTTACGCTGGTAACTTTTAAAGAGTCTCTCTCCACCTGCATTGCGTGGGAGACCTTTTTTTTTAGCTTATGCAAATTATTTGTTGATATAATCTGGATTTTATCTGAGAATATAAACCTTTTTTCAGGAGAGAGATTTTCAGAGCTGCTTTAAAGGAGTTTTGCTGAAAAAATCTAACATTTCTTTGTTCATCTCTGTGCTTTTACATATTTTCCTGATTTTTTTTTTTTAAGTATTCAATCACTTTTTAGCATCTCCAGCAAAACACTGAGACATTTCTTAATTGGAAACACTTGAAATCAAATTAATTTATCGTCATATCAGTGTCTGCTACAACAAAACCTTTAACCTGGCAGCTTTCGGGTGAATTTTCCCGTTCGTTTTTCCGTGTGCTTTTCTCACTGCTTAAATTGAAGAATCCTAACCAGTAAGGCGAGCAGAAACAACTGGGACGGCTCACTTTGTGTTTATGCTCTGCTGTTTCCTAGAACAGCGCCTAGAAAACCAAATAATCTCCACCGTTGCTTGTTTTGTTTTCCAGGTGGTGATGCTGGTGAAGGACAACCCGCTGCTCGCCGAGGTGGAGGCTCTGGACAAATGCAGGAGAGTGATGGAGCTGATCTGTGAGAAGTGCATCAAGCAGCAGGACATGAACGAGGTTCTGGCGATGAAGATGCACTACATCAGCTGTGTGCTGGGAAAGTGTGGCTCCTTCCTGAAGGACCGCGAGGACAAGCTGGACGGCCTCGTAAAGAGGTGGGAATAAGTGAGGGAAATGGGTT